>NC_141764.1:91297128-91922128 GCF_982258835.1 Parasteatoda tepidariorum
TACTTTTTAATTTATTTAGTACCGATTTGATTTTATAACCGTCGTTTAACAGACGACCAAATTTTGAGTTTATGACTACTATATGTTAAACTCCGTAGCCTTGTAATTTTGAACCCAATCCAGAAGACAAGAACATCCTGAATCAAGTATTGGAAGAAATCTGCCTTCGTGAATGACTTATTGACGTAACTGACCCGCATTTGCATTATAAGGAGAGAAAAACCACGAAAACCACCTACAGTTAGCCTGATGGCGAGGGGACTCTAACCCACGATCCATCTACCACTGAGGGTATTTTCCGTCATCATTGTGGTCGGGACAAGCTGGAATGCTGAATTCGTATCGATCAGCCATCGGAATCGAACCGGGATTCGAACCCGCTTCATCTCGTTGGAAGGCGATCAAAAATTAATTAATCATCATTGGCATCAATCATATAATGAAGATTTCTTAAATTTCTTTTTATTGAATTAGTATCATTTCCCTGGCAATTTTTTTAAAGCAAATAACTTTTTTTTAACTTCAATTATTATTTTTCATTCAACTATAAACAAAATATACACTCAGTATCAAATAAATTTTGAAATACAAACTTGCGATGTAGTCCGCGCATGCTACCATGCTTACGTTGATCATTGGGCTTATCTGATGTAACTAATAACACATAATTATTTGTTAAAAAAAACGAGCAATAAACTCATCTTTCAAATGAGAAGAGCTATAAACTAACAAAATCAATGATGTTACCTTCCTTGAAAAATGAAATAGAACTATCTATAGTTTAGTTGAAAAGAATGGTTATAATGCAAAATCAATCAAAAAATTCCATTTTTGACATATTTTTCCCAAACAATCTAATGGAAAATTTCGGACGAATTAAAGATCGAGGGTCCTTTCACCCACTGTCCAAATTTTAGAACGATGGAAGAACAAACGATTCAGGATTAAGAGAGATAGAGAGAGATAAACAGAGAAAGACAGTCACACGAAGGCTTTATTTTATTATTACAGATAGGCTGGTAACTATTGTACTGTGTGATTTAACTATTTTTAAATCATAGTTTAAATATTTCTTTTCTAATTGAGCTTTAAAGATTTTGTTTGTCATTATACAGTTAAAAAATCTTGCTAAAAGATTTCCGTAAACTACATGAAATTTAAAAAAAAATAGTTGAATGGAATTATAATTTTCAGAAATATTTAAAAAATTTATAATTAGTATAAATTGTACTGTTGGATTTATAAATCTGTAAGTGGCAAAATGTAAAGAGTAAGGCAGAAATATAAATTCCCTTCGATAGATTATGAGGCATTTTGATTAGATTAATGGGTTATTGGTGTTTTCTATGAATACTACCCCCAACCAGTTACTTCAATATTTAATAATTTAAGCTATGTTTAAAAATTCTCAAATAGAAAATGGAATTCCCCAGACACCTTCATAAAAGATTTCATACTTACATAGTTACACTACGTGCAAAGTTTTCGATCAAATAGTTAGTATTGGTGGAGTTAATAATAAAAAAAATGTCATTAAAAAAAATTCAGGGCTCTGAAGCGGAATGTCCCTTTTATGGGTGAAAATCTTATTTAGGAAATTGAATCTATCAAACTAATGTGTTGCTGAATGATTCTGCTAGAGGAAAGTATAGAATAAAATTTCTTTACTGTAAATGTATAGTTGCTTCTGAAATAGATCGATTCTTTTTATAGCCTAAAATGTATAGCTTACCCTTTTTTTTTCTCTATTTCAAGTTTGTCAATCTCGGTCTACCGTCGCAAGAGAGAAAGCAGTTTAGATATTGAAGTTTATGGTTTCCATTTTTTTTCTTCTCCTGCTCAAAGTTTTTTAACCTTTTCTTTTTTCCCTGAAAAGAAGTATTTTGAGAACTTCTAGATGAGAGGGTTCGGTTTCAATCTATGTGTTTAGGATGACCTCAAATTCTTTTGAAAACTTATTTCTACACAAGAAACTTTAAGATATTTTATATCTATATAGACATGAAGTGCGCAGTCGTCTAAACGCTTAAAACCCTCTGCTCAGAAATAAATTGCAAGAAAATAACTTTTCTTTATTACACTCTCAATGGTGGTTTCACAGTGTTTAAAATGCTTTTGACATACAGGGAAAAATTCGGGCAAAATTACCAAACTGTATATTAATGACATTTCTAATTTAAAAAAAATCTGGTTCTCATATTTTACATTTTCAAAACCTTATTTTAATGAAATCATCACATCTATACACGGAGAAGAAGATTCTAGTAAGACTGCCGTATTGAATGGTAATAAGAATTCTGATGAAACAAAAACAAACATGCAGAGCAAATAAGTAACAGAGTTTGTGACAAAATATTGTATCAGTAAGCCACACCATTGTTGTTCAAGAATAGCATTACTTAAATATAAATTACAAACATCCCTTACAAAATTTATAATTAAAACGTGCTTCATTATATATAGCTTGATACAGTTTTCCTTTTATGAAGACGCAAGTTCAAAACCCGTATTCAAATGCCGGTCTTTTCTGTAACTCAAAAGAAACAAAAATCGGTAGAAAACTAATCAACCCAAAACAATGATTTCGATTATGTAATTAGTGAACCCAACACGTAACTGGCAAGAGAAACAAGTATTTAACATTAGCAGTTTCCGGGGAATTGTTATTCACAAATATTCTTTGCTTCTTAAAAATACCCAGACATTCTTTAACGGAACGGGGGAAATACTAACCCTTTTGTTTTCGGTTTTGTTTAAGCCTTTTACAAGTTGTCTCGTGGGAGCAAAGAAGTAATTTGAAATTTTCGATTAACTCAGCGTTGTAGGGTATTGTAGTGTCATTTTATCCCTTAGTTATTTCGGAATAAAAGAACTATTCATTAGCCGGTTTTTAAAAGGCACCAGATATAATTATTTAATTAAATTGGGTAATTTTAATCACTAAATGAAACATTTTACGGAAATTTTATCATTAATATTGTGAATATATTTATATCCTTATAAGTTTGAAATATTGTGAACAAATGAGAGGCAAAAGGCAGCACAAGATTGTGAATATAATTTATAATTTTATTTAATGCGTTGCGCTTTAAATTTCTTATAAAATAAATCTCATTTTTGCCATAAGTACCTAAATTTTGTCATTTTAACGTTTTTAATTCATAATCTCTCAAGCTTTTAGCTGGCTTCAAACCTTATCCATTATATGCAAACTTAGGTATACAGATCACGCCTGTAAAGCATTTTTATAAGGTGAGCAAATAAAATAACATTAGACGATTAATTTGTATTTTTAATTCTTGCTTTTTCTGTAGTTTGCAACACGTCATATACTCCAGTCAAATTGGCTAAAATATTCTTAAACGGTTAATAGAATTAGGGTAGTTCTGATTTTTGTGTCGTGTTGTATTGGTTAGTACAAAGATGTAAAATCCAAGTTTTCAGATTCTTCCAACCACCACATGCGTCGCCATCTCGAAAAAAAAGCGAATGAATTTTCAGCCCTTTTCCAGTTATTTTCTAATTATCCCCAAATGTATTGGCGTCACAAAAAATATGTAAGTTGCAGTTTTTTACTAAATTGCCTACACTTTTAGACCATCACAAAGCTTGTAGCTGTAATATTTTGCGAGATAGAGCAGTATAATATGTATGCATTATTCTTAATGCATTTTTTTAATAATTAAAATCATTGAAAATGCTCGACAATATTGTATGTAGAATCTATATTTATATAAACATTTTTACTACAATTATTATTCTGATAAAACTTATCGTACAGTTCACCTTTTAGTTGAAATCGAACAATACCTACTAAATTTAATACATTTCATTAAACTCAACCTCAGTCAGTATAACTTTGCATTGGACTCAAATTGTCAATAATTTACTGTAATGAAAAATGGCAATTTGCTCTTTTTTTTTAGCCTCAATACTTAAGTAGATATTTAGAAAAAAATGGAAATAGAGTAAAAAAAAAAGCTTTTTTTTTAAGATGGTGACGCACGCAATGGTCTGAAGAATTGGAAAGCTTGGACTTTTAATCACTGTGGCAGTACAATATATCAAAAAATAGAAATTATTTTAATTTTTGTAACCATTCATGATAATTTGACTGGAATAATACAAATGTTGAAACCCTTTGTTTTTTAAATATTTATTATTTTGTTTTTCTATTTTCAGATGGATGTTCAAATGTTTGCTATATAGCATGTACCAAAGAATTTAAGAAATGGTAAAAAGATAAGAAAAATCAACATCAAAATGATACGAAGAATTTCTATACATGTATATATCATATGAAGATCTATTTTCATGATTTATAAATTCATCTCTAAAACATGCCTCGACTACGCATAAGACGATTATTATTAACCATTATCATCGTCATATCATCCACATTCCTTATTCTAAACTTGACTTCAAGTTCTCAGCAGGCATTATTGTTTCCTCCAAAATCAGAGCATGATTTCTTCTCAAATGTTTTCGAAACCGGTGTTAGGCGTAGACCAAAGTTTGAGAATCCTCCACCACCTTGGGTCCACCAAACATCAGACCTAATAACAACTAGAACTCAAAAGACAACAGATTATAAAAAACTTTTCTATCGGCATGTTGACGCACCCAATCACCACCAAATTGAAAGACGAGACAATATTATGGCTGGACCACTCCAATCTGTTGCTGGACAGAATCAAACTATTGTAAAACTCTGGTTTATGAAAGGTGGTGGTGTGAGACCACAGCCGATTTCAATGAATGCTAAACCTTTGCTATGGCCAGAACAGGATTCTGGCGACCGCATTGTAGAGCAGCTTATGTACGTGCCGCCAAATTATACTTCCAGTTGGAACTTTTCTGCAGCTTTGCCATTAACAGCATCATCTTCATCTATTCAGAAACCAAAGCTCAAAAAAATTTTATTATATTTTGGTAAAGGAGGATGGAATGACTTACCATTGGGAAGAAATGTATTCTTACGAGATAAATGCCCTGTTAATACTTGCGAGCTGACAACATCTTTAAAGGATGCAGAGCAAGCCGATGCACTTTTTTTCAAAGACCGCTTTTTATGGCCGTTTTACAAGCGAAAACCGCACCAAGTGTGGATTTTGTTCTTGCTCGAGTGTCCTCTTCACACACAGGCTTTTAAGAATCTCAAGAATGTCTTCAACTGGACAGCAACTTACAGGCATGATTCAGATCTCGTGGCACCTTACGAAAAGTTTGTCCCCTATAACTCCAGCATTAAATTTGTTTCTGGTCAAAAGAAGTACGCGGTCGAAGAAAATCGCAATTACGCGGCTAATAAATCGAAGACAGTTGCTTGGTTTGTTTCGAACTGCAATGCAAAGAATAAAAGATTAGAATATGCTAAAGAGCTTGGACAGCACATTGATGTAGATATCTATGGATCTTGTGGGAACAAAAAATGTCCAAGAACTCTAACCCATAAATGCTTTAGGATGCTTGACAAAGAATACAAGTTTTATTTAGCCTTTGAAAATTCTAACTGCAAAGATTACATAACTGAGAAATTCTTCGTTAATGGCCTAAGGTAAGTTTGAATTTCTTATTAAATTATTTATAGTTTAATATATATTTTTAAAGCTTTAAATAATTCAGATATCAGCCAACAAAACTATCAAATAAAAATTTAAATAATTCAAAAATGAACATCTGAACTCGCATTAATTTACTTCCAAATATTTTAAATCCAGTATCAATTTAATTAAAAAGTAGTAGACACAGTGTAAACTACAGTGTTGTATTTGTTTTAATTTTAACTATTCGCAGCATTTTATGATTTCCAACAATTTAAAGTTGAAAAAGCATCCCAAGTGGGCAAACTGAATTCACTATTATTTTCAAATTACTCTAATAACTTTTTTTTTTTATACAGCATTAATAGTACTTACTTTTAAACGGTAGTGACATATTTTAAGAAAGCAAGAATAATCCCTCTTGCGTCCAAATTTCCTGAGCATGCAGCTAGATTTTTTCTTTGTTGTTATAATTTAAATCCATACACTGAAACTTTGTACAGTTACAAAGTATTCCCTTGATAGTGTCAATATTCCTTAAGAAAAATCTTGTTCAGTTTAGTTATAATTCTACAATAACTAAAACTTAATAATAATGTTCAATTTATAACAGACTTCAAGTTTGCTAGATATTTAGGGCTGAAAAATAGTTAAGAATAAGATGAATTTTTGAATTTAATATAAAATTTAGGCAGAGATTTTGCAAAAAGTATAGATAGAAAAGTATAGAAAAGTATAGACAATATAGTATTTTAAATCTATGCCAAACAAATGTATCTAAGTTTATAACCAAAAAGTTCAGAAAGCGGGATAATTTATTCACAAAAAATTGTACGAGCTTCGTATTGTTGAATTTAAATAAAATTTGTAGGTTCCTTAATGAACTTTCAATATATTTTAACAATAACTCAAGTTATTATGAATTATTATCGTACTTACTAAATTGACCCAACGTCTTTATGTATATCTTTAACTAGTTTTTGATAGACTTTAAAGGAAATGTTACACGAGCGAAAAATACTATTTGTATCGATAATTGGAAATTTTACTACGCAATGTTACAAAGAAAGGGAAAAGTCTTAAACTTTTTTCTGGTACTATATGGTAATACATGCTTGCTCATAATAAACAATATACTAGTGCATATTTCTCGAATACAGTAGGCGTTATTTCTGAAAGCTTGAATTATAATCTTTCTAAAAAACCTAAAAACTTGCAATGTTTAAAAATTCCAAGGACTCACATTATTTTATAAATAATATTATTTTGTGTCCGGTCTATGAATATGGTTTGCAATAAAATAATCCTAAAATCAAACCACAGAGTAGTATCAAAAACGCTTCACTAGAAATACTGACTGAATGCATTTAAATATGGAAAACTAATTAAAAAATTAAAGAAAAATCAAATTGTTCCGTTGATTGACAATTGCATGTATAAGTATTGCAATATAATATTCACAAAATAAATAAAAGTATCGTTGAAGTCACGTAATCATTTATTTTCTGCAAAAACTTAGACTAGAATAGCTGTGATATAGCTATACTAAGCAATAAATGTCTTTCATGTGTGACGATATATAAACTATTGTAAGGCTGTAGTCAGTTACCGTCGGGTTTTCATTGTCCAAAAAGGAAACACACTTCATGTGTCACCAAAATTAAATCTTTTATATTTTATTTATTTTCTTCTTTATCTTTACTCTGTGGAATACCATATAAACGGAAAAAGCAGTGAACTGAGCAAAGCGGAAAGCAATTGTTACAGCGCTATTCTTTGAGTTCTTTGCATCCAAATAGTTATAATTTTTATGGTTTGCTTTAAATTTGTTTTTATCTTTTCTGTCTATTATAAAATCTTGCGTTAACCTAGTTTATTTGTAAATAAATCAAATATTATGTGAATATCAATATAATGTCGCGATTAAGTGTCTTACTTCAATTGATCTTGTTTTGATTTGTGACACTTTTTATTACTGAAAATACCCATTGCGTTGTGAGGACTTTAAAAAAAATATGCATTATTATTTTAGCGTTAGAAATTATTCTGTTAATGTAAGTCTCGAAAGTTTAAAAAATGCGAAAAAATTCGTTATATCGAAATTTTATCTCTCATTGATATTGAGTTGAATTTTTTTGTATTATTTTGAATTTAATAAAAATATTTTACTACTTAAAATATTCATTGCTCACTGCATTGTATATTCATTACTATGATTTATTTACATGTAGATGTAAATAAATCAAATATTAAGTCCTTATCAATATAATTTTGCGGTTAGGTGTGCTGCTTTAATGAGTTTTTTTTTAATTCTGGCAGTTTTTATTACTTTAAATGCTCACTACTTTATGATGATTCAGAAAACAGCAATTTTAATTTAGTGTCGTAAATTTTCAAAAATTGTGAGGAAATTCGTTAGAATGTAGAAATTTGATCTCTCTATGATTTGTAACATCGAGTTGAATTCTGTTTCTATTACATTGAGTTTTATGCAAATATAGAATAATAATCTAACCATGAGCTAATTATTGCTTTAATTTAAACATGAAAAAAATATTGATTTTATTTCCTTTATTTCAATGTTTTATAAACTTTATTCTGCCCTAATTGCTCTGTGATTTTTTTATGATTCCACATTGAGGCGAGCTTTAAATCTGAAAAAAGGTTTAATTTTTTCAATCAAATTTGTATAAGTAGAGTTAAAGCATACATCTACAAGTATTTGGATCTCACTATAATTATTTCATTATTGATCATTAGATCAATTATAATAATTGCAGAGAAATGGGTTTAAAAAAGGAATTAAATACAACTCTAAAAACCTGTTAATTATATATTATAGTAACCTAATTTATTAAGTTTTCAAATATGATTAATTTGCTTAAAATTGAAATAAATAAGCTGAAATGTAATAATAAGAATTATTTATTAATTAGACTTTTAGTTCTTTTGTGATTAAGAGATCAAGTTATGATAATCCTATTCATCGTTATAAAATAGCAAAGAAAGTTTCCTCATTACGGAATCCTTTATAATAAAGTTTCCTTACAATTAAGTAAAATTCTAAAAAAAGTACGATCATTTTAAGAGATTTTAAATTTCGATATTTGATTTAACGCTTACTAAAAGAAAAAATACCAAAAATGCTTCGTTAAAATTGCTTTTACATACAAAGTAAAATTTTGAAAATTCAGCTCGATATTACGGCATAAAACACTTTATATAAGATTAAGATTTAAAATATTTATTCAGATACATAATACTTTATTAATTGAATTACCATTTTACCTGAATAATATATTTTTTTTCAGAACACGTAAATAATACTTACTTTTTTTAAATATATTTAATGGATTTAAACTCCTTATTAAACCATCAAGAAAGCAGTTTGTTGCATTTGAAAAAAAAGACGGAAATGCAATTTATTATCAAATTAAAATGCAAATGAGTTCTGAATCAATGAGAGATTTTAAATAACAATATGGGTATTATAGTATCTTTCAATTTTATATTGTCTAGGTATTAAGCAATAAAGCCATTTCAAATAATACAGTTAAATGATAAATCCTTTTGACATGCCGTATTGTATAGAAAATTGCTAATCTCTTTAACATTAATTTGTTTTTTTTTTCTTTAGAAGATTATTACATTTTTATAATAATTTCACAGAAACATAAACATTTTACAGTTACGAAATTTGCTTTCATTCTGAAAATATATTTAAAATTGTTTCTTTCGAAAAAAAGTGAACTTAAATGTTTCTAAATTATCAACTTATGTTATTGTTATTTTTTATTAAATCATTGCATAATAAATTTAAATTTACTTTGCTATGAATTTTTGAAATAACTTCTAGTCATTTTTATAATTTATTTTAAGAAAATATTTCTTTAAGAAAATATTCTTTAAGGAAATATTTACGATATAATACATAGTCTGTACAGTGGGATAGTCTCATTTTAAATATCGGTAACTTGTCAATAGAAATTCGTTTCTGAATGTACATTTTAGAAAAATTTTATAAACTTAGAATGCTATGCCTGCCATTTTTAATGCAACAGAACTCTTCTTCAAATAAAATTCCCTTTACGCATTCGTTTACCTAAGTTAATATTTTTCATCCCGTTTTTTGACATTTCCAATAGATGCAATCATAAATCCAATTTTCGTGTCTGACGCAGAAGTTGTCACAACTTACATTGTAGGCCTTTTTCTTCACATTTTTTTTTTATTTTTATATTTGCCAGAATCTCGAAATCAATCAACGTGAATTTCCTCACAGAGCTGAAGTTTGCTCAGCAAACATTTTCGCAAAATTCAATAAAAAAAAAGCTCCGAAACGGTAAGCAACACACAAAAAAATAAATAAATAAATAAATCTGAAAAGCATTCGACAGGTACTGTATTTGGTGAACATCAACAAACGCTATCGACCCTAGCTATCGCATGTCAGCAACCAGATTGTACCTTTGAACATGATCTCCAGGATCCATTTGCTCACTTCCGGAGCGTTTCCACGGATCGCCGGAGTGTTTTTCTTAACAACGGAAAAGGAGTTTTAGAGAAGAAAGGGAGAAAAACCGGCAACCTAAATGGAACAAAACCTGGACTTATAAATAATTCATGGCGCCTAAATAAATCCAAGTCTCTTCGTCTTTTGTTTGGGAGAAACTTCTGCCTCTCTTTTTTGTCTGGATGATGTTCTGCAATGGGTCCTGGTTCCAATACAGCTGAGAATCTGTTCTTTTTCTCCATTCTTTTTTTGCTTATTTCTATTTATTTGATGGAACTTTGACTCTCCGAAGAAGGATGACTGGTGATTCATAGGCCTGTCATTTTCACTTCTGCGTGTTCTGTTTGCATGAGTATAACGTCCAGCATATATATTTTTTCTTTTGATTACAGTCTAACTGTATGGGCCTAAGTACAGAAATTAAATATTTATTTGTGTTGTGGATTAGAAGAAAAATAAATAATTTAAAAATGGTTGGATCC
Organism: Parasteatoda tepidariorum; assembly: GCF_982258835.1. Classification (NCBI taxonomy): domain Eukaryota; kingdom Metazoa; phylum Arthropoda; class Arachnida; order Araneae; family Theridiidae; genus Parasteatoda; species Parasteatoda tepidariorum. The sequence goes on from NC_141764.1 coordinate 91,307,667, forward strand.
GTTTTTTCAAGGAATTAGTTAACTATGTATCTATATCATAACTGTAAAGTAGGGTGACGTGTGATTCTTTAAATTACTAACTAAAAAAGAAACTTTGGAAGCGCTATGTATTATTTATATAAAGTTGCTAACTAATCTGTTTCAGTCTTTTGAGTCTGCATGTTATGAAATCTCTGTTTATTATATAACTATCACGCATATGATAATTATAGACATATAACCTTTTCTACCACGTCAAAATATCCCTTAGTAATACTAACTATAACCCCTTCAGTAATTAAAACTGAATTAAACATATTTTTAAATTGTTATGTTTTCCCAACATTTTTTTCTCGTGATTATTTCCTCAATTTTGTATGTTTTAAATAAATATAGACACATTTTAAAATTCTTATTATTTATAGTTGTTTTTGCTATAAACTATCAATAACCGAAGCAAATTTATATCTATTTTGACTAAAAGCAAACTCTATTTTGACTAAAAGCAATGTCCGTAAACTGGGGAAAATTAAAGAGAAAATTCTTCTGATTGAAAATTTGCCAGTTTATCCATAATGTCTTGTACAGTTTAGTTTAAATAGTTTATCCATAACATTTATTGCTACAAGAACAACCAATGTAGATGTATGGCAAACATAAATGTGACTAAAACGGTTCTATCTTTTATTAGCATGTGTAAAAAAAGTTAAAGGAGTAAATAGAAGAAAAAAATATCAAACTATTGTGTTATCTTTCTGAAAGTACTCATTATAATGCTTTAAAGAAGACAAAAAATAAAGGGAACTTAATAAGTTCCCTTTATTTTGAGATAAATAGTGTGTGCATTGTGTCACAAATATTACAGCTGTCCCTTCCGGTTATTTTCCTTAATTACTTAATCGGAATTTCAGTTTATTATAGATTTTTCTATGTGTAGTAATTAATTTGTTGACTCTGAAAGCAGTATTAGCTGCAATACAATTTATTACATCGTTTTGTAATTTTCAGTTTTTGTATGATGTTTTATATAGTTCAGTTTGACACTTAAAATAGTTAAGTTTATCCATAACTTTATATACTCTTCACAGTTTATCCATAAAAATTACTACATTTAATTTTTATCTGCGTAATTTTGTAGAAATATATTTATTCATTCTTTCATTATATAACAATATATTGGTAAAATGTATAAACATTATTTAGACTTTGATTTTATTTATTAATTTTTAAATAATCAATGTTTCAATTTTTCACTTTTTTATCTCATTTATGCTCCACTAGAAGTACATTTAGAAAGAAAATTATTGTTTATCGTAACTTTTAATTGTGTAATGATCCTTTTTTCAAAAATTTTACCCGTTCAAGATATAGTTTAAACAATGCAGAATGGTTTTAGGCAACAATTTTTTCAGTCAAAATTGCTGTAATAAAGTTGAGACTGAAGATTTTAAAGTACTCCTTAATAGTCCGCTATGATTCTTAAATGATAAAAAAAATCCCTCTTTTAGTGAACTTACTCTAGAAGAAATATAGCATTCGGAATAAATTTTGTAAAGCGATAACTATAAACCTCGTTTCATCGAGACCTAACAATCTAAGCGTCCAGTTCCAATTCATATTGGCCTTTCTTATTTCCTGGGCGAAATGGGAATCACAAAATTTCTTCTTCTTTTGCAGGGTAATAAATGAAATGCACGCAATGTACCCAAGGCCATTCCAAAGAAGAAAACTTTTGAGATTTACGAGTTTCGTACCTCCGAAATGAAAAATGTAAAGAATATTCTGGGTGGGCGGAATGAAATGAAAAAAAAAGGTTCGCTTTTTCCTTTAAGAAAGCGTCCGGCCGCAATAAAAATTCACAATCAAACCGCTCCTCAGCCGATTTGTGGATGCTGATGGTTGTAAAATTACAAACAGAAGAATCTCTGGGCATCATTTGAATAATGACAAGACTTGCGTCTTTATTTCATCGTCTGAATGGAAGATTATTACCTGGAAGAAGGACACAGAAAAAAGAAAGGTTCCCGTTTTATTTTAGATTGCATTGTCCCCACTTTTACTGCCAAGAAAGTCTTGAACAATTCCGGAGAGTTCATAACATTTTATGTTAATCGATTAGAGACACCTGTTTTATCTGATGGGATTGTACGGGTTCATGAAGGTGGAATTTAGTACACCTCATAAGAATATATTTGATTCCGTTTTTTCCGCATTTAAATGTATTTTTCAATGAGCTAGGTTATTATCTATAGTTGTCCTTTTGATAATGATTTTACATAATAGTTTCTTTAATTAAATTTATTTATAAATATCGCTTTAAACCTAAACTGTCCTCTTTAAAAGTTATAATGATTTATTTGTAATTTTTGCAATATTCTTAATTTTTATTTCAGTATATCTTAAAATTCGACTGAAAGGAAATACTTTTAAACACTCATAGTAGCTGCTTGCAGTGGTTTACATTATTCAATTATATTAATTTATTATTTATTTCTATTCAATTATGTTGTTGTTGGTAAGGGAGAGTGGGGTCAATTGTAAAATTTTTTACTTAACTATTTTTAACTAACAAAAAATCCAATATATTATTAGTATTAATTGACAGACGAGTAAAGTAGACTATCCTCTACTAGAAAAAAAATAAATACCTGATTTTAAATATTATTATATTAGTTATTAACAATTTTTGACAGTCGTGCAGTTGTTACAATTGTCCCTACTTACGGGGTCAATTGTAACAGTTCATAAATTCAACTAAAACATAGTTAATTATACATATTATCATAGTTGTGATATATTTTTTATTGATCAAAATAGTAGTGATATTTTAGGAGTAAAAATAATAATAAGCAGAAACCTAAAAGGTTAAACTTTTAACTTTAAGGGGTTAAAAATTTTAATTTATGCTGTGAAAGGTGACAAATAAAATAATGCACATGCAACATAATATAAATGATATAGGAAACTATTGGTGGTTCTTAAAGAGTTAAGTAATGGTTTGTAAACATAAGATTATTTATTTTCAGCTGTTACAATCGTCCCTTTACTTATTGTTACAATTGTCCCCAAGACGCCATTTCAGCTTCATTTGTTAAAAACAATGCTAGTTAATTAGCAAAACTAATCTTTTTTTTTATTGAAATGTTAATTAAAGTGTCCACTTACATATTCGGTTACTAATTTTTATTTGTTTAAACAAAATTACTTTGTTACAATATAATATTCTAATACCAAAAAAAGTACTTGTGTGGCGTGAAAATATCTTTTGTGATGTAACTCTTTCAAAAGTACATAAAAATGGTTGCCATCAGGGGTGTACATGTGGATTTATTAAATACACCTTGTGCGCCACCTAGGAACCAAATCTAGAACCCGACACTCGAAATTTTTGCTCTGTTACAATCGTACCCTGTTACAATTGACCCCACTCTCCCCTACTATTTAAATAATCTTGATGAATATTTTCTCTTACGTAGAAATCGAATTGATTTTTATTTGTTTGTCTCTTTTGGATACAACTATAAATAATATTTTGTGTCCAATCACGGAACACACTTTTTTTTAATAGTAGCTATTATGATTTAAATTAAAAAAATTTGACTGACAGAATGAAACATTTATGATATTAAAGTATTGTGGCAATCCATCAAACATTTTATGTAAATTATGCTCTTAAAAATAAAAGGACACTAAAACATATATTTTTATAAAGTAGTAAGTATGGTAGTTTTATGCCTCAGACGTTTTCAATTAAGATAATAAATTAACATTGTTTATCACAATCAGATTTTACGTTACATTATTTACTTTCATTTTATTAACTTTTTAAACGACTGAGAGTAACAGGAAAACATCTATCTTCAGCTAAGTGTACTGAATATTTCAATGACCAAAACATTCCTCATTTATTTATCAGTACGTTGCCGCCGCACTTTTATTTTGAAGACCGTGTTCAGAAACATATTTTGTTTTCAATTTTTTATGACTTACATTTGAAGCTGAGAGTCAGCCGTACGTGCAAAATTGAATATTATTGCATTTGTCACAGTTTTTCCATTAATAATGCAGACATCTGTAACCACCATTTACTCATCACGACATTTTTTTCTCTCCCTAGAGCAAATGACGCAATGATACATCCCTTTTTCGCTGTATTACTGAATAATTAGCAAATAAATACATATCTTACTAATGATATTCTTTTTTTATTAATTAAAATGAACAGGTCGTCATTTGCCGGCTATATATAACCATCTTTTGTTTCAAAGTGTTAAAAGAAACAGTTTAAATTCCATTATAGGATTATTCATTCTAAATTATTCAAATTTTATTAAAAGGTTAAGTTTTAAGTAACCAGAACTAAAGTCTTTTGTCTTGCCGTTGATTTTATTCTTTTAAATAGTTTTGGAGAAATTTAGTTTTTATTAATATTTTTATAAAAATGCAATTTTTAAAAAAGCTTGTTTTTTATCGAAAGTAAATAAGGTTAATTTAAAAGTTGTTAATAAATTGTTAAATCCTTAATAAATTCTTTAAATACTTAATAAATTGCTTAAACAATTACGGAATTTTTAAATTTAAATACAAATAGCTTTCAGATTTAAATATTGTTAAGGTCTCCTAATTAAAATAAAAATATGAAATAAAAATGTATTTTATTATTATTTAATGTTTTGTTTTGCCTCGTAAGACAATGCTTACTTAACGTATGCAATCATTGTTTTAAACGTATTGTTTTGTCAGTGCTGATTAGTTTCAAGGGTTTGTTTTACAATGTAATGGAAAAAGTAATGTACGTAAAAACAGAGAATTATTATACCCTTTGATGCAGAATTTTTATTCAACCTACGCTTCATACTTTTTTTTCATTATTTTGTAATATTTTATGCTTAAATAAATGAAAAATATTATATTAAGTAAATATAAATTAAGGTTACAAAATGCAGCATGAGACACCACTCTCTTTTTCTGAGTTAAAGGCAAAGTCTTTCAAAAAAAATTTTTTAATGTGCACTTAACTGCAGCTATTAAAATAAAAAATAAAAAGTTATTCATCATTGAAATTTCTATAATTTATAAAATCAATTATTGATAATTTTTTTGAATATGAAAGAAAAAGAAATTTGAAATTACTTTTTGTCGATATTAAATTTTAGTACAAATATAATTCCGATAATCTAACAGCTTGCTTTTAGTAATTATTACGATATTTAATAATTAAAAAATTACCAATTTAAATTTTTTTTTGTAACTGGATTGCCAAAAATTTTTTTTAAAGGGACAACCGGTGCCCCATCTGCATCAAAGGGTTAATGATTTTAATTTAGTAGCAGTCTTTTTTTAATTATTTCTCTGGTCAAAATAAGTTAGAAATTTAGACATTTATATTCACGTGAAAGTTAGTTATTTACATAAAACATTGCTATTTATATATTTAAATTATGTAATTAAACACAGTTATCATTTAGCTTCTTTTTTTTCTTTTTAATTTCGTTAAAATACACATGCATTTAAATTAATTACTTTTTTAAAGCTTACTTGCTTAAGAGAAAATTTAATAGAATAAAGACAAAGCATTTAAGTACTTAATTTTGCTTAGGTGATAGATTTACATTTATATCAATGTTTTCATTTTATTACTATTTTATTAAATAAAAATTTTGTGATCAGAACTTCTGAATATATAGCAGCATATTTAAAGGGTTACTACCTTTTAATTTTCAATTTTATCTCTTAAAAGAAACTGAGATTTTGAAAAAGAGCTGTACTTATTTTCTCTGTTGCTTACCCAACAGTTTTTCAGGGACTAATTTTTTTTTCCTTTTTATTCATTTCTTCTAAACTTTAACCTTTCTAAAATGGGCGGAAATGAAAACTGAAAACAGCTGATACAGGGATATTTTGAAATAAGAAAATACTTTACGCCACTTATAATATATTTTATGGTATATATTGAATAACAGAAATATTTCAGGATTCCAGAATTATCTGAGTTGTTTATACTGACCTTCATATAATCAAGCAATTGGTATGTTTATAAAAATTGAATTTTAATTGAATTTCGATACTATAATCGTATTTGCTTAGAAATTTATTTTCTACCTTTTTTCTTCTTCTAATGAAACCAAATCGTTCTTTTCGCCCGGAGAAAAAATTACCTTACTATATGGTAGTGGCATTTCTGGTAAAGAAAAGAAATAATAGTGGCTAATAAAACAAAATATATGGTATTTATACCATTCATTTGGTAATTCTTATGTCCATATGCTAATAACGGTTTGCTAAAAAATTGGTTTTCAAAATTATACTTTTTATTACCACTTGTTTAGTAAAAAAATACAGAATTTAAAAGTAAATTTAAACGAATAAATGCTTTTTATGCCACGCTGTAAGGTATCATAATAAATTTACTAAATTTTACCGCATTTACCAACCTTTATCTCGTATTATTAAACCGTATTTTATTGTTTTAATTTTACCGAAATCATTACCAAACCTTTTGATGTTCCCATTGAGCCAGAAACACGGTTAATTTTACCATATTCTGGTAGTTTTGACCATATTTGTTTTCTCAGTGCGAACATGCTAATTAATAAATATAATAACATATACCAAATAATTTAATTTTTTTTTACAAACTTTGTGTACTAAAGATTCTAATTTATAAAATTTAGGTTTCAAAATGCCTCATAACGCCTGTGCTTTGCTCAATGCAGCACTTACACGCATTAAAATTCGACCTTAGATTATACAGAACACGGTATTCGTGGCACGCACTTACACAACATATAGCTTTGTTGGAACTTTAGATGAGTTCGAAGCTCACAAAGTTCTCAGAATTTAAGCTGTGAAATTCCCTTCCCGAAGTGATAAAGGTGCTCTCATTAGATATTCATGTTTGAAAAGCGGATGTTTGCTGATATAATTGAGCTTCTGACTACCGAATATAACCTCTGTTCCAAGTTCCCATACATTGCGTCAGGAGTTTAATGCTAATTCATTTATGGATAGATTCTGAAGTCACGTAAACCTCTGCTTCATTAAATTGAGTTAATAATTCCATAGTTTAAAGTTATTTCGCATTAACCAAATCATTAGTTTTTATTAGATTAAATGGAGATTAGAATTGTTTGATGGTTTGTTATTATGGTTGTAATGGTATTTGGCAGACCGATGTAAGGAATATCAAACGCATATGATATAAAGCCTTGTTATTATAAATTATTTTTTGGATTAGTATAATACTTCGGCATACGTTTCGAAATTCGTAAAAACTAATTATCGCTCAAACATTTGCAGGTACGCAAAGTTATGGATTAATTTATATGTTTTAATTCTAAAGTGAAGTAAATATACTTTTAGGAAGTTGTGTTGATAGTTAAAAAAATATTCTAAGTGTATGTTTTTTGTAGTGTAAACATTACTTAATAACGAAGATATTACTATTGTAATAAGCAATTTTATATACAATTAACAAATATGCAATTTTGAAACAATTTGTATTTATTTATAGTCTAAAAATAAATGTTTAGGCTTAAATGATTTCGTTCCGCAAGAGTAAAATAAATAAATAAAATGTTTAGAATTGTTTGTTAGCAGTAGAGTTCGGATTAAGTAAAAGTTATTCTTTGAAAATAAATCCAAATCTTGAAATTTTTTTGAAAGAATTAAAAATAATTGTTTGAAGTAAGATTTACGGATGATGGAAGTCTGACATAAATATCAGAATTTTTCTTAAAAAAAAACTAAGGAACTACAAATTCAACAGTGAAACTAAAATACATTTGAGCCACAATATTAAACGAAGTAAATGCAGCATCTAAAAGTTATAATACCTTTTCTTCATTTTCAAATTTCCCTGAAGTGAATTCTTCATTGCAGAATTTCCGTGTGCTATAAAATTAATCAAATTATGAATAATTTAGAGGAGTTCATATGTTACAGTCAGTCATGAAACTTAACCTGTATCCCCACGGTAAACTAAGATCACTAAGATCCTTTTATTTGCTTCGTTTTCAAGACTTAGTGAGAGTGTTTTTATTATAAGATCAGGTCATGTTTTTGATCGTTCACAATATGCGATTCTTGCTAATTACAAATGTTTTATGTATCTTTACTTTAAAATACAGGAAGTATAAAATATTAAATGTAAGCAACAACCATGATAAAGTAAAATTTCCTCTCGTATTCCCTAGTCTTAGTTCGAAAAAATTGCTGATGGAGATCGTTGACCTATAAATCAAAATAAATAAATAAATAATTATAAATCATATTACAACTAAGGCATTTTATCTGGGAGTGGATATTTTTTTTACTTTTTCTATTAATAAACCACTTCGAAAAATTATTATGTGATTTCAATTATTCTTCTTTGATTTAAAGTTTTCCGTTTACAGAGACATCTATCGAAAAGAAATTGAACTAAAACTAGTAACTGCGGAGGGAAAAAATTTTTCTTTGTCACACGCATTTGCTACCAGAATTGTTTTTACCCTAACTGATTTCTTGTAGAAATTTTCGAAAACTGTTAGCCTAATTCAAGACACTGGAGTTGTTACTGATAGAAAACAATATTTAGCAAAGTTTTCTTTTCGATGATCATATAATTTAGAATTGTTTTTGAACAGCACTACTTCTTAATGTAAGTTTATAAATTTAAATTTTCGTTAAAGTATTTGTAAAAGTACAAAATAGTTTTCGTCAAATAAGAAATAAAATATTTATTGGGTATGACAATTTTTTTATCGGGATTTTATAAATTCTATTAATGAAAAAACCCTGTTTCGGGAAATCCATAGATCCTTTTGGGAATTTATTTACTAAAAATAGCACAGAATACTGTTTGAAACCAAAAATTTCTAGGACTAAAGTGATTGAAAAATTTAAACTAGACATACAAACAATTAAGCTATATTTTGCCAAATGTCTCTAAAAATATTCTTTTATGAATTATTACACTTAACGTAAGTTTAGCAAAAATCTATAGAAAACGTAAATAAACCATCAATTCTTGCAAAATAAATTTTAAAAAAATTGAAAAATAAAGAATTAGAAAGGAATTATTCTTCTAATTATTGAACTTTCTAATTTTTTGAACTTTCTAATATTCTTCTAATTTTTTGAAATGAGAAATCGTAAATGTAAAACTATTCATGAATGAAAATTAAGACCTGGACATAATTGATTATAAACAGTGCCCAATAACAATAATTTAATGAAAAATGTAAGTAAATTTAGATCTGTAATGAATATATAAAAATCCGTATATCAATTATTTTATCACGTTTTATGTAATAGTTAGTACAATTATTATATATAATAGTTAGTATAGCAATGGTACGTGTAATTATTAATAAAATAGCTGACATTAATGATCATGAACTCAATTCAAAATGAAATATGAAATTATGTTATGGAATAAAAAGTAATTAAATTTAGATCCATAGTGGTCTAATAAAATTAGAAAAACAACTATAATCGTTTTATACTCCCATATATCTACCCTGAATATTACTTCCTAGTTAAAATCTACCATCTTTTTCAACATCTTATATTTTTATCGCTACCTACTGTTATTTTCCACCTCGTTTACTTCAGTTAACCATACTTTCTTTCTTCCACTTCTACTGATCTTCCATATATCTATTTCATATTTTTATTGATTGCCACTTGCAACGCATTCTTTAAGATCCTTACAGATATTTTACAGCATAATAGAGATAAATATAAATAAAAGCACAAACAAAATTCTTTTATGAGCAAATTACTTGTTCAGTACTACACCAACGCAAAGTATACCGTTTCAGTAGTATAATTCATTCTGCATGAAAGCTTTTGATGCAGTACAGTTGTCTCTTTTAAATACTTATTTCTGATTTTTTTTTCTTAATTGTGATCCAGCACAAATTAAACCCCCTTTTTAACCGACAATGTAGTTGAACAAGATATTTTTGTCAATTAATTCAACTCAGCATTTTCTAAAATGTAAATTTCTAAGTACAAAATACCGTCACTAATTCTCTCCGATTTATTCAAAGATTCTTAAGTGTTAATAAATAATTATTCACTCGATTGACGGAGCAGCAATTCCATTATCTAAGATAAACTCCTCAAAAACCAACTTCCATACACATCAATGTTTTTCCTCTTTCTCTTCTAGCGTAATCCTTTAAGTGCTATCTCTCTCCACATCCTACAACTTAAACCAACATTCTAATACAGTTTCAATAGTTTTCGCCAAATCGCAAATATTGAAGATCTCGAACGTTAACGATAATGATATTTGCTTAGCTTAAAATCAAATAGGTGCAAGAGACTACCTGAATAATGATGGTCTCTTAGAAACCTCTTGGGTTTCTTACTGAATAAGACGACGTGATAAAACTGGATTTCTGTAATTTGTCTAGTTCTTGTTAAGTAACAATTGGACCTGAACATAGTTATTGGAAATTGAAAGATGTCTTGCATGAGGTGTATCAATTAATTTATTGTTAGAGAGCTTAACAGTCAAATATTTTTGTCTTCTCAATCTGAATATGTATGTAGAATGTATGTTTTTATATTTTTTTAATGAAGTGGATGTTAAATATTGCTAGGTTTTTCCGGAAAGCTTATAAATTTTTTAACGATTGTTTAAGTAATTTTAAATTTTGCAATAAAAATGTAAAGCAATGTATTGTTGATAAAAAAAAACTCTGTAAAGGAACATTAACTATTGTAAATGAATTAATTTTTTTTGATTATGCAGTGGATTTTTAAACTGATCTTATATGTTTTCGTGTCACTGATTTCAAGTCAACAAACGATTATTATACAGTTTAAATGAAATTTAATAATGTATTTCTAACCAGATTGTTTTAAAAAGTCATTCGAGTAAATACTAGTCGCCTCCACTTCTCTACTACGTAGTGAGTAGTAAGAAGAATGTGATTATGTATTTAAATTTATAATGCGATACGTTAAGTTCATATGTCTTTTGTCTTAGGTTTTATTTTCTAAGGAGTAAACAAGTGCATGCGTATTTAAACACATAAATCCTTTATAAACTTTTACAATCAGAAAACATTTTAACAAAACAAAAAATATCATTTGAGAAATTCTGCAGCTTTTTGATCAAAACTAATTCCAGAATTAAAATCTTTCCACCTGAATTAGGTAAAATCAAGTATTTGTATAAATGCAACAAAAAAATTAGTTCTCCAGTGTTAACAGTATAATAAGTATATGTATGTATATAAACACATAAATTCCTTATAAAATTGTAGAATCAAAAAAAAAAATTAATTAAGCTAAAAATATCATTTAAGAAATCAGATGCTTCTCGATTAAATCTAATTCTAGATTTAAAATCTTTTCTCCTGAATTAGGAAAGATCAAATACTTGTGTAAATGTAACAACAAAATTAGTTCCCTTGAGTATCTAATGTTATAATAGGAAATACATTCGTAAGTTGTCTCGGAAATCAAGACATAACTTTGATAACTTTTTATTAAAGCAGACTTTTATAGAAAAAATAAAAAACTCGACAGTATAATTTTAAAAAATAATAGTGTAAATACATTTTATTGCTCTAGTGCTTCACTAAACTTTCTTAAAATCGAAACGTTAGTTGTTATTAAAAATGTGAGAAAAATATATTGACGTTCAACATTTTTTCATACTTAATTGCCATGCATAAGTAATTCATATCCTAGCAAAATTCTTATTACTTGTCAAATAATTTCTGCAAAATATTTTCATTGATTTAAGAAAATCACATTATATTAACTATGAATTGAGGAAACGAATAATCGAAACGAATTGAGGAATCCTTAAATATACATTCAAGATTTGAAAACAAACCCTAATAATTAGTAAGGCACTGGAAAAATATACGATTTATTAATGTGAGTTGTGTAAGTATACATAATAGTATAAGTTTTTGGATAACTTTAACATTTATGCATCTCAAAATTATATTTCATAAAATGAAATAAAAATTGGAAAAATAAAAAATCATAGTGTATGCTTCTTGTGGTCTCATACACATGATCACCACAGCTTACACTATCTCCAGATATATTTTGCTTACATAATCAAATAATGTTTTGATAAATATTAGCCATGTAGGGTCATGGAGGTTAAATCTCCACAATTTCGTGACCAATAGCATTATGGCGTAAATTTATTAAATATACAATAAAATTTAACTGAAATAATATATTTTCAATCTAAATCAAATTTAAAGTTAAAAAATAAACAGTTATATTTAACAGTGAAACAATATTTTTTTAAAAATTAATTATTAGGATGGAGATTAAAGTTTAAATGTCCAAATGAAAACTTCAAATCAGATTTTTAAAATCGCTAAATAATCATTCCGAATTACGAATTTCTTGATTTAAAAAAATATTTCTAAATAGAACTCTAACTTTAATAATGTAAAAATAATACTAAAAATAATAACTAATTGTAAAAATAATATAAAGCACAGAATTTGTATTTGAAGTAATTACGCATCTAAAACAAAACTCTTTTTATTTAGAACTAAGGATTTAAAAGTTAAGTATTAGCTAGCCTAAAGCAAATTCTGTTATCCACGAAACTTACATATTTGACTTCACGTGCCAAATTGTAACTTCAGAATTTTCCATCGTTCTCGCTAATGAGATTCTATGCTTTCACGTAAAGTGTAAACTTCAACACTCAGCCTAGTGAAGTAAATTGAAAACTTCTGAACTTCTGAGTCCATTGAAACAAAGATTATATTAACGAACTAGACAGAAGCTTAGATAATTGATTAGATTCAATTTATCCTTGTCGACAGTCCCATGGTAAAACTAATTTCTGTAAATTTTCCCAAGTTGTGATTTCTAGAAAGGATGATAGCTATTAATTAAATTAAAGCATGTCAGCGTCTATATATTACGATTGTATTATATGACGATATTCATAGTATTTGTAAATAGATTATTATTAAAATAGACAATTGCTGTATATGTATTTGTAGAATATAATCATTATTCTATCTTAGATGTATTTAACTAAAGCATATCAAATGAAAATCGAAAATAATAAATTATTATAAATTTTTGTTCAGTTAAATAAAAGTAATACATAAATTAACTTAAAAATAATGTCTCATCGTAGATAGGTTACAATGCTATTGATATTCATTCATTTCTTGCTGCACTATTGTTGCTCCATGAAACGTGTGGTTTTTTATTTACACAATATGTTGCAGCATTTTACTGTCACTAAAAAAATCTTAATTAATTCAGAAAAATTTACAAGGTTAATTATAATAATGTGTTGTTCATATTATGTGCAGTTCATATTAATCATTAAAAACTAATACATAAAAGTCCTCCCTTTTATGCAATAGTTTTTTATTACTAACAACGAAATTGAAGAAACACGTGAATTACATTTGCATGTTATGATTGTGCTTAATTGATAAACAACTGTACTGTAAGAAGCATATAATTGATACATTTTTACAAATCATTTACTAATATTATAAAAGGTATTATTTTAAATCTGATCTCAAATATCTTTATTAGAGAGTCTCCTTAATTAACCCTTTATTTTAATAAAAATTATAAATTCACTCTTAATCTTTTCTTTGTAAAAATATTAAAGTTTTACAAAAAAAAGAAAACTTATGGATATTACTTAAGTTGAAGTATCTTACTGTAGATAAATAAGCAACGTGCATTGTTAAATTGTATTTCGCGATATGAATGTATTGTAAGCTTGTTTACAATGTATGTATTGAACGTTATGTGTTATTTTGATAAAGTCTTTTTATAAACAGAGCATTTGTATTACTTTTCAAAAACATGAATAGTATTTGTAGAGAAAATTGGTATTTGTTTTATAAGTACAAACTATTTTTTTAAATAAACTTTATGCTTGAAAATTTTCATTCCCTGGAAAACTTATATTTTATCATATTATTTAATGGATTAATTAAAGGTTTCAATCTAATTAAAGGTACATATGTACTCTAAAATAAGACATATTTAAAAAGAGACGTTGCTGCTATTAGTTTCCAATGTTTATAAAAATTCTTTAAAATTAAACTTTTATAAAATACATAAAAAAAATGAGCGAGATTTCGAAACAGAGGTATTAAAGCTTATCGACTATCTAAAAAGATTTTTCTTACATATCTCTTAAGAATATGCCGAATCATCAAAAAAATTATTTATACGCTTCATTGATGTAACTAGCTTTTATTCAAATCATTCAAGACTTCGTTATTCATGAAAAAAGAAAAAAAAAACATTCAAATTGTATAAGAATTTTTGCTGAAAGGGAAATAATACGCAACATTAACTTTACTCTTGTGTTAAATGGGTCTATTTCAACCTCTTGAATTCCATTTTTGCATCATTTTTTGAAACTAGAATCTCTAGAGAAGAATCTGGTTTTGCTAAAAAAAAATTTCAATAGTTAGATTTCTTTGCCTTCGAGTGTATTGAAATAAAAACTTTTTAGACGATAAGGTATAAAGAAGTGTTTTGAAATACTGTAGTATTAGTTCAATAATTAGGCGTAAGTAATTATTAAAAATAAAGGTATTATTTTTTTCCTAATTCATCGTGAATTTGGGTAAAATAATCTATTATTAAAAGTAACAAAAATTTTCTAAATTGGGAATATACAAATTCACTATACTTTATTGCAAGTTACGAAAAGACCATTGCGGTATCGATTTTAAATAATCATCTGCGACGCATATAGTTCAATTTTATTTCGTTAACAAATTATACTAATATGCTTTCAAAACAATAAAAAAGCTTTTAAAAGTTAAACTCTCAGGATAAACATTTAATTCCTGCTATCTTTTATGATATTATATTTATATATCTATCTATATATATATATATGTATCATAGTATTATTGAAAAAGGGTTGTAGTCTGGTAGCCTTACTGGAATCCTAGACTTGGCGAAATATTTCGATAAATAAGAACATTGTTTCTTGGAAAAGAAACAACTATATGATGTCGCCACAACATTGAATTTGATTGGACCACTAAAAATGGCGCTGACATGCTCACATTTTATGCTGACATGCTCTTCAAATATCAAATGCGAGATAAAGACTTTTTACATTTGTTCTGCTGTAGAAGAAAAATTTGTCTACAACAAACAATAGTTATTATTTTTTTCATCATTTTCTTTGAAGGCGAACAGAAAGACATATATTTGTTACGAGGTTTAGATATCATTTTTATTAACTCTTATTACTTGTTAATTGATTATTGTCATTAATATGAAACAAGAAGTTAAGTTATTATTATTAAATAACAAATCAAGAAAAAAATGAGGCTATGCACCTTTGTTTCAAGTGTTAGCAATATATATATACGTTCACGCTGGGAACTTAGCATTCAGTCGGCTTGCACTTAAATGCAAACAGGCTCTCTCCAATAAGATAATGGTTTTTTAAGAGTATAGCATTTGAACCTATCCAAATTAATTTAGTATTAAGTTATCTTCGTTAAGTATTAGTTAATTTCACTTTACATTTTAAGTTTTTATATTTATTATCATTTTTGTAAAAATATAATTTTTTAAACTTTAATTACGAAGCTTAATTTTTGTTTATGCTATCACTTGTTTTGTTTATTATTATACTATTCATATAATTTTGAAAGCATTTTACTACTGTGTTCTGTGCTCTTTCGAATTGCTTGTACTCCACAGAACTCTAAAAGTAAAGACTACACTCTCGCTAGAGAAGAATCTGATTTTGCTACAAAAATATGTAAATAGTTAGATTTCTTTTCTTTTGAGTATATTGGAATTTATTTTTATTATGCGAAAAAGTTTAAAGTGGTATTTTGAAATATTGTAGTATTATTTTATTAATTATATTATTGAAGTAATTGTTAAAAAATGTACGACTGTTTTAAATAAATGTGAATTTTTACGAAACCACTAGCATTTGAATTTATCCAGATTAATTTCGGGTTTAATTGCTTAATTTCGCTTTACACTGTAAAATTTCATATTTATTAGAAATTTTTCAAAAATTTAATTTTTTGAAAATATAGTTTTTTAAACCTAAATTGCTAAGCTTTATATTTGTTTAATCTGTCATTTGTTTTATTTATTATTATACAGTTCGTATAATTTGAAAGAACATCATACCTTTTCGTCATGCTCCATTTCCGAGTTATTCTAACAGTTTGTGATACAGTGGGGAGCTGCTGTACTGCCACCTTTTATATTGTCTAAACCAAACCAGAGTCCCTACATCGGTTGTGCTGTCTAAACCCAAGGTCTTGGTGTTGATCAGGGTCTTAGTCAAGGTGTTGTCCAATCCCGAGGCTCACGTTATTTTGTATAGAATTAAGGTTATTTCAGTCTGAAATCTAATGTGTAAAATTAATGTTCTGTGTGAGATCCCCAAAAATGAGAAATTCCACACTGATGAGCACGAAATAAAAGTCGAGAGGATTTACGTTATTCTTCTTAAAAATAGAACTTGTGTAAAGAAATGCATAATTATTTTTATTTATTTATTTTTTAACAGTTAATTAGCATCAGAGGAAGTTTCTAAAACAGCACACATGTTATCAAACAGATTTTTTTATGAATATACGTTAATGTACTACGCAGGACTTTTTGTAAGTTATACAGTTTTGTTGCTGCCATTTAACCGAAGTTTATTATTTACGTTTTTATTTATTGCCTTCTTTTGTGAAAAATAACGACAAAACACAACTTAGATGCCAATAAAATACTCTAATAGGCAGGGAAAAAACAGACATGCAAGGAAAAGAAGGAAAAAAAACTTCTCAATAATTCATTCTCAATGGATCATACATATGTGTGGCGCAACACCATAACAGCCATTTGCATCTTTAGTCATAAATTTCATCTTGCATAAAATGAACAAAAAAAAGAGAGATAGTCAGCTTTTTGCGAGCATAAAAATATGACTACCTATTCCGTGTCAAAAATCGATTCTCAATATCCACCAGGAATAAAAGCAAGAAGAGTAGGGTGACGTCAGGGATTTCTATGGTTGGTCTGTATTTCGCGAACCATCAAATACCGGTGTATCATTATGTCTTACCCAATGGCAGTTTTTTTTACTCTTTGTAGAAACTGCCTTTTGCTTTTACGATCATTTAGGTTTTGTCACGGCATTAAAAAAAGTATCGGAGTAAAAGTAATGGATATTTGTTTTTTTCTTTCATTATGGTAAACTGTTATGGATAAAAAGTCAGAATGAATTTAAATTAGTTTAGTAAAAGAGAGAGAGAGAGAGAGAGAGAGCATAATTTTATGATAAAAAAGTAAAATTGTATTTTAAGGGAAAATCATTTAACTACTGATGTTTTTTTTTAATATTATGCGCGTAGATGTTTCGTGATATAAAACTGTCGAAATAAATATTTAGCTAATTAATTTCGTATAGGTAATTTTATATAAAATAATATAAAATACAGGACATGAAATTTCAGTTCTAAAGTACTTCTTAGAATAAAGCTTTTGCACACTACAATTTTCATGAAAACCAATTTTCAAATAGTTAAAAGATGTAGTATAAAGATTTTGTGGTGGCCAAAACCATATAAGAATGTAAAAAATCAAACTGAAACAAGTTTATTACTAATAAGAACACTGATATTAAAATAAGTTTCATTAATTCGACTGTTATCCATACATCCTAAAAAGTCAATAAAAATAAAAAAAAATATCAGACAGTCAAGGCATCAAAATGTTGCCATACTTTTAATATTTCTTGTTGTTTCCCTGTATTTCGGCACTAAAATACCATATATAAATTTCTAGCCTAGCATCAAACTCGTATGGGAATGATTTAATTTTACAGAAATTATGAGAAAATCCGCAAGTTTTTCAGTTTAAAGAATTTCTGTAAAATGTTTTCAGTCTATTGTGACAGCTGTAGCCATTTGCAGCCTGATAAATGTTATAATTCTGGAGCATAGTTGGTAATTTCGCGAAACTTTCTTCACTGTTAAACTTCTCCAACATCTGAGTCAATGATAGTGAAACAAACACTTAAATTTACCACTTAACATCGATTTATTCAATGTTGGTTTTAAATGTATGGAGATTTTTTTTTCTATTTTCATTTATTTACCTCCCCGATCTCTACTTCAAGAATTATTTCTTTGGAAGACCATTCCAATGTGACAAAAATAAGCAGAGATGTTAATACGTCATTTGACACAGATTGTAGCCTTTCTGGGATGCACATCTTTCCCTACTTAATTTATCTTCCTCATGAAGTCTGAAACTTTTGATTCCTTTTTCAATATCTGTTAGCTGAAAACTCTCAACTTTCGAAAAAATATGGTAGTTTGACTTAAAACCCAACTTTTTATACGACAAAACGTTCTCGCCAGCCCTAATTCGGACGCCAATAGTGAGCTTGTGAATGGAAATTTTGCATCCTGATATAATACATTATTTAACTTGCTCATTTAACCTTATATATTCATTCATTAATCTTCGTTTTTTCTTCTGACGTGAGATAAAAATAACGATTATCGTTCTTTAATAACGAAAATAATACCGTAATGCTGAACTAAGATAAGAGAATTAACATAGTTTATAAGATAATTAACAATTTTACAAGTTTTTATTGTTACTTTCTTCACAAAACAGCAAAAATTATTCTGAAAAATAAATCTACAGTTGTGTTCTTTTGTTGTTCATTGCTACTCTCCTGAAACTGTGAACAGTAGTAACGATATTAGGATAATTTTTCTACCTTGGTTGCAATGAGTTTAATGGGATGAGCTACTCCTCAAAATTGGGATCAATTGTAACGGTATTATTCAAGTTTTTGTACCTTAATTACAGAGAGTTCAGTAAAATGTTAACTGTAATTTTTTCTACATATATTAAAGTTTTTTCAGAAATGTTGAGAAAGGGCGACGATTTTAAATGTTCATATTTGTTTATTTTTGGATACATAAAAAAATGATAATATCCAAATGTTCTGTATTATATTTCTTAAAATGGGTAATACAAAATCAATCTTTTTTCTTATGCATGGCTAAATTTTAATTTTTTTTTTATTTTGTAAATATCCTTGAGTTTTGGTCAATGTTGTTCATATTGATGACATATAACTCTTTACAATAAGTAGCTTTAATTATTTAGGAATTTCAAATCAATATCTTGACCCGATATGTCAGTTCAATGACACTTAAGAATATGATAAGATTCTGTTCATTGCTCGACATATATTAGACCTCACTTTGGGTTCCTGTAGCTCATATGCCCTTCGGATCTTTATCTCTATATCTCTGAATAATTCTATCCCTACATTTGACTCCACTATTGGACAAAGATTGATAAATGTATTAATAACTAAGGGCAATCAAGAGATCTGGAATTGAATAACAGAAGACAAAGAAACACGATGCTATCTCCGTTAATGACGTTTGGATTGACGCTGATACAACTTAAATAAAATGTATCTTTCTTTTGAATATATGATAGGATTGCAAAACTTATTTTTATTTCATAACTGTCGTTGAACAGCCGAGACAATTTTGAGTTTACGACTAACAATGCACTACAACGCCATAGCCTTGAAATTTTGAACCCAATCCAGAAGACAAGGGATATCTTGCATCAAATATTGGGAAAAATTTGTCTTTCTGGAGGACTTTTTGATGGAACTATGATGGAACCATGTTTGTGTAACCTGGAGAGGAAAATCACGAAAACCTCCCCCCGTAAGCCTGACCGCAAGGGAACTCTAACCCATGCTTGTCAACTACTGAGGATATTTTACGTCAGCACTATCGTCGGTTTGAGCCGGCTGCGCAATTCCTATTGGCTAACCGTCTCAGGGATACCAATCTGCTCATCATGTTGAGAGGCAAGCACTCTATCCCCTAAGTCACCACGAATCTGAAAAGCTTATTTGTAAAAATCAGTCTAATGATATTGATTTACTGATTTTTTTCTTGCAATTAATGAAACAATATGCAAAAATTTTTAATGGGCTATAGAAATGAAAAGGAATAAAGATACTGTATACTTAATGTAAAACGAGTTCTTTCTCTTGTAGAAAGCATGGACGCTGCAAGAAAAGTAACAGGAAGGAGTATGAGGAGGCGTGACTAGTTCTGGAAGGGATATGAGGAGAGTGGGAAAAAGGTGTCCATCACATTTATCTGAAAGATCATGTTTATTTATCTCTCATATTTTTAACTTTCATAGTTGGTTTTTAACACTATACTTTTCACTTTTTCGTTCATATTTTGTTATACATTAAAAATAGCTAACAAATATATTTTTAGTTGTCGAATATATGGTGCAGTTCTGTCAGCTATGTTCATTTTTAAACTTTCAATGAAAATAGAAACAACTTACAGTTAGTTTTAAACACCCGTTTCAAACTGTCATTGCCCATAAATTTTATTTTTAAGAAAAATATTTCAGCTATTCTTACATTTAATTCACTCACTGATATTACATTTTAAAGTCAACAAAGTTAAATTTGATGTAAAATTTGTTATGTAGTAAAGCTTTTTCAGGCGGGGGATACTCGGACTGATCTATACAATTGAACCTTAAGAATAATATTTATTTCGTTGAGCATTTTGTTCGCGAGGAAACCACGTTATGACCAAAACTAGCTCGCTTCTATGAACAAGTTAGACAAGAGGGTCAATAATTACAATAGAAGGGAAAAAAATAATCTGATTATTAATGAGAAGACAGATATGCCTATATCCACAATATACATAAGAAATTGCGAGCGATGCATCTTTTTTCTTAATATTTTTAAAATCTTCAGATATATGAAACTTTCCTTTAGTTAGCTATGCATTCATACCAAACCCAAAAAAGCAATTTTGGAGATACATTACAGTGAGTATCGATTTCCTTTATAAACCTCAATTTTACATTAAGCCAGATTGAAAGAACATCAGTGATTTTTCATGCTAACAAATGTCCTTCATACATTTTATCATTTTTTTCTGCTTCAAAACTATGAAATTTAATGCGTCTTTTCCTTAAACCTCAATGATACTCTCTTACGAGATTTTAAAGAGGATGAGCCACTGGAATGAAATATGGGTGAAATATATCTTACAAAAAAAGAAAGAAAAATGGATGGTTAAAATACATTCCGGTATCAGAAAGCCATCGGTATAATTCATTTTTCCTGAGCTTTGACGTCCCACCATATCGCATAAATCTTGGCGGTCCAGAATAGACTCTGAAATTGACAAATGACAAGTATGTCACTCGTATTAATCATCACATTAAAAGTTGCCTGCTGTATATATTGTAGCGTCAAATTCCATCCTTCACTGCGGTTAAAGAGATTTGACGAACATTAAATCGTAATAAACAATCTAAGTATTGCTACGGGCGTAAGCATTCAATTTCTCGTTACATACTTGTGATTAATGAGTTAGAATTGCATTGAATTTGAATTGCACTTATAGAATTTTATTTCTAAGAACTCATTTTGAACAGCAACACTACTGAAGTCCGTAAATTAAATTTTAAAAATTAAATTTGTACCTGTAATTTGTTTATGTTTATGAATTTCCAATAGCAATTTTTACAAAAAAGTATTAAATTTTATTTAAGATAAGTAGGTAGGTATTTTATTTACATTGCACTAGAGCTGCACAATGGGGTATTGGTGACGGTCTGGGAAGCATCCCTGAGGATGATCCGAAGACATACCATCACAATTTTGATCCTCTGCAAATAGGGTGGCATCCCCACTTCGGTAGCCCGACGACTGCACGCGAAGTCGAACACTTTACGGTAGAACAGTTTAAGTAGGATCAATACTGCACACCCTCGGTCCCTACGCACACTAATACAAGTGGTCACCCACCCGCACACTGACCGCAGCCAATGATGTTTGACTTCGGTGATCTGCTGAGAACCGTGTCTTAAAGATCAGTCCACTGCGGGACAAATTTTGTATTTAAAATTGTTTTCTTTTTTTTTTTTTTTAAAAACTAAAAATATCTATATAGTTTTAAAAAAACAAAAGTCAACCACAGAGTAAAAGCTTTATAAAATAGACTCCATATGTTTTCAAAATTGTTTTTGTAGTCTTATCTTAGAAAAGTTATATATTGTTAATGTACGAATGATGTTTTCAATACACACAAAAACAAATCTTGTACTCTTAACCACGGCCTTCGGTTAGAAAGTTTACATCTACTTACTATAACTTATTGTGCCAGGCGATATTTTCTAACAAAAAATTTGCTCAATAAAAGAAATAAATAATACTAATTCCTAAACCAAAACTGCTGCAATTCACAAGATATTAAAGTGATTACTGGAAAATTTAAAGTTAAAATTTATTTTAATTATTTAAAGACATATTGATAAAAGGTGACATGGTTGCTATATTTAGAACGAACTCTTTTTTTTTTTGGCACTCCTTTTTTGGCTTCTTTTGACTTGTTTATTACTATTTGTTTCTGTAGTAAATAGTACACCGTGGCTACGCTAGAGTAGCCACGGTGAACTATTTGCGTTAATTTTACTTAGTTAATTTTATTTAGTTATTATTGAGTTAATTTTATTTAGCAATTTACCATTTAAAACAGAGAACACACTCTACACCGTGAACACGCTGAGCCAAATGACATCAAAATGCACCAGATACAGTAACCCTGAAACATGGGTGGTAAAGAGCCTGCAGCGCTCTTGAGTGTAGAAAACTCTATCCATAAAAAAAGGTTTGAGTGTTATAATTTGATTAATTTTGATTTAATTAAAAAATTTGCTAATAATTGGCGCCGCATTAATCTTAATACTAATTTGACGCCACGGTTATTCTCCACTTATGTTATCAGTCTTTCTTCAATCAACCTTCATTTATTTAACTCTTGCATTAAGAAATAATATTATAAGTTTTTTTTCTTTAAAAATGATAGTTTAATAATGGAAAAAAACTAATACGAATAATTATTTTTACGCCATGAATGTGGCTTCCCACAGAAACCGTTAAAAAGGACATCCCATATTTGCATTTGAAAAATAAATCTTGACATTCTTTTTTATTATAAATTCATAAACAATTTGACGAAACAATTGTTTACATTAATAAAATAACTTTCCCTTGATTCTAATATCATAAAATCAATTACTTTGTACAAAATTGCTACGCACTTTCGTTACTAAGAAAATATTCTCTTATGCAGCTAATTCTAATTGCGAAAGCAAAATGTCACCAGAAGAAGTGAAGCATCACTAATCTTAATTTTTATCGCACTCAAGCTTCAGTTCACCGAAAAGAAATTCACTAATTAATAGATTTTGATTAATTTTTCTTAATGATTGATTTTCGCTGGGGTAAAATTAGTTTTGCTTGGAAGCACACGAAACTCATGGCTGGTTTTAATATGATTTTCTGGGTAGTTAAAGATTTCGTTTCTTCTTTGATATTTTCTGGAATTTAAGATTAATTTTAGGAAATTGTTTTAAAAATCAAAAAACGTGTCTAACATTTAGTTTTGTAGTTTGATACAGTTTAAAATGTATGTTTAAAAATTTAAATTTTCAGTATCTCTGGAAATAGTATCGTAATCTATTAATAGTAAAATTATAATTTCTTTTCTTATTATTAAATTATGTCTTATTTATAGGAAATCTTTTGTCTGTCCTAATGTTTGTTCTGTATTGGCTGCTTGACGTAGCGAAATAACTCGTAACTAAAATTACTTTTTGTCAACTATTCTTTTGGTATTTGTCTTTTCGCTTATTTCCTTGACTATTATTGACAAAAATACTCTGTATAATAATTTTTACCAACGACTTAATTGTATGAAAAAACGAGGATGCGTTATTTTGTAATCATATTAAAAGTTTTTGATATGATCCCCTTTTGCATTAATTCGAATCAGCAATGAATCCTTATATTTTTATTTATACAGTTTTTATTTTGCACATAAACTAGAAATTAGCACAAAAGAATATCTTCTATCACTTGAATGAAAACTTCATTCGCTTCTAAACTATACAAAATGGAAATAACAGTCTATATGTTTCAAGTGCTCGAAAATAGGCGCCGATTTTCAAGACTTGCCATACGTGAATATGATTCGAAATATAAAAGTTGTAAGCAAAAAATGGAAAATCAATGCGAGGAAAAAAAAACTTGGCCGAGTTTCGGTTTTCTAAAAATACCACAGTGGCTTATGTAGCTTTATTTCTCACATATATTTTTCCATTTTTTGTTAGCAACTTTATATTTTTTTTCCCAAATACTTCTGTTTCTTCTCATTCTCGTCTGGCAAGTCTTGAAAATAGGTGCCTATTTTTGAGAGCTAGAAACGTGTCTACTGTTATTTCCAATTTGTATATTTTTGAAGTGAATGAAGTTTTTATCAAGAAGTATCTCACCGCTTCAGCTTCTTAGGATAATTTATTTAATCTTGTATCACCATTTACTATAATTATTTGCTTTTCAAAATAGAATAATTTTAAGAAAAACGCCACCAACCTAATTACAAATTTTACCAAAACCTAATACTGTGTAATGTTTTTTTTAAATTTTTGCTACAAACATTTTTGTTCGGTTAGAAAATTTCAGATATCCCTTAAACATGCCCCTAAACCCTCTGAAAGTAATGCCACGAGTTCTAAAAGTATATTAATTACCAGCGAATTCCATTGCAAACAATCATGAGAAGAGAATAAATTAAAAAATAATTCAGTTAGCACAGTAATAAAAATATGTAGTACTGCTCGGCTAGATCTGTATGAATCTGATCATTTTTTCCCCCTTTTAAACAAAAAAATATAATCAAAATAATATATGAAACCGAAAATCAGGTAATCATCATTTTTTAATTAAAATTTTTCTCCTTTTAAGAATTATTCAAAACGAAATTATTAATTACAATTTAACCACTGTAAGTTTTATCCGTTTTTTTTTACCATACTGTTGTAATAATTGGTTTTGAACTAATAAAAACATTTTAATTATTCAGACGAAGAAACTGAAACTAGAACTTTTTTCTTCTTCAATGGCTCGTTCGAGAATTTTCTTTGGATTCTCATTTAAACATTTTTATATCCAATGCGGAACAATAAAAGAGAATTCTTTTTGAAACGGGAGATATTAATTCGCAGACATTTCATTCGTTTTTGATTAATGGCGGAGGAGAAATGAAAAAAAATATATGCATTGGATCACATTCATTTATTTTATTATATCTCTTTCTTTTCATAAAAAAAATAAATAGAGATTGAATGCAAAACTTATAAGGTCATCGTTTTTATTTCTTATAAACTAGTTATTAATCTTTTTTGGAACAATTCATTTGACTTTTAAACATTCTTTTATAGTTTTTAAAAAGCAAGCTTTTATTATCGTATGAAAATCTTCCTTCACAATGCATAATCTTGGAGAAATATTTAAAAATTAAATATTGCAAGAGAACTGTTTAAATATGCAGAATACCAAGATATCATTTATTATCTTGCATTTCTAACATCTTGCATAAATATCTTGTATTTGCAACTAAATAATTTACAAATTAAAATAATATTTTTTTATTTTAAATACACGACAATTAAACGAAGAAATAGAAGTAATGTTTTCAATTTAATTGTCTTCAAGGAGGAAATTTAAAAAAGAATACTCTTTGACAAATAATCGCTTTAACCTTATGTAATCCTCTTTTCTGCAGTTTAATGATAAGAAAATGGAGCAACAACTTTTTAAAAAAAAAGTACGTTTTCAGAGTCAAAGGAAAATTTTCTCTTTATAAATTTCTTTATCTTACTGTAATAGTTGATATTTTGGTTTGCTGCAGTGTGAATAAATAAAAATTTATTTATTTATTTAACGTTTTTTTTTTCCTTTTAAAAACAATAATAGTTTAATAATGAAAAATTAGCCAATGAAAATAGCCATTTTACAAAATTAAATGAGATACTTCCTCCTAATTTAATTTTAAAATTAAAAAAGAAGTAAATCATATGAATTTTCCTAAAACTTATATTTTACGAATTATTCTTGTTATAAATTATTCTTAACTGCCCAATTAAATAATGATGGATTAGCTATTCTAAATATTCATACAAAAATGCGAATAAAATTTTTCTTTTGAAAACTGATTTTAATTTTAAAATTAGGCAGTTTAAAGAAGTCATTCAACAAAATAAATTAAACACCTCTTTTTAATTAAATTAGATTTTGGTGAAAACAAATAAACTTTGGAATAAACAAAATTCTTCCATTTAGAAGACCCTATTTTTAAAATCTATACTTAATGACTTATTGCATAGTCAAAGAGAATAATGAGCAAATGAAACAGTCATTCAGCAAAATTAAATGAAGCACTTATTATTTAAAAGTTCGAAGTAATTTTAAAATGCGGGATTGTCAAGTTAAAATAACCATTAAACATTTTCCTGCATTTAAATTAGGAAATTGGGAAAAACACATTAGATATTACTTCCTTAACTTTGGTTGACTCTACTGATGTTTCATGACTTATTCATCTAATAAAATATTCTTCGAAAATACACAATTAGATAATTAAGAATTAGTAAATGAAAATAGCCATTCAACAAAATTAAATGCAACACTTTCCTTTGATTTAATCAGAAATTGGAAGAAAACAGATTAGAAGTTCAAATCCATTTGAACAGGTTCCAAATATTCTAATGAATTAAGTGCAGAAAGATGAGTTTCCTGGCCATAGAATTAATTAAAATGACGCCTCCTCGTTAATCAGCAGCCATTCAGATAGCCTCCGTCAGTATCGTCTCTCATTACTGGGTCTGCCTTGAAAATAAGTTTTGAGGATAACGGAGATAGCTCTAATGCTATTAGACCAGGAAGATTTAGTGACATACGAATGAATGAGTTTTGCTATTTCATTAGATAAAGTTCGAGGATAGAAGCATATCTTAAGTAGTTGCTTGTTAGATACGAATAAGGATTAGGATTTGGTTCTGGAAATAAATCTTACCTAATTTACGTATAATTCCGGATTATCTCATTTATGAGTTGCACATAGGTTCTTTACTATTGTTGTATAATATAGTTATTTTTTTTTTAAAAAAATAGTAATAAGCTACTAGATGTGTTTTGTTGTTTATTAAAGCCCTGCTAAAAATGTACTACATTTTTTTTTCTACAGAGTTGAAGTACTTTTGAAGTCATTCTACAGTCGACTGTAATTTTTTTTAGTGTAATCTTAACTGTAAAAATGCTTTATTTATTACATGAAGTAACTTCAGTAACTTATAATAATCAGTAACTTATAAGTAAATCAGTAACTTATTTCAAAACTTTTTTAGCTATTGTCTTTAAAATTACTGTGGCTTATGTGAAATAACTTAAAAATCATAAATTTAGAAAATAATGAAACTTTAAAGCTGGGGTTACACTACAATAAATTTGAGGTAATTATGCTGTCATTGCTTCAGAAGTATATTTTCTGGTGTATCTGAAGAAAAACTATAGTTACTTTGTATTATTGTAAAATTGAGTGTGAGAGAGTCTTCCACAGCAGTCGTACAGATTTTGATGTCTTCAAACTGGCTTTACTTCGTCTTCAAATTTTTATAACGTTTTTGTTTATTTAATAGTAAATACCAAGCAAATAAATATCAAGTAATTTGCGATGAAGAAATATGTAGTGTATTATGTGAAAATGATAGTAAGACACAGTAGAATACAATGTCTAAATGGGGCCATCGAGATTTAAATAAGTTATTGGTGACAGATAGGAATACATGTGCGGCAATCAAGTTTTGTCCTATAATATCATCTTTTTGTTGATATCACTCTTCAAGTTCAGTCATTCAACAATGGACCAGCCCCGAGAAACATCTTTGACATTTTTTTAAACTTTGTTAGCTTTGCTGCATCCTTTTATTCATTCAAACTAATTGCTATCACTATAAAACAATCAAAGCAATAAACTGTTGTTCACACTGTCATTCACAACTCAATTTTCAAAATGTTCAAAATAAGAAAAAAGTCAAAAAGAGAATAACAAAGATAAAAGTTTGGATAAATTTTTTAACGCGTTCATAATTTTTGTTTATCATCTTTGTTGCTTCTATAATTGAAATATATGGAAATACTATTTTAAAATACGCATCATTTGTTCAAATCTATCAATAATTAAATGGGTTCAAAAAGATATTAAAAAAACTTTACTTTATTGATTATATTTTTTACTGTTTAATATTTTAAGCAAAATATAGCAATTTAAAACTGTCCATAGAATCTCGGTTTTCAGAAGTTTATATACCCAGGCTAAAAGTCAAGTAATTATGTAAAATTGAGTTGCTCTGATTAGGGTTTCATTTTTTCGACACATAAAACATAGAAGTCTTTTTATAAACATTTTAAATTGCACTATATTTATATTTCAAAAAATTAATTATAAATATTTTAATTTGCTATTAAAAATTTTCTTTCATTTGCACTAAATCTAACTCTTTTTTTTAAAATTACCTGAACTTTTGTATTACTTTGAAAATTGTATCAAAGTATTAATCGATGGTATTTTATTGAGAGTCACTTCGAGGCAATATATGAAGTACATACGAATTTTTTTTTTGTATTTTGTATTTTTTTTTGTAATTTCCCGAATATTCTACTCTTATTCGAAAATTCTATAAATTGAAAAACGATCTTTAAGAAAAATATAAAAGACTATGATCAGGCTATTATTATTTGAAATTCGTTCATTCCTCAAAATTGTATTTTTATTATGAAAAATAATGAAAGATGGAAGTTAAAAATTTTTGTTTGAACTTTCAAAGAATTTAAATCGTAAAAGAGACTAAATTTATGCCTTTTTTTAAATAAAACATACAATATTAGAACCAAGTTTTACACATTGAGTGAAAGTGATTTCATGTTGAACTTGTCATTTTGAATTCTATAGAATTCCTAGGTATCGAATGTTTAATCGTTTCATAATTAACCGGCCAGTACGTACTAATAACGCTTATAAAACAGTAAAGAAAATTAAAATGACAGACAATTTGCGAATGTACTTTTTTTCTATAATGTTTAATATTTATTACCACATGCGTTCTCTACTGCAATAATTCCAATTTTCTTTCCGAAGAGGGAAAGAAACTTATTTATTCTGACGACGAATAGCAGTATTTACTGATCACCATAAGGTGTGGGAGATATAAGTTTGAATCTCAAAGCACTTCGGAATTTTTCCCTTTTTTTTTAAAAAAAAGAAAAACGGTCTTGCTTTTTCTATACAATAAATTTTTTTTCATTCAATAACTGATATCAACTGCAGTATTTTGCAGAGAAAGGTCATTTATAGTTGAAGTATCCCGATTGAAAACTAGTAATTTAGAATTCTTACCGAAAGGGTTCGAAAATTACTAACATTCGCCTCACGGATCAGAAATTCTATCCCATTAGGCCCTGAAATTGAGACAAACGCTTTTCCTCCTTTTTCACAGTTCTTTACTGCCGGTGAAAGGGAAAAAAGATATCCATCACAATTACTCACCCCACCTTTCTCCGTTTCCCTTTTCTTTTCTTCAATAAAGAAAGGATCAAGATCGCGAACAACAACTTTAAGATCAGAAATAAAATGCAGATCACGGGTGGAAATTCACTGAAGTTTCTGTTACTTAATCCATGTGAGGCGTAAAGAATCCATTAAAAGATTAAAGACAGCCCACAACAAAGTGCTATAAAAGGACACCTGAATCAATTTTACGACTGTCTTCCTCAATACGGATTCTCGATGTGGTGTTTTATCCATTCTTAAGAGCAACTTCTACAGCAATTCAATATAAAGAATGATGTTTTGGCTTTATTAAATTTTATTTTTGATTTCGATTATTCTTTAAGAGTTCTTCGTATGAAATATTTCTATTGTAGAAGAAAAGTTAAAAGAATTATTTTATATCTGTTATTGCATTTAACATTTTTTTTCGTTTGTTACATTAGCGACCTCAGGGATTTAAAAGCTCTTACAGACCTGCGGATCATTATTTGAGAAGCGTTCTTTAAATGGATAAATTTAATTTTCAAGAAAAAAGGTTAAGGTATCTTTTTATTGAAAAAAATCCATTTTCGTTTTTTGATTTTTGTGTTGATTTTCCTTTTCTTTTTTTAGAAAAAGGGAACTTTTTTATGACTTATTGAAGCATGAGTCTCATAATGGTTTCAGTTTAAAGTTTTTACTGGTTAAGTCTATTACTTTCGGTAAAAGCCAATAACCACCTCAATTACTCACCTCACCTCTATCCATGTCTCTTTTTTTATCTTCTATAAAGAAAGGATCAAGATCGCAAACAACAACGATGAGATCGGAAATAAAATGCAGATTGCGGTAGCAATTCACGGAAATATCTGTTACTAAATCCATGTGAGGCGTCAGGAATCCATTAAAAGATTAAAGTCAACCCATAACAAAATGCAACACCTGAATCAATTTTGCGTCTGTCTTCTTCAATACAGATATGGTATTTGGTGCATTACCCATTCTTAGGGTCAACTTTAAAAGCAATTCAATTTCAAAATCTTTCAAGTGAAGCTTTTTCCTTTTCATTTTATTTTTGAGTTAAATTATTTCTAAAGATTTCTTCAAATAAATTATTTTTACAATAGAAAAAGGGTTAAAAGAATTATCTTTATTTTCTTGTTACTTTAGTCACCCTAGGGCCTTTAAAGCTCTAGAGGGTTACTATTTGAAGGACGAGACACTCTTCAGATATATTAATTTAATTATCAAAAAGAGTTAAAATATCCTTTGTTACTAAAATCTAATTTTTATTTAAGATTAAGATTTCAATTAAGATTTTTCTTTTATGAAAAAGCTTTGTTTTTTTTTAAGAATTTTAGAAGCCTTATTTCTCTAACGTTTTCTGTGCAAAGTTAAAGTTAAAGGGTATTTTTTCTAATATCAAGCGAAAAGTTTAATTTCAAATACATTCAATTTGAATACGAAGAAAACTATCGAGGCAATTTCAATATCGCGTGAAATTTCTTTAATAATGCATGAAACTCAATTAATAAACATTATTTCATCTCAAAATACCTGTGGTTAAATTGAACTTTTTTTTGATTTACCAAATAATTGTGCAATTTTTTGAAAAAGTACATTAAAAATAATGTATTACATCTCTTAAGATCACAAAGGTTCTGAATCTTGGTTTGAAAAGGAGAGGAAAACTGATTTAAAGCTGTAGAACAAATTTGAAAGAGCTGTTGAACTTGCTTGGTTGTGTTCTTAATAACAGTTACTACATTTAATCAGAATAAAAAAAAAAGAAATCGTGAATTTGTCGCCCTGTAAAAATAATTTTAGTTAGCAAATCAAACTAATTGTTTAACAGTAAAGTGTTTGTAGTAGTAATTGAGTCAACATTTCATATATATTTGAATGATTTTTCTAATTAAATGTAATAAAGAGTTATCAACTGGTGTATTATTGAACTAATGTCGGCGTAAAGAAGAAAATAACTTTTTGATTGCACTTGTTCATAAAGTTTAGGTCTGTTCAATGTTATAATTATAATTAAAAATAACTCCTTCAATTAAGATAGTGGGTAAGAGTTTGACCCCGGCCTCGGACTCCATGGCGTCACTCTTCAGGCGTTATGCCTGCTCCTCTCAACTCCATGCCTTATACACTATGCCATCGTGAGTTAGTTACCGAACTGCCAACACCAGGAAATAAGTGTTATGTTTACATTTTTATTATTTCTCTTATGTTGACATAAAATTCCGCAAATGTTGTTACTTTGAACTTGGGTATCTCTTCTTAATGTGGTATTGACTCCTAAAATAGGAATTGTTTTGATAAGAAATGATTATAACAACCAATATTATATAAAACAGTGGTGCAACTAGGTAATTAAAGTGAATTTTGAATTATATGCTTTATTATTCTTTAAACTTAATGCAACCTGTTTCAGCATCTGAAGTAAGTTCTTCTATCGGCTTGTTTTGCTTTCAAGCGATCCTTTATTAATTAAGAGTGAGTTTTCTCAAACTTTTATCTCTAAGGGAACTATTAAAATTACAAATACCATTTAAATCAGATTAAAATGTGGTAGAAAATTGTATCAGTAACTTATCTTAACTTTGTTTTAATTGTAATTATTTTTTATTAATTTAAAAAATTTGACTTAAGAAATTGAAAAAGTTGTACCACATTAATAAAGAATATAAATCAAATAAACCATTATAAATGTAACTTTATAAATGTTTGGTTTTGTGGTAAATACGGTATTACTAATAGAAATCAAAAATTAAAGCATACGATGTTTGGCATTCCCCTCTTATTAATTATAAAACAAGATTACTGTGACAATTCTCCTTCGATAAAAGTAAAAATAAATATATTTAAACATAAAGAAAAATGTTGGAGTAACTTAAATGTATTTTTAAGTCACTTACTTATTTCCAATTTTTCTTTATTGGTTATAATTTTAAAAAAAACATGCAGTTAAATTACGCTTATTCCGAACCAATAAGATCATTTGTGAGTAAAATTGTACTGACAAGGATAGATAATTAATAATTATTTAAGAATTCTTTTAACAATCCTGCAATAAAATGCTATAAAGTACAGAAACATAAAATTGTTCAATAAAATTTGTTTACTAATTTCGTAATTCAAATAAAAATTTTACAACCGAAATTCAACCATAAGAATAATTTTATGTAAAATCAGATGCAGTTTCTTTCTTTTGAAAAACAATTTCGCAACCATCATTATGAGCTAAACTCACTTTATTATCCATTTCATACATAAAAGCTCTAGTTTAAAGAAAGCAATAAATCCAAGCCGCTGATAACTTTGATTGAAAGTTACAAATTTATGACATGAGTTGTGCTTTTAGGGCAAACATAGAAATGAAAGTGATGGGTAAGGCTGCCCTCCGTGTTGGCTACTAAAGTAAAGAAATCATTAAGAGTTCATCGTAAAATGTTATTCCCGTTTTTTTACTGCCATCTTGTTGCTCATGGAGTCTAAAATTATAGGGTACTAAAAAGGTAAAAACTCTTTTTGCTGGATAGACTCTTAAAATATTTATTTACTTTGCAATATGCAATAGATTCAGGAGGATATTATCTATGGGTTATCTTCAATCCTTGGCATTAAAATTATTCAATTTGATTTAAAATTACTGTCTCTAGGAAACGGAAATAAATTATTACTTGTTTTAATAATATTTTTGGCCATGAAAGTTAAAATAAAATAATAATTTGAATCATTTGAAACTTATGAATTAGTTTGAGGGAATGAAAGTAACTAATAAAGTAGTTACACTTTGACTGTTAATGGGGATTATTTTTTAGACTTTTATATAAAGGGAATTTAATTAAAATTGTTGGAATTTTTCAAATTATCACAAAATAGGATATAAAATTGTCACATAATAGGATTTCAAATTCCATAATAGGAAAAGATATTAATTGCATAAAATTACAATTAAATATAAAACATGAAACATAAATTTATAGGTTCATAAGCGAAAAATTCTTTGTCTCTTCTTAAATTCTTAAAATGAAGACATTTAATTTATTCAGGAATAAAGGGAAAACATATATTTCAACACTAAGCAATTTACAGATTAAAACCTACAGCACATCCAAACGTTTTGCATCACAATTTCGTTGATTTAAATTAACTTTTCTTCCATCATTGCGAAAATAATCAATATTTGACTCATTTGGGAGTGAATGTTTTCCTTCCTTATGTTTAAATAGTTCATAAAATCTGAAATAAAAACTATCTCTAACCTAAATAAATTTTAATGAATAATAAGTTTCTCTTAGATAATTTGATATTGGTCGAAAAAATACTTGTAAAAATTTATTTTTTAATAAATATAAAATATTAAATACAGTATTAAAAATATTTTTGTTAACAAATAGTTTTAAAAATTCATGACGCATTAGACTTAAAATTTATTTATTTATTATTTTTGATTTCATAATTTATAATTATTGACTTTATAATAATAAATTAAATTGACGTAAAAATTTGCATTCCATAGAGTTCGAAATGTTTTTCACCATTGAATGATAAAAATGATAAATAGTTATAAAAATAAATTTTATTTTGAAAGATATTTGGATAAATATTCTTTATTAATGCTTTCAAAAAATTTTGATTCACTTCATCAAATTCAGAGAAACTGATTATAACGAAAAAAATTAAATGAGCTTTAAGGGTTCCAAAATTACGACCATACTTCCATCTAAAACATTTGGACAATATTTTCCAAATTAATAACGCCATTTTAAGACTCGCATAACTTCATATTTCGAAATATCTTGCTTTTCTAAGTACGTATATTAAATTTCCGACGTCAAGCTGAAATAAAAAAGGAAACATTCTAATCAACCTTCTTTCCTTTAGAAAATAATAATCCTCCATCTTTCTTTATCTAAAGATATAAATATACTTTCTTCTTACTTTTCGCTTTATCCAATACCTTTAACGTCCCTACCTTATACACCCAATAAATACCAACTCTCCATTCATTTCGACATTGAACTTCTACGCCCCACCAGGAGAAAACCAGAACACCGAAAGAAAAGTTATGTAGCCCATTCTTTTCACTGCATAACTCTATTGAGAATTTATTTTAGCTACTTTCTTGTGAAGATTTCAGAAAGTCTCATTATTTTTTTTTTTTTTCCTTATCTCTATTCTCAGTGGCGCTGACAGAAACTCTGTAAGGAGCTGGCGGCTAACAGATGCCCGGAAGCATAACTTTAGTCCCTTTTCAGGTCCTAAGACGGGCCGCAATATTTTTTTTCAACAACCACGCCTTGGTCTGGCTGTGTTTCTGGGTATAGATTCAGAATAAACCTCACGAATAAAAGAAAAGCAATTTAAAGTTTTCGATGCTATTCCATTGAATTGAAAATGAAATGTTTGGCCCAACTTAAATGGGTAACACGAATGAAAGCTTTAGGATTTTTTGAGTCTAAAATCGTTGTTTTTATGGACCATTTGCTACGTGAATCATTTAAAAATATTTCAGAAAGAACATTTAATTTAAAAGTTATAAACTCCTCACTGATATCCAATGTTTTATATTAAAAATTCGAAGTAAGGAACAAATATTTTCGCATGCAGTGACAAAGGTCAACAACTCGTAGTTAAAATATAGCGCTTTTAGACTTCGTAAATAAGACTTCATTGGCGGAAAAAAAAAGCATCGAAAAAAAGAGAACCCAGATAAAAAGTTCCTAATTACTAAATGCACGAATTCAACAACTAATTCAATTCAGGCCGTTGAGCTAGAATTCAACGTAAATGAATATTTATTTGAATTAAAATTAGATATTTTTTAAGAAATTAATTAATTTACGTGTATAAGAATTAGTTTCAAGTTTACGAAAAGGAACTTTTTCCACTTACTATCGTTTAACAAAATAATTAGAACTCTTAAGGAATTCTTAAAATTGTTCTAAGTTTTAATAATTGCGCTTAGTGTATTGCGACATAGTAATATACGTGCAAATAATTTTTTTCAATTAGCTATTTTTAAAAAATTGTGAAAAAATGAAATACTTCATCACTTTTATTTTTAATTTATCTAAAGACTAAGCCCACTTACTACTTTTAATTGATATATTATTTAAAATAATACTATTATCTATTATATAATTGCATTTTAAATACATTAAGTATTCAAAGTTCTTTTCAATTAATTTCTAATTAAGCTATGAGTATTAATTAGTTATTTAAAATCTATTTAGCTACCTTAGAATAATTAAATAAATTGGTTAAATTTATATAATAGTTAATGAGGAGCTCTATTTCCGAACTTTTTTTTTGAGTTTTTGATTCCGATGCTTTTTGAGTATAAATTATACAAATCAGGTATAAGCTGAAGCCCTTTGTCAATAACTACAAAATATTGAAGATGATTCAACGAAAGAGCCATGTTTATAATATAATATAATATATAATAATACAATATATAATATTCGTAAATCTATTTTGGAGGGAATCGCTTATTTCCTTACTAAATATACTAAAATTCATCAGTATGCTTCAGAAACTATTAGACCGGGTGTCTAGTGGAAACACATAATAGTTCTATTAAATTTCACGAAAATCCATATATAATATCTAATGTATATCCATATATAATTTATATCCATCATAATTAATATATAATTTATAAATCCATACTGAAATAAAAATCTAGCTACACTTTACGTAAGTTTTTTCCAGGAATATATTTCTGTAAAAATCAACTGAGAGTTTTTTTTTCCTCTTTGAAGCTTTTGCAAAACTCTGATTTTCAAAAGTAACAGTAATAATATTTGCCTAAATAATAGTCATTCGATATTTTTACAAATATTTATTTTAACAAATTGCGAATATGTGATATATATTTAAAAAAATATTTTATAAGTAATTTAATAAAATGTACAGTGGGTGATTTTGCTTTAAAGAAAAAATAACATCAAAAACCAAAGGTTGTGATTAATCATCCAGCTATTTATCATAATCATTCTACCATTTATCAACTATTTATTAACATTCAACTATAATCATTCAACTCTTTATCATACTTTTCATTTTAATACAAATCTTCCAAATATTTTCTAGATTTACGGTTATATTTAAATAAGGATTGAAATCACAAAAGTAAAATCGATAAAATTAATTAATCATTTTTCACGTTCAATAACTGTAATCTGAAATTCCAAAAATTAAACAATGGAAATTGTAATCATTCGCTGATAACCACGCATTCCATTAGCTCCAGTCGTATCTTCAAATTGCGTCTTACTCAGTCAATGATTGGCACCCATCCTAACTTTGGCATCTTTTGGCGTAAATTTAAGTTGCAACGCATTTCTGCTTTTTTGTAAATTACTGATAAAACTACGAACGTCTTAGTTAATTTTGGGTGTAAAAGATTCGCAATTTCAGTTTACTCACTCCAGTTCATTTAAATTAGGGAGTAATTAATCACCAAGCAGTTCATTTTCGAAAAGTGCAAATGAATTATTGAGATTCTTTTACAAGTTTGTTTCTAATGGATTTCAAGTTTTCAATATGCTTTAACATCTTTTTCTTCTTAAGATATGGATACCTATTGTGTAATCGACACTTAAGGCTACAGTGGACCTTTATATTGCCAAAAATTGATAAAAATTTCGGGTTTTTTTTTGGACATATTTAGACACTTGTTTCATTGCTTTTTCAACTGAATTTTTTTTTTTTAAATTTCGTCATTTTTTTGAGAAGTTATAGGGTAGTTTCGTTTTCACATTATGAAGCCACGCTCCTTTTCTTACACAAAAAGCTGCTTTTCTCAAAATTGAAATTTTGTTATGTTTCACGTATTCAAAATGTTCCAGTCGACTTTGTTTTCATCCTATTGAGATGAAATTTTTTTCTAGTTATTTATATGTATATTAGATTAAGTTTATGCATTTGTTTCTGTTTTATAACAAATAATAAAAGAGTTATCGGGTTTCATGTACCTAACGACCTTTATTTTGAAACAAAAATCCACATAAAATTTGTTTTTTGGTCATAAATTTAAAATAAATTTAGGAAAATTCCTATATAATGCATAAAGCTTTTAACATTTATCTCTAAAAAAAGAATATTAAAAAAAATTAATAAAAATTTTAATTTAAGCCGCTGGGAGCATTTTAAAATTGATGAAATTTTTTTTAAAAAAATTTTAATTTCTCAAAAATGGTCCAAATATTTTTTACAAAAATTTTTGCAAGGGCATATCTTGATAGAATACATAAGTTATAAAAAAAGTTTTAGTGTAGCATAAAAACTAAAAAAAATTTTTTTGAACGTCCACTGTAGCCTTAATGAACACATGGAATAGAAATTGACAATAACTAATGATTGTTACGTAATAATTATTTCTAACCATTTGAATTTATATTGGTAGCAAATTAACTAAGATAATTTGGAATGGCAGTTGCATTAGTGTAAAGTAGGGTATAAGTTTGAAAATTTGATTT
Organism: Parasteatoda tepidariorum; assembly: GCF_982258835.1. NCBI lineage: Eukaryota > Metazoa > Arthropoda > Arachnida > Araneae > Theridiidae > Parasteatoda > Parasteatoda tepidariorum. Next base: position 91,345,612 of record NC_141764.1, read on the forward strand.
TGATAATAACATGTCTTTAATTTTCTTTTTATAGTAAATAAAAATCCTGATTAAAAGAACATCTCACATCAAAGTAAAAAAGGGTTGAATAAGTTTCCTAATTTATAAAGTGCAGATAAATTAGTTGTTAAAAAAAAAGAGTGCAGCTGTTTATTTGTATGTATTTTTATGGCTACCTTGAACATAAAATATGCATAGTGATTTATGAATCATGAATAGTTATCCTTTAGACAAATCATCGGAGGATTTCGAGGTTGCATGAGTTTTTATTCTATTCTACCAAAAATTTTGTTAAATGTGAAATCAAAATTACAAGTATACTCATTTAGCAATTCATTATTTAAACAAGGTTCCAGAAAAATGTGTTTCTTCATACCTTATGTTCAAATACTTTTAACATTTACAAAAACTCACTTTTAATTGTCAAGTTGTACACAGTGCGTGCCGTGGGAAGCTTTGGTTTATGCACATAAGAGGTTAAAGAATAATGTGTATACGTAAATTTTTTTGGGGTTACTAAAGTTTATATCTTCAGAAGTTTTTAATATTTAAATTATTAAACAGATTTTACATAGTTTATTTCTTACCATATTTCCGTTTCGTTTCTTCAATAAAATTTTATAAATCTAGATATAGTTAGAAGTGCGTGTTTACGAAAATAGAGACAGCTCAAAATGTGTGCTTACGAAAATGGACACGGCTCGAATGGACACAGCATTTAATTCCGTTTTTCAAACTTCTTTTCTGTGTTTTTTTTTCTTTTTTTTTTAAAGAAGAAACTTATGAATCCAAATGAAATTGTAATTTTATCCCAGCCATTTGGCTAATTCATTTTACTAAATTATTACAGAATTATTACATTTTACGTCTTTTTTGTAGAAAAAAAAACAATTTAAAAATAAACAGTTGTTTTTATAATGTTCCAACGGGTTCTATAAATTTATAATTGTGGTTGTAAATTAACGTTGTAGGAATTTAGTGTGCTAAAACTCAATTTATCGTTTAGAATTCTGAATAAGAAGACATCTCCTGAAAATTCATATCTTTAATATATCTAGGGACCACGAAGTCCAGGACTATGCACCATAATATTTTATGTTTAGTATTTCAATAAGTAAGAAAAATGAACAACACAATTCCCCGTTTCGTTGTTAAATTTAGGTAGAAAACTGAAAGTTGTGTTTTTTTTCTCTATCCATTTTCATAAGCACACGTTACGAGTTGTGACAATTTTCTTAAACACACATTACAAGCTGTACCAATTTTCGTAAACACACGTTACGAGTAGTGTAAATTTTCGTAAACACGCATTTTGAGCTGAGTATATTTTCATAAACACACATTTTGAGCTTCGTCCGTTTCACGTAAGCAAGCATTTTGAGCATTGTCCATTTTTGTAAACAAGCATTTCGAACTTTCCCTGATGTATGTATATGTTTTTTTTCTCTTTCTTCGAATGAAGTTCATAAATTTTCTATATAAATTGCTAGCTATAAGCTTTATTAACTTCTACATAATCTTTTATTCTAATCAAATTCACAATGTGCAAATCGATTCTTTGGCGAACAGAACCTTTCTAAGAATTGCCTTCCATCGGTTGGATGGTCCAGAAATATGAAGACACCATTTTTCTAGAACTTTTGTCGTATCCAAGGGTGTGTGACCGCCAAAAGTCCCCAAAAGAGATCAATTGTGGCAGGCATTACCACGGTTGATTACTGGAGCGCTCTAATGACACTCCGTCTATTCCAAGGACACGACATTTTTTTATTTCGCGACTGGATATCCCCCCGATTGACAAATTGCACCAGTATCGAAAATCACACAATAGCTGAAGTGCGAGCCCTATTAAGGAAAATAGAGTTTTTTATTCTACTTCTTTATTTCCACAAAAAGAAATGTGAGATATCAAATAAAAATCGGAAAGAGGGGGTACGCGGTCATCAGTAGCGAAAGAGAGGATGAAAGTGCCATCATTTCATCCAGTCATCAAGGTTATATCGAAAAATCAAGCTATCACTAGGGGGAAAAAGGGCTTTTTTTCCAGCCTTTAACCATTAGGATTTATTTTGAGATCTAAATGTATTTTTCACGCCAAGTAGATAAATTGAATTTTAGTGTGACTTTTAGAATATTTTTTGAATTTATTTTTGAGTTGAAGTATTATTTTTATAAAGTACCTAAGAAGGGTAATTTATAGAATGGCGCTTATAAATTTAAAATTTGCTTAGATTAGTCGACAAACGCTATAAATCAAATCGATAAAAGTACAAATGAAAAAAATAATGAACAAATCATAGTTACGTACATTTCGAAAAGCAAGACATATCTAAACCAGAAAGGAATCATTTAGCTATCACATAGAAACACCAAGATCGTAATTTTCTTATATTGCTGACAATGAGGCAGGTAGATATAAACAATGCTTACGTTAAACATTTAAATCCCCTACTTATATTCTTTTAACTGTAAAAAAAAGCGTAACGCGAAATTTCGATCCCCAACATTAATGCCTGGAAAAATATCAAATTTGAAATAAAATTTTTATCTAAGAAAATAAAAGTAGGAAAAATTTCCTCAAGGAGTTATGAACTTCTATAAAATGCAATAAACGTAAAATTAGTTCTATGCAACATTACATCTTTTATTTGCCTTTGATAATAAAATTCTTAAAATTAGATTACAACAGTAAAAATAAAAGAAGCAAATAAATAAATAAATAAGAGGGGATGCTGCGATTTTTATACGTAAGTATAGGGTTTGTAATTCTCTTATTTTTGCTGACAAGGGGAGGAAAATCCAAAACCCCTGAAAATATGCTTACGTAATATTTGAACAGCCCAAAAACTAAAGAAAATTATAACAATTTAAATTCCAATGTACAAAAAATTATAATTGTATTAGAACTTATTACCCATATAAAAGAAAAAATTTTTATTTGTTAATTTTTTTCCATAACACAATATTTCTCATATTTGCTTATAGTTAATTAGTTCAACGTCAAAATATACATTGAGTAATTTTTATGCTACATTCTATTTTTAAGACTAAATAAAAAATTTTTTCAAATTTGTTCACTGTAAATAAAAGTATCTCAAAATTGAGCAAAAATATGACAAAATAACTCCAAACAAATATAGTCAAATTCGAAAACCCTATATAATAAAAATTGAAACTGCATAAGCTTATTTTTGAGCAAATTACATAGTCTCAATAGAGGTGTGGTGGTAGAAATGTGTTAGAGATATGTTCGTTGTCTGCCGGCAAAATTCGAACCGAGAACCTCCGAAACCTACTTGAATGCTCAGAACACCATCGCCGCAATAACACATAATAACTTACACATTTTCAATATGGTGCATAAGGTTGCACTTTGGAAAATATGGTCCAAATAGCTTAGTCAGGAAATCGGTAATTTTAATTTCACTCTTTGCTTATTTCGCTATATCTCAAAAATTTTTAAGCGAATTCATATCATTTTGTGTCATTTCGGCTACCACCATATAAAGTTTCCCAACTCTATCTGAAGTGGGGTGCACAACTATGGAGGTTAGAGCATCCAACTGCGATCCGGAAGTCCCTGGTTCGAATCTATTTGACAGCCAACGAACTTCTCTGTCATACACTTTCCCCACCACCTCACTTTTGAGACGTTTTTTTTTTTTGCGTTTAGCTGAAAAAATGGCTGTTTCAATTTTGAATGAGCTATTTATTGCTCTTTTTCGAGAAAGTTTTTTTTTTCAGTGCTATTTTGAAATCACTTTTGTAAACTTGCTCCCTTGCATAAACATGATTACGAACACATGTGACACGCTTACACAAGACCAGAAATAATTACAAATTTTCTTAAAGATCAGCTAAATGAATTGATTAAAGTGAGAAAATGATGAAAAAATTATTAAACGGATAGTCAAGTTTAATCTTCAAGTTGCTTTGTTACTTATGTCTCTTACACGAATGTCTCTTAATGTAAAATCTTGCAACTCTTGCAATTCAAACCATTTGAAAAAAAAAAACTTTTTTTGCCAAACAGTTTTAACTTTGTACTTAAAAAATATATTACTTACGCGTCATTTTCTAAAGAACTCATTATTTTTTTTAAAATTTTTATTTCTATTCTATTGAAGACTCTAAATATTACTTTTAACGACTGGAAATCAATAAGAATATCTTACAAAAAATGACACATATTTGAACAAAGATTGTATCTTGATTTTTCTATTTGGAAAGACAGCACTTCTGCTTTTAGATACGGTGATATTTTTTTTTTGAATTTCTCAAAAACATATTGATAAGACTTTCAGAAAAAGCTAACTGCAAATACAACAAATATAATTCTTTTTGATATGACAGTTACCCGTGTAACCAAGAAAATACACTCTGTCGAAAACCTATAATCTTCTGCTTGTCACAAAATAAAATTTAAAAGAAGGGGGAAAAAACACTGCTTTTGAAGCACCGCCGTGACATTTTATATTCTTTTGTATAGATCCAAAAACTTTCCTTTTGTCGATGAAAAATGTCGAACCCAAAACTGAAAGAAAAAAAGTTTAAACCACGAGAATTATTACCTAGCAAATTGCAGAGAACTCGGGAATAGATATCGAAGGAATGGGAAAAACAATTTTTCATTTCAAATTCAAAAATGCCGATACTGTCTTTTAAAACGTGAAAAAAGAAAAACTATTCCATCTGGAAATTCCGGAATGAAACTATTTTTCCATGAGTATAAAAAGGGGAACACATCATGCCAAGCAGCAAGGAAGGAAAAAAAAAAAGCTTTATATCTTTCCTTTGCTTTAAAATCCTGCAGGATATATAAAATTCCTAACCCTTTCTCAATTTCCCTGTATTCATTTCGGTGGTTCATTTCTTTTTCTTATCATCTGGCCTTTCGGGGTCAGGGCTTTTTCGGTACATTCCGGATCAAATTCACAAATCATGGATGATTATTTTCTTTTCCATTGTGCCACTTTTTGGTAACCAAAGAATAGAAACCGATATTTTCTTTCAATATTCGACTAAGTGAAAAAAAATTTTTTTTTTTGAAGCTTACTTTTCGTACGTATATTTTTCAATCTCTGTTGGGTTCTTAGTATCTTCCAAAGCTGGCATCGGTTACATGAATTTAAATCCAGTTCAAAAAAAACTTTTGAAATTTTTTTTTTTACTCTGTTTAAACATTTAGATATTCAAAAAATAAATAACCCGAATGTACAATTTAAGCGCATTTACTTAAAAATATGGCACATTACACACACCCTTTTATCTTTTGCAGATTGTTTTTTTTAACACTGTGTCTAAACATAAATTTTCAGTATTAAATTTCATTTTTAGTTGCATTTTTCAATTTAATTCCATCTACATATTTTACTAGTTTCGGCGTTTTAAAGCTATTTATGTATTTAATTACTTCAAAAGTTATTCAAATTAATCCCATCCTAATTATATATATATATAACAATATATATATATATATATATATATATATATATATATATATATATATATATATATATATATATATATATATATAATTAGGATGGGAGTAATTTGAATAATATTTATATATATAATATGTGTATATATAATATATATATATATATATACACAAAGCATATTAGTATTTTCAAAGCTATTCCAATTACTTTTTTCCTAATAAGTTTTGAAAAATAATATACATTTGTCCTGCATGTTTTTGGAAAAAGAAAGCAATTGGTAACACAATTTAATTTAAATTTATTTATATCTGGAAAATCATTAGGATCTTACTGATTTTTATTACTTTTGATAATTGGTATTTTTTCAGGGTTTGCACAGTATTCTTAATGCAAAGTATATTTTTTTTTCGAAATTTTGCGGAGAAATAATTGATGCAATCTGAAACACTAAAAAAGAAAACTGATAATTTCTCATCAGGCTCTATGATACGAAAGAACGCTGATGTGCTTTTGATAAAAAACAAAAGACATGAAATTTCCCTGCCCTTATGAAGAAACACATCAATGCGCTCAAAAACTAATTAAATTCCATTAAACTATATTAATTAATTATATAACCAAATTAAATTTATATGCTATAATCAAAGCTTTTATAAATCAAATTATCGTCATTAGTAGAGCCCTTGAGTTTTAATGACGTCTTCATAAAACAACTTTGCAGTCAAAGTCGTTTATGCATGTTTATGGTGTTTTAAATCTTAATTGGAAGTAAATTTATTTCGTATTTGTAAAATTATAACTTTTAATTTAATAAAATACATGCAGCTTTAAATGTTAATTGCATTTAAATCACGTTAAGATGAATGTATAGAAATGTATAGCACATGAAATGTTTTTGTTTATTTCATCTTATTAACTAGCGACGAACAAGTTAAAATTACTGTATGGAGGAGTGAATTGAGTGTTTTATAAAAGTATGAATAGGATTCCTAAATGTATGTGACATTTAAAAACAGACAAAGCGGAGATATATTTTTAAGTCAATAATAATCAATTGCTCAATGGAAAATAAAATTTATTAAAGTAAAAAGTACTAGTCTTTGGTTCTGAGTTTCTCAAAAAAAATCCCAAAAAACATTCAAAATTTTTTTTTATGATGTTTAAAATCTAGTTTGCAAATACTAAAACTAACTCGGTAAACTCTGTGAACTCGTTCGAGCTGTAATTTATTTAAAGATTTTAAAAAGAAATATAGATAGATGAACAGCAATTTAACACGTTGTTTCAATTATGCATATTTATAAACTAAATAAAAAAAAAATTTTCTTTTTTTTACTATAAAAAGATTAATAACTTAATGCTTAGGTCAGACTTTTGAAGACCATTTTAACTCAATTTTTGTGCATCAAGTTCATGAAGAAATAAATCAATCAAATAAATCAAGCTGTTAAAGATAGTTATACCAGATAAGTAAACTATCTATTTGCAATTTGTTGCGAAAATTGGTCTGTGTTCTTGTTGCACTTTATTTCTAATTTATCACATTGGAAGTATATTGGCTCTTTTTAATAAGATAAAGAGGCAACTCCGGAGTTGATAAAGTTACAAAACTTATAAAAACTTATTATGATATAAAATCAAAGCATGAACATCCTTCATAAGTTCAAACTGAATAATGTTTTCATGGTCTATTAAATACTAATTGTATAACTATTATTATTAAACGATTAAAATATGTCTTTTTTTTAACTTTGACGCAATTAATGCTTTTATGCAATCAATTTTTGTACAAAAAGTTTACTAACTGTTAAGAAGTTTCGAAATTTTGAATAAAAAAAGTTACACTTATTGCTTTTTTTGTCTATGCGATGAATCAATTTATAATTAGTTAAAAAAGACTGACTTGTATGTCAGTTAAAAATCTTTTCCTTTATTCTAATTTAAAAAAAAAATAAAATGAGATACAGCAATAATATAAAAAAATTAAAAACTATTTTGAAAAAAATCTAAAAAGGATTAATTTTTTATCAAAAGCAAGATAAAACTCTGATTAAGTGAACTTTTTTATAAAACTGAACTTTTTTATGAACTTTTTTTCAAAGCCTGTAGAAAAATAAAGTATATTTCAGTGATTCGAAAATCTTTGCATGATTCTGTTGTACTTTTCCATGTTTACGAAGTCTCAAAAGCAACGTTTATAAGAACTCACGTCTACTAAATTTGGAAAATTAAACATTTACTGCATTAAATTATTTAGCCGAGCATTTTGAAGAACATTTACTTTATTGAATTATTTAGACGAACGTTTTGACTGATTTTAAGCATTTTTTCTTGGGAGTAACTAATATTTTATTCTCTAACTATATTAATCTTGACTTATGAGGCAAGTGAACGACGTCTATGGAACGTGACTTTTACTGTTAGAAATTTTTTTAACTAGACACCTGAGATAAAACCTTGCTCCGTATTTGAAGAAAAAATTTTCCTCTTTTCCTTGAAGGAAAAGGGATTTTAAAAGCTTTACGATACTAAAAGCATTTTACCGATACAAGATAGACTGATTGATGACATTCGGTAGCACAACTTTTCCCTAGTAGTCCCTAAAAGGTATCTTATCTAGCACGATTTTTCCCTCCTTCTTTTTAAGCATTTACGAGAAGATTTCGTGTCTTCTCGAAAATATCGTTCTTTTTGGATGGAAAAAGGAACGTGATGAATTACGCTCGAAATTGAAGTCGAGATTACATTGCGAGAAGTCTGAAAATCAACTCGGAAGCCCTGAAATGAGAAGTAGGAGACTGTAATTTTTCACCCTTTGAAGCGGAAAAGTTTAAATATATCATTTACTTACTCTTCCTGAATTTAAAATTTATATTTAAGCTCCAGACAGAAAAGCAGATTTCGCCTTCCAACGGGCTTGGCTTAAATACGACTTCGAGTAAATTTGCTAAGATAAGTCTTCCTTCCCAAAAATAGTAATCGTTAAGCTAAGAGAGTATTAGTAATCAGCTACTAAATTCAGCTATTTTTAAGTCCTGTGACATTAATTTAAGGCTAATACGTTTTCTTATCCTAATTCAAAACTTTATATGACACAAATGTACGATTACATTTATTCTTTAAAAATACCATTTTCATAATCTTTTATTTGTAAAAACTTAAATATTTTATTCAAAGCATAAAATGAGCTATATATAATGCTTTGTTGATTATCGTAATTTACCCCCCCCCCTTCTTGAAGTTTTAGGTAATAATAATTATACAGGCAACAGTTATGTTGTAATTTCCCATTCACATTATTTCCTTTACTTAACTTTGATATTGCAAGCTATACTTAATTACAGGTTTTAATACCATTCTAATTGAACTACTTAAGGAAATATAAATCACAGTTTATGAATTTTTCTGATAGAAGTTTTTGAAAAAGAAAACATGATTTTCATGTAAGTAACAAGATGTTTATATGTGATGTCTTGTTATCCAGAAAAACACAAAGAAAACTATAAAGTACCTATCTGAAAACAATAATAAATAACAGTTTAATGTAATAATGTAATGTTTAAAGTAGTACTCATCACTCCATTGCTGTACCACTTCAAATGTATGTGCAATAATTTGTAATAAATAAAATACCTCAACTTTCAACAGCGCAATAAGAAAAATTCTGATAAAATTATCGTATTGTATGGTAATAATATATCTGATAAAAAAAACATAATTCTATTTAACAAAACACAAATACCCGGTATTTAAACCATTTATTTATTGATTTTAATTTGGTAATGGTTTACCATAAATTCTGGTTTTCAGAATTAGTTCTTTTTACCATACATTTAGTAAAAAAATGAAGAAAAAAATTTTATTAAATTTAACCAAATAAATGGTTCTTATATCATCTTCTAAGGTATCATGATAAAATTATCAAGTTTTAACACATTTACTAAATTTTATCACAAATTATAAAACCATACCTTATTGTTAATTTTTCCAAAATTACTAACAAACCGTTTTGGTTTTCCCTTAAGGCCTGAAACATGGTAAATTTGACCATTTTAGATTTATTTATTTACTTTTTCTTTTGCACTGATAAAAAATGTATGTTCAAAACTGCCAAAATATGGTGAATTTGACCATATTTTGGCACTTTTGAACGTACTTTTTTTCTCAGTGCAAAAAAAATAAATAAATAAATAAATCTAAACTTAATTTTCAGACTAAAAAAACTAAAATCAGTGTCTGCTGACCAAGAAATAAATGCAGTATAAGTAATATCTTAGAAATGACCATTTTATGTTTCGCAAACATTTCACAACACGCATGATTGACATCCTATAGTTTATAAATAAGTTAACTTAAAGTGATGTTCAATTATTTGATCGAATGATTATTGTCCAAATAACTTTATTGTGCATCATTTTTTAACTGTACTTCTTTTATTGCAGCCGAAACATTGTTCCAATTGTGATGGGTGGACGGCCGGAAGATTATGCCAGAGCAGCACCCCCTCATTCATATATACACGTGGATGACTTTACATCTCCAAGAGAACTGGCAAATTATCTCAGCATCTTGGACAAGAATGATACTTTGTATAATGAGTACTTCAAATGGAAGGGAACTGGCGAATTTGTCAACACATACTTTTGGTGCCGAATGTGCGCCATGCTACACGCACCACTGTACCACAAATCCTACCCAGACATGCATCGATGGTGGTTTGGTCCTGGTACATGCAATGCAGGAAACTGGCGTGGTACACCACCAACTAGTATACCACACCAGGGACCTACTAGTGTAGCTGGTATTAAAGATGATAAAGGTTAATTTAAATTGATCACAGACTACTTAATTAATTAGAATTAATTTGGCATTGTCTGAAGAACGCCAAATAGAGATTAGTGGCGCTTCACGATGGAAGTTTAAGAATGAGACCACAACAATCTTGTTTTATGGCTGTAAAATAATTTCGAAATCTGGTCATAGATTTATCGTCATTATTGACAATTTTTAAATACATATGTTGCTTAAAGACAGATTACAAGGAACATTCCACCTAAGGAGCAAATAATGAGTTCTTTGTGAGTAATGCATTATGGAGGAACCTTCTTCTGAGTGTTGTACAGTCTATTTCTTTCACTGTTTAACTAAAATGCATTACCTTTGCACTGTTTGCATACCATGCATTCTCTTATTCAATTACGATGTATATTATTTCATGTCTTTCATGAGAAATTCATTATTTATTGATATTTCTTTTCCCACTAAATCATTCCATGATTTGTGATAGAGTTATTTATTTTCTTTTTTCATGTACAATTATTATAAGATTGTCAGAGAAATGTTTGTAACCTTAATAGGATAATTCTTTAAAAAAAAAAGACTGGCCATAAGAACTGCTTCACGTACTTTTTCCGTTAAAGTTTACTTACATGTTAATTATAAAGGTTTTTATATCCCAAACAGTAAAAAGAAATTAAATAAATGAACCTCACTATAAATGTGAGAGTCAAGTAGCAATAGGTTTAAGCTATCAGGAAAACAACAAGTACTTTTAAACCACGTAGATTTCAGTAAATCCGAAATGCTAAGGAAGCTAATATTCTGGAATTAATTCTACACTATTCAAAAAACAATTATTATTTTCTCATATTTCAGCTAGTTTTTTACAGTTTCATAAAAAATTCCTCAATTTTAATTTTTTTTACAGATTTACTAAAAGCTTTTAAAAATAGCAAAAAGGGACATTTCTTGATTTCCTAATGGATTTTTTTTGTTGTACTTTTTTTGAATTTGTGAACAACTTTTTCGATTATTTTGCTTTGCAATTCATGAAATAATCATTATATATTGAGTTTTATAATACCAACATTTCTCTTTAGTATTAAATTCAAAGCAATATTTTTATATATTGTTATGAACTCTAATTAATACTTTTTTTACTAGTAAATATATATCTTTTTTCACTTAACGTATGGAAAACATATTCGATACCTACAATGTTTTGCTTTTTAAATATTACTACATAATTAATACGGAAAGTATCAAAATTTCTAGATTGCTACCAATCGGATATATAGTATTGCACACAGGAAAACATAATTATTGCTACAAGTTTTCTAATTTATCAAAAGTTAATTACTTTGAGGTGTGAAATTATTCTTTTTGAGGTACGGTGAGTAAAGGCATAAATATTTTTTTTTTTAAATTATGACGTAGTCATTTATTCATTTTAAAGCAAGGACATTAAGAGGAACTGATTATAATCACGTCAGAGACCACCTAATTTTTGAAACTTCATTTAACAATTTTTTTTTTCAATTTTAATAATTTCTCCCGACGGATATAAAAGGCATTAAATCCATAATTAAGATCCTTCATCACATATTTTTTTAGTTTTGGAAGTTTTTATATGTTTTCATGATCCACTGAACTTGACGCAAAAAGTACTTGATGCAATTATGTTCTTAAATTAATAAATTTCTCTCTATTATTCATTTTTTGGAAACAATAGTACAAAAGTGAATTACTTTGAAATTAGTCTTACATATCATACGGGTATTATTTTTTTTTGTTTCTTAAAAAGTGATTTTTGAGCATTTTCTTGAGTAAGTACAGTTGGATAAATATTATATGTGTATTTGTAATAGATATTTGTTTATTTGTTTTTTAAAAAGCAATTTATGTCACAAATTAAATTTATTAAAAAATTACTATTTGAAGACAGCATTTTTGTTTACTTGTAAATTCTATCAAGATAAAGTGAAATAAAATTTTAAGTCGTATTAGAATTCGCATTTATTCATTAAAAGTTGATTAATTTTAGGTGTAAAAATGCTATATTAGAGTAAAAACGTACATATTTAAAAAAAAACTTTCAAAATCAGCAATTAATTTATTTTATAGCAGAAACATTAATAAGAACTGATTACAATCACGTCAAAACTCCCAAAATTTTTAAAAATAATTTCCTAGTTTCGCTCGATGGGTATAAGATATTAGTTACGTAGTTAACCAACGTATATCATATATAACTATAGTTTTAGAAGGTTTTTTCATGATGATTTTTTTTAATGTGTCAATAGGCTTGAAACAAGTACTTGATGCAAGTATGCTCTTAAACTCATAAAAGTCTTTTGATCATTATGGAAGCAATTTTAGGACAAACGCGAATCAAATTTAAATTAGTCATACATATCATACGGGTATTATTTTTTGTATCTTTAAAAAGATTTTTGAGCATTATCTTGATAAGGTACATTTGGATAAAAACTATCTCTGTATTTGTAATAGAGATTCGTCTTTTAAAGGGTTTTTTAAATAGCTTTTTTTTTTTTGAAATTTATCTTTTAAATTTTATGTCACAAATGTGTTGAGTCAATTTTATCAGGAAACTAATATTTGAAGGTAACATTTTCGCAAATTTATCTAGATGAAAAGTATTAAAATTTTAAAGTCATGTTAGAATTTGCATCTATTTATTAAAATTAATATTAGTTTTTTCAATGCATACTGCTGAAATATTTTGAAATACTTATTTTTTAAAAGGGTATATAACAAAAATTACCCCTTTTATTTTAACTAAACGTAATTCATAAATGATAAGAAAATAACTAATTCTGTAATTATTCCAAAATATTTTTTTTTACGTGTAACAGATTTTTTTTCTGAAAAAGCAGATACAGGAAATACAATAGTAACCGTGATAAAATATGTATTCTTTATTTTTGAAATAAACTATAATTTACATTATTTATTAGTCTAACAATAGAAAATATAACATTCTCCTAAATTCGTAGATATATAAAAGAAAATTTTGATTTTAGAAATGCAATTCAAAAACAATACTCTAAATATTGATGAAGAAGACGTTTAATTTTTAACTACTGAAAAAGAAATCTGGTTTAAATTGCTTATCATATCACTCCTTGTTGCTTTAAAAACTATAACCTAATTTCTTTTCTCTTTCTTTAATACTTAATTAAAGGGTTTAGAGCAGTAAAATCGCTTAAATTTTTGTTAGGAGAGAATTATTAAGGAAATGTTTGGGGAAAAGCGATGCAATTTAGATGTAGCACAAAACAATTTCTCTCTGTATTTTGCTATTAAATAATGGAAACTGTCACATGTAAAGTGCCTATCTGAAAACAATACTACGAAGCAGTTAGGTGTTAAAAATTTTCTCTCTGAAAAATAAGTTTTTTATCACTATATTGTCTTAAGCCCTTTAATTGACAGAATAAAAAAAACGTAATATTCAGCCTTTAGTTGTACTTTCAGTTCCACCAAAAATTTTTTCTGAAGAGACTGTTCTTGTTGTAATTTGTTAAAAAAATTTAAATATGTTAAATACTGAAAACCCCCAGTACATTGAAAAGATAAAAATATGGTTGAAGTTAGAAGAACTTGGTCAAATATGATGCTAAACATGTGTTTTAATATTTATCTTGATTACATGTACCCAGTTACTTTACATTCACTTATGCTGCTTGTGCTTAATTTCATGCTATTTCAAATCTTACTAAGGTACAGTTAACAATATATTGATATTTTGAGGTTCTTACTTTTTTACACATACATCTTTCTTTTTAAAGCAAAATCTCATTCCATTACAATATTTCTATAATCATATGACTTGCAATGGATTTTTTTTGTACACATAAAAAGTCAGCATTTTTAACATTCCCATTTGTGTAAAGTTCTTAAGAAATTTGTGTAATTTATGATATGTCCGAAATAAAGCTGTGTACTTTCTATCAACTAGTTTCTATTTCATTTGTTAATTCATCTGCACCAAGGGGTTCTCACTCTTGTAGGTTCAACCCTACCCCATTTGAATTAGCTCAAGGCTCTTTTATCACTTCAGAATAGGTTAATAGAAGTAGTGCATTTAGAATTTGATCTTTTATATCACCACATATGCATAAATTTGGAAAATATTATTAGAACACAGTTCAGGTTCTAATTCATACTATAATCTATTAAGACTTACATTTCAAAAGAGCATATGAATTGTGTGCATGTTTGTACGCACAATCGTACGGTCATAAGAATCGAGTACGTTTCAAGTTCTAGCTCCGTGTTATTATTTTTATTCTTTTGTTATGTATTACTTATTTTGCAAATAAATGTTTAGATGCGAATGTCTGGTTTAAAGTTAAGAATTAGTTATTCTGAAAATAATATGAAGTGTATTAAACTTTAAAATATCTGACTACAAAATCTTCGCTTCAAATACTGTTTAACCAGAAGTTGTGACTAACGTTTTATTTAAATGCTTGAGCGACGCTTTCTTAAGGTACAGTCAGTAAATAATTAGTCAGATGCTAATTCATGCCAATTTATAGAATGAAATTGAGAAGTATTGTCTTTTTTTTCTTTCCTCCAAGCCCTGAGCATGTAGCTAGGTTATGAAAAACCCTTAACCATATATAGCCAAGGACTTAGTCACTGGTCCAGCTCCACTCCAGCCTAGGAACGGATCCAGTCAGCGGTATTAATTTTGAAAATATTCTACTTAACATGATATTTAAAAGAAGAAAAAATTTAACTGAAAGTGTGGAATTTAAGAAGAAATAAGACAAAGAGAAAAAAAAAAATTATCCATGTGAAATAGGAGATTATTAAAATTTTAATAAATAGTCATTATCTGCTAAAAAGTTCATTACTGTTATTAATCTTTTGGTTAAAGTATTGTTTATAATAAAATTTTTTTGCCAAATTTCTAAATTTGTTGGGCTAGGCTGACAACTATGCCAGGAGACAGTATAGGAACAGCTAGTGAGATAATGTTCAGGTGAACCTTGTTGGCCGCAGGTGCAAAGATGAGTATCTGTTATATGCAGGTAATGAAAGAAGGTTGGAAATGGTCCGTGACCCGTCAGAAGCCAGATGACTTGTTATGGAGGAATTGTTTTGAAAAAAGTAACATTGTTAATAATTTTGATTAGTTAACTTCTTCCTCTGTCTGAATTATTCCAATTGAAATTGCTATTTTGTTAGAAGAGAATCTTTAATACTTCATTAAGATATGAAACTGGAAGTGGGTATACGTAATTTTTAGGTTGTCTCGTAGATTGTTTAGCTAAATCCTCTGGTTTTTCATTACCTACTCTATTGCTGTGTGCTTTAATCCAAGAAATTTGTATTGATGTGTGTTGAAGTTCATGTTGAATATCAAAAGAAATTGTATTATTTGTGCCAAAATCAAGTATTGATGCTTTTGAGTCTGACCAGATGATATAACTATCATTATTATTGAAGTTTTCAGTGCTCTTAATTTATTTAATGCATTCAAGGATTGCCAACTGTTCGGCTAGAAAGATTGAATTTTCCCTGTCTAAGGTGTAACTTTGCGAATGTGTAATATTGAGGAAAGAAAAAGCCGTGCCTGTGTTTGTCTTCGAGCCATCTGTAAAATAGTTTGTTTTTCTGTTAAAATCGAAATTATTCTGCTCTACTAAAGATATTTCGTTAATTATGTGAAAAGAAGGCTGGCGATATGGTATTTTTAGCTTTTTCTGATAGTCTAATGTATTATACGTTATATTATTAAATTTGGCATCTTTTTTGAGGTGAGTTATGATTGTTGAACAAGACATTGACATAATCTGTTCTGCGAGAGGAGGAATATTTGTTAGTACTTGAAGTGCTACCGTGGGGATAGAATAATAGGCTCTACTCGTGTTTAAAAGAAATTTTCTTTGAATAGATTGTTAAGTGCGATAAATACGTGGAGAGATATTCGTTGCCCATAGGCTGCAACCATGAGCTAATGCTGGAATTATTACTGTATTGTATATTAATTTTCACGCTCTTTGGTTGATACCCCATGATTTTTGCTTGATTTTTTGCAGCGAATTTAATAATGTATTAGATTTTTGTTTTGAAATATTAATGTGAGAACCCCAGTTTAATTTTTTATCAATGACTACTCCTAGATATTTAAAATGATTAGAATGTTTAATTTTAATATTATTGATTTTAAATATTACACTGCGATCTGTGTTATAAAAGTGGATGTAAACTGTTTTTTCTATTGAGAGATTTAGAGCATTTTGAATAAGCCATGTGTGGATTTCATTAAGGGAATTATTTGTAATCTCTTCCAAATTTCTCGTTGAGTTGGCAAAAGTCAGTATATTCAGATCGTCTGCAAAAGTTTGAATCATGTAATTTTCAGAATGTATGTTAAGCAAACTATTGATAAAAAGATTCCATGCTGTAGAAACAATACATGACCCCTGGGGACAACCTTCTGAAATGTTTTTAGTTACGTAACCTTGATCTGTTGAAAGAATTACTTGTCTATTTGTGTTTATACTTTCTATGAAATGGCAAAGATTAGAGGGGTATGATGTTTTGTCCACCCCTAAATAATTATACTATATTGAATGTTGTCAAAAGCACTTTTAATATCTAAAGATATAGCTGCAACGAGTTTGTAATTATTTTTAGGGGTGTTAAGTTATCTTTAAAATTATCCAAAGCTAAATGAACTGACCACAGAGCTGACGTGAAATGTCCTCAGTGATAAACGAATCATGGGTTAGAATCCCCTTGCCGTCAGATTAACCGTGGGAGGTTCTAGTGGTCTTCCTCTCCATGTAACGCAAATGCGGGTTCCATCAAAAAGTGCTCCACGAAAGCAAATTTCTCCCAATACTTGATCTAGGAGTTCCCTTGTCTTCTGGATGGGGTTCAAAATAAAAAGGCTACGGAGTTGAAGATTGGTAGTCGTAAACCCAAAAATTGGGTCGGCTGTTCAACGACAGTTATAAAATAAAATATAGTTACTTAAGCATATAAGATCGTAAAAAAATCATTTGCTTCTGTTTGATTCAGTTGAGAACGCATAATTGACTTGCTTGATCAAATCCGATCGTTCTTTTTGAGCTCTCGGGTAATATGGAAGTCATATGAAGATAGAAATCTGGCCTAAGGGCTGAATGTCCTGTGTTCCATTTCTCGAAACGTTCCTTCATTTACTTGAGGTGCAAAAGAAGGACTTCATGTTTTGGTTTGATGGCCTGTATGATATATGTTGATGTTTCCTCAAGAACCACTGATCATTGAATCTGGAACCATGGCTCCAAGAAAGAAACTAAACTACCATTCACTATAATTTTTTCATTATGCATTGCCTTCAAAAATGGGCACAGAACTGTTCAGTTAATATCATTACACTAATGCAGGGGTGGCGAACCTTTATACACTAACGTGCCATTTTCTCTAAAAAATTGCTTAATGAGGTCATAGACGTGCCGTCAAATAATTTTGACATCTTGATTATTGGGAAAATAATACTAAAAACTATCAACTCAAAACTCTTTATTTACATTGAAAAAAAATACATTTTGCAATGTCTCAATTATACAAGTAATTCAACTTAAAGTAACATCAATGTGACTTTTGTTGTTACAGATTAGATGACCAATAACTTATATTAGGTTCTAAGATGTTAGTTTAAGCAGGAGTGTTGATTTTTTTTTGCTAGTTATTTATTGCTAGCTTGTTTTTGCGGTTATTAATTGTTTTTTAGTATAAATTTTTTTATTAGTAATTGTTTATTATTTTGTTTGTTTTTTGTGAATTTTAATTTAATTGTTTCATAGCGTAATAACATTTGTGTAATAGCAATTGTGATCGGTGGAGTGCCCAAAATATTGTGTCGCGTGCCATAAATGGCAGGCGTGCCATTGGTTCGTCATCCCTGCACTAATGCTTGTATGACAAATGCTGTCATCTAGCTAATGAAATCTAAATAAATCATTTTGTCACACCAGCATCTACATTTCAAGCTGTTTGCATTTCTTATTGATATAGTTTTCATTAAATGACCTCTACCTCGTTAGTTAATAAGTATAGACTGTAAAAGTTCCGGATCAAATTACAAAAAAAAGTACCGGCACTCAGGTACATTTTACCGTTACATGTTACGAAACAAAAAATCTAACATACCGTAGTCTGTACAATAATAATGACCGTAAAATCACTGAATTACTCTAAATAAATATTACTGTAAGACTTATTCTACTATATTTTACCTTAAAAAAGGATTTTTTATGCTGTAATTTGCACTGGAATTTTTACGGTGTAACTAAAAACAACTTTAATGCTAAAATTTACTTACCTTAAATTTATTTATTTATTTTTCATAAGTATTTGATTAGCAGTCTTGTTATATTATCCGTTAACTAATGGCAGTCTGCTTAAAAATATTCCCCAGTTTATTGAAATTATTCGGTTTTGGTCATTGCTATCGCATTTAAAGCATGTTCCCCCTATGTGTATCGATTTAAAAAATAAATAAATAAAACAGCATTCAAATTTTCAGACTGCTCCTTAACATCCACTCAAATAGCAAACTCCTCAACTGCTAGGTGAATCTAGAAAAGTTTCTTAATAATAATTAAATCAGGAATAGTTTATTAAATAACATTTTAGTTACATTATATTTGCTGCGAACTAACAATTGAAACAAGACAATTCTATTCCACTAAGTATAGTTAGGGATGAGGCAAAAAAACGAATATCATACTAAACCTTGAACTAAATAAATAAAATATTACCCTTTTGCTTAAGATATAATGTAACCATA
Organism: Parasteatoda tepidariorum; assembly: GCF_982258835.1. NCBI lineage: Eukaryota > Metazoa > Arthropoda > Arachnida > Araneae > Theridiidae > Parasteatoda > Parasteatoda tepidariorum. Next base: position 91,364,650 of record NC_141764.1, read on the forward strand.
TTTCAGTAAAAACTAGTTTGTCCTTATACAAAAAAGATGGCTTACCCAACTTTTTTCCCTTAATTATTCATGCGCATAGTGTCAGTTTCGGAAATATTCTTTGAAATTCATTAAATATTTGCAACTATGTATTTCACCATTGCGTCTAGACACGTGAAACTAATTCTAGCAGATTTTTATTGCAACAATCCTTTTATTTTCTCGATATATGTATATATATATATATATATATATATATATATAAATATATTATTTAAGTAAAATTGATCTATAATAATCTATAAGTTAGTATCATTTTTTGTTAATCGTAAGCCTAATTATTTCCCAGGCTCAAAGAAAAATATTTTTCTATTTATTTTAATTTTCAGAAAAACGTTTCCAGTCTTCAATATATGTAATTTATATTACTCCTTCTGAGCATTTAATTAAATGTTTGTTCAAATCTTTGGGCATTTCTTTAAATAAATATTTTGCGTATTTCTCTAATGGTAATTATTGATGGTGTTAATGCTTCATAAAGAATGAAATATACCAAATTATAATAAGTACTTAACTCTATTTCACATTAATATCGACTGTTTGAATGACGGGCCAAATATATAGGTAATCAAGAAAACGAAATCAAACTGTATAATTTACTAAACAGTTATATTAAAAAGCTGGAATTTAGTTATTAAATATATGTTATACAGATGCACCATTTATCATAAAAAATAAAGTATTCAGCTATGAGCAAAAGCATATGATGTGCGTGTAATACAGAATAAGGAATTTACATAAAACATAGTAATAAACTACATACCAGGTCACCAAATAGTTTCTTGTAGTTTAAACTATTGAGGTAAGAAAAAAGCATTATATAGTTTGAGAGCATTGAAAATAAAATTGAAAAGATCTTGATAATAATATTTTTTGGGAATGCTTTTTCCCTGTATTAATTTGCATTCATTTTCATTTTAAATATATTTTCGCATTTAAAAAATTTTTGATTTAAAAAAAATATAACAATATTCAGAACAATGACCACATGAAAAGAGCAACTATTTCAAATCTTAATTACCAAATTTCTTAAGAGCACAAGACCTTTCAAGAACTGAAAAAATATGTTTAAAAAAAGGGGATTCGTATAGTTTTAAAACCAAATACTTCAAATAAATCCTAGTCATGTCCCTAAATGATAAAAAAGTAATAAAATTAAATTGAAAAAATCATCACGTAAATTTTTTTCATTCTAAATTAAGCATTGTATCTCAAATCGAGGCTTCCAGAAAACAGAAAATGTACTGTGTGCAAAAAAAAGGACCACCCTAAATAACTTTTGATCTAATGATCGGATCTTCATATTTTAGGACTCAATTTAATGGTTCAAGGGGGTGACCTCTGGTTTGCTAATAAATTAGCGCACACGTTATTTTAAGTTTCAAAATCCTCCTCAAAAACGTAGTTATTTTTTTATAAACACACCTATTTTTCGAAGGATTTGCATTTTTGGCTGCCAAAGTCTAAGGAACAGCCGCAATCTGGGAAATATGGTCATAATAGTTTGGTCAGGAGGGCGGGTCAATGTTTGAACCCCTTAATGTTACTTTTGCGCATTCCGCCATAACTGGAAAACTTTTTAGCGAATTTAAAATTTTCAGATGCAATTATAAAATTTATTTATTCAAAAATGATGTATCCATGCTAAAAATTAACTACGAGTAAATATTTATCATTTCTTATTACTTTATTTAAATTCTCTTATTATTTTATGTATTATTTTATTCGAAACATTTTGATTATTAAGGCATACAATTTTTTATATCATGTTAAAAAATGTAATTTTACAAAACAAAATATAAAATAATTGGGCGTAATCGGGCAAATAGTTCCCGAGAAATTGAATTTTGAAATTTCGACTTTATTTTCAAGTCGTTTAAAAAATTAATTACTATTTTTAGTAAAACACTGATGTTCTTCGAAAAAATTAGTAATTAATTTTTTATCGGTGGTTTGTTTATTTTTTGCGCACTGTACTTTATCACAAAAACAACATGCATTACATTGTTATTTCATCAAGCTTTGAATTACAAGTAAAATCATTGTCTTGTAGTTATTTCCTAAACATATAATTATCCAAATAAATAAGATAAAAATAACGACGTAAGTAAATATCATAGTATTTATTTCATTACAGGAAAAATCAATTGCATTTTCCATTTAGAAAAGTTTTAAGTTATTTTTCTTTTAGCACATAATTTGGATATTAGATTGTTTGCATAAATACATATTATTAACAGACGAACAATCATAGCATCAAAGCTTTCAATCTAATTATCATCCTCAAAGGCATCATTAAAACAAGTATACTTCGCCATACTTTTACACAACTCAAAGTACTTTACTAAATTAGCGTACTTCCTTTTCTAATCTTTCCAATTACACATTCATTATTCCCTAAAACAAGTCTTTAATTTACTAAATTAAAGCACCAGAAAGTAACTGCTAGTGCTTATGTAAATATATAAACAAATCTAGAGTTTGAATAAAAATATTCTCTATTCACTTTATTCGATCAATGAATTTTTTTTCGCCAAACAACTAAAAAAGACAAGATTTGTACTTCATGTTTGCTTCAATAGTTCCAGGATAAATCAATAAAGATTGATTTTCTTCATCGACTATAAAAACTAAATATAATAAAATGTAGAAAAACTTCTCTGTTTATTCCGGGGAAATAAAATAAATATGTAGGACAATTGTGAGGAAAATGTTGAAAATAAAACGACCACAAATTTGAATAGTTTATTGCTTTGGAATCTAAAAGTAAATCTCCCATGGGGATTTCGTTATTTATATAAACTTGTTTTTTCTGTTGTATTTTGTCTAAACATTTCTCAATTTTATTTGTGTCTGTCATATAAATGTTGTTTCCTGATTCATTTTAGCATTGTATATTTGCATCTGTTTGAAGTAATAGTATAGTTACAGATAAAAAATAAGTTGTAATATTTTAGAAAAGAAGTAAATTTTATAATCTGTGTTTCTTTCACAGTGACTGAAAAATCTGAAAACTTATTTTGTTTGTTTCGAAAACGTCTTTAAAAAGGAATTTGAAAAAAACTCAGTAATAGAATATTTCCTTACTTAAATGTATTGTTCTACAAAAGAATGTTTTTATCTCTGAAATATTGCTTAATTTAAAATACTTGAAAACGTACTCAAATTGAATTATTTTTCAGAAACTCTATACGTCTGCTATCTAAATAAAATAAATATTTGAAAAATACTGCACTTCAACTTTTATGTCGAACGAATTCAATTTCGAAGTATTTCTTTAAATTATGATTTTCTTTTTCAAATGGAATAGTTTACTGCTAAAAAGAACTTTTTAACTTCTTGATATTTTATTGTTTTTCTCTCCTTTTCCAAATTTTAGGAACTACCCTTTCTTGAAAAGGGGGAGAATATATTTATTCGTTTGTTTTCATTTTTTAGTATATTTAGTTTTTTAAAGTAAAGATTATATATTTATGCGAAAAAACTGAGGCACCATTTCGTTTTTATGATTAATACAGAGGATTGAACATGATATCAATAGAATTGTATTCTTTTTTTTAATCTCGTTTTTCTAAAACAAAATCTATAAAGTAATTAAATATTTTTCTATTTTTTGGTAGAAGTTCAATTTGATCACAGCATTTAAAGCTGAAAAAAAGTTTAGTCGAAACTACTAGAATATGGAAATATTTTCTGGTTCTTATTCTATGCTAACACCAAAAAAGCTCGGTAATTTTTAATGAAGTGTCTTAATATTGATTTTGGTAAAATTAACAAAGAAACATGGTATTCTAAAACGGACAAATTGTGGTAATTTTATCATGATAATAGTAGTCCTTGAAAGAGGGTAATCTTTGAAAAGATGATTATTAGCTCTTAAGAGTCGGGGGGGGGGGAGCAAAGAGGAGTTCTGCAATGTAAAGCACAGGAATGAAATTAACCATAACAACTCTCGTTGCCGTAATGTATCAAGAAATTATTCCTATTCATTGTATATTATTACTTTACATTAATAACACGTGATTTTAATTTTATTTTATAACTTGCGTTGAACGGCTATCAATATTCAACTCTGTAGCCATGCAATATTGAACCCAACAAAGAAGACACGGCTACTTCTGGATTAAGCATTGGGACAAACTAAACTACCTGGGCTTTCTCATGGAAATAACCCGAATTTGCGTTACATGGACATTAGAGCAACGAAAACCTGCAGCGGTTTGCTCGGCGGAAAGGTGATTTAAACCTGTGATGTCATTTACCACAGAGGATATTTTATGCCAACACTGTGGTTTGTACGAGTTGGAAGCAGAATACGTATCGATCAGCCATCGATGGAACTCGAACCTGAGCCACCTCAATAGGACGCGGAAAGAAGGGATTCAAGTTGAACTTAGGCTTATGATTAAATAGAGTTTTCCGTATCTAGTTTAAATTTTCGTGTTCGTTAAGTTTGTTCGCTTTACAAACTGGCGGTCAAAATTTAAAATAATTTTGCACTGCAGATTTCTATTTCATAACATATGTATCAAGTTTTATAGACATCGTCAACCGGAACAGATTATGTTGGTCTAAGCAAAGTTGCACTAAATAAAACAACCTTTTTTGTGTAAATTATGAAACTAATGTCATCACAATGAACTAAAATAACATTTAAAGACAGGCAAAAAATCATATTTAATCGGGAAAATCGAAGAGGGAGCGAAGGAGTCATTTAAACCATCCTTAAGTCACCCTGAGACGATTCACAATGGATTTTGTGAGATGATTCACAAAAGTCACCCTGAGATTTTTTCCACTTTTAAAATAATGATACCAAACAATATCTATCCAGAAAATAGCTTTGATTCATAAATCATTTCATCCATAAATCATCGTCTACAAGTTAGATAGAAAATGCATTTTTTTATACTCGATTCAGATACTCAGCATTTGCTCTTTGAAATCATTAGGATATTTCAAAAATGATAAAAGATTTATGAAGTATATTATTCACGGAACCAAGCTAGTAACCATTAATATCTCTTCTTATCTAAAGCAGTTGCTCAACACCCAAATACAACGTGAATTTTAAAACAATGCATTCTCTTGCTTAATGACCCCGAAATTTTAAATCTGAAATCAAAGCCATAAAGAGACGACAGGTATCCACGATATAAGGACGAACATTTGAATAGTGTTGAGGGTTATTTATTGTCTTATCCAGGGGATGGCCAAAGATGGCACTCAAGGGAGTCGTTTTAAGTTCCAACACCCTCAGTGTCATTAGCACCATCTTCAAGAGAATATTCTTGCTAGTGGATGGTCCGCTTGTTGGGGGTCTCCTGAGCGATATTAAGACGGCAGACGTTCTTAAGTTTGTTGTAATTACCTGAAGCAACTTCTAAGGGAAATATAGATCTAGAAAAATATGCGGCTTAAATCGTTTCGGTTCTTAAGACTTGCATTTTATCGGATTGATTCTATTTCGCAACTGGGAATTTTATACTTAGTTTCTGAGAGAGGACAAATTGAGAATATAGTAATGGGAAAATCCTTCAGAGCAGAATCATTTCTTTTCGACTACTTTATCTAAAGCAATGATATTTACAATCCTTTTCTCTCTTTTGGATAACAAGTATTAAAATGGTTGCATAGTCCACAGTTTCTTTTGTTTCTTTTTATGCAACAATTTTGACCCAAACAGATAATGCGAGACAAGTATTCAATAATTATTGCATAATAACTGGTAATGCTTTTGTTGGTCTCCTGAGCATTATTAAGATGGCAAATTTCCTTAAGTTTGTTGGAATTACCTGAACCAACTGCTGAGGGAGAAACAGATCTAGAGATGTATGTAGCTTAAATCGTTCCTGTTCTTAAGATTTTTATGTTCCATTTCATCGGATTGATCCTATTTTCCAACAGGGAATTTTATACTTAGTTTCTGAGAATGAATCGAGTGTGAGAATAATCATGAAAAATCCTTCAGAATAGAATCATTTCTTCTTGGTTACTTTATCTAGAGCATTGATATTTAAAATCATTTTCTCTGTTTTGGATAACAAGCATTAATATGATTGTATAGTACCCAGTTTCTTTTGTTCCTTTCTTAAAGAATAATTTTGATGCAAACAGATAATGCGAGACAAGCCTTTAATAATTATTGCATAATAACTGGTAATTACATTTGTTGGTATCCTGGGCATTATTAAGATGGCAAGTTTTCTTAAGTTTGTTGGAATTACCTGAAGCAACTGCTGAGGGAGAAACAGATCTGGAGAAGTATGTTGAAAGTATGTAGCTTAAATCGTTCCTGTTATTAAGATTTTTATGTTGCATTTTATCGGATTGATTCTATTTTCAAACTGGGAATTTTATATTTAGTTTCTGAGAATGAATCGAGTGTGAGAATAATCATGAAAAATCCTTCAGAATAGAATCATTTCTTCTTGGTTACTTTATCTAGAGCATTGATATTTAAAATCATTTTCTCTGTTTTGGATAACAAGCATTAATATGATTGTATAGTACCCAGTTTCTTTTGTTCCTTTCTTAAAGAATAATTTTGATGCAAACAGATAATGCGAGACAAGCCTTTAATAATTATTGCATAATAACTGGTAATTACATTTGTTGGTATCCTGGGCATTATTAAGATGGCAAGTTTTCTTAAGTTTGTTGGAATTACCTGAAGCAGCAGCTGAGGGAGAAACAGATCTGGAGAAGTATGTTGAAAGTATGTAGCTTAAATCGTTCCTGTTCTTAAGATTTTTATGTTCCATTTCATCGGATTGATCCTATTTTCCAACAGGGAATTTTATACTTAGTTTCTGAGAATGAATCGAGTGTGAGAATAATCATGAAAAATCCTTCAGAATAGAATCATTTCTTCTTGGTTACTTTATCTAGAGCATTGATATTTAAAATCATTTTCTCTGTTTTGGATAACAAGCATTAATATGATTGTATAGTACCCAGTTTCTTTTGTTCCTTTCTTAAAGAATAATTTTGATGCAAACAGATAATGCGAGACAAGCCTTTAATAATTATTGCATAATAACTGGTAATTACATTTGTTGGTATCCTGGGCATTATTAAGATGGCAAGTTTTCTTAAGTTTGTTGGAATTACCTGAAGCAACTGCTGAGGGAGAAACAGATCTGGAGAAGTATGTTGAAAGTATGTAGCTTAAATCGTTCCTGTTATTAAGATTTTTATGTTGCATTTTATCGGATTGATTCTATTTTCAAACTGGGAATTTTATATTTAGTTTCTGAGAATGAATCGAGTGTGAGAATAATCATGAAAAATCCTTCAGAATAGAATCATTTCTTCTTGGTTACTTTATCTAGAGCATTGATATTTAAAATCATTTTCTCTGTTTTGGATAACAAGCATTAATATGATTGTATAGTACCCAGTTTCTTTTGTTCCTTTCTTAAAGAAAAATTTTGATGCAAACAGATAATGCGAGACAAGCCTTTAATAATTATTTCATAATAACTGGTAATTACATTTGTTGGTATCCTGGACATTATTAAGATGGCAAGTTTTCTTAAGTTTGTTGGAATTACCTGAAGCAGCAGCTGAGGGAGAAACAGATCTGGAGAAGTATGTTGAAAGTATGTAGCTTAAATCGTTCCTGTTCTTAAGATTTTTATGTTCCATTTCATCGGATTGATCCTATTTTCCAACAGGGAATTTTATACTTAGTTTCTGAGAATGAATCGAGTGTGAGAATAATCATGAAAAATCCTTCAGAATAGAATCATTTCTTCTTGGTTACTTTATCTAGAGCATTGATATTTAAAATCATTTTCTCTGTTTTGGATAACAAGCATTAATATGATTGTATAGTACCCAGTTTCTTTTGTTCCTTTCTTAAAGAATAATTTTGATGCAAACAGATAATGCGAGACAAGCCTTTAATAATTATTGCATAATAACTGGTAATTACATTTGTTGGTATCCTGGGCATTATTAAGATGGCAAGTTTTCTTAAGTTTGTTGGAATTACCTGAAGCAACTGCTGAGGGAGAAACAGATCTGGAGAAGTATGTTGAAAGTATGTAGCTTAAATCGTTCCTGTTATTAAGATTTTTATGTTGCATTTTATCGGATTGATTTTATTTTCAAACTGGGAATTTTATATTTTGTTTCTGAGAATGAATCGAGTGTGAGAATAATCATGAAAAATCCTTCAGAATAGAATCATTTCTTCTTGGTTACTTTATCTAGAGCATTGATATTTAAAATCATTTTCTCTGTTTTGGATAACAAGCATTAATATGATTGTATAGTACCCAGTTTCTTTTGTTCTTTTCTTAAAGAATAATTTTGACGCAAACAGATAATGCGAGACAAGCCTTTAATAATTATTGCATAATAACTGGTAATTACATTTGTTGGTATCCTGGGCATTATTAAGATGGCAAGTTTTCTTAAGTTTGTTGGAATTACCTGAAGCAACTGCTGAGGGAGAAACAGATCTGGAGAAGTATGTTGAAAGTATGTAGCTTAAATCGTTCCTGTTCTTAAGATTTTTATGTTCCATTTCATCGGATTGATCCTATTTTCCAACAGGGAATTTTATACTTAGTTTCTGAGAATGAATCGAGTGTGAGAATAATCATGAAAAATCCTTCAGAATAGAATCATTTCTTCTTGGTTACTTTATCTAGAGCATTGATATTTAAAATCATTTTCTCTGTTTTGGATAACAAGCATTAATATGATTGTATAGTACCCAGTTTCTTTTGTTCCTTTCTTAAAGAATAATTTTGATGCAAACAGATAATGCGAGACAAGCCTTTAATAATTATTGCATAATAACTGGTAATTACATTTGTTGGTATCCTGGGCATTATTAAGATGGCAAGTTTTCTTAAGTTTGTTGGAATTACCTGAAGCAACTGCTGAGGGAGAAACAGATCTGGAGAAGTATGTTGAAAGTATGTAGCTTAAATCGTTTCGGTTATTAAGATTTTTATGTTGCATTTTATCGGATTGATTTTATTTTCAAACTGGGAATTTTATATTTTGTTTCTGAGAATGAATCGAGTGTGAGAATAATCATGAAAAATCCTTCAGAATAGAATCATTTCTTCTTGGTTACTTTATCTAGAGCATTGATATTTAAAATCATTTTCTCTGTTTTGGATAACAAGCATTAATATGATTGTATAGTACCCAGTTTCTTTTGTTCTTTTCTTAAAGAATAATTTTGACGCAAACAGATAATGCGAGACAAGCCTTTAATAATTATTGCATAATAACTGGTAATGATTTTGTTGGTCTCCTGGGCATTATTAAGATGGCAAGTTTTCTTAAGTTTGTTGGAATTACCTGAAGCAACAGCTGAGAGAGAGGCAGATCTAGAGAAGTATGTTGAAAGTATGCAGCTGAAATCGTATCTGTCCTTAAGACTCTTATGTTTCGTATTATCGGAAGGATTCTATTTTCCAACTGGAAATTTTATCCTTTGTTTCTGAGAAAGGAGAAGGTGTGAGTATAGTCATGTGAAAATCCTTCCGAGTAGAGTAGTTTCCTTTCGATTATTTTATTAAAAGCAATGGTATTTAAAATCACTTGATTCGTTTCGAAAACAAATCATTACATAAATGTTTAGTTCGCATTTTTTGTACTTTAATTTTACATTAAAAGTATTTAGCTAAAATTGTTTCCGTCTTTATAAAACTTTTGTGTTGCACTTTATCGGAATGATTCTATTTTCCTGCTGAGAACTTTATACTTAGAGCAAAATCCTGCCTAAATTCTTCTGAGCAGAATCATTTCCTTTCGATTACTTAACCTTAACCATTGATATTTAAAATGATTTGCACCGTTTTAGATGAAAAAAAATATTAATATGATTGTATAGTCCACATTTATTGCTTCTTATTTTTTATACAATAATTTAAACACTAACTAATAATGCTAGACGAGCCTTTTCCATAGCTATTGCACAAGCTGGTAAAGCTTTTGTCAGTCTCCTAAGCAATATTAAGATGACGGGCTTTCTTTAGTTTATTCTAATTACCTGACGCAACTGGTGAAGAAAAATAAAATCTAGAGAACTATGTTTCCACCTTTAATCGTTTTAGTCTTTACGACATTATAATGTTCAGTTTTATCGGATTGATTAAATTTTGTGAGTGGAAATATTATGCTTAATTTCCGAGAAAGGATACGAGGTGAGTTTAGTCAAGTTATTCTTCAGAGGAAAGAATTATTTCTTTTGATTTCTTTATTTACAGCAGTGGTATTTAAAATCATTTACTCCTTTTTCTCACTTTAGCAATAAAACAATAACATACCTTTTTTCAGTTTCTTTTAAATTATAGAAGCAACTTTTAAGAAAAGGAAAGATCTGGAGGAATACCTTGGGAAGCACTGAGTTTAAAGAGTGTTCGCTCTTATCACTTTGATTTCAGTTTTATCGGATTAACTTTTTGATGCGATCGGGAGTGTTTACTGAGGAGGGAAACATTGAAAGTTTAGTCAGTAAATCCTTCAAATTGAAGTAAAGTAAAATCCTTTAAAACAGAATCGTTCATTTTCAGTAATGTTATTTAAGGAAATTATATTTAAAATTATTTATTTCTTTTCGTCTCTCGAGCAACATATTCGCACTGTGAATAAGAACAAAATAAGGATTTAGGTAGAAGAAAGATTGTTTTTCAATCACTTTATCTAAAGCAATGGTATTTAAAATTATTTTCGTTTTGAAAATATTAAAATAGATGCATTGTCTTAGTTTTTTTTCTTATCGTTTTCTAGACAATGGCATTGTTACAAATTGTCTAGTTAAAAATAACTAGTTCAAAATAATACTATTACACAATTACTAGTTAAAAATAACTTCATTAAAAGAATAAATGTCATGTTCTCAAATGCAGTGCTCATTTTAAAGTAACTAATTCATTAAAAAAATTGTCAAGACAGATTCCTAAAATGCTTTTTATAAAGCCAAAAATCTCCACATCTGACTCATCACTTCATTTTGATGCTTTTAGTCTTGTGCCATTATTCTCAATGTTCATTCCTTTATAAGTGTTATCAGTCGATACTGTCTATACCTTTAGATAATATCAGTGATGTTAATCAGTCAACGTCATTGATATTACCTAAACTAAAACTATCAAATGCAGACGAGTCATATTTTTCATTTTATTCACATATCATCAGAGTTGATACTAGCTTTCAGCTCTATTTAATCATACAAGAGTTGTACATTCATTTTACTTCAAGTTATTTACTAATTATTTATCTTTTATTCCGTATCACAGTTCAGCTCAAGTAAAATAACATGAATGGAGCATTTGAGAAACGTCACTAGTATTTTGATAGCTTGTTAAATTCAAACTATTTTGTTAAAAGTTACACTTTTGAAGCATGTTTTAATAATACTGCAAAATTGTAGAAAATACACCTAACAAAATTGGAAACACCAAAATTTAGTTATGTACAAAAGTGCTGATTCATCGGTAGAATAGCGTGATTGCGTTAAATGTGAGCAGTCTTCGGTTGATACCACACCTCTTAGAGGAGAGTTCTCTCACGGATTACCATTAACGAGAAAACCCATCCTTTGATATCATTTGCAATAGTAATAGTATTTTATTTACGTCGCACTGGGCTATTTTATTTTATAGGGCTTTTTTTTATATTTTATAACAGTCGTTGAAAAGTCGTCATTGAACTACCCAATTTTGAGTTTATGACTACCAATTTTCAACTCACCCTTGTAATTTTGAACCCAATCCAGAAGATAAGGAAGCCACTGAATCAAGTATTGGGCGCATTTTGCCTTCGTTTAGGACTTACCTGCATTTACGTTACATGGATAAGAAAACAACGAAAACCTTCCAAGATTAAAATGACGTTAAGGGGATTTTAACTCATGATCCGTCTACTACTGAGGATATTTTTACGTCAGCACTGTGGTCCGTGCGAGCCAAATGCGGAATTCGTATCGACTAGCCATCGCTGCGATTTGAAACTGTGTCACCTCATTAGTAGGCGAGATCTCTGTCTCCTGAGCCACCTTGGCTCTGGACTGGTATATATGCAACTATATATGCAACTATATATGCAACAATAAAAATCCTTCTTCAAAAGTCGAATGCATAATTAACTGTCAAAAACTATATTAAAAGTCGAAATTTTCTTTTAAGTTCTAAATTAGATGTTATTCTGGCTGCTTAATAAAGCATTTTTTAAACTCTAAAACTCGAGAATTAATCAGTTAGGGAAAACTTTTAAAATGGTAATTAATCTATTTTAGATATTTTTGCAGCACTTTTAGGAAACATGTCTTTAAACTATAAAGATGGGGATAGATAAAACAATCTAACATCAGTAAAGTTATTTTATCTTTTTAACCTTTAAAACATTATTTTATGTATTTGGGATATTATAGTACATTTCTTTAAATTATAAGACAAAAGAAATCACCAGTTAAAAAAATTTTTAACGAGGTATTTTTTCACAAATCGCGAAAAACAAATATAAAGCAAGAAAATAAAGCTCCGCATTTCTTTCTTTTTTTATCCGAATACGCCAGTTTCTTGAAAGCGTCAAGGGATATTAATTATTTTACTGCATATAGCTTTTTGCACTTAATTTTAAAGACTAAGAAACATGTATATTCAACACATTGATAAGTAATGAATGAGAAAATAATAGAATAAATGAATATCAAGATGTAAAAATTAGTGAGAAAAAAAATGCAAGCTTTTAGTTAATTACTGATAAAAAGGGAAACAAATCTTTCTTTAGAAGAGCAAAACCAGCTGCAGTATTCTCATACCTATCTTTTGTTTTTAGAGTTTTTGAAGGATAAAACAAAAGCTGTTTCATTTCTGTCTCATGGAAAACTAATGAGAAAAACATTTTCACACTTTCTAAGAAGCATTTACATATCTTTAAAAAAAATTTCTTTCAGATTAATCAAATACAATTTTAAAAAAATATAGAGAGGCAAATAAGAAATAATTAGTGTAAAGATAATTTTTTTTTCTTTAAAGCAGTGGTATTTTTTTTATTTTGACATTTAATCTGAGAAGAATTTATTTAGTATTATTAGTTGCAAAAGTAATTATATAATACTAATATCATAATAAGGAATTTAATAATAAAAACATCGAAGAAAAAATTCTTACCTTCAATTTTTCACGTCTTTCTTTTCTGACAGTTGAATTGAGTTTAAATGCTATCAGAATTGGAACTAATATATACAAGTGTTTTCTTAACAGAAGAAAAATAATCTATACAAATTGATCACATCGTCTTTTTAAACAGATAAAATACTCGTTTGATTCGTAGCCTGATCAAAGTCCTCTCCCACCCGCACACTGACTGCAGACAGTGATGTTTGACTTCGGTGTTCTACTGGGAACCGTGTCTTAAAGATCAGTCCACTGGGGGACCTTCATCTCGGGTCAAGCTGAAGAACAGATAGAACGAGTTAAGAAAGGACATCACAAATATATACTCAGTGTTACATCAGAATTCGAAACCGTTTTATCGATGCTATAGAACGTTTGGTGGAATGGTGAAACTGCTGGGATAGACAGGACCCCATTATTTTATTATTCCGATAAGATTTTGACAACTCTTTTCTGTGGGGCTTGTATTAGCTTAATACAAACGTGCAGCTTAATAATGCATGCGTTACAATACATTAGCTTAATAATGCCAATGCATTAATAAAACAATACATTAGCTTAATAATACAATACATTCATAATGCAATACATTAATAATACAATACATTAATAATACAATACATTAGCATAATAATGCATACTCTGAGACTTAAATGTATTGCTTTTCTGCCAAACTTTCTGAAGCATGAAGCCTTAACCTTTATAACTTCCCTTTAAGATGCATTTCAGTAATTTGTGCTATATGTTCTCTTATTTGACAAAAGTAATTTGATTTTTCTCACCAGCTAATAAATTAATGTATGTAGGTACAAGAAATACAATTAGGTGAGAATGGTCAAAAGATCAAGTAGTTCGTAAAGAATCAGAGATGGACATAAGTTCATGTATTGATGATGTGATGAAACTCAGTGATTGCGACTGAATAACATGCTACCGCTTTACTTACCAGTTAGCAGGAACAAGCTTAGTATTCAAATAACCTAGTGGTTTCGCTATTACGCCAAATGATCCGTAGTGTGAAGTAAAGGGATTCGAATACCATCATATGTAAATAAACAAATATCTGTTTAATTATGGGCTTTCAATCCATTACCTTGCTGCGAAAACGAAAATGTCATATTTGTACCTTGAAATAATTGAAGCAAATAGCATGTAAAATGTTCATAAATTAAATACAGTGAATTCGCGATAACTCGAATCTGATAGGACTGACGAAAAACTTCGACATATCGGAAGTTCGACTTACCGTTAGTTTCGGTTTTGGACTTTCAAAATAATGTCGGATTATTTAATTAATGCTTATTAATTACAAATCTTCTAAATGCTTACAACATTTAAGATAATTTTTCTTGCAAGCCATTTACGATAAGACTGTTTGAAGCACTTTATGATACCCTGGTCCATCGGCTGCAAGTTTATTTGGCGTTTGCTGTTGTGTTTGGCAGGAGAAACTGCAAGTTTACTGCTTTCGCATTAGGTAGATCACTATGCGCTGTGCATTTATCCATAAAGAGTATCACTTTTCTTTTTTTAGCGAAGAATTTCTAATCCAATTTTCTTACATAGTCTTCAAATAAAACTAATGTCATCCAAAACTTTTTGTTAGACTTGTAATCCAAAGGATATGTTTTTACATTCTTGAAACATCGGGGATTTCGGTATTTTCCGATAGCAAGTAAGGGCAATTTCTCTGCCCAAGACGCATTTCCTTCAACTAGGACAGTCAAACGTCCCTTGGTCATTTTACCCCCTGAGCAGTTTTCATCCTTAAACATCATAGTCTTATTTGGAAGACATTTAAAAAATAGACCCATTTCATCAATATTGAAAACATCATTTTAACTGTATCCTTAAAGTAAATTTGGTAACGTTTCATTTAACCACTGTTCACATACTTCAAGAGGAACAGCTTTAGCTTCTCCATGAAGAGTGCGAAAGACATTGTGTGTGTGTTGCAAAGGAAGTGGCAAGATATCAGCTCCTAGGTTTTCTTTCTTGCTTTAAAAGATCCCAAAAAATCGAGTTAAAGGGAGTAAAATTCGAGTAATAGAGAATAATTAACATGAAATTAAAGATAAAAGGGTCGGGACCTCATAAAAAAATCGAGTTATAGTAATATTCGAGTTATCGTACTTCGAGTTATAGCGAATTGACTGTGAATTCGCGATAACTCGAATCTGATAGGACTGACGAAAAACTTCGACATATCAGAAGTTCGACTTACCGTTAGTTTCGGTTTTGGACTTTCAAAATATTGTCGGATTATTCAATTAATGCTTATTAATTACAAATCTTCTAAATGCTTACAATATTTAAGATCACTTTTCTGACAAGCCATTTACGATAAGACTGTTTTAAGCACTTTATGATACCCTGGTCCATCGGCTGCAACTTTGCTGTTGTGTTAGGCGGGAGAAACTGCAAGTTTACGGCTTTCAAATTAGGCAGATCACTATGTGCTGTGCATTTATCCATTAAGAGTATCACTTTTCTTTTTTTAGCAAAGAATTTCCGATCCAATTTTCTTACATAGTCTTCAAATAAAACTGATGTCATCCAATACTTTTTGTTAGAATTGTAATCCAAAGAATACGTTTTTACATTCTTGAAACATCGGGGATTTCGGTATTTTCCGATAACAAGTAAGGGCAATTTCTCTGTCCCAGACGCATTTCCTCCAACTAGGACAGTCAAACGTTCCTTGCACATTTTGCTCCCTGAGCAGTTTTCATCCTTAAACATCATAGTCTTATTTGGAAGACATTTAAAAAATAAACCCATTTCATCAATATTGAAAACATCATTTTCACTGTATCCTTGAAGTAAATTTGGTAACGTTTCATTTAACCACTGTTCACATACTTCAAGAGGGACAGTTTTAGCTTCTCCATAAAGAGTGCGAAAGACATTGTGTGTGTGTTGCAAAGGAGGGGGCAAGATATCAGCTCCTAGGTTTTTTTCTTGCTTTAAAAGATCCACAAAAAAATCGAGTTAAAGGGAGTAAAATTCGAGTAATCGAGAATAATTAACATGAAATTGAAGATAAAAGGGTCGGGACCTCATAAAAAAAATCGAGTTATAGTAATATTCGAGTTATCGTACTTCGAGTTATAGCGAATTGACTGTAACTTTTAGTTGTTGAACAATTGAGTTGAGTAATACAATTTATACACAAATCTAAACATCAAATGAGCTTAACGACTATGAGTGACTTAGTGAGCTAAGTTTTTCTTACTTCAGTGAAGTACTTGTAGCTATTTTCTTTAAGCGATGTCTCTTCGGCGATCTCTAGTCAAAAGCCTACAACAATATCTTCCATAGTTCTGGAGTAAAAACTGACATCTTAAATCACAACAGGAGATAACAATGTAGTTTCTTATCCCCAAATCAATACTATAAGAATCTTAGTAACAATAAGGAAATGTAACCTATGAACACTTAGTTTTGGTTTCAAAACTAAATAACTTGCGATAAATGTTCAGTTTTGTTGATTCATTTTACATTTCTAAGCCCTCATGAAAGAAATAACGCAACTTAATATTTGAAGTGGGTAAAAAAGATACGTTTCTTATTTTGGGGAAAATCAAACCTATTACATTTTCTTTTTAAAGCGATGACTTGCAAAAGGCAACCATGGAGGTCCTCCATCTTTTTTCGCGTTTGCTTAATATGGTGCTTTTCTTTCACATTGATGATTAGAGATTGAAACACGAAATACGTCAGATTTAATAATTATCTTGATGGAAATAAGAATCGAACGCTTTTTCAATTTGTGTCAAAACGTACGAAAATCTTAGGTTTACACGGTGCTTGAGTACAAATGTTTACTTGACCAATATGAAAACGTATGGCTGAGACAACATATTGTGATTCCATATCTTAATTAGGGAGATCGGTAGAATCATCAAGACCGTGGTGGACTAGGAATTAAGGTTTTGGCTTGAAATCGAGATGGCCACAGGTTCGTACTTTGAAATCATTTTAGTTTTTCAGAAATTTTGGTGCTCGAAAATACATTTTGCATATTATAAGGCGATACCTAAGTCTCTAAGTCACCACGACATAGAACAAATGCCATTCATTTATAATTACTATAATGCCAGAATATTAGCCAAAGCAGAACACTAAAATGCCAGAATACTAGCCAAAGCCAGAATACTAAAATGCTAGAATACTTGCCAAAGCTAGAATACTAAAATGCCAGAATGCTAGCAATAAATGCCAGAACTAAAATGCTTGAACCAACTTAAATATAAACCGACTACTTTCCATGTTGCTTACTGGCTCTTGAATCTTAAATGTTTACTGTTTTTATGTAAGTAGCTTTAAACAAATTTCGTAAAAAAGTTGTTTCCGTTCATTAAGAAGTGAGAAAGTTCAGTCAGTTTTAAAAGTTCATTAAATTCGAAAGTTATGGAATAATTGTTGAGCATCATTCTCACTGCTGGCTTGAAAACTCTCATATTCCTTACATTATCTGCTGTCAAGTATGATCAATGAATTAAAGGAATGCTTGTCAATGAATTAAAGAAAGGATTAGCTGTATATAAAATTTTGAAATTTGAAGATTGTTTGTGGTTAAAAGAAGTAATTTAATATAATAGAAACTGCCATCAACTGATTGGAGCTTAATTTAAATATAAGCACGCCAATATTTCCTTTTTTTGTTTAAATGCCGAAAAATTTTGAGTAAGTGTCGCTTTTTATTTTGAATTGCAATACTTTACTGCTAAAAAATATCAAGCTTTGCTTTAGAAAAAAATGCAAAGAAATATTTGTCTCTCAAAATTAAATAGAGGTTTTTACTTGTTCTTTTTAGATTTTATTTTCTTTTTTAACTTTTGAAGAATGGTGAAAAACTGATATTAAAAAACTATTTACATATTACGAGTTCTGGTTAAATTCATAGTGATCAAAATGCTATTATTTAGTCTTTAAACGATTGTGTTATGCTTTAATTCTGCCTTTGCTTTGTTCAAACTATATTTGAAAGTATTATAACTAGTTCATTTAAATCAAAGTTAATCCATGCACCATACATCGTAGAAAATATGTAATTTAAATCACAAAAAGCCGATTCAATTTGGACTATAAACAATTTTGGTGATTTCTAAGTTCATCATTAATCAATTTCTCCATAACAAACAAATAGAGTATGAAATATAACACTTTCAAAATAGTATTATTATTTAAAACTATTTTTTCTCTATTAGATTTGTTCAATTTCTATAAGTTTTAAGGTAACAAAATAATCACTTTCGACTTTTATAATCTTTTTATTTTACCAGTCATATTTTAATAGTTAGTTTAACAAATTTTTAGCAACATACATACTATATGTAAAATTCAGTCTAATTTACAGGAATGCTTTGAAATTGACAGACTTCAAATGACTACACTGACAAATATATCTTTTGTAGATTCTAGGCAGTGAAAAAATATTTTACAAAATTGCCCAAGGAGATAAAATAATAGCATGCAACATTTAGATAGCAAAAAAAACTGTACTAGATCTCTGTGATATCCATACTGCCTTAAAAACGTTTCTAAGCTTAGCTTTTTTTTTGAAGTTAAAATAATAATTTTGAATTTGAATTAATTTTGAAAATATCAGATATGATGTAAGCAAAATAAAAACATATAAAAATCTGAGGTAAATTAATACATTTATATACATATTTATATACACACATTTGTGCACACATATTGAATAAATATTGTTTCATTGCGGAACTAATAGCGATTTTTAATTTTTAAAGGATTCGTTTAATTTATTTAAGAATTCATATATTTTTGATGCTTTCTGAAAATCTTGGTAGTTATACAAATTTTTAAAAAATCTATATAATCGTGTATTTCTATAATAATAGACATCAAACTTTTTAAGCTTATTGTAGATATCGTAATTTTGTTTTTTAATCATACAACAAACAGCTTTGATCATACGAAATTTTAAACTGTTATCATTGCCCTTAATATATATTTTTAGAACCTTTGTTAAATATGAACCTTAGGAAAATTTGCCATAGAGAAGCCTATGGTAGTCTATGGCAACCTATGGCTACCATAGAAATTTGTATGGCAAGATACCATACGCCTATGGTTACCATAGAGATTTGTATGGCACAACACCATAAGCCTATGGCTACCATAGAGATTTGTGTGGCAAAACCCTAAAAGCCTATGGCTACCATAAAGATTTGTATGGCAGTATACCATAGACTAATGGTAACCATAAGGATTTGTATGGCACGTCACCATTGGCCTATGGCAACCACAGAAATTTGTATGGCAGTATACCATAGGCCAATGGTAACCTTAAAGATTTGTATGGCAGTATACCATAGAGAAAAGCTGATCTAGATCTCCACCAACGAAACAACAACTTCTATGGAGTCCTCAAAAACATCTTCTAAAAGAGATAAATATCCATTATTTCACCCCGAAGTTAATTAAATTCAACATGTAAGCCCACAAGGCATTCTTGGTGAGTCTTTTCCGGCCTCCGGGTGGCCAATTTTTCCATTTTTGAGTGTTTGAAATCCAATGTTCCATTGATTTAGGCTTAGAGTATCAGACCGCCATATTAACGTGTCATCCACTACAAGTGGAATCTTTCGCTAACTTTGGCTACTTATTTTAATATTTTTCCGATCTCATTCTTGGTCAAAAACATTTTATTGCAAACGCCTATGCGATTATCTATCTGAATTTATTAAGATTTTAATTTCTGGCTGTCTGGTACTTTTATTATCGGTATCTCATATATCAATATCAAAGTCAGTATTTACATTCTCATTGGTTTTTGATTTTAATTCCACTTAGGTTCTTGCAATGCATTTTTACATTATCTTACATATGTTAGGGCTTTATATTTTTATTTTGTGTTTAATTTTTGGTTGCTATAAAATTGTTCTTTATCATGTCTCTGCGCTTTACTATCTTACAACTAATATTTCTAAAGTATCCACATATACTTGTACAATGTTCTATTACATATTTATACATAGCTTAGGGTCATCACTTAACTAGATTTGCTGGATTACTGGTTGACAATTATTTTTCTTCAATATCATCAATGGGACAGTCCCTGGCCATATCATCTGCTGCTGTTACCAAAAACGCTTTTAACAATTTAATATTTCCTTAAGTGTGCAACTTTTTCGTCATAGCGATTTCCTATATCCAATTAATTTTTATTTACTATCCCTGACCAAGTGTCAATTTGTCAATAGCAATTATTAATTTTTTCAATTTTAATCATGTCTTAAACATGTTTCGTATTTACCAATGTTTCTATATTGCGTTCTCTTTTTTAACTGTGCTTAACACAACTCAACATAAATTTTATGAGTTAGCTTAGTATCACGTATCAAAATTTAAAAATTTTCATACTCGCTCCGACCATCGGACCATTATTTTACTTCGCTTTCTTTTAGGTTCCTCTAATATCTGACGCTTATCTAATTAATTATGATACCAATCAATCAAATTAACTTTTTTTATACTCGCTCCGACCTCCAGACCCACTTTCTATTTTCTTGTTTTTTTTCAGCTTTAAAAAATAAAAATATTGGTTGATTGTACTCAATATATTTTGTTCCTAATCAACATAACCAATATTTTCCCCACTCGCTCCGACCACCGGACCCATTTTCTAACGGTTAGTACCAACTGTTCAAAATTTATTTGAATAAGAACAGCATTCAGAAAGGATTCTGCAAGTAAAGTTTATCAAAGAAATTTTTTTAAAAAAAAAAGCTTTCTGTATATATATTTATTCTACAATTATTAAGTTTTGCATTTTTAATATCCATTGTGAAAGATTCTTGTAAGTAATTATTTTTTGATGTATAGTAAAATATCAACGAGAAATGTTGCCATAGCTGTATGGGAAAGGTGTACCATAGCCTATGGAAAAATGTTTCTTCATAAGATGTGGCACATCTTAGTTTTATGGCAAAAATTTGCCATATAAAAAAATGCCATAGGATATTCCTATGGGGTTTTGCCTATGGTAAAATTTTGCCATATACGTATGGCAAAATTTTGCCATATATGTATGGCAAATATTTGCCAGATAAAAAATGTCATAGGATATTCCTATGGGGTTTTGCCTATGGTAAATTTTTGCCATATACGTATGGCATATAAAAAAATGTCATAGGATATTCCTATGGGGTTTTCCCTATGGTAAAATTTTGCCATATACGTATGGCAAAATTTTGCCACACGTGTATGGCAAAAATATGCCATATAAAAATGCCATAGGATATTCCTATGGGGTTTTGCCTATGGCAAAAGTTTGCCATACATGTATGGAAAAATTTTGCCATACGCATATGGCAAAATTTTACCATAGGCAAAACCCCATAGGAATATCCTATGGCATTTGTTTATGGCAAACTTATGGCAAATTTTCCTAAGGGGAAGAAAAACTATTAACTTTAAGTTATTATTTAAAAGAGAAAGAAAATCGAAAGAATAGAAAATTGAAATTTTCGTATCACTTAAGAGGAAAAACTTGGTGAAAAACAACAGACAGTTTGATTGCTTAGGTAAAGTTGAATTTTTTTTCAATTATCTCATTAAATTTTTTACCTATTATCTCGAATAACCAAACTGGTTTTGACTTTTTTGTTATATTCTGATAATTTTATTTTATTTTTCCTCACTTCAATATTAATTTGAGACCCCTAATGTGCATAATGCTCTGACCTCAACTTTGACAAAATAACTGCTTTCAGCTTCGGAAAAATAGGTTAAGGGTGGTCATTTAGGAACACCTTCAAGTTAATATGGCAAAGTCCCCTTACAGGTTTCACAACTCACCGTAAACTTTACCTTTTACTTTTAGAGAAAATTATTATATATTAAACTATAACATTGATATAGATCGTTCACCAGGAGTTGGCACTTGGCTTCGCCTTCATCACGTGGTATGCGACGATACTATTTCGCTATTTTTGGGAGAAGGTTGTGAGCAATCCTGAACAATCTTGCTATTTGCCGATCGTTTGGCAAAAATATTTATTTCACAAACTTTATGTGCATTTTTTTAACAATAAATATTTCATAAATTTGATGATATTTTGCGCCATTTTTTATGATATTTCTTTCTTTTGAGTGAATAGTTTGTCCTTTATGAGACATTTCGCTGGGAGAACAGCAGTTTTTAAATTTAAAGTATATTTAATTAGCTAGTGTAACAAAAGGTATAATAACAGATAATAAAGCAAAGTAAGTGACTGAAAAAGAATTCACTTTTTGTGTTTGGCTCAAATTAAGGGTTGTCTCAATTTTAACAACGGAGATGTTTCTCTTCTAACTCCCGCGCTGAAATGAACACTCTGCGTCCGAGGTGGATGATCCAAGTCTCAACTCCTGGTGAACGAACTATACTCTATTAAACCGTAATACCAAACAAAGCCTCAATATGAAGTCACGAAATGAGCCTCAGACGAAACTCGAAGGCTCATCTCGTGATAACCAGACAGTACTTGAGTCTATGTGACAGTACTTGAGTCTATTGTGCGGAAAAACGTTCAATTTTTCATTTTCTCAAAGTTACAATAAATTTATTCGGTACTATGGTCCAGTGCGCCAATGATATTCAAGTTTATGAATGACCAATACGTTCCATTGCATGCTTTTACTTCAAAACCTAATAAATTGTCTGTAAATTACAATTTTAAGGCTTTGGTTTATTTTCACACTGAATCAATTTCCGGATCAGATTTACTTGGATACCTGCAGGTGACATCACGCATGTGTGCCGAACCTGATTGGCTGACCCACGCATGACGTCGCTTGCAGGCATCCAATATTAATAGTTTATACACGCTTTTGAACTTTGTAGTGTGTGTCTAGCATCGAATTTGCTAATCTCTATTTTAAGTTAAATAAAATAATGAAAGCAAAAGCAATACATTTCATAACTTAAAGCGTTAGAGAAATACTGTTACATTACTCAATAAAAAAAATATTTAATGGAATATATATACGAATATTTTTCTCAATCGAACGTTACTAGCAAAATAATAGTAAAATAACAAGTAATTCTTTTTCAAATTTACCCGGATTAATCTCTAGTTTCTCATCGATATCCCTATGTTAAGATAAACAGTGAACAAGAACGAGAAATTGATTGAGTTTTCTTGTTCCTAATTAAGTTTATGTGGCTTAGTTTAGTTCTTATTTACCAGAATTATCTCTTGCTAAACTGGCGACGATAAATGTAAAGAAGTACTTCGATGTCCAGAATCACATAAGATGTAAATAAACGAACTTTTATCTTTAAAGTACATGTACTTCACTTATAGTCTATAAAAATTCATTATTACATTAGCAATAGAAAAGGTTTAAAATCAGAGAATATACTCGTACTAGTGGGCTGCTCCCCCTGCTCGCTAACGCTCGCCAACCCCCGAAAATTGCTACCCAATCTTATATGGTTTGCATCGTAAACCAAGCTCGCTTCGCTCGCTACTAACTTAGGTATATTGCAAATGCACAAAATTCTAAGAATTCAAAACAATCATTCAAATCCATAAAACAACTTTTTTTTGAAAAAAAAAAATTACATCTTTTTAGTAAATACTAAGTCATTAAAATAAATTTGAATTTAAATAAATGACATGTAATTCGTTAAACCTATTAGAAATGTGCTATAGTATAAAATCTTATGATAAAATTTCCAAAACTGATATATCTTTAAAAAGGTTAAAATTTTGGCTACAATTAAGTCTATTAAAAATTGAAATAAGTGAATTGCAATGGAAAAACCTGCATAAACAAAACATTATGTTTTTAAAAAATAATTACCATGAACGATTCACAACTTTGTTAAAAACATAAGTATAAGTCTTAGAATAAATTCGTGATAAAACAGATAAATTCGTGATATAAATCAAAAATTGTCAAATAAATTCGTAATATATAAATTCGTGAAAAGAAAAAGCCCTTTCGACAAAATACTAAAATAGCGATCTATCGACAAAGACTACTCACTTCTGCTTAGCTTAATAGTATGAGATTGGTTATTTCAGTTCTCTGTTGTTATTTCAGTTTCCGTTTTTAAAAGATCTATATGTCGAGCCACTAACCTTATATTCATAATCAGTAACCTTATATTTGTCGCACTCAATTTTTCTTCATTGATTTATTTTGCCGAGTTATTTAATTTCAAAGAAGGCTGATGAAAACGCTAGGTGACAGTCTATCGATCAGGAGTGTAAAAAGGTACCAAAGCGCATTAGGCAGCACCAAAACAGTCTAGTTAACACATTGTTGACCGGTAACGAGTTAACTCGTCTTTTCATGCCCAAGCGTTTTTGACCAATGAGTGTAAACGTTACGACTGTAGTACTTTAAAAGAGTGTAAAGGATTATAGATCTTGCCAGTTGTAAGCTTGCGAGTAAGGCACAAAATAAAAGTAAAAATTGTGTATTTATTTGCTTATTTTTTTCTATTAGTGTTTAATTTAGTGACTTATCTTGTAAAACCAAGCTTGTTCCCAAATTAATATGTAATCTTTCAATTATATTGAATATTTTATGTCGATTTTACAGTCTGGGCAATAAATAAGCATTATGCAAACTCGTAAGCCATGAGTGATTTTTCAACCCGAATCACTTGCATGAAAAGTTTAAGTAGTTGACTAGTTGTCTATTGGGTATTGTCTCTTTGGCTAAGCACTCGTCTCGCCACAGAGTTTTGGGTTGTCTGCAACTATGGGCATCAGAAAAAGCGCATTTCTAAGAAAATAGCTATGGCCACTTTCTTTGTAGACTCAATTAATCTGTTCTTTATATTTATCACTCACCCCTTTTTGAAATGGTGCAATCTCGTAAACATTGTCAGCGAAAGCGCTCTCGACAATAAATGCGATGGGTTCTAAAGGTAGACTGTAAACGATTACGAAATCCATTTAATGTTGATCTAGGTGTACGGTACAGATCCGCGATCAAAAAATGTGTTTCTGTCTAGTTTTAACGTTTTCTGAATGGAAAAAAATAATAAATAATGAAGGACGAGTTAAAAAAAATGGTTTGAAATATGGCGATCGACAATATCAAGATGAGGCGACGGATGGCTTTTCAGGTATCGAAATAATGAAAAATTAGCAATGACAAAGCTTTTACTAAGATTTGGAAAGTGCAAAATCTGTTCACATTTTGCTCTACACTCATTGAAAATTCCTAAATTCTATCCTCATAAAAGATCAGCTATCTCAAAAAGGTATTGTGGCTAACTGGTTTGACTTTGAAGACAAATAGAAAATATGCTGTTTTTTTCTTCTTTTTGTTTTATGCTTAAATACATAGAGCTTTCATGGACTTTTTGTATACAGTTTACTTTTAGAGGGAACACTACTGTCATGTTTTTACTAAGATTGCTTTTTAAATACATTTGCTTAAAACCCAAACTAAAATTAAAAAATATATATATTTTTACATTAATTTATAAAGTAGTGAATAAAAATTATTTGATGCAAAATTTTCCTTCACACACATGCACTTACGGAAAACATTTCACAAATTTATACGATTTATATTAAATGATTTATTTTATAATTGAACATAGTGATTGTGTAAAATAGACTTCAAAGATATTCATTATATTGAATACAAATATATTAATAAAATAAAAAATCATAAACTTCAAAGGAAAAACATAAAATTTCAAATTTTTCAAAGCACACTCTAATTTATAAATAACAAGGATTGCGACTTATAGCTAATTAAATTATTAGTACGGATGATAAAGAGGAACTTGTGACGCTATTTCCGAAAACATTTTTAATTGCGATCATAAAAATTGCACCGACTTTGAAAATAGCGTTTGGAGGAAGCATTGAATACCTTTTATGAATAAACATGCCTTCAAAGTAACAGAGAACTCTAAAATTATTTTTCGAGGGAAGAATTTGTCTCTCATAACTACGTCCCGCAATTTATGATTTAATATACACTTCGTTAATGGCACCCTGTGAAGTCAAAACGTCGCAGCATAAAGAAAGATAAATTTCGTTGCTCATTGGAGCAGCAGTGTGGAAAATAAAATTTAGATGAAACAGCATAAAAGTTGAATATTATAAAGTGTTGGATATTTTTTAATTGAATTTTATTAAAAATGTGTATGGTAATTCAAAATTACTTTTGCTAAATATATATTTTGCTTCAAACTATTCATAATTTAAATGTGACAAGTTAAAAATACTGTCATTCAAATTGATCAATTAAAATTTATTATTGTTTAGTTTCGCAACGAAAATTTAGCGTAATCACATTCATAAAAGAAAGTAAAAAAGCAGTGTAAGTGTATTAGCAAAACATCGCGAGATTTATAGTTTTATAAGCGAACAACAAATCGGTCAAGATCTGCGTTCACCAAATTACTATAATCTAACTATAAATGTGGTTTTAGCGCAATTTAAAAAATACAATATTAAACACCAATTTAAAAAGAAATATTCATTTAATAAGTCTCATTTAAAATATATCTAAAACAAGTTTTCTACCTTTAAGGCCCAAAGCCAGTATCATCCTGCTTTTAGAAGAAGAAAAAAAAACATAAACCGCATTTTTGATATTTGCGATGCGTGTGATCTTTTATTATTATTATTTACATTGGTTTTTTTCAAGCCTCGCGAAACCTAACTCCTAAGTCTTGTTAAATTTCAACTTCTAGTGGGCTGCGCCCCCTGCTCGCTAACGCTCGCCAACCCTCTAAAATTGCTACTCAATCTAATATGGTTTGCTTCGCAAACCAAGCTCGCTTTGCTCGCTACTAACTTTGGTACATAGCAAATGCGCAAAATTCAAAGAATTCAAAACAATCATTCAAATCCATATAACAACTTTTTTTTTAAAAAAAAAATTACATCTCTTTTGTAAATACTAAGTCATTAAAATAAATTTGAATTCAAATAAATGACATGCAGTTCGTTAAACCTATTAGAAATGTGCTATAGTATAAAATCTTAAAACGTAACAGCACGACTGAGACTCATTTATCAATGAATAACTAATAACAATAATAAAACAAATAAATTCATGATATAAATCAAAAATCGTCAAATAAATTAGTAATAAATAAATTCGGGGAAAAAAAAGCGCTTTCGACAAAATACTAAAATAGAGATCTATCGACAAAGGCTACTCACTTCTGCCTAGCTTAATAGTTTGAGATTGCCGCAGCTGATGCTCTCTCAGGTTATTTCAGTTTCCGTTTTTAAAAGCGCTATATGTTGAGCCACCTCAACTATATTTGTCATGTGACATTTTTAGCTGCAATCATTGGTCGATTTTATAGCGTGCCATTCGGGGAGTTGTAATGAGGCTTTTTTTTTGTCGCCGTGTAAGAGAAATATATATATATAGATTGTTATAAAAAAAAAGATAGGAGGCAAAGTAATTTAAAAGTTAATAAATAATTGGTTATGATAGGAAAAAATCCCCCTGAAAAATTTATTCCTTGGGCTACCTTAAATTCGGCTACCTTGAACGATTTTTTATTACGAATAATAGCAGGAAAAAAGGAAATGTGACGTAGTAGATTATCGTATAACGACTGCTGTACAATAATAATAAAGATTATTGGGTGATTCCTCGGTTTTCTCACGTGTTTGTATGAGACTTCCTAGAAGTTTTGCAGGAAAAAAATTTACTTGAAATATTTTGCAAAAATATTGTGAAACATTTTTGCCAAAATATATCTGCTATATCAAAATATATTTTCTTGTTATTTTCCTATGGAGCAAGACTTGTGTAACATTAAAACTTCGAATTGTTTCGACTCCTACTAAATTAAATAATTAAAAAAAAATATCTAAAACTCTTCTTTTTACTTCGAATTATTTTGGTTAAACAAAATTTATTAGTCCAAGCAGAAATTTTTCAATTTGCTGTAAAACTTGCAATGATATGGCTAAATACGCTGAAAGTGAAACTATTTGGACCATATTTTTCAATTTGCGGCTACTCTTCTATATTTTGATGTTAAAAATAATCCAAATCAGTTAAAAAATGTATGTTTACTCAGAAAAAGGACGTATTTGTATCCGTTTCTGCAACATAATTGTAAGCATTAATTAATTGCATGTTTGAGGTAACCATTTTTGACCATTATGATTAGCACTTAGTTTGTGAAAATCCAATTATTAGGACGATTATTTAAAGATACTTTTTATATTTTGTGCCCTGAACAACTGTGTTATATAATATAAAGTAGAAACTGTAAAAAAAAATAGTTGTGAGCAAATTACATATAAGCGTTGATGGAGAACGCGTGTTAATATCCCATAATTAAATCAATCCTCGAGCAAGTACAGTGATTTACCATTAATCTATGGTTACTGGTGATGGAATGATTAGAGTTAATCAAAGAGTTACAGCTCATTACATTATCTTCTGCCTCAAGAAATCGTATTATTTTCTGTGATCCTCCTTGTTTCGATTTCACATCCATTTTCTCTGATGTGGACTGATTAATTCCTGAGCTCGGTGGTGTACTTTCCTACCTTCTAGTTAAGCCCGTGTGTGCTGCTACTTTCACTATTGTACTTCTAACACCAGAACACGTGTCCACTTTCTTTGTAAGCAATTTTTAAAAAAAATTATAAGTGTTCCTTGTAATGGGATATCTGCAAGTGACGTAGTGTAGGTATCTTGATTCTGATTGGTTGCTGAAGCATGGTATTTGTTTAAGTTAGCAACTGTTCTTTACATTCTATTTCGAGTATCTACAAGTATCGATTCTCTTAAGTGACAATCTACAGGGTAACAAAAAAGTATAGGGATCACTTTTGCGGCTATCTACCACTAAAGTTTTAAAACCTTTTTACATATATAGCTTACTGATCTAAAGCTCTGGTATTAGACTTTCAATTGCAATACTATTTAATAAAATCACAAAAATGCCTTTGAAGAAATTTGACAAAAAGCTAATTGGTCAAGTACAAGCATTTTTAGAACTTCGCTGGAGTCACAGGATTATACAAACCCATTTTAAAAAGAAAGGTATTGCGATTTCACTTAGCCATATCAGTCGCATCAAGAATTCAAAACTCGGATCGATGCAAAATAATGTAAAAACCAAAAAGAAGTGGACGGCCAAGCAAATTGAAGAAATCAGATTTGCAGAAGCTTGATAAGATGACATCAAAACCGGATCCACCAACACAGGCAAGCACGGCTAAAGCTCTTAACGTGAGTCAACAAGTTGTAAGCTATCAACTAAAACAAAAGTTGAAGAAAAAATGCCATAAAAAACCTAAATGTCATCATTTAAGTGAGATATCGGTGCAGATTAGGAGGCAACGTTCATGGCCCCTCTACAAGCTTCTCCGTAAGGACAGATGGCGAAAGTTCATTACAACTGATGAAGCTTGGATCTATCTATCGGATACCAATGCTAAATCTAAAGTTCAATATCCTAGTCGCGGGCAGAACAGGCGAGACTTAACACCATCAACCACGGTGCCTCATCCCAAAGGCGTAATGGTTTGGATGGGCATATCCGCCCATGGTGTGACCAAACCTCGGTTTGTGAAACCTGGGGCCAAAATAAATTCTGAGTATTATATACAGAAGATATTAAAGCCCTTTCTTAAGGATGATCAGGGGCGGATCTACTTAAGGGCTTTTTGGGCTGCAGCCCAGGGCCCCGTGGATACAAAGGGCCCCAGTCCCCACTGAAAACAATCGATGATATTTTGAATTAAAAAAAATATCTAATATTTAAAAAAAAAAAAACTTTTATAAGGTTGGCAACCCTGAGATCAATCAACCCATGCATGTGCGCGTCTATCGAACGGAACGGGGAATTACCAGTCGCTTGTTTTTGGTCAGTGTATTTTTTCGCGTCTATTACGGGGGACTTCCCGCAGCGCCGCTTAACGCCCGACGTAATTTTTTCCCCCGCACTTCTGTTCTCGTCGTCAAAGTGACAAACTTGTTTAGTTTACTAATAACTGTTTTGACTACCAGCAACCCTCTCATCCCACTGAAAACTATATTGGTGTTCAGCAAGAGGACGGTAATACCGAGGCGGAAAGAAATTCAGAGAATATTAAGTTTGAGTTTTATAAATATGTTGACGTGGGCTTGTGGCCCACGCTAAATAATAATTGCTAAATAATGATTTTATTAATGACATACTCTCACATGAAATGACTGACTTTCAAAATAAATATCCAAAAAATATATATTCAGCTTCAATAAAGAAATACAAAGAACAAAACAGAACATTTTCAAATAGGTATATTTCATTAAGAAAATGAAAAATGGTCAGTCACTGGAAAGATCTTGGTTATGTTATTCAACCAGGGTTGGTACTATTTTTTGCTTAACTTGCAAACTTTTTTCTAAAATCCCTTCTCAATACAAAACCGGATTTTCTGATTGGATACACTTAGGAACTTGTTTAGAAAATCATGAAAATTCTAATGAACATAAGAAATCAATGTTAGTGTGGTTGACACGTGAAGGCAACAAGTTAATTGTGTCATTAAAAGACTTCGTGAACAACATAAGGCACCAATCAGATCAGAAGCTAAAGGAATATGAAGAGAAAGCTAAAAAATTAAGTACTAGTGTGGGAATAGACTACAATGACATAAACAAGAGACGCATTACTCCAAAATTTTCAGATAAGTCTACAGATAAATTCCCAGTATACGGCGCAGAAAAATTTAAAAGAGGCACGCTAAACCTTGCGTTGGATTAGTTGATTATGGATTTAAATAAAAGGAGCCAAGTCTATGAGATGTATAGCAAGAAATTCAAATTTTTAATGGAATTGCAAGACATGTCAAGAATGGAATTGCAAGAATATGGAAAACATAGATCTGGAAAGTGTACGTAATATTGTTGATTATTATCCAGATGACGTAGACGAGCATTTAGTGAATGAGTGCATTAAGTTAAAATCTTATTTACTTCAGTCTAAGCCAGAGTCTTACACCTCTTGCAGTGAAATTTTTATGCTAATTTATGAAGAGAAATTTGTTGATGTTTTCTACACTATCATTCTATGATGTTTCTATGCTACACTATCTTAAGGAGTTTTTTAACTTTGCCAATCACTAGCTGTGAAGCTGAGCGCTCTTTCTCCAGGATGTCATATATAGAAAACAAATATAGGACAACAATGTCGAACCATTGACTAAATCATTTATCAGTTCTTTCCATAAATTGTGATTTAACGAAGGACTTATAATGTGATGAACAAATAAAGGAATTTGCAGAACAAAAATGCAGACAGGTTGCTTTATAATTTATATAACATAACTACACCTAACCTGTCAATTTCTTTTGTAATAATGTTGTACAGTTGCTGTTTGCATAGACAAATAAAAAAAAAAAAATAAAAAAAAATAAATAAAATTATTTTATTGTCCTATTTTTTTCTATATATTTATCTACATCACTATAGAAAACAGTTTTTTTTGACAAAATGGCTATTAGGGTCCCAAAGTAGCTTCAGCCCAGGGCCCCACAAATTCACGATCCGCCCATGAGGATGATTACTGCAGATTGTACCCTAATGGTGATGCTGTGTTCCATCAGGACTCTGCCCCATCGCATGCATCTAAGGTCACCCAGAAATTCCTAACAGATCAGCAAGTGCAATTCCTGAGACCAGAACAATGGATTCCAAACAGTCCTGATGCTGCACCATGCGACTGTTTCCTATGGCGACATCTGAAAAACAAACTGAATAAGCGAAGAATTTCTACATTGAGAGGCCTTCAAAGAGCTATTAGAGAAGAGGTGCAGAAAATCCCCCCGGAAATCATTTTGCGGGCTTTAAAATCCTGGCCGAAGCGTTGTAGACAAATCTATTATGCCGGAGGTCGACATATTGAGAAGCATCACTGAATTTATGTAATAAATTTTGGAAATATAAACATTCAAAAATGATCCCTATATTTTTTTGTTACCCTGTATATTCTTTCACAAAGATTTTTCACAAATATTTCAATTTTTTCAACCTATATTTCTTATTTAACGCGATGGCAGGCACAAAACAATGTAGAACATAAACAAATTATGCATCGCAGTTAGCAGGTACACAAAACAAAAATATATCATGTTTACAATAAATTGCACAAAAAAAATAATAAATCTATGGTAAGTAAAAGACGTAGACGAGAAAGAATTATATTTCAACAAATTCGAGGTGTGATACGGTACTGTACTTAATTAATTTCAAGTTAATTAAAATTCCAACTAATGTGGAGGGACTTATATCAACTTTAACATGTCATTTTGCTTATAAATATCAGCTGGAGCTAACGACATAGGTCACATGTGTGGGGAGTTATCCCAGATCTTCTTCCTGAAGTTCAAGAGTTCAAGTACCCAATTGCTAATTTTAGTCTCTTTTCCCACTGAGGATTTAGGAAAAAAAAGGAAAAAATTTTAATGCCAAATGTATGTTTTAACGAAACAATCCAAGCCAAATTTTCCAAATTGTGACTACTGATGGTCAGAATGAGTTTAAAAAATTTGAAAATCTAAATGCGTTTGGGAAAGGGCAATTCAGTTCCGCAACCTGGAGCTTTTAGAACTTGCTCTAAGTTATTTCAATTTTTAGAAACTAAGCAATCGTTACACGTTTGATTTTTCGAACGAGCTAGTTTATAGTTTTCATGTGACGTCATTATGCTTGATTTAAGAATAATTCTTTTATCAATAATTTAACTAATTTAATCAAATACCATTTACAATAAAAAAGTCAGAATTTTTAAGAATGATAAAATATAATTCACCATTTATAGAACTTCAAGGAACATTCATTCTGAATCTGGTTTGATAGTTCTGTCTAGAAAGCACATTAAAGTCTCAATTTCTAAATATATATTTCATATCAATTTTTTTCGAGTGCAGATCATTAGGCTATAAATGCGGTAGTCCTATCCCATCTGCAGAGGAACAAAATGGTGATTGTCTTCGGATTTTCGTTGTTTCCCAGACTGTCGCTAATAGTCCTTTATACTGCTCTAGGTTGACTTAAATAAATTACAAGTTCTAGTACTACTAAGTACTATTCCCGTAAATTTTTATTTTGATGAAAAAGTTACAATTGACAGTACTAAGTCGTGGTTGCTCCAATGAGGTGAATCGGATTCGAATCCCAGTGATGGCTTGTCGATACAAATTTCATACCCGGCTCACACCGACAGCAGTGCTGACATAAAATATCATTAGTGGTAGATGGATCATGAATTAGAGACCCCTTCAGACTAACCGTGGGAGGTTTTCATAGTAATGCGCGAGAGTTCAATCAAAAAGTCAAGTCCAAATTTCTCCTAATACTTGCTCCCCGAGGTCCCTTGTCTTCTGGATAGGGTTCAAAGCTAAAAGGATACAGAGTTGAACATTGGTAGCGGTAAGCTTAAAAATTAGATCGGCTATTCACCGAAAGTTACAAAATAAAATATAATAGACAATACTGTCGGTGCAGCGTTAATATTTTGTATTCAAATGAAAAAAATGTTTTCAAAACATTTAAATTCATCACAGAATCATTTGTTTATAACAAAAAGAGATGGATGGAATGTCTCCACTCTTCTCTTTAGATTTCAACCGACTAAACTTTTTAGTCTGTTTGCGAACAGAATCGTTGAAATATATCGGAGCGAGCTCCAAAAACTCCAAGTCATGGAACTGACTCATTTTTTTCTATCTAACCTCGAAAATTAATTTATGGAAAGTACTTACTAGCACATTTAAAAATTAAATTTTGATTCAATAAAATATGGAATCTTATAAGGGTAAAAATTCAATTTGTAATCAAATTGACATGTGTTACTCAATTTAACAGTATGTTCCGATCTCATGGCGGTACTCAAATCAATAAGTTAATTCAGGGTTTCTCATAAAATTCCCGTTCACATAAATAACCTCAATTAAATACGTACACAGCAAAGAATTTTAAATTGATCTACTTTTGAGATGGCACATTTACTCTGCGCTTCATGAAATTTATAAATATCAAAATTTGCATTTTGGCATTGTATTACACGGTTTATATAAAACTGTCTAAAAGTCATGAGGTCATCTCTCTAATCGGGTAATAAGACATTTCAGTGACATTTGGTGTAAAGAAGACGCCGCGTACAAATACTATAGGTATGAAGAGCTTAATGAACGATTATTGAAAAAATTTAATGTGTGACGTCATTCTGACGGCATCTACCGTGGAAATCTTTTATCATCAGAACAAAAAAATGGAAATTTGTTTTTATTTAATATAGTTTCCATTTATTTATTCATTATTTTTTTTTTATCGTCGTTTTAAATTTAAGCCGATGTCTTACTTGCTTGCGCCATTTCTCTTTGCGTTCCAGAAATAAATTCTTTAAAGTTTAAATTATATTCTTTCGCAGTTAATATGATTTTCCAACAAATTTCTAGTTATTTATTGTATAAAAACATTTCTTTTAACAAATAGGCTTTATGATAAAAATTTTAAAGTGATTAATGTAACATTTTGATTTATCTGGCTCGAAATTAGAACCTCGAAAATTGCTTTTTACGCGGAAAAAGATAAGCCAGCGAACTTCCATTTTTTTTTCGCCAAAAAATCATCGTATTCAGCGTTATGGCGAAGGTGGGAGGGAAAAAAAGGAAATGCATCCACCTTTAACAGTGTATTTAATATATTTCTCTGGAAATTAACTACCGCCAGTTTTCCATTTCACAAAAGGCCTTCTACGATTTCCCTAAACGCGTGGAAAAAGAGAGAAAGTTAATTATACGAAGCAAGCAAGCGAAACTAACGATAGTGGCTCGGTTTCTAGCACTGAGAGTTTTTAGCGCCATCTATAAATCAAACTAAGTTTAATCTGAACTTCACATAGTAAAGTGTTTTGTCTCAAAGGAGAAAAAAAATGAATGCTGTCCGTGTAAAGTAAATTTTATGGCTCTTTCTTTGTGTTGAAATTAAAAGGAATATATTCTAATCAAACGTAAATGAAAGGACTGGGATTCAATTCTTTGTTCGAATTTGTAAAATAAAGACTGAAATTTGCAATTTTAGAAGGGTGCTATTTATATTAGCTTGTTTGTTTTTGAAAAAAAAAGTATTTCTTTCCTCTGCAAAAAGGAAATTAGAACGAGTGAAGAAGGATAGAATAAACTAAGAATAAATTTTATAACTAATCGCGATATACGAAGGTTTTTTGATGAATTATTTTTCTTGTTTTAACAGTTCGTTAAATTATCATTTTAAAAAAACAGCTTTTGTTTTTTTCCTCTTTAAATTCTTAATCAAAGAAACGATTAAAGATTCATGTGAAAGTCTTTAAAAAAATGTACTACATTTTAAATTCCTAATAGTTAACGTAACGGGATTAAAAGAAATGTTATTATTTACAGGAACATTTTTTATATATTTCACAAATTATTTAAGTTTTTTACTAATTAAAATGTCAATTATTCATTTATTCCACTAAAAACAAATTATTTTAATTCGATTTTATTTCGATGAATTACCATCAAAATTCTAAATATTTTTTTACTAGATTTATTCAAAATCTCAAACTAATCTTGCAGTAATATTTTGATGATATGCAATAATCCATTTATCCATTTTCAGATTATTTAATATTTAGTTGTCCATATTCTGGTTAAACATATCAAAAGAAAACGGCTAAAAATGTGAAATTTTATTTTAGCTGATTTCCTCATATTTACTGGTAGTTTCGAAATTCGAACGACAAATTTAGAGGAATAATAAAAAAAAATCAAGATGATGAAAGCATCACTATGGAATTCGGATACACAAACCATGCTGAAAAAGTGAAAATCGTGGAATCCATAGCAGGTTTCAATGATTGAAAGTTTAGTTGAAACATATGCATACAAACTTACTAACTGGAGCCGTGATGACTCAGGGGATAAAGCCTTCGCCTTCAAATGAGATGAATCGGGTTCAAATCCCAGTGGTAGCTGGTAGATAGGAATTCCGCATCCGGCTTGCACCGACCACAGTGCTGACGTAAAATATCCTCAGTGGTAGACGGATCATGGGTTAGAGTCTCTTTGCCGTCGGTTAAACCCTACGTTTAATTCAAATTCAATTCAATTTGCCGTCAGACTAACCGTGGGAGGTTTTCGCGATTTTCCTCTCCATTGAACGCAAGTAATAGTGAAATAAATAGTCCTCCACGAAGGCAAATTTTTATCAATACTTGATCAAGGAGTTCTCTTGTCTTCTGGATTGGGTTCAAAATTACAAGGCTACGGAGTTAAACATTAGCAGTTGTAAAGCCAAAAATATCGAGTCGGCTGTTCAACGACGGTTATAAAATAAAACAAAACTTACTGACTACAAAAAGCTTTATTTGCTAAATTATAAGAAAGGTTGTTCGAAATGGCCCCCTCTGACGTCATTACTCATTTTGCAATGACGTAAAAATGATTCTCAGACGCGTTCGAAGATACCAGAGAGGTTTTTGATGTCTGCCGAAAGAGAGGCAATCCACGCTATGAGATTCTCTGATAGGACCGCAGGCGTCGCATAAATTTGTGATTTAAGGGGACGCCTTAGGAAAAAGCAACACAATTAAGATCAAGCGAACGCGAAGGCCATGTCATGGTTCACACGCTTTCAATCCGCATCCTTAGGTGTGTTGCATCCAGGTAATTATACACATTTAGCCGGCTAAATGTGAGGGGCACCTTAACATGTATGAACAACGGGTCTCGCTGCATTGCGGTTTAGACAGTTTACAGCAATTTTACTGTTGGAAAATGGAAATTTTTTTTCATTTAATTGTTCTCCAGTATTGTTTTCAGATAATAGTTTGTACGTTTTTATAAGTTAAATAGTACCACAATGTTTTGAAAAACATTTTTAGCTTAGTGGAATTCTTGGTGTTTTCTGTTTGAAGCCGAACCTTGCTTGGTTTCCAAGTACTCGTAACTAAGATGCGTGGGAGTTATTTTAAATTTAGCCTCGGAGTTTTTGTTATATAAAAAAAGTATTATTATTTGTAGCTTGAAATATTAAGTTTATTAAATGTTAAAGAACGTTCTAAATAATTTTAAGTTTATTTAAATTAGAAGATATATACCTTTAATGATTCGATTTGTAAGTTATATAAACCAGGAAAAAAATAATGATAAAATATTATTATTTCGAAAAAAATTGTTGTCGAGAAAAATTTAGTATAAATATTTTCAAAATATATTCCCTCTGTTCGTTTATGAATATTTCTGATCTATGTCGTAGAGTAAAAAGAAATTGGATTATGCGATAAAACCGGATTATATCCAAGAAATAGAATTGTTTGGAAAGAATTCCAAGAAATTCTTTCTAACAACTTCTAATATTTTTTTTAAACTCACGCTTTTTTTAAACGTAAATTCTGGAATGCTTTTATTAAATCAAATTAGTAGAAATACCTTAAAGAAGTGTTGTATAATATTTATCTTACATTTGTTCACTTAAAAATAACAGGAATAAATTTAAAGTTCGAAATATAGCGAAAGTTTACAAAAAAAATGAGTAGATAAAGGAAAAATAACAATTATATTATTATTAAGCTTAATGCTCTCTGTGAGATAAAGTGGTAAAGATAAGGTGAAATTGAAAATTTTAGTTTTAAAACCAATGTGTTGAACCCATGAACACGTTGAATGATACGCTAATTCGAGTAAATAAATTAATAATCTTTATAATTAATCTTCTAATAATCTTGGCTTCGCCGGTCACCGGTGACCCCCATGGTATTTAACATGTTAAATACCAGTCACAAAGAGTATCTTTTTTCATGTATA
The DNA here is from genome assembly GCF_982258835.1 of Parasteatoda tepidariorum. Taxonomy (NCBI): domain Eukaryota; kingdom Metazoa; phylum Arthropoda; class Arachnida; order Araneae; family Theridiidae; genus Parasteatoda; species Parasteatoda tepidariorum. The sequence continues at coordinate 91,402,635 of NC_141764.1, forward strand.
AAAAATACATGAAAAAAGAGGTAGTCATATTTGTTTATGTAAAGAGAATATTTATTCTTGTTAATTACCACTTTATTTTAAAGAAATGTTACTGATTGCAGGTCCAATAAAAATTTGAATTATTGATATATTATGGAATAAATGTTTAAATCATTGATATATTATGGTCAGAACAACATCAATTTTTATATATATCTATATATGGAATAAATACTTAAATAATAGATATATTCTGGAATAAATACTTAAATAATAGGTACATTCTGGAATAAATATCCAAATCATTGATATATTAGGGAATAAATATTAAAATTATTGATAAATTATGAAATAAATATTAAAATCATTGATATATTATGGAATAAATATTTAAATTATTAATATATTATGGAATAAATATTCAAATCATTGATACATTATGAAATAAATATTTAAATTATTGATAAATTATGAAATAATTATTCAAATCATTGATATATTATGGAATAAATATTTAAATCAGTGATATATAGACAGAACAGTCATCTGCAAAATAATTATTGATATATAGACAGACAGATCTGCAAAATATATCCCAATAATTAAAACATGTTCTCTACCTGTTATCTCTTGAAAGGAAGGATCCGTTATTTTCAAATAACCCTTAAGGCATCAACGGGTTAAATTCCTGTAGATAATTTAAATCTTTCATAACCGAATAAACCTTAGTTCTCAAATTTTTTACCTCGATATTTCTTCTTAGAGTTAATTTTGAGGTTCCACATCTCCTTGTTGTGTAATAAATACGCTTGTAATATTTTAGGAAAAATAAAACCTCTTTTGTAATTTAAACAAAGAAATATAGAATTTTCTCTCAAAATGCCTGGGAGCTTGTGAAAAAAGCTTTGTTTTTTTTTTTTTTTCAAAGCTCAAGAAAATTACATCGCTTTTTGTTTAAACGTTGATAGCGTCCGTCGGCGGTATTAGGCTTAACTTTTAGTTAGATGAGTTTACATTTTTCTTTTATATTTTAAAATTGAATTTAAGAAATATTCTGTAGCCGGGAGATACTTAATTTTGTTTTCAGTCGAATTTTTTTTCTTTAAGGTCTGTGGAGTTCAATGAAAGGAAAAGGTAATTTTCGTTTCATTTGATTTGAATAACACACATTTATATATTCATTTGTTGCTCTTAAACTAATTTTTAATGATGAACATAATAGATTTTTCATGCGTACTCTTAACGTACTTTAATCCTTTTATATTAATAGAAAACTAAATAAAGATAATTGGTTATCACTTAAATACCTTTCGATAAATTATATTAACAATGTAGAAATATCTCATATTCTGTTCTTAATAAAAGATTATAACCTATGACAGAATTGCAGAGTTTGAATAGAAATAAACTGATTGAAGAAAAATAAGGCAAAAAATTTTTTAGTTAAAGTCACAACTTTGGCTAAGAGAAACTGGGAAAAATTTGTTGCAATAACGTCACTATGAAGCGTCATCTATACTAGTTCATCAGTCCCTCCAATGCTAGGACAGAACCCATTTGCAAATTTCATCAGGAGTCTTTTTAAATGTTACAAATGTTACAAAATGTTACGGAGAAAGTGTTTTATATATATATATATAAATATATATATATATATATATATATATATATATATATATATATATATATATATATATATATATATATATATATATATATATATATATATATATATATATATATATCCATCATTCCGTCACAAATGTGAAGAATTCACTTGTCAGCCATGTGATTACTTTAGAATGCTGCCAGATTCAAAAAACTTAAAATTATCAAAAATTAAACAGTAATATGTAGACTTTGGCTATTTTTGAACATATTTTTAAAATTAAAATATGCAATTCATTAAAAAAAAATTTCACTTAGAAGTTGACAATTTCTTGGAATTGCCCATATATATATATATATATATATATATATATATATATATATATATATATGTGAGAGAGAGAGGTTAGACACAAGTACGCTTTGGTACTTGGCTTATCCAAATTCATGAGATAGGCAGGTGTGATAACGTTCTCTTGAATTCTTGAATATATAAAGTGAAATGGCAACAATGCCATATACTATTAAAAAAAATAATTCAATGAAAATATTTTTTTTTTAAAATGTTCCATAGTCTTAACATACTGATAAAAAGAAAAACCCATACATAAAAATAAATACTATGTAACTATAATTATTTATAAATGTTTATTTAAAATATTTACTACTTGTATTAATTTTTTTATGTTTTAGATTTATAATGATCGTAAATCTTTATTTTATTTAGTGGTTATTATCATGATTGCTAAATAATTCCTAATTTCTTTCTAATGAAATTTTGATATTTTAACTAATTTATTTACAATACCCTTTCTATTTGAAATCATAAATTCTGTTTCAAAACTTGCTTCCATAATTACGCGCCACTTAAGTAAGAAGTGCTTAAAAACAAATCAGCATCCACATTGTAATATAATGGGTACCATGTTTTTCTCATTAAACGTATGTCGCTTTGAGAAAAGAAATCATGAATTAAAACAACTTTTAAAAACTCATTTTCTCGGACCATGTTTCTCGATTTGTTCAAACAAAACTTATTAACACAAAACCCATTTAATGTTAAGCATTAGATACTTTTAAAAAAGTCAACCTGTAAATAGGTTTAAAGTCTTATTCGTTAGCTCTGTTTTCCATATCTAAGAAAAATACTCCTTTATAAATTCAATATTCAGTTCTCTGAAACAATTAAATTATCTTTAGCGTTTTATTTATTAGAAAAAGTAATTAAGTAATTAGTAGCTATTCGGAAATTAATACATGTAAAAAAAATATTTTAACATATGAACGAAGCTAAAAGAAATCATTGCATATTTCTTTCGCATAATTAAAAAAAATTATTTATTTCTATGAAGATCTTAAAAATTTTGGAATTGAATGTTTTAAATTATTTAATAAATTTATTAAACTTAATTTTATTAATTTCAATTTGAAAAAAGGTATATTTTAAATAAATAATTAATTCATTTTTAATTTTTCAAATTTTTAATTATAACTACATTATTTCATAATGTAAGAGTTTTGCGTCATCAGCATAATTGATATGAGTTGTACAGAGAGGAAAAATAATCACCATAAATAACTTTTGTTCTAATTTTCACTAACCTAGTGGAAATTTTAAATAGCTGAAAGGGTTAACTTTTGAAAGGCTAATAAATTCTAACTATTTAGTAAGATGAAAACTTATATACACAGAAACGTATTTTCTCTAAAAAAAAAGCCTATTTTTTTTTCTTGACTATCAAAATATGACTAGTAGCCGTAATCAGTAAAACACTGGCTCAATAGTTTTATGAAGAGAGGGGTTCGGAAGTTTTGTGCGTCCCTCTGATGTTATTTTTACTTCATATGACTTCATGCCTTAGCTCTGAAACTTATTATGCGAATTAAAACTTCGACGCGCAATTATATTTTTTTTATCCAATGAATCATCAAAATTCTGTTTATATAGGGGTTTTTTTTTAAAAAAAAAAAAAAAAAAAAAATTTAAATAATTGTATAATTGTTTTTGAATTTTATAATGGTAATAAATGTGAATTGTAGTAGCAATTTTAATGTAAGTTAATTTTGATATCAATTTTAAGTGTGCAATTTTAATGTAAGTTAATTTTGATATCAATTTTAAGTGTGCAATTTCAATTAACAAAATCTAAAAATCTGATTTACTACAATTGATAGATATTTAAAAATTAATATAAATTATGCTTAATGCACAATTGAAGATTGATCGCATTATGTAATTGCGAACGTTTGTTTCAATACATGTACAGTAGCATTCAAAACATCGCCAAATTTAAGGCATTTTATTCCCAATTTCAAATAATCTATTAGCGATATCCAAAGTGTCTTAAAATGAGGCTTAATGAAAGCGAAAATAATTCAAGAATAGTGTGAATGCGATAGAGTTTCGTGTAAGCTTTTTCAATTATTTGTGTTTGGAATTAAAAATTCTGCTATAGCAAATTAAAATCAAATCGAGGATTTTATACACACCTCCTCGATTTGATTTTAATTTGGCATAAAGTGTTCCTTCATGCACTTTTTTGGGTGGTCGAACACCAAATTGAAGAGTTATTATACCACACTTTTTATAGAGTAAAAATTTAATCTTCCTATGTGAGTAGTGCATTAACATTTGTGAAAAAAACACATCTGAATTTGATGAAATAGTGAAACTTTAATATCAGTGAAGCAGGAGTTCTATCCAAAAGTAAAAAATATAGCAAATGGTTCGTAATACAAAATCGTTGCAGGACTTCTGAATCAGATGATATTTGATTGATCGATAATATATCCAGATTGATTTCATTCCATTCCGAAGAGTGTTCGATTTGATTCAACTTTATGATTTTTGATGGATTCTGTGAGGTACCAATAAACGAGATTTATTAAATTAATATAAATTCTTGATCTGATTACATTCGTTAACAAAAATTTTATTGTAGTATATGTTATTCGTGAAACGATATTTTAAATGATTATTAATGTGTAAATTAAATTTTTTATTACAATAATACAACAAATAATAAACAATAATTTTATTGAATCATTTTTAAAGCACAAATCTTTTTTTTTTACATAACTAGTTAAGTATAAAATTACTAAGTAGAAAATTTACTTTATTTTTCATTGTCTTAGTTGAATTGTAAAATTGAAAATCAGTAATAAAAATATTTTATTGTTTTCCATTCAAAAAGGAAAGCATTCTACTATTTTAAAATTGATTTCGTCTTTTTCCTTTTATCAATTTCAATTACGAATTCTGTTTTAAGTGCAGTCACTTTTTTTCTTTTTGAGCTACACCTAAAAGTAGAATTATGTATTTAGTATATTATTGCACTAATAGATGGCAGCACCATGATGTCGAAATTTCTTTATTTTATTTTGTGGTTAAATTAAGAGGCAAAAATAAATTAAGAAAACTACAGGATTAAAAAAAATTGTATCATCAATGCATTATGAAATACTTTTTTTTAAAACATTTTAAGAAGTAGTTAAATTGTACTCCATCTTGCTTGCACTTTTATTTCCCCAAAAAGAGAGTAGCTCTAAAGCAGTTTTATAATTTATCAGAGAGAGGGCAGCACTAAAATTGAAATTCAAGTAAGCCCAATAGAGAGCAGCACTATAGTAAGCAAGGCTCTTTGTTCGAAGAGGAAAATTTAAATGCATTTAAAAAATTTAATCAGGGAGTCAAATGATACGGCTGACAAACGTAATAATCACCAACAATTTTTTTATTTTTTATTTTTCCTATAATTTTTTCTATAAGAAGAAAAAAACTAAAGTTTAAGGAAAAAAAAATCTTTCTAAACCGCATAGAATTCTTTAAATTATTTTTAAAGTGCAATTTCAAAAATAGCAAGCTAATTTTTTTTTTTTAAATTTGTATGAAATGTTTTTACAGCTGCAAGTCCGTGGTGTGCTCTAAAAAAATATTGGTGGCTGACTTTAGACGATAATTTTTTATTAAAAACTGATAAAAATTAAAATAAATAAAAAAAACTAGAATTCTGCAAATATAATGGTTTCATTTGAATTTTTAATATGTTCACGCTAATTAAAAATAATTAAATGAAGAGAGTTATTTAATTAGTACGATTTTTAATAATTTGTGGAACTATTGTGCCCCTGAGATGAAGTGCATATATTTGTGACAAGAGTTCATCTACTGATGTATTTTGAATTTTAATTTAAAGAAAAGAAAACTTTTTTAAAATTTAATGTCGATTTAGGATAAAAACACATTTAATGTATCATGCGAGAAATTTCTGAAGATAAAAGCTGAGTAGGTTGGTCTTCTTCATTCCAATTTTTATTTATTTAATTTAATTTAATATTAATTTATTATTTTGGAAATGATTTAAAATTCTTGCAATGACTGGTTAGTTTCCTTTGAGGTTTAACACTTGAACACATCATTTTGACGCGGGAATTATCTAACAAATAATGATCTCTAAGTATTTTTCTCTTAAGTGACACCACAAACTCTGATATTTTTCTTTCAATTGTCATCCTAATAGTTATTAATTATTTTGGTTGGCTGTTTTAAATAATACTTTAAAAAGTGTCAAAAAATTAATTTCATTAGATTGTCATTAGATTTCGTTGTGTATTTCATTAGATTCCTTTTGCTAGGTTGTTTTAAGTAATAATTAGTATTGAATGTTGAGTTTTTCTAGTATATACAGTCGGATTTCTATTTAACTACTAGGAATTTTTCTATTTTGCGATTTTTTTTCGAGGAACCAAGAACATTTTGGAAATTTCTTCGTCAAATAACTTCCAAATAGCGAAGTGAATTTTCTATTTAACGAACCTTTCTTTGAGATCCACTTTCCCTATTTCCCAAAATATGATAGAACATTTAAAACTTGTTAACGCATTTTATGGGGGAAATGACTTTGAACTGATTTTCGAAGCCACTTAACTTTCAGAGCAAGCAGTAAAATCCCTTTCCCTTTTTGTTTGCATTTCAAACGAAAAACTCAGACAAAATTTACGGATTTTATCAGTAGCAATTTAACTTAAGAACGCATATTGTAATGTATGTTTATAGTTACTTTTATAATAAAAGCTGCTATTATTTTACACATAAATTTAGCTTTTTTTTTGCTGAAAATGTATGTTGCATGATGGTGTAACACTGAAGAATGTTTTGCTCTATTCCTGCTTTCAACGCAGATTTCTTTCATGGTTAAGATTTGTAAAATAAATAGTAGATACTAGTTTACAAGATAAATTTGCATCAATTGCTAATTTAATTATGTCTAGTGTTTATGAATTTAAAACCTAGTTTGTTTTGTTTAAGTATTTCAAAAGATGATTTTCTATTTAACGAATTTTCCATATAACGAACTTATTATCTGGATTTAGCGACTTTGTTAGATAGAGGTCCGAGTGCATTTACAATAATTTTGTTTTGTTTTCTATAGAAAAAAACTCAGTTATGAGGTAATTATTTAGATTATTTAATTTTTGATCCTTTCTAAACTGGCTGTAGAAATTTTAAACATAAACGGTGGTTTCATACCGTCTGCTACGCATCACATCAATTATTAATGATGGAGCTTGTCTTTTTTGAGCTATACCATACATCTCTCTCTGTATATAAGTGAAAGTCCGTCTGGATTTTAGTTTGCTAAGAGTTCAAGAAGGAGAGCACAAATTTCGTGTTTTTTCAGCAATTTTCAAACTTTCAAAGGGTGGTTTGTAAGCAATCACCTCTTTCCGCCGTTAAGTAGTTCCTGTACAATATTGATGAAATCCATTGTTATAGATTAAAACGTGAGGCTGTCATATAAACACCATCTTTAAAAAATATTTGAATACTGTAATATTCTTGTAAAAGCTTTGTATTAACAATTATACTATCACAGCTATCTAGTATTAAATTCAAGGTAAAATAATTTTATAGTTTTTTTTTTTTTTTTTTTTTACCCTATCAACTTCTGAATTAATGTTATAGCAAGCCTATGATCAGGATTCTAACCTGAATTTTTGCATACATGATGCATTGTATTGACATTTATACTATCATGGCTGTATATATTATTGTATTCAAGAAGAAAGAAGTTATTTATTTATTTTATTTTTTTACTGCATCTAAAAATTCACTTCATTTTAATGAAGGAATATATTTTTGACATATTGTATGTGAATGCTCAATTATTCTCATTTTGAATTTCATGAATTTATTTTTAGCTCAGTTGGACACTTATTTAATAAAAATTAAAATACTTAAAAAATATTCGACAATTGCATTGTTCAAATCAATAGAATATTTTTTTTTATATATATAATAAAGTTTCACAATTTATTTATGTTTTGATTAAACAAAATATTCATGAGTAACTATTTGGATTAACCCTATTGAATATGCACTTGCATTGAATAAAATAGCTTGCTTTCTTAAGAGAAAAACTATTTGTGCTCAATATAATAGCTATTGTAAAATTTACAAAAAAATATTAGATAAATTGTTATTACTATGTTCATATTATTATAAAAATATCCCTTTGTCACTTAATGAATTTTAATTACCTGGCACCTAAGTTAAGAAAATAACCATAAATCATTCCGCACAGATGCCTCCATGCAAAACAACAGCAACAATGAGGCAGTTAATTAAATATTTAATTAAAGAAAAAAATATAGATTCTGAAATCTTTAACTCTCAAATTTGCAACATTTCAAAAAAATAGACAGTTAATTATTGATATGTATGAGTACTTCAAAGTAACTTAATTAGCTTGAAGCTAATTTAAATTGTAAAACTTAAGTGTGCATAAGGGTTTATAAAATATATCATTATTATTATCAGTGTCGCTAATAAATTAAAATAAATAATGCGGACGCCTTTTAAATAAAATCAATCAAATGAACTACAAGTTCTACAAATGAATGACAACAATTATAAAACTTTAATCTTTTAATAACTAATAATTTAGCATCAAAAACGGATTCCAAAAAATTATAATAATAATTACAACAAAAAAGAACAACAAAAACTATCTCCGGTTGCCACGCAACCTAAAGTGAAATATTAAAACAAATAAATCTAAAGAAAATTATAGAAGGTGGCGCTTCTGTCAAATATACATACGTTAATGACTTAAAATCTTAAACATACTCCCACCTTGCAAAGTGATATTATAAATAGCACTTTGGAACAAACAGTTAGCATTTCTTTAAAATACAAACTAACTCATGTATATTGGTCTCCTTTATATGAAACTAATTAAAAAATATTCACTCATTATATAAATAACAAAAAGTTCATAAATCTAAACGTTGTGGAATTTTTATGATTCTTCCCAATCTGCCTTTGATAAGAGAATTCATTTCCAAATTATCAGGCACATCAACGGACTTGGGAATATTATCAACTTCCAAGTTAATTTTCTTTGAAGACTTTTCCAGAACATCCATATCGTTCTTTGCTGATAGCTCTAAAGGATAAAGTCTTTGGAAAGGTCGGATCCTTTCTCCTTGAGAGGTTCTTAATCTGGCTACTCTAGGAATACTGTCCTTTCCAGGATAAAGCTCCAAGACAATTCCAAGAGGCCAATCTATGCGTCGAGCATTATCTTGTCCTATTAAAACAATATCACCGATGTTTATTACATCATTCCTTCTTATTCCTTTGTGCACTAGCTGAGCAAGATATTCATTTCTAAATCTTTGTTTGAGATCTTCACGTAATTTTTGCAAAAATTTTACGCGTTTCAACATAGAGGTTCAATTCACAAGATCTAGATCGGGAGTTTCGTTGCTGTTGCTACCTTCCCTGTATATAAATGTTGCCGGAGTTAAAGGTACTAATTCAGATGGATTATCGTGAATGTAGGTCAATGGTCTGCTGTTTATAACCGATTCACAGTCACATAAAATTGTTGTTAGTTCTTCATAATCCACAACAGATTTACCTAACACACGACGCAGAAGAGTCTTAAGCATTCCAACTATCCGCTCCCACCATCCACCCCACCATGCTGCTGTGGGTGGAATAAATTTCCAAACTATTTTCTGAGCGGTTGAGTATACAGCAATTTTGTCCCAATCTAAGTTCTTTAAATAATTGTTTGCTCCTACAAAATTCTTTCCATTATCCGAGTAAATGACCGATATTCTACCTCTTCTTGCGATAAATCGTCTGAATGCTTGAATGAAAGCATCTGTAGTGAGAGACCGTACTAATTCAAAGTGAACTGCTCGGTACACAGCACAGGTAAACAAAACGATCCAAGCTTTTTCATTCGATTTTAGATACAGAGGACCGGCATAGTTCACACCAGACACTTGGAAAACTTTTGTCTGAGTAACTCTTTCTCTTGGAAGGGGCGCAAAAGGAACTTCTACTGGTTTAGCTTGATGACGCTTACAAGTCACACACTTGGAAATGACTTTATTTACTAACTTTTTAGCTTTAAGAATCCAGTATCGCTCTCTGAGTCTTGAGAGTAAGATGGAACGACCTGCATGCATCGCTTTTACATGCTCTTCACGGATTAATTCTAACACAACAGTGTTAGCAGGTAAAAGGATTGGACATCTGAAATTCTCATTCTCATCACTATGTACCAGTTTGGTCTTTAATAGAATATCACTTTTATCTCGAAAAGCTTGTATTTTGGTGAGAAATTTATCATCTTGGAAATGCGTTGTTTGCATTGACTTAAAAATCACACTTTCTGCCTTTATTAACTCCTCACAGATTAAATTTCCCTTCAACTTATCCTGATGTGAAACGTTGTGGACAAAACGTAGGATCCAAGCGACTACTCTCACATTTCTGCTATATGTTGAAAAGTAATTACACCATATTTCCGTTACTTCAATATTTACCATGGAAATAACTACTTGTTTTCTTTTTTCCAAATTTACTTCCTCTTCATTAACGGAAATTTCGTCAGCTGCTGCAGGCCATTGCGTGTGGGAATGATATAGCCAGCTGGGGCCCTCCCACCACTTCGAATTGTCAAGTTGTTGAGCAGAGCAACCTCTACTTGGTAAGTCTGTGGGATTCATAGATCCGGGCAAATGCCTCCATGCTTTTACTGGAGTCAATTTCCTGATTTCTTGAACTCGATTTTCTACAAATACACCCCATGTGTCTTCTCTTTTAAGCCAAGCTAGTACAGTTGTTGAGTCTGTCCAGAAATGAACTTTGTCCGTCTGAAACTGTTTTACTATTTCAATAGATAGACGAGCTGCAATCGTGGCACCAAGAAGTTCAAGTCGAGCAATCGTTGTTTCCTTTTTCCCGCTAGGTGCGATTCTTGCTTTACTCTGTATCAGGTGAACTTGAACATTGCTTTCATCTTCTATTCTCAGGAAAAATACTGTGGAATACGCAAATTTACTGGCATCACAAAAGAAATGTAATGAAATGCGTTCGTAACCTTTGTCACAATGTAACCACCTTGGGATTTCTATGTGCTTCAGATATTCAAGCTGACTTAGCCACTTTGTAAAATCTTCTCGTGTTTTTGTGTCAACTTCATCGTCCCAACCAATTTTGTCGTTCCACAAATTTTGTAACCATAATTTTGGTCGTAGCGACACCGGGCTAGTTATCCCCATAGGATCAAAAACTCTGTGTGAGGCAGCTAAAATGCTTCTTTTGGTGATTTTTTCATGTTTTGTGTCTTTCATATTAGGAATATTAATTAACAGAGTATCACTTTGTCTATTCCACTTCATTCCCAGAATATTGGTCTCACTAGAATTAGGTTCTGATGGGTTAGTAGACTCCCACCCTCGTAAATCAAATTGTCTTTCAGCCATAATATTAGTAGCAACTTCTATAAATTGTTTCAGCTCTGATTCAGTTTTCACGCTTGTGAGGCAATTATCTACATAAAAACTGCTTATTAGTTCCTGTATAATCTCTTTAGGGTATTTTTCATTCCCTCCCATTGCTTCTTCTAGTTTACTATTATTCAAATGGTATTGAATAGTGGCTCCTAGCAAAAACGGACTACAAGAAACGCCAAACACAACTCTTCGATGACGAAAATGTTTCAGCTGTCCATCTTCTCCATACCATAAGAATCGCAAGAAATTTCTATCATTTTCATAAAGACTTATTTGCAAAAAAGCTTTACGTATATCAGCTGTTACACCAAATTGATATCTTCGAAATTTATTTATCATTGAGGGAATTACTTATATCAAATTTAGCCCCTTTTCTACACAATCATTTAAACTAGGAACTCCTTTTCTCTTAGAAGAAGTATTGAACACGGGCCTGATTTTAGTTGTGCTGCTCTCCTTTATCACAGGTCGATGAGGTAAGTAGTGACAAGGTATTCCCATGTCTTCTTTTGGAACCTCTTCAATTATTTCCTCCTTTTCCCAGTCCTTGAACACTTCTTCATAGGCATCATACAATTTGTCAGTTTTCAACTTGCGTGTTGTCATTTGCAGTCTCTTTAACGCCAAATCATAATTATCTGGCAAAGGCAAATGCCCATCAAGCCATGGCAGACTAACTATAAAACGGCCATCTCCTTCAACTTTCACTGTATTTAAGAAATGTTCCATTGAGGCTTCTTGCAGTTCCTCTCTAGATTTTTGCTCTGAAGGATCTTTTATTCCTAAAGAATCTAATCTCCACAGCTCAGAAATATTCATTTCTTTCACTAAAAGGGAAGTAACCAACATTGCGCTGCTTGATGGTAAATCATATTCAGGTGCTTTCCCTGTTAAAGTCCATCCCAGTAGTGTCTCTATTGCTACTAATCCACTGGCCAAAACTCTTCTTTTTCCAGTCATAAGTTTTCCTATTACGTCAGCTCCAAGCAGAATTTGAAATCGGTTGTGACTCATTTCCGACGTCTGACAACTTTATATTCATTTCTTCAAGCTCTTTTAACCAGGGTCCAAAGCTAACAGGTGTTATAGTATCACAAATAGATGCTTGATCTAAAGCTTCCATGTTACAAGTCAAGTTATTCTCTGGATTCCTTAATCTAATTCTATAACACGTGTGTTCAAATTTATCTGATTTATGACCACCAAACAAAGAGTGTATGAGAGTTTCTTTTCTCAAGGGAACATATTCCATCTTTTCAGCCAAATTTTTTAAAATATATGTTCTTTGTGATCCAGAATCTAAAACTGCTCTCACCACAATTTCTTTTCTATCAGATATCAGCTTTAGTTTCATAGTTTGAAGGAACACTTTCGGACCGTACGTGATGTTGGACATGTTTATTTTAGAACTTTCACTTTTCTGCCCAGATTTATCAGGTTCACGATTTTTTGCCGCTAAAGATTCACACATTAGTATCACATGTCTTTTACCGCATATGACACATTTTATGAAAGCTTTGCAGTTACGAACTGGATGTCCTTGCATTAAACAGGCAAAACAACATTGACTTTCTCTTACTATGTTCTCTCTTTCAGCTAAAGTCATATTTCGAGCGGAAAAGCAATCTGAACTTTTATGTTTCCCTGAACAAAACACACACACTTTCTTCAAATCTTTTACATCTGTAGTCAATAGATTTGCCGCTGTTGGAAATCTTTTTGTTGGCAAATCTCTTGCTTTCTTTTTAAAGGGCTGGCGTTTTTCATCAGATCCCAAGCCAAAACTTGACATGGCCAAATTAATTCTTTCTTCACCTTCCGTTTCTGCCTTCAGAAAAGCCATGATGTTTGTTAATCGCTCTTTGGCGTCAACTGAAGCAACGCGCGAAGTTCCAGGCTTTTAGAAACTCTTCTTGGAAACAAGATTCTACCATAGGGAATAGTATTGAAGCGCATTTCTCGGTCGTAACACCTAACGTTTCTAAGGCTCTAAGATATGACTCTAGTTTGTCATAAAGGGACGTCATAGATATCTTTTCATGCTTTTGAACGGAAACTATGAGCTGCAACAATTCCCTAACATAAACTTCGACCAAAAGGTCATCCTTGCCAAATCGGGCTTTGAGGCTATCTACTGCTTTGGTATAGTTTGCAGCTGTTGGAGGAAAGCTTTCTACAACTTCTCTAGCTCTAGATCCAACAGTTGTAGCCTGAATCAGGTACTGAAATTTGTTTTCAGGGGCAATATCTGTATCGTTATTAATTTGCTCAAATTGTCCCCAAAATAGTAGCCAATCTTTTAAATCTCCACTAAATTGCCTAAGTTCTAATTTTGGCAAATTAAACTGCTTTCTGGCACTGGCACTAATAATATTTGGCGGAGACTCACCGGTTCTTTGCGACGTAGCTTGCTCGCCAACTCCAGTTCATGTTTTCTTATATTTTCTCTCTCTTCATATTCTCTTTGTCTCTCCCTTTCTTCATATTCTCTTTGTCTCTCTTTTTCTTCATATTCTCTTTGTCTCTCTTTTTCTTCATATTCTCTTCGTCTCTCTTTTTCTTCATATTCCTCCTTTTGTCGTCGATCATTGACAGTAACTACCAATACACTTGTTACAAAATCTGGATCAGCTAAATATTCTTTACTTTTCAAAATGATCGTTTTCAGATCCGCTACAGTAGCTTTTTGAGGTAATACTTCGCCAATTTCTTGGGCAACAATAATAAGATCTTCCTTTTTAAATCCTTTTGATGCTAAAAACATTTTTCAAATCAGAAGTAGCGTATCAACCGTCCTGTCGCAAACGCCACAAATGTCGCTAATAAATTAAAATAAATAATGCGGACGCCTTTTAAATAAAATCAATCAAATGAACTACAAGTTCTACAGATGAATGACAACAATTATGAAACTTTAATCTTTTAATAACTAATAATTTAGCATCAAAAACGGATTCTAAAAAATAATAATAATAATTACAACAAAAAAGAACAGCAACAAAAACTATCTCCGGTTGCCACGCAACCTAAAGTGAAATATTAAAACAAATAAATCTAAAGAAAATTAAAGGTGGCGCTTCTGTCAAATATACATACGTTAATGACTTAAAATCTTAAACAATCAGTATTATTTAAAATACATTTCTGGTTTAATTTAATAACATTTGTAAAGAGACAACAATAATTTTAAAAATGCACTTGAAATATATACAAATAGTATATCAATTTATGGCAAACAGTATAAAATCTATTTCTTTTTATTGTAATATAGCAATACTTGATAATGATCAACCCAAAATTTTAAGGGTAACATAAATAATGTTAAAATGACCAATTAAATCATACAAAATTTAAATTCTTTTTATGAACCAATATATGATATGAATATTTTAAGTTCTGTTATTCTTAATTAGATAGCAAAATTTGATTGCAAAAATTAATCTTTAAAAATAACTTTATAAATAAATAGAATGTCAAAAACAACCAACGAACTGTAAATACAAGATACCTAAAGAAGCCCTACATGCAAACCACACCAAACCGACACTATAATCATTTCTTGTTACGCTTTGAAGAAATTGTCTGTAATAAGAATTACAAGAGTTGAAGAGATTTCTCAAATTAACAAAGTTTGCTTACTGGTCAAATCAGAAGAAATATACACCAAAGCTACCGTAACATCCGCAAAAACAGAACGCAAGAAAGTCTGAAAACACTCTTTCTAATTTACCAAAAACATTTTCTTCGAAAACAAAAGTAGATTTGCATCATTCTGTTCAGACATTAAAATAATTTAATTCAAGAGTTAGCAATTTGAATCTTAACTCAAATATCATTTAATAGAATAATCAATGTGGATAATAAAAACTCTTAAATGTTATTGCTATTCTTCAAAATCACTGAAAACATCGTTAATGTTCATTTTTAAAAAAACGTAACACTCGAATAAAATATATAACACTCATTTTTTTTTATGGAAAATAAAATATGGAAAAATTTATTTTGTACATCACTTTTGTATATTAATTAATTGCAAATCCTTATCACTGAAATAAAAAAAACATAAACTAAAGTATTCAAATACCGTGAAAATAAATTCGTTTCAGAATTCAAGTTAATTCCAACAATAATTCAATTTTCAATAAATTCTTCAACTGTATCAAACATCACCAAAAGGCTAATAATAAGATCAGATATGCCGCTTAACTGGATAAATTATAAAATTTCAGGTTGTAAAAAAAAAATAAAATTAAACTTTTCTATTATATTTTTAACTTCTAAAAAAAGATTTTAAGTCAAATGCTCTATCAATTTGTCATACAAAAATTAAAATTCAATTAAATGTTGTAAACATAAAATATAATGAATTATAATAAATACCAAAAAGGATACGAAACTGAAGGACGTTCGATGAAGTTCCATGTAAACGAAATCAGAAACAAGACGAGAGTTGAAGGAAAAACAAATTTAGTTTCTTCTTTATGATGAATCATAAATTAATAGATATTTCTTTCGAGTAGCGTAGGAGGGGGAATGTCGAACATCAGACGAAATAGAGCATCGTAAACCATTCCAGGGTCAAGGTTCATCCAATTCCATAATTCCAATTCCATTCGCAGCATTGCAAATTCTCCGCTAAGCATGAGCTCCAGTATGAAGTATAAAGTAGCCGTGAAGATAAAAAATTATGGATTTGAAGATCAGTAGATGCTTTTAAAGACTTGCGTTGATAACCCAATTTCGTTCCTTGTAACTAGGCACCAATTTTATGAAGAAAGAAAGCCAAGGGTGCCATTTTAAGTGGTGATGATGGTGGAATATTAAGGTTTGGGTGGAGTTTGTATATTACGGTATAGTGGACTAGTTGAAGATATTGACAAATTGAAGATTGATGCTGAAAACAGAAGGGTGATGAAAATAATACTTGAACCGGATCAGAATTAATAAAAAGCTTTTATTTATTATATTTGCAGAGCTCGAGATACCAAATATACATATTATCCATACGAATTTCAGTTGAATGAATTTTGCATAATAATATTAATAAGGACAGGCCATGGGAGATAAATCCCCCACAACCTGCCTAATCAAAAGCCAAATTAAAAAGTACATGTAATTTGTTCCCAACGGACACAGAAGCATGGGTAGGAGATCCAAAATTGGCGATTTATTAAAATATAGCATAGCCAAAACAAAGCCAATCAGCATATCAATATTGGGTTTAAAATAATACCTTGGCGATCACGAGTCGCCAACAAATTTATGAGAATTATTACAACCATGCAACTGAAAAATTTTTGCGGTTGGAAATTTAGAATAAAAATTTATAAATAGATTTTTGTTTTCGATTAGAGGCGACAGTGAATTAATATGTCTGCATAATAATGAAATAAAAAGTATCCGTTACATTGATCTATAGGAGAAGGATAAATATTATTTTCGTTTCAAAAGATTAAGTCTTTGATTTATTTTTAAATGTAATTCTTCTATTAATAAAAATAAGCTTAAGTAATGAAGGATATTTTAAAAAGATAGGAAATAAATATGTAATGCCAATTATGGCATCACAATGGGCAAACTAAATGCACCTTTAAACTTCGAATTTAAAATATGAAAGATGTGGCAAAAATCTGTTTCTTAAACGATCTTACATCTTCCTATATAGTTGGAATTCTGATCATAAGTTTGAGTTTTCCTCTGCTAAAATCATTCAACTTTGCTCGTCATCTATCGAGCTTTTTGGGAATTGCTCTATATTTTAAAAAATACTAATAATTTACTTAATGGTCTTTATAGCCAGCATGTATAGAAATCTATTCCAATTTTATCGTTCACATCCTGGGCCTCCCACCAAACCTCCTAACAGCTGTTTCTTATCACCCTTCTTTTATTATCTTGTTCAATTTGCTTCCCTGTCCTGATTGGTTAAATCACTTTGCATGTGATTATCGCTATATTTTTTTTAAAGTCATTTCTCGATTTGAAGCCGAGGAAGGTTCTTGCTTAGAACTATAGTATGCCCATTTCTATAACTTGATTTGCACTTTATTCACGTTATTTTGCATTTTAGTCTACGTAGCACGAAGTATGCCCAATTCCTTTGGATTTTGAAATTATGTATGACTCACATATTGAGTTTGAAATTACAAACCAAGCCTGCTAACCGTTGGCTTTGCGAATCAAGTCAGGAAGGGTTCAGACAGGAGAGTTCCGCTAGCATGAAAGTATGATTTAGATGAGAACCACTCGGATAGATGGCACCACCACCCATTCAAGAGGTCACTTCCACAATTTAGTCATAAATCTGAAGACTGAAATTTTCTGAAGATTCTTGTATCCTGGTATTGCTCAGTGAGTGACCATTGGACTTTCGATTCCAGGCATTTTACGAGCACGCTAATCGCTAGCTTTCGGTGGGTCTTAAAGACTTTGAGGATCGAACTCCGGTCTACCTTATGCTCTAAAAACTGGGCTACCACGGCCTTGGACTGATTCTGTTGTTTGTTTGTTGTTGTTACTTATTCCATTTGGTCCAGAACAAGGATAGACTATGTCCAGAAGACCGTTCACCGACAGAAAATCATATACCATCGCCGGACCCTCCAAGATAAAATTCTTCTCTAGCCCCCCATACAGGACAGCAAATGATCAGGTGTAGCCTGGTGCACATTACATTTTAGGCATACAGGGAAAGTCTTGTGACCCTGAACAAATGTTAGTCCTCGGGTATGATCACTGATTAGTCTTGTTATAGCTGTCTGCAGTTTCCTATCACCTTTTAGCTCCAGATGGACTGATTCTTATATGAACAAATGAATTCAGCTTTTGAATACAGACATTTTAAAAATTTATTATAAAGAAAACTCTCCCATTTATGACAAAAGAAAATGAAGAGTCTGACGAAATATGGTTCATCAAGCTGTTGTTGCCATTTAACTTCACGTCAAATTCAATTCTTCAAAATTAAAAGCATTTAAAGAATAATCCGAGAATTCGAATTCGCTCAATCATTGACGATCAGAAGAAAATAAATACTTTTTCTTTTAACATTTACATCAAATAATATTCTATTATCCCTTTCTTTCAAATAACAAATGACATTCAAACACTCCTGACAGTTCTCTCCCCTCATTTTAGTTTTTAAACTTCAAAAATTAACAAATATTCCTACTTTTCTGTTGTATTACATTTTCTTAGTGACAGTCAATTTTCTTCGCAGACACTTTCTTAAAAAAGAGTGTTTCGTCGCTTAAAGTTAATTTGTCGCCGGGAGTGATTAAATTAGTGAGAAAAGAATTTTAAGATTCCTTTTTAATTGTCGATCAATGTTTTTGCGTCAATTGAAAATGTTATGATAAGAAAAATAATCGAGTTAGGATTTTTTTTTCTCTTCTTACATCGTAGATGATATTCTTTAAACAAAATAATAAGCAGTTTTTTGATGTTGATATTTACGTATACTTTTCTTTTCAAAATTGATTTGTATTTCTGTACTTCATAAATTTTAATGCATATGAAAACAGGAATATTTTTCTATTGAAAAAGAAATTGATTCCTATTATTTTTGGTTTCTAATATTTGGTTTTACAGCTTGAAATATTTAAAAGCAGGTAGGAAAAAAAGTAAAAACGAAATGTTTTAAATTATTTCTGTTGCTGACAAATTAAGATTTTGAGAGACTTTTAAATTTTAATATGTTTAACTGATAAAAAGAACAAATCGGTATTTTGAGATTTTAAGTTTCAAAGGAAGCTAAAACTTTTTAAACTTTAAACAGCCTTGCATTAAGTTCCTTTTTTTCTAGACTGAGGCAAACTTTTGAACCACGATGTGAAGCTAATACCCTTACAAAAATTTATGTTGATTTTGAGGTTTATTTGAGGTGTCAAGGTTGATTTGAAGTTTATTTAAAAGACAACTTTAAAAATTCCACCTCCTAAGGTGCGTAATTAGGGTAAATTAAATTATTTAGGTTGTTTTGAGGTTGAAGAAAATCAATTTTAGAACAATCAGCTTAGGGTTGTTTCTGAGGCGTACAGGTAATTTTTTTCTACACTTCAGGCAAATAAGTGTATTTGATGTATGAATAATTTCACTCGATCTCAACTAAAAGTACTGATGAGCTATATATGAGTGCAAACGGGGTTGAAATTGAGATTCATTACTGAGGTTCTTTTTATAGCAGAACATAACCTCTTTTCTACCTCAGGGATATTTTTTACGTCTGCCAACCTCAAAAACACCTTATTTTTTTGTGAGGGTATATCTGTTAGAGGGCTCGCTGCCATCTATTTACCAGGTTTACGATTTTGTAACCACTATTTTATACCACTTAACTCGGATGGATCTTTATGCAGGATCCAATTTATGTCTTATAAGTCTTGGATGGTTATTTTATTTGCATTATATCAACGAATACCAAGTCATGCCATAAAAGGAAAATTCTCGAGAATTCAAACACCAGCGCGGAATAGTAAAATTATTTCTTGGGAATGGTTGAGATATAGTGAGCAAGAGGCAGAAGTAAAATAAAATTTTTCAAGAATCATATCAGGATTTTTCTTATAAAAAAATATCTGTAACTTACGCTATTGTTTTAAAAGTTAAAAGCTAATTTTGGGAATATTTGTTTTTTAAAAAATTTATGCATTTTAGTAGAGTTGCTTTGATAAACAGTTTGAAGCATTTCAATAAATATTCAGATGCATTATGTATTTTCAAGTTACTAACTATGAATAAGAAAAATTGAATATCATTTCCATTCTTTTTCTGAAATTGGCATTTGCTGTTTCAAAGATCATTTGTATTGGCTATTTATAACGTCTTAAACGATCCATTTATCAGTTTGGGAGAAACTTCATTTCAAGAACAAGGCAGATTTCAGATTAGCTTAATTACTATTTATTCTGTTAAGCAAACAAGATTTTTCTTAAAGTTTTTATTTCTACTGAAGGGCAATAATTTGCTTAGATGAATACCGCATTTGCCTGTCCTCTATAGAGACTATATTCTTCGTTTTGTTTCTTTACAATTCACCTTTTTGTTCCTGGTGATAATGAACCTTGCAAATATCCTTTCTCTGAAATTGTATAATGCAGAAACTATTTCTTCGATCCGATTCGCATTTTAAAGACTTCACAGAAAATTGCATAGTTAAAAATTATGTATGAATTTTCGAATCTTACTGTTCAAACTTTCTGTTACCATTAAGTTAAATAATAAAAGTAATTGTTAAAATTTATTTTTTGCATAAACTTATTTTTGGATAAATAAATTTTTTTGAATGAGTGCAAAAGGCGAGTATTCGCCTCAAAAGTCTTCAAGTTATTGCGAAGTACTTAAAAAGGGAAATTATTATCAAGGGACTTTCGACCACTCTCCAGAAAGCCCATGCACACCGACAAGAGCCACTGCAGAACCAGAAGATCAATCATTGCGGACTCATTGGCACAAGGTCCCGAGTTACGCACGAGATAAACACCACGTTTGAGACAATGGACAAATGAGGCCTGTGATTGAGCTATTTTCACGTACTAAGAAGGTATATTAATGGTTCAAAAGGCTAACATTTAATACGCTAATTAATTAGAGTAGACCATATTTTAACTCTCTCCGTAAAATCATACTTTCTCTGAATAAACTTTGGGTACGGATTTTTGTTCTCAAAATATGAGAGATAGCCGCTATCTGAAAAATATGGTCCTAATGGTTTAAACAAAAGTGAGACCAAAAGTTTGGGTCCTTTATTGTTAATTTCAAATTTTCCATATTTTGTCATGACTTTTTATGCGAATCCGAAAATATTTACCCTTAACTACAAAACTAATTTTTCCAAATAAAATTTTTATACCTAATATAATTTCCTAATTAATATTATTGTAAATTTTTCTTTCATTATTTCATTTAATGGTCGCCGAAAATGTTTTTGACGTTGTTTCTCTGAATTGTCGTTATAGTAATGCAAAAAAGATGTTTGAAATTAAATTAAAAGCAGAAAAAATTAGTAGAATTTAGTTAAATATTTTAATGATCCTCATAGCATGTGCTTGCCATATAACATTTAATTAACAGCTTTTTCATATTTTAAATAAAATATATTTCAGCTTTTTCACATTTCTTTACCGAATAAAGCTAAACATGTAAAAAACGCAAATAATACCACATTCTCAGAGACACTGTAATTTCATTTGTAAACTGATTTTGGGATTTAAACACTGAAGTTATAATAGAACTGAAGCCGTAGTATATCTGCTTAGGTAATTTTATTTTTGCTTTTTTTGTGTTTAACTTTCTTTATGATCGTATCATTCGCAAAGTTCACCAGTTCTCTCATTGGACCCCTTAACCCCTTAACGATTGATTAATTTTCAGGAAAACGGTCATAAAAGTGCCTATTTTTTCGGCTTTTGTATTTGTATTACGCATTTGATTAGTGCTGACATCTAGTTTAAAATAAACTAACGATCTACAATTACCTTAAAAATATCCTGGTACTGCCATCTGATGTGTAAAATGAGAAATAAAATGTTTTCTGGGCAAAATAAATGAAATAGTTTTATTCTTATTGGCGAGTTACTACTGAACGCTCTAGCCCGTCAATATCACGGGAGCGAGAAATAGAGGGCGAAACCTCATCTCGTCATTTTCACGGGAGCGAGAAGGAAAGGGTTAATCTTTAAGTCCAATTTTTATGTTTTTTTTATTCAATAATATTAATTGCATTTATTGGAAGAAGGTAAAAATTGTAAGGAAAGAAGCAGAAAACAAAAAAAGTTTTTCAATTTATTACAACAAATCTACAATCTATGTACATCTGTATGTATGAGCACAGCCGCACAAATATGATATGTAACATTTTACAAATGAGTTAACAGTACATACTGATTTTACAGTACCAAAAATGAATGGTACGCAAAACTTGTTGCGGGATTAAAATGTTTTGTGTTATTAGGCATTTCAATATCTGAATTACAAAATCAATGCTGAAATGTTTAAGAATGTAAAACAATACAGCCTATACAATAAAGATGCTTAAATCGAATAACAAGAATTTAGCAATATATACAGCAATAAAAGTTATTTTATTTTGCAACGGGATTGAGAGGTTCAAAATTATAATCAACAAACCTTTACTAATAAATACTGCTGAAGATGAAATTTTCCAGTGATTAAAGTTGAAAATATTTCTTGAAAAAAGGTTTCTGTATGATTACATTACCTGGTAATTGCAACTAATAAAATGTAAATAAGTAATGCAGAATAATACAGAACAGAACAACGTTCCTGCAATGCGTATAACTAAATGTGTAGATCAAAACTTTTAATTCTTTTCTTCAAAATAGTTCGGATCGGAAAAAATTTCATTACAAAATTAACGTTTATGAAATATATTATAACGAATTATAACTATCTATGTATACTTGTATTTTCTCTTGTCTATTCAATTGCAAGATTTCGTCGCAGCTTACAATGATTCAAAATTCCATTGTAGTTTAGGAAGCATATTTTTATGTATAAAGGGTGCTTTGAAATTGACTTTCTTTATTTTTATATATATATTTAAATCCTTGCCAAAATGAAGTATAAAAAATACACAACATAGGCCACAGACTATTATTTGAAAGAAGAAATAAAAAAAAGAGGAATCATTGACAAGGAAAGAGAGACTTAAAATATAAAAACCTGTTTTGTTGTGGGAATAACAGGAAGAATTGAATAACGACTTCGTGTAACATCTTAAAATTTGTCCAAACTGATTTTAGTCTAAACTTTCTGAAAAGTGATTAGTCAGATTTTTTGGACGTTTCTATTTCTGACGTTTTTCTTTCTTTTTTACTTAAACTCTAAGTGGGCATTATTTTCTTTGTGTCATTTTTAATGCAGTCTCGCAAAATTTACATTAAGGTTGGTGATTACAGAAAACTCTGCATATATTTCTAAGTTTTAATAACTAAATATAATAAAATATTATGTTATTACAAGTAAATCCCTTTAATCAGTATAAATAATAATAATTTAAATTTATTGTAAATGATTTAGTCTCTGAATTCAGGACAGAAATTGATTACTTAATATATAAATTGTTATGTAAGAACGTTAAAAATTAGACTTCGTTTATTATTTACAAATAATTTAGACTTATTGTTTGAAATTAAATTTTATAAAAAAACCCAAACTCTAAATAAACTGAAAACTCATCATATTAATAAATATTTTTCTTGAAGTTTAAAAATTATTAAACTGTTTTATATTTAAAAAAAAATTTTTTTTTGGAATTAAATCCTCTCTTTTACACGTTATCAATTATTTTATATAATTTTTGTTCAAAGATTTAATTAAATATTTAGCTGAAAGAAATTCTTTTATATCATAAATGTACGTCATAGATCTATAAAACTTATTTAATGAATATGGCGATATAATAGGCTTACAATTTTCAGATTATGGCAGTTACTAGAAGGAGCTTAAAAACAACGATCCAGTCATTAACAGACTTGTTGATCTCAGTCTACGAACGTAACTTAACGTGTGTAAAGTTAAGGCCTTAATCATACCCGGGCAGACACAGGTAATAAAATTCCCCTGACAGCTAGTTGACATCGTTTGCTCGTAAATTATGAGAGATAAAGTTGCACTTAGCGTAAAAATGTTGATTATAAATTGGAAACCATTATTTTTTAAACTCTGCTTTAAAACAACTTTCTTATATTACACAAATTTTTGAAAATGATTCATGATGTTCTTAAAATATAATTTTTAATTTAAAATTGCTTTAGGTGTTTTGAATTTTTATACGTCTCGTAGCATTGTTCATGATATTTTTAACTTGATTTGAGAAATGATAGGTCTTTAAATTATTGTATTAAGTTGGATAAATGTCAAAATATTTTAAAATATAGTTCAAAATTATTTTAAAATTAATGAACTAGATTTTTTGTGCATTTATTTATTTCATTTACTCTGTATCTATTTCTATATCAAATTTTTGCGAAGTTAAGCAGGTATATAAATATCGTATTATTATTTTTACATTTGGAAATAATGTCATTAAAGACCTCGGTACTAAACAATGAGTAGCATTAATATAAACATTGTTTATCATTGTTAACAGAAGTATGAATTTTGTTTAACACAGTTAACCTAAGTGTAAGGACAGCATATCATTTGTAACATAGGTGGAAAGTTATAAAATCATTGTTCGAAGCTTAAACTTTAAAGTTTTAGTATTTTTCTACAACTGGAATGCACCTAAAATAATATAAAACTAAGTAAAAAAAAATTGTACCTTCAAAAATGTATTTTGTTTAATTGTGTTTTTATTTAAAGATTGAGGCATTAAAAAGGTTTTGAAACTTGCTACTGTTTTGTTATCATTTTTTTAAACTCTTCATGAATGAATCAAGCAAAGTAGTTGGACTACTAAATATGCAATAGGAATGTTTCTTTAATTCAAAAGATTTATGATTGTTTGTGTTTTTATTTAAAGATTGAGACATCAAAAAAGTTTTGAAACTTGCTACTGTTTTGTTATCATTTTTTTAAACTCTTCATGAATGAATCAAGCAAAGTAGTTAGACTACTAAATATGTAATAGGAATGTTTCTTTAATTCAGAAGAGTTATGATTGTTTAAGTGCTAAACTTTGGAAACATATTGAACAGTAGATGTTGATTAAGGTGCATTGATAGAAGCTTTGTTTTTCGAAATTCATTATTTCAAGTTGATATAGAGTTGTCCTTGTAGTCACATATTTACCAGATTTTTATTTTGGATTGAAAAGCAAATCAAATTTCTGGATGAGGTGGTCAAAAATATGCTTTTCAACACAAACGTAAATTTCAAAATTTTTGTAAAGACGTAAGCTAAAAAATTTAGTTTTTAGGTTACAAAAATATAAAGTGACTGTAAAAAAATTGCATATTTAATGTAATAGACCTTAATAGACCCCTTTAAGGGTCCTGAAGTCCGAATGAAAATCTTTGTCTAGTTCAGAATTTGCATATTAGTCTAACCTAGAGATTAGATTGAAAATTGCCTTTGAAAATTTCCGTTGTTGTTAATGAAAATTAATAGTTTTTAAAAGAATTAAATTTTAATTTTATATATAAATATTTCACTGTTAATTGAAGATCAAAGAGAAAGCAATTTTTTTTAAAAGAAAAAAAAATGGATCTTTCCATCTTGTGTATTTTGAAGATTGACAAATCAACAACATGGAAAATCGGATTTCCTCGAAAGTTATATTATTCAGTAAAAATAAGTCGCTCTGGGTAAAAATGGTTTATGTTCATGCAAAGACAAAAAGAACAAAGAAAAAGATGAAGAATATTTGTGAATAAGCTTTGATTGGGGAAAAGGTTTGCCCAATTCTCAGTATCAGAAAATGTAAATTATCTTTTGAAATGTTTTGGAGTTGTAAACAAACGCGTGTAATATTCATGCATATTTTTATTTTTAAGATTTCGATCAAATGCTAGTTCCTGAAAACATTGAATTTTGTTTTTCTTAGAATCGAATTTCATGGACATAAACAGTCCCTTCTCTGTTTGCTTTTCTAGTTTACATTATAAACGCTGCCTTTTTGAATTTAAATACTAAATTTTGTTTAATATTTTTGCGCTTCTAAAAAATATTAATTCCATTTTTTTGTTTTTGGCCTACAAAAATTTTAATAGTTTAGCCCATTTTGGGTGAACTAAATGGTTTTATAGTTTACTAAAAGGTTTCTGATAAATATGCGTCAAAAGTAACAACTTTTGCTGAATAAAAATTTTGATTTCTACTCTTGACATATTTTATTTCATATTTAAATTAATTGCAACAATTGATTTAAAAAAAATTAAACACAGGTTTTTGTGCATATACATGGCAGTGTCAACAACATGGCATATATTCTCCAATCACCATCTCACAATTATACATATATTCTCAAAATTAATTAAGCAATTCCCAACAAGTTAAGCAAATTAAAACTGATATTAAATCATAAAATACAGTATCATTTATCAATAAACTTGAGAAATACACCCGAAATGTATTTACACACTTACTCAAATAATTTCCAAAGCTACATTTGCACACAGAATACAAGCAGTCTCAGAATTTTAAGCTTATGTTCATTTTAGTATTTTTAGTAAATTAAAAATACGCGCATATTTACATTGCACTAAAGGGCTATAAGTATTAATTTAATTATTTATAAAGTGTTATACTCTGTTGCAAGTTAAGAAAAAAACCATTATCCCTATGAAGAGAGACTGTTTGCATCTAAATGTATGAAGAATGGATGCCAAGTACCCAGCGTGAACATCGCCAACTCTAGAAATAACGTTGCGCAACCTTCTTTTTGCTTGTTTCTTAAAGCGTGTGAAATGAGGAATACAAAGCTTATTGAATAACTAATTAACACGTAATAGGAACTAATAAAAATGATATCTAAAAATTTTAACAAATATACGTCTTTTTATTCGCATTTGAAGAAACTGATGAAAGAATAATAAATTTTGTTTTGTATCGACCAATCATCGATGGGATTCGAACCCGGTTCACCTCATTGGAAATCGAACCCTGGATTCCCTGAGCCACCACGGCTTTCTCCTTATTTATTTAAATATGTCGCCAAGTCTAGAATTCCAGTAAGTCTTCGAAACTGTAACTTTTTAATAATTTTGTCATATATTGTAAAATATAGCACGAATTAAATTTCTGTTTGACGTGCTTAACTTTTAATAGTTCTTAACCCCTTAACGATCGGTTAATTTTCAAGGAAACGGTCATAAAAGTGCCTAGTTTTTTTATACACGTATATGATTAGTGCTTACATCTAGTTTAAAATAAACTAACAATCTACAATTACCTTAAATATATCCTGGTACTGCAAAATTCTGCAAAAATATATTCTGGTGTGCAAAATGAGAAATGAAATGTTTTTCGGGAAAAAGAAATGAATTAGTTTTATTCTCATTGGCGCGTTACTACTGAACACTCCAACCCGGGGAGCGAGAAATAGAGGGCGAAACCTCACCCCATCATTTTCATGGGAGCGAGAAGAAATGGATTAAATTGTTTTGAAGCATATATTTATAATTTGATAACGAAATAAAACGGATGCATTCGAGGATAACTATAGGCAGCCTATTACTTAAATTCTATACCACAGTGGTCTTTTCTTAACTTGCAACGGAGTATGGTTTTTAAGGTTTACAGAAAGTCATCATTGAAGCTCTTTTGATAAAAACTAGAAATGACCTAATCTGTCATAAATGTTTTGTTGATATCACCGAGGTTACGAGGAACCACTCAGGCACGCACATAAATTCGATGGTTAGTTAACTTTCTAATAGAGAAACGTTTATTTCGAAATTTAACTCCAGTAATAAGTGAACAATAATTAAAAGATAGAATAATATATAAGTACAAAAAATCTTACAATGTTATCCTTATGCTCTTCAAAAAATGTCTTATTTAATTGTTACCAGGGGAAAAATATTTTAATATCTAAGAAATGTCAGCGAAAATTTAGAAAAAAACTTGCAAATTTAATCGAAAAGTGTATAAACATTTCTTTAAAAATCATTCGAATAACTTTTGCAGCATTATATTCATATAATCATATACTTTAGCATTATACTCAGGTGTAACCCTAATTCTTTTTTAATTTTAAGGGGTGTTCAATACGTTACATTGCTTAAAACTGCAATTTAAAGAAATTGTAGGAAAATAAGAAACGTCTACAATAATATTTAATGTCGATTTGCAACTAATGTATGGCAAAAATTTTCTGAAATTAACTTAATGAATTAATAACTATTGTTAGGAAGTAATTAAGATTTTTTAATTATTCTAAAATTAACACATTATAATACACTACAGCATTAAAGCATTTTCAAAAATTAACAATTTTATAGAATTTATATCACTTTCATTATCAGTACAAATCCGATTTATTTGTTTCACTACGAGTTTCTAAAGTTAACAAACGTCTCACAGTACACCAGAAATTTCAATGTCTTTCGTCATCATCATTTTATCATTCAAACAATGAATTTTCTTAAAAATCATTTTTTTAAAATATAATTTTCAAATAAAACAAGCATAGCCATTTTTAACTTTGCAAGGCATTTGGGAATATAAGCAACTTTTTCTAACATATCCATAAACGCAAATATGTTTAAGTAATGTTACTCTAGAAAAATCAAGAACAATTTTCAATAGCTTCACAAAGTATTTTGGAGCAAAAACAAGAGCTTTTTTGTATAATTTTTTGTATATAATAAACTAGTACAACCATCCAAACGCTTTACAAGGTATTCAGAAACAGGTAATTTAAATATTTAATCCTTAAACCGCATTTGTAAATTATCTTTCATATGTCAATGCAATAAAGGTAATTATCATTATGATAAAAGTATGACGTGGTTGATTTCATATTTATATTCAAGTAGCAAATGCTCTTGTTTATATATATATCCTCAATATTAGTGCTTTCACGTGGCTTGAAGGCGGTGAATCTGCTGATCGTTGCCCAAGGCTTGTGATGACTTCATAATATAGGAATGGATTCTTTTGCTGTGTTTTGTTTTTTCATATGTCTGTTTCCACAGTTCTGTATTTCATGGGACTGTGTCCGGCAATGGGCAGATGATGGGCCTTGCAGGGACTGGCTCCGAGGGCTACAAAGCTATGCCTGCTGTCTATCCTCTGCGGAGGAGCCGGAGGGTGGAGGACTTCTAAGCTCGAAAGTTTTTTGTTATGGCTCACAAGGGCGGATACTTCGAGGTTATTGAGTTTGCCTTCTTTGCAAACACCGGGAGTCATTCTAGCCTATATCATGAAAAAAAAAAGCATATGTTACATGTTTCAGAATAGTATTTAAGAACTAGAGCAGTGTTTCCAAACCCCCGGTCCGTGGATCAAGTGGTATCGGGCCGCCCATTTCATTGAAACTGAATTTAAATTCCTGTGCTTATACCCCCAAATTAAAAATATCAGGTAAGGAATGGATCGGCGACCCATTTGTCAACAAATCGGGCGAATCTGTGCAAAGATGACCAACTGTTGGAGATTGCAAATGATGGCGGCCTTAAGACTACGTTTGAGAGAACAGCACTGCTGGTGTTCTGGATTAAAGTCATGGCAAAATATACCGAGATTGCCACAGCACTTAATTCCCTATTGCCATTCCCGACAACCTACCTGTGTGAAGCGGGGCTTTCTGCAGTAACAGCAACAAAGACAAAGCAACGAATCAAACTGAACATAAGCAAACATACTTCGGATGTCATTGTCTCCGATTACCCCCCCCCCCAAATGGAACAGTCTCATTGCAAAGAAACAAGCTCAGGGTTCTCAGTGATTTAACGTTGTAGTAAGTTAAAATGTTAAATCACTTTATATCTATTTTTTTGGTGTAACTGTATTTTATTTCAAAGGCATGTTGAAATACAATTAAATTGAAATTAACAAATTGAAATAATCTAAAATATAGACAATCGACATCCCCCCCTCTCCAGTGTGCCGCGGTAAAATGATCAAACATTGACAGGTCCGCGGTGATAAAAAGGCAGGGGAACACTGAACTAGAGGGCTCTGTCCCCTGTTCGCTATACTTACAAACCCTCACGAGCACTTGATTTTTTTGGGTACTCACATTTTTCCTTTTATTAAGTAGATTAGAATTTTTTTTCTCCTCTCAAGAGTATTTTTCTCTCTAGTGAAAACATTTAGAGTTCAAAATTTTAAGCAAGACCATAATAGTTTACAGAACATAATAGTTAAAATTTAATATAACATAACAGGCAACATAAATTTTAAGTCCAATACGAAATATACTAATAATAAATTCTCTTTTATGTTAAAAAAAATCTTTGTACATAAATCTTTTCACAATTGAACAAATATTTTTTATTAATAAAATTTTAAAAATCAAATGTAGTTTAAGAAAAAAAAATCAATTTGAGTTTTAGGGTGAATCTCACTCATGAATTCAAAATTTTTTATTAGTTTTAAAACAATTTTTCGAAGTATTTAACGCTTAACTTAGTATTTACAAGTTTTTTTCCAAATAATCCATAGATTTATAAACATTTTAAAGCTTTTTAAACAATACTGTTTTTTATTGTTTTAAGTTTATATGAAGTATACTTTAAAAAGATAAGTTAGAAAAATTTAAGATGCATTAAGACATTAAAGTATTATTTATGAATTTTATTAATAAGGAATTCGCAATTTCACAAATTTTAATGTTTTTCTTTCAGTAACCGATTTGCTTCAAGAAATTTTTTTCTATCCATGTTTTTTTTTTTAAAATCTCAAATCAAATTAATCAACAAAAATATAAGTAGAGCACAATTACCATTTTTTTATTTTCAATGGCACTTTTACTGTGTAAAGGTTTAAGCTACAAGCCTTATCAAAACACTGTTTGATTTTTGCTGAAAATAATGTTTTCATTTTACAAAATTTAAGCTTCGTAATAGATGCAAAAGAAAAACGTTTTTTAAAAAAGATCTAAAACGTGCTACGTAGCTTTTTATCCATTAAATATTCAATTTAGTTTTTTTGAAATTTTAGTATTTTTAACAGTTTTAGTTTTATTAAAAGTTTAATTTTTTTATTATTATTTAAAAGCGGAAAAGAGTTGATTTTATGAACCTTAAATCTGAACTATGAAAAGAAAGAAATGTCATTTATATAAAGCTTAGCATTTATTATTATTTTATAGAAAAGCTGATTTTTTAGTAAAAGTGAACTTTAAACCTGAAATCCCACAAGAAATAAGTTCTACTTTGTGGAAAACTGCTAAAAATTCTAATCTTATTATTGAGTGGTAAAAAGTTGTGCGACCTCGCAGATCTGCTTTTGGTGGGAAGGGGAATAGGGGAGAAAGATCAGAATTTTAAATATTATCTTGAAAAACAAAGTTATTGTTTCTTGCTTAATTCTTTTATGTTGAATTTAATGAGGCTTAATTCGAAACAGCAAGATAAATAGTTCACATATTAAAAAGATTTTCATGTATGAAAACACTATTTTCGATTTGTTTCGTCACGTTATTTAAAACAAAATCAGCTCATATTTTGTCTGATTCTTTGCGCAAAGAAATTTAGTAATTATAAAGTCTTTGGTTCAGCTCAAGTCTTTTTTCATGCACGTGGCCCAAATAGAAGAATGTATTCAAGTCTAATGAATTTGTGGCCATTTAAAGTCAGGAAAATTGGCCTCTTATCATTCTTGAATAGATTTTGCTATGTGTGCTTGAGTAGTTAGTTAAATATACGCACAACCAATTTAATACACGCGTTCGGAGGCATTATTCGACAAATAACGTTGTTGTTGTTTCTAATGCTGATTACCAATATCAGCAAGATAAATAGTGGTGATTCACTTGGTGAAGCTACGTGAGATTAAGGTAGTAGGATATTTTCAGTGGCGCCATCTATTTCTAAGAATAAGACTTCAGCCACACGCACGTCAAAGACCGGTTTAGAGGGCTAATCCATTCATACATCCATTTATTCATCCACAGATCGTAATTCTGATCTGAACCAGAGAGCGATCAATCTCCAATTCAGTAACCCTAGAGGTATTGATTTGTTATGGGAACTTGGAGGACTTTGCAACCAGACAGATTTAACTTGCACCCGTTACCATTTACTACACGGGGAGTTTTCGGCTGGTGGGGATTGATCTCACAACCTCTTGAACATGGGTCCAATGCCCTACTAACCAGGCTGTTCCTGCCTTGGCAAATATTAAATACGAAAATATGGTAATAAAAACATTTCATTTCTTTTTCAATGATAAAATGAATATTTCCTCACCAATTTAAGAAAAAAAATATTAAATGCAAGTTAAGTTTAAGTATAAATGCAAGCAAGTGACGTCTGACGTGTGATTCGAATTACAATCATCTAAGTTTAGGTTTTAATGAGATTCACTTTTAGAACAAAAATTTTGAAAACAAAACGATTGTGTTTAATGTCAGATCAAAAATCTATGAGTAGAGAATCGTTGATATTTACCTGCTTTTTATCCCTTCTATGCTGGTTTTTCCACGGCCATATTTTTCTATCATTTGGCAAGACATCCCCACTAGAGGCACTGTATGTTGGGTTTGAAAATGTAAGCGTCGATTCTAACTCCTCATTCCGACGTTTTTTACTATAACACAAAACATAGAATAATTATTTATATTTCTAATTTAAGATCTTATCTTTCAAACAAATTTTTTATAACTCCTAAGCATTCGAATATTGAAACAAAAAACTTAATCTAATTAAAAATAGGTCAGAAATCGTGATAAAGACATTGTAAAATTAAACTCGAATGCATGACAGCCCAAGGAGGGCCGTCTACGGTGCTCAACCCAGTTATCTTGATCTTAGGTTTTGGGGTGTTATAGTTAGACTCTGTAAACATATACAAAATGCGAAAAACAGTAGTTTTTGTAAAAGTTCATGAAAAGTAGAGAAAATATATAAGGGTGGACCAATCCTTTTCAGAATCAAGCAGATATTTAGCAGATTACAGCATGAAATTAAGATGAATCCCATGTCGCATTAATTTTTCAGCAAATGAATATGAAATCGAAGAGAAATCGCAAGATATTTCATTTCTATCTAGACGCGTTTGATTTAGCTTTATATAAGTTCTTTAGTTTTTATTAACTCATTATTCTCATTTTAACTCTCCTAGTGGGTTAAAACACTCTTTTATATATTACATTAGTAAAAAATCTGAAATAAAAAAGGTATTTTAGAATTAAAGTATAAAAATTATAACTTGAAATCGATAATCATAAATAATATCAACTAATTATCAGACAAAATCTAATGTGAGTTAATTTTAATTAAAATATCCTTATATTAAGAAAGATGAGAATTTTTTTTTTTAAGTGAATCAAACCCAGCGATACCAACTTGCTCCAGACTGCGGATAAATATTGTCCACGGTCTAAATCCTATTTACTTGTATGTAAGCTTTAACTAATACAGTAGCCATTTCCTCTGTTTCATGATACTCTTTTTTAGTCATTATAAATCTTGGCTTCCCAAGTCAAAATTTTTGAAGATTTTCCAACAGAATCTTGATGGTAGCCATGAATAATTCCATCATGAACCATAATATTTTTTGATGGTAACCAACATAAGAAACAATCACCTCAATGTTGAACTGATTTATGATGGCCCGACCTAAGAATAGCAACTTGTTTTGATGATTTGTTCATGTTGAAAAATGACGAATTTATATCATAGTATCTTTGAAATCAAATGTTGGAATGATCACGAACAACCACCATCCCAATTTAGGAATTCTGACTTATTTATGATGGTTCAACATAAAAAAACCTAATTGTTCTGATGGTATATTCCTGAGAACCAACCAGAATTCCCGTTAAACCATCATTGAAATGTATAGTTGGAACCATCTTGAACCATCACGGATTGCATGGTCCACGAGAGTCAAACTTCTCTTGATGGTTAATCCTCATATTTTTAAAGTAGCAATTTCCTTCATGGAGTGATGGAAGTTTGTAGGCATTCAGAAACGTAATGCAAAATATTAGATGATAGTGACCTTCAAATGATGTGGACCATCATGAATCTCACTGAAACCTACACAAACCATCAAAAGTTTTTGATGGGAGCATCAAGAATTTTGATTTGGGTTTGAACTGTACGCGCTTTACTAAGCTTGATATATCTTTTACTGCAAAGATACATGCATAATGTTACAAAACTAAAGATCCGAGCTGTTGAGAGAGATAGTGATCATCATACGAACTGAAAACTACATTGCAACTTGACTAACCATCTGCATTGAAAAACTTGTCAGGAAATGTTCTTTGTACGCATTGTATTGTCTAGTAGTCTTCCATTTATGAACTGGATGTTCATGCGCATTTAAGCTGGTAACTTTAGCCATGTATACATTAATTTTATGTTTAAAAACTATCATTTTTGAAAATTTCATTACATTTTTACAAAATAAATAGTTTTCTTGTTATTTAATGATTTGCCAACAAACTTGACGTAGGTCTCAAATCGGCAACTAAATCCCTAAACACAGATAAAACAGCCATTTCTATACATTTTCGTACCTATTGAAAATAATCATTAGAAAACATAAAATTCAGGTAATTTAGATAAATTACTAGTTTTAGTGCATATGAACAACGGTTGGCCTATAATATTAGGACATCAATGAGTTATTTTGCAATTCGTGATTATTATGATTAGCTGGTGTAATTTATAAGTTCAATTAATTAGTTTATTTAGTACCATTTATTTGTACATATGAATTAAACAATAAAATTCAAGAATGCAATTGCACCTAGAAGTATTCATAATAAAAATAATGAAAAAAGATAAAGTAGAATTATATTTACTTCTTTTTCCAAAAAATAAGAGCTATTATTAAAACAATCCCAACTAGTAGAAGTAAAACACTTAAAGCTATGTAAGCAGTTTGTAGTATAGGATCTATAAATGTAAAATAAACATCAAAATTAATATAACACAATGAATAATCAAGGAATAAAAAGAGAATAAAAAATTAACATTACAAAAGCATTTTAATGCAACAATAATTGCCTTTTTTAAATTATGATCCTATCGGGGCAATTGTAATACACAATTCTTTTTACTATAAATATATGAGTATTTTGAAGTAACACTTTTAAAGATTTAAAAATAAATCTGAGGAAAATATGCGTTTCTAATGTACGAATCAAGCTTAACATTAAATATATATCAATTTTTGTCTTATACTTATTTATGCTGTTAAGTGTATTTTTATTTTTGAATTTGTATCGAAGAAAGCTTTGACTTTAAAATTTTTTGTATGTGCACAAAATTCTTATATAAATGCGCCTAAACTAATTTAAATATAAGAGTATACATTTTTATACATATATTAAAAATTAGAAACACCCAAAAAAATATATAAATTCGTCGTAAAATTTATAAATTCTAAACAGACACAAAGCTTTATAAAAAAATTATGAATGCAATATTTCTAAATATACTGTTTTAAATATTAAATTGTAAATCGATGTTTATTTGTGAAAGCACAATTTATTTTTCAGCAAAACTAATTATAAGTCCGATGAAAATGCCTAAAATATCTTCAACTTTGAGATACAAACATCATGTTTCTTAACACATTTACTGCATTCTCTATCCATACTAGTAAACATACACCTTAAAAATAACTTTTCTTATTTAATTATTAATTTTTTGAAAGAAAACTGTATTATATTAAACTAAGCAGATCATAAATAAAATTTCGTAAAATTTTGTAAAGAGGACAGTGATGTACTTGCTGTTAACATTAGAATTGAAGAAATTAGAATATTTTGTAACTTTAATATAAATTTTTGCCTTTATCAAGCTTTAAACAGCAGCCTTATTTTAAGATCCGGTTAATTTTTTAGTATTAGATCTAAATGCATTGATATAGTTTTTAAGAGTATCATTCTAATATTTAATCAACACCATTTGTGAAAAAGTTTCAAAAAGCTAAAAATTATATGAAATGTTAACAGAAATGGCAAGAAGAAAAATATCCAATACTCACGCGTAAAAATGCAAAACCATAGTAGCTAAATAAGAATTAAATTGAAAACCTATGAGCTAGTCCCCGAAAAGTAGAATACATATTAAAAAGAGGTTAAGTTTCGGTGCCCTCTTTTGCTTATTTGCTTTCTTTCGTATGCCTGTTTAGGCAGAGAGGTGCGATTTTTTTTGTTTTCCAGTGGCGCCATCTATGGCCAAGAATTCGACTTCTGCCACATCATACGCCACACCCGTTAATACGGTGGACCCATTCATGCATCTATACATTCATCCACAGATCGTAATTTTGACCTGAATCAGAGAACGATCGATCTCCAATCCAGTACCCCCAGAGGTTTTGATTTATTATGGGAACATGGAGGACTTTACGACTCGACAGATTTAACGTGCATCAGTCACCATTTACTACACTGGGAGTTTTCGGCCGGCGGGGTTCGAAGCCACGAACTTTCGGACATGGGTTCAGTGCCCTACCGACCAGGCTACCCCGGCCGGTGCCCTCTTTTAAATAATAATTATTAAACCACATAATGATCTAAAATGGTATAAAATAATTGAAATTGTATAACAGTTTAATTTTGACATTTATCTACAGGAATGGCTTGGACAAAATACATTTTATTTTCGTTCCTAATTCTTTTTATTTTTTTTAGAGAGCCCTGTCATTTAAATAAGGAACCTTCATTCTAATTCGATTGAGGCACCAGATTTAAATTGCTTTGTAATCTATTATGAACAACGTCAAGAAAATGTTGACCCTGATCATATTTTAAAAGAAATGCTGCATTTTTTTTTAAATAACAAGAATTAAATTATAATTTTTTTTTGATAGAATAGGATTAATTTTGTCATGATTAAGAAAGAAAATTCTTTCGTTTCAATATTACTTCAAATTGAATAAATTATTTGACTCACCTTAATTTTAAGTTTTATTGCGTTTGCTACTGATTTTATCGTTAATAATGTTCCCAATAATTTCCATAGCTGCATTTTTTTAACACGTTGTTGTACACTTTTAACTTAATGTTTGTGCTCAGAAACCCATGTTTCTATTGGATACTTATAAGTGATACCAAGTGTAGGTAAATCATCTCATTTGTTTACGTTAGGACTCGTCAGCCAATCCGGTTCGACACACATGCGTGACGTCATTTGCAAGTATTCAAAAATTTAAGTAGCCGTCTAACTAAGCCGAAAATCAAAATAGCCGTCAGCTGCAGCAACGTGTTAAACATTTTAGGTATCCACACATATTAGGTAATCTACACTATTTTAGGTTATGAAACCAGTGACTTTTATGAAACTAAATAGCTGTCATCTGCAGAAGCGTGTTAAATATTTTACGAAGTTTCTAACAAATAGACAACAAATCACAAAATAAAATCACAAACAAATTTTTCATTTTAATTTAAGATGAGGAAAAAGTTAAGCAGTTTATTATAAAGAAAAATCAAACCGGATATTGTAAGCAAATAAATTTTATAATGAAATTTGCCATGTGGAGTGAATAAATTTAAATAAATTTTATCATGTGGAGAGAATAAATTTAAATAAATTTTAATATGTGGAGTGAATAAATTTAAATAAATTTTACCATGTGGAGTGAAACCTAGATGGCAGCGTCCATTTAAGACATCTATTTCAGTACATCTAAAAACAAACGTGCATATTTTATAACATATGAAGATTAACACAATCATAAGCTAATTTTTGGTTTAAAGCAATCAGATAATAAAAATAACGTCAAAAATATAAGGTTGATGTTAGAACTAGTGCTATTTGGAGAACATCAAAATTAAAACAACGATTTAGGTAATCATTTACAATAAAATATCTAGTTCTCTTAAAATTTAAAACATTATTAATTTAAAACATTAAACCAATGATAGACCAAAATAATCTTGATGGTAAACATCAATAATTCCATCATGAACTGTTACATTTTTATGGCAACCATTGTAAGTAACCATCACCTCAATGTAGTTTCTTTGAAATCAAATTTTGGAACGACCATGAACCACCATCACCACAATGTAGGAATTAGGACTAATTTATGATAAGTCAACATAAGAAAAACCTGATTGCTTTGATAGTATATTCCTGCTGAACCAACAAGAATTATTAAGCCATCGTGGAAATGCATTGTTGTACCATTATGAACCATCACGAATTTCCATAATAGTATTTCAAAAATCAAATGTTGGAACGATCAGGAACCACCATCATCCCTATGTAGGAATTCGGATTGATTTATGGTGGTCCGGCATAAAAGAATAACCCAAATTGTTTTGAAGTTATATTTCTGAGAACCAATAAAAAATTTCCATTAAACCATCATGGAAATGTATAGTTGGAACCATCATGTAACCAACCTTGATGGTTAACCATCATAGTAAAAAAGTAGCATTTTCGATCATGGAATGATGGCAGTTGGTATATCGGAAACCATGAACACAAAATGGAAAATGCTAGATGATGGTGGCCATCAAATGAATTTGGATCATCGTGAATCGCACTGAAACCAACATAAATCATCAAAAATTATTCATGGGACCATCAAATATTTTGATTTGGACAAGATTGCTCCTCATTCATGATTGTTTTTTTCTTCAAATTAGATTTAAAAAGATTATTTTGTTTGTAAAATATAAAATATTAATAATTTTATGTAAGTGCATTTAATTAATATGGCGTCAGTTTGGTTAACCAAAAGAACTGGCGTGTTCAGAACCCAGATCTAAAATCTACAGAGAGCCCCCGAGACAAGCTTCATTGTCGAATAATTCAATATTGGTGAAGAAACTTACAACTCTTCTTCAAGCCGAATTGGAGAATTGTAGAAAGGAGGATTAACTTAATCGCTTCTTCTGGAGGCTCTACAAATTACAGAATATGAATAAATTTGAATTTACTTTTCTATATACGTTCAAATGTTTATTGATGGGTGTTTGCAATTAATGATAGTTACTGTATGCCTCAATTCGTCGAGCCAATTCGATCCAAATATTCTCAGTATGGGTTTGTGTAGATCAGTTCATCTGATTGACTCCGTCTTTACCATACTAACCCGTAATATAGCAGCTAGCTTTGTCTTCCTGAAGGTAACAATTCAACCAGTTAAACTTTCACAAAGTTGGATGCACACTGTTGTTAAAAGTAGGTGTCAGCAATGAACTTATCATGAATTTGGACCGAAAGTATGAATCCATACAAAGAGAAATACCACTGACTATAATTACTTTTCCATCAATATACATGGATATCCAAATACTTATCGGTGGACAGTGTAGTAAGTATAAGCGAAGCTAGAGGCATCCAGGAAAGTGTAGTAAGTATAAGTAAAGCACATCGATCCTTATACAATTATAATTTGTAAATTACTGCATGAAGGCTTTATATTCAAACACCCACTTTTTAGGAGGTAGCCTTTTCACATCAAACTACACCTTTGAACTGTTTCTAGGTTGACATTTTATAAATTTTAGAAATTTATTACCAGATGGCGGAACAATACAACTTAACTATGTATTACTGACTATATATAGATATAAAGGAGCTTCCGCCCAGAACCATTCTCCTGAACAATTTGAAAAATGTAGATTGTTTTATTTTGAATGTGCTTTTATATCTATAATATTTTATTATACAAGTATTTATATATTTAAAATGGTTACTATTTTCGAATGAAACTAAATTACCGTGTACTGTTATTATTTGCAGGCATTGCAGTAGGCACTGAAGATTCTATTAAAGTAGCCACCTCATCTGAATTAGCAACTTTGGTTGGCTCAGGTAATATTTCACCAGGCACTATAAAATACACAAAACGGTAAGAAATATTTAATTATTATTTGCAGTACCAACACAGAAAATATTTTTTAATCATACAAATTCCACGCTTTTTTTTCGGCCTTGAGAAATATTTGCAACGCTTTGTTAAAAAAAAAAGTATTTAATTTCATACGTTAGGGAAATACTTCCTCTCTTAATCGAAGTGAGAAATCCTGGTGGTTGCTTTGCAACCTTTTCTCGAAGCGAATTGATCGCTATTGATACAATCTTCAACATGGTGTGTTCGTTTCCTAGTTTGGTTGGTATCTGACACAAAATAAGAGATAATACTAGTAAAAATAAATAAATATATAAAATAAACCACAAAAATTGTGGTAGTAAAGAAAAGATAATGTAGTCAGCCTTCGCTAGTACTTAAACTATTTCAAAAATCAGCACTTTAACACCTTAAACGTACTGCTACGCCTTTGAAATGCTTTGAAAAACAAATGGTTAATTGTGAAATAAATAAAAACTGCTTGGGTATATTATCAGATACACGGATGGGTACAGTGCTTTTAATGTGCTTTCGCATAAAAGTGAAATGGAAAAGTGTAGATAATAATGCTTAATATAATTTTTTCTGTAATATTTTTACAACTAATTGCATTTAGTATAAAAATCATCGTATTATTTAAATTAAAATCTCTTGCACAAAAATAAATTTGACCCCAGAAAAGCAATTTCTTTCTTACATAATATTACGAATTGTTTAGTAATAATTCAACACAAAATTTTAAAAATGTTTCATTTTTTTTTTGGTTTTTTAGTGATAAAATATCAAAAAGTGGAGGTTTATCAATAAAATGTATTTTGAAAAATTTATTTCGAAAAGGATAAAACAATTTTTGTAATTTCGTTAGTAAAATTAATTTATTATGCTCTATTAAAAAAAAAGGTGAATGAAATTGTCCTCGATAAAAATTTCTGGAGCAATCCTGCCGAGACATAATAAAGATTGAATTTATGAAATAACTTCTAAGTCAATTTTCGCTTATGACGAAAAAAAAAAATTTTTTTTTACTGTTTTATTGGTAATTTTTTTTTGTTTTTAATTGCTTATTGATACTTATACGTTTATTCTCCAAAACCATTAAGAATTAAGTGAAAAGAAATGCAAAAACTAAGTATTGCTTCAAACTTTTTTTTAACTCACAATAAAATATTTCTACTTTTAAGACCAATGTAATAAACAGTATTTAATATTATTCATGTTGTAAGATATATTTAACTCAACATTATCATAAACATCAGTATTTAACATTATCATACGTCTTTCTGGGTATAAAAATGGTGCTTAACAACAATTTTTCACAAGATAGGAAAAAATATACTTCTCATAAGTATAATATGTATA
Organism: Parasteatoda tepidariorum; assembly: GCF_982258835.1. NCBI lineage: Eukaryota > Metazoa > Arthropoda > Arachnida > Araneae > Theridiidae > Parasteatoda > Parasteatoda tepidariorum. Next base: position 91,443,804 of record NC_141764.1, read on the forward strand.
AACCACTGCTATTGATTTTGAAAAACAAATTTTGTTTGCATAAGCACCAGACAGAACGTGACCTTCTATAATAATCGGAAAGCTAATATTTACATTTTGAAAAGTTTTTTTCAAAAAAAAAGGAACAACAAAGGGTCATGTTTAGGAAATTCTCTACTCAAATATTCAAAGATAGTAATTATAAAAGTTTTTTTTTCCCCAATAGTTCGAATTTATTGGACAAGATACTTTTTTCAATAAGTTTGCATAGATAGAAAATTTTAATTATCACACCACTGCTTTATATGAATGCCGATAAAGCTTTATTAGTATGTAGAAACGGTTCTCCTTTTAAATTTATTCAACGGAAAACTGAAATTTAAAAAGGAAGCTTAACGATTAAAAACTTTATTTTAACTAAGAAACTTAACAATTGTATCTAGAAACTTAACAGATAATTATGAGATAAAAAAATTACATAGCACCCATACAACCTAACTCGCTGCCCTTCTAATTAAAAACACATTTTTTTAAAGAGAACATCAAACTATTATATTAAATGAGAAAATAAAAGATATATAATTATTGCAAATATAATTATATAAGTTAATATTTAATTAAATTCATTAAAAATTAAAATTATTACTCCAATAATTAAATTAAGTTTGCTGATATTATCTATTAAATTATGTTATCAAAATTACGGATGGCGATAATTAAGAAGTATTATAATTTTTTTTTCATTTGTGAGATTAACTGCAACGTTTTATTTTGAATTTAAGTGTCGATTTTCTTAAGGACTTTCAAATAATTACGAGGACGATATTATTTTTCAATGAGTCCGAGCATGCCGTATTTTTCAATATCAAATCGTAACTTCTTGTTGTTTTGAAATTAACATAAAATGATTCAATGTTAGGTAAGTTACGTCGTACAAAGTGGTAAAATTAACTCTGTTTGAGCCCAAATAGATTTTGTTTTTTGATTAATGGTTGTTCATTAAACTTGGCATACATGTTACACGGACAGTGGAGAAATGAAAACTGAAATACAAAAGTAGCTTAAAATTCAGCCAATAGATGGTGCTTTCCATGTGCGAGGAAGAATTTGTGCAATTTTGGCACAGTTTTAGGAAGATCAGTCACTGTCTTAATGATTCTCCTTCATGCCATTGCGGAAGAAAGAACGAGCATTTCTTATTAAACTGTTTTATCAGAACGACAATAATCTGTTAATAGTACTGAGAGAATAAATATGTCAAGTTATGTTGCAATTGGTTGCGAAGACCTGGGAAATATAGTTGAACACATGAGCAAGCTGTAAGAAGTTTTTGGACGTGTACTTGACAAGCATTAAAGGCACATTTGTATATGCTATGATTCAATAATTATGTGCCTTGCTCCTCGTGCACTCTATTTTTCATCTGGTGGAAGAAGTTTGGACTAATTATATTGCAGATTGATTTTACACATGATCTATACGCCATACATTTCAAGTTCCATTGACTTCAGTCAACCAAAACTAACTCTTTATGGATATAAACAAGTGAATTTTAATTACGATCACCCTACACTATAATGTAAATACTACAAGGACGATTTTATGGTGTATTTTCACTGTTTGCTAATTGAGGGGATGTTTGGTGGTTTTTCTCATTATCTCATTGCGTAGCTTTTCAATCTCACTTAGCTCGATCTTATCAAGTTCACCTCTTTATCACCTCTTTTTCAAAATATTTCAAATTTACTATAAGATACAGTTTGTGCATAGCAATACAAAAATATTTTCAATCATCTCAATTGTTTCTTCTTTTCGCCTTTCTTGCCTTTTTTCCTTTAAGGCAGTGCTCAAAATACAAGTTACCTTTAATATTTTTTTTTTCTTAAAGGAAAAAAAAATTTTTTTTCCTAAACAAATTACCGAGTTTGAAATCTTTAATTATATTTGTTATGCTTAATAATAACAGTATTTTATATGAATAAAATTCTTTTTTTAATAAAATACAACACTATTTTTTTGAATAATTCTCGTTATAAGCAACGAAACTGAATTCCTTTTCCATTATCTTAGATAAGCTCTTATAAAAGAAATTTGGCTATTTTGTTATTCTATCACAGAGCACTAAAATGACCTTTCTCATTTCCCTGTATGTCACGATTCTCTTTAACGCAGAAATTATGCTACGGGGTTCACTTACCCGTGGAGCAGGGTCGGCTATCAGGATAGGACGGACAAGCACAGACGTGCCCGTGGGGTCGAAAGAGGCACAGATGACTGCATCCTCCATTTAGTTCGCCACACGGGTTGTTACCTGCAAACCATAACTTTAAATATGGATTACATTAAATTTATAGATAACTGAACTTAACTTAGATAGTAAAAAAATAAGTTATACTTGTAATCTTATTTTCTAAAGAAATATTATTTAAAAAAACGAGGGCTACTGGAAAAAAAGCGATGTTTTCATGAATTCTGAAAAATTATAAAAGTTGGAGCTTAAAATTAAATCACCATATTCTTTTGGATAGATTTTTTTTACTTTATCATTTCAATGGAAGTGAATGAATTAAAATTACATTAAACTTTCGAAGTAAAGAAATTAGGTCAAAATATCATGAAAAAAGCTTGGTGCACACTAGTAAAATAGCATTAAAAACTTCTTATTGTACAATAAATTATTCTTTAAAAAGATTTAAAATGCCAGAAAAAAATAATACTAGATAAGATGTGGTCAAACAACTTAAGAATATACTGGGGTTTATTTTATAAATGTCCTTAATATATAATTTTAAGACCTATATCCAAAATCAAGTGAAAAATATACTTCTAAATAAGTGATCATATTCACCATCTTCGATACTGATTTGTCAAATATTCATAGTATTTCTGCTTTGCTATTTCTTAAATATTAATTCGCGAACTTTTTTGCCTCATTTTTGACAAGTATTTTATATATATATGTATATTACTTTAAAGGCAAAAATGTGATATTATTGTTTACCAACCAAGAGTTAATAAAATATTAATTTTATGCATAAATTATAAATAGCAATTTTTTTTTAAAAAAAAGGTGTTCTAGATTTTTTTCTTATACTCATGCTTTCATATTTATTTGTGGTTGTAATTGAGTGTATAAGTTTAAAATTTTTATTTAATATAAATTTTGTTCAAAAATTTAATTTCAGTCTGGAGTGGTTAAAAATATCATGAATGGAATAAATAAATTAATTTTCATGATGCGGTGGTGTATGAATGACATTTAAACGCACGTCTTTTTTGTCTCAAAATCTGTAATTGGTCTTTTCAAATTTAATAAACAAAATTATGCAATTTACTATCTTAATACCTTATTCATTTGCATTATTTTTTGCAATTCATGAAACAAGACAAAAGCTATGAAATATTCGATTATTTTTTAAAGTTCCCTTTAAGAATTTAAGTGTTACATATTGTGTATAAAAATATTACTTTGTATTCATGATGATAGATAATACTAGTTAATTCTAATTAGCTTGTTTTGAAACATAAATAGTGAAGCAAACATAAATATAAAATTTAAATTTAAATAGTCATATATAAACACTAAAAAGTTTATATTCATGTTATTATATTATAATTCTAATATTGGTAAAGTGCAGGTAATATTTATATTTCTTTACACATAATTAATTTTTTATAATGAACAATATAAAAAATAAATTAAAAAAATAAAAATAAATGTTCATAATCATCGTGTATATCGATGAAGCAAAAAAAGTCTATATTTTCTTCTATACTGTTTAATTTAGAAAAAAAAATATGACATATAGTTTCAGTTTTTAAAACAAGTTATTTAATCAAAATAAAAAAAAATCATGTCAAGGAAAAAATGTTTTTATTGTTTATAGGGACATCAAAAATAATAAGACTAAATTTATATTCATTAAGGTGAAACAAATTGTAATTCTGGAAACAAAAATCCTATTAGATATATGAATGCAAAAGTAGACAGCTATGCTAAAAAAATTCTTTTTATTTATTTAATTAATTAAATAAATGTTGATGGTTTAATGGAAGGTAATTTTATAATATATTTTAAAAACGAAATCCATTTGGAAATTACGTAAAAATTGTAAATTACTTTGCTTTCTTCAAACAGCTTCTGAATACTGAAAAGATTAACCGTGAAACACTATTTCCTACCATTCTCAAGTTAGAAATGAAAAAAAGAAGATATTAATTTTTTTTTTTGTTGTAAATGGGCATTCGTGAAATTAGTTTAATTTATATTAATCTGAATAATTTGAGTGAGTAAGTAAAGTTGTTTTTATAATTCTTAAATTAAAAAATAAATTAGATTACATCAGCGCATTTTAATGTTAAGTCTGTAATTCAAGAAAACTAAACAAAAAAAATGTATGATATTTTTTTCAAATAATGACATCAGTAGGATATGCATTTAAAAAAAAATGCTGAAATGCGAAGAGACAGGAGATCCAAAACATGACGACGATTAAAAATATAAACTTAAATTGAAAATTATTAATTTAAATTTAATATATTATAAGTAACTAACATTTAAATGTTAGTTTTAAATCGAGTAAAACTTTAATTCAAATTGAAAGAGGTAAATTTACAGTTTGAAATGTACTATTTAGGAAACCGGTGAATTCCTTCTCGAATGTCTTCTCAAAAATTATTTGCCACTTTTATCATCATATAGCAGTCGCTCTTGTTTGGAAAAAATATAAAAGTATGTATTCTGCTTCACGTCAGATTAATCCTATAGCAATGTTTGCAGGCTTACTGCAATATTTATCACATTGTGCAATGTTGCTGCTGAAAATCGTGGCAATCAATACCTGGTAATCGTAATCAATACCTGGCAGTATACTTATACATATCTTATTATTCAATAATCAATAACTTGTAGTATACAGGTACATATCTATTATTATTATCTTGTAGTTCATAATTGGATAACATTCTGTGATGTAATCACTATCTTGAAGTGGACAATAGTAGTATTCATTATGGCCTATATTAGTAGATATGTATTAGTTTTTCCTATGCCTATATTTGTAAATTTCTGACAATGTTTTTACCAATTAAGCTATAGATAAGTAGTATTAAATATGGTAATATAACATAGAGAAAATTTAAAAACTATAAGTCAAAACATACATTAAAATTTTAAAGCTCTTTATGTAATGAGTAAAGAGTTTATAATTATTAAATAGGTGGATAGAGGTACCTAGAAAAAGCATTCATAATATTATATTGAAAATGGTAAATTCTAATAACGACTCAAAACACTAAACTGAAATTATTTACGTTTGGTTTGAGATACCTGTTTGTCTGGACAAGGCAACCATTTTTATTTCCATGAGGTATTCAATGTTGTCTCTAATTACTATTCTATTCCTACCTCCTTCTATATCCACTCTTTCAATAGACTTTGTATGCCAATCTGTCCAGTACAAATGTGGCCCAAACTGTAACATTTATTCACAGAATGTTGGTTACATACTTTATAAAACAAAATGTGCATCGAATAATGAAAATATAAAGAAGAAAAAAGAGAAATTAAGTTCTATGTAGGGATGGTAGTTTAATATATAATATTTAGTTTTATGTGGTGATGGTAATTTAGAATAAAATATTTAATTATATTTCCTCAACTCTTCTATTAAATTGTCATGGTTTGTACATGTTTTTAAGTTAATAATGTTACTGGGTTTTGTCTGAAACGAATTATTTATCATTCAAATGCAATTGCAATATTTTACGGTACAAGCAGATACTTACTTGCTATTTCAATACACTAATGTATTCAGATACATTTCTTTTGATGCGATAATTAATATCCTGTAGTATTCAGATATAAATATTTTAGTACAATAGCTATCTTGTAGTATAGGTAAAAATATATTATACAAATATAATGCTCAAATCAATAATTTTCATACCTAATATAGTATATAGTATGCAGGAAGTAATGTAGAATACAAGCATTGTAATTATTGTACCTGATATGTAGTATAAAGGTGCATTAGTTATTTTTTTGGTTTGCAAATGTCCTTGTACAATAATTAATATAAAAAAAGTATTAGTAAAAGTAAAAGTATATATATATATATATATATATATATATATATATATATATATATATATATATATATATATATATATATATATATATATAAATATATATATATATATATATATATAAAACAGTTAAATTATACCTGCACAAAACAGTAAGAAAATTATTTCAATTTCAAAATTTCTGAATTTCATATTTAATAAATTACTTTCACATTTTGAACTAATATTGAAGATAACTATTAATTGTGAAGAACCGGCAGTCTGATTCAATATTTTTACGCATCATTACTTTTCAATTTAAAAACTATAATTACATGATGCAAATATTTTTATTAAACACAGTGCTAGAAGACTTTTTAATGTTGTAAGTAATTCTGAAAAATCTATTTAATTAAACAATTAAAATTCTTCAGATGTGAACAATATTTTAAATAATAAATAAGTCCAAACATTAATCAGACATTTGTTGACAGAATAATCTTTTAAAAGGAAAGAATATAAATCAGGTGTGCACAAAAAAGCAAATTTAATTTTTCCATTTACAATAAAAATCTTAATTAAATTTTAATGGATCCAAGCATTTTAGTTGAAAAGATACGAAAAAGCTGCATCCTCATTCGCGAAACTTGTTTAACGTGTACGGATCTAATTTATTCTTAAAGGATTATGTTCCATTAAAAAATAGTGTGAAAACGTTTTCCACTTTGCACTAACCAGTGTTAAAACACACAAAGCATGAAATGAATTTTCAGCTAGATTTGTTTAAAAATTTCTCAACAGCTCAAAGCGTTCATTTGTTACTTTAATGAAAAACGGCTCCCTTCCACTTTAACAGCCTTTCTCGTTAAAGTAGCTCCCCAATTTTTAACGCGTTTTAAGCTGACGTTGACACATACTTGCTGAGAACATCTTTTACTAGATAATCCAGCTAAATTAACGGCATTTTTCAAAAAGCTGCCGTATTTTAAAAGGCTTTTTCATTCAGGCGAAATTATTTTATGAAATAAATGGAATATAAAAAAAAACTTAATTCAAAGACAAATATTTAGAATTAATTAAAGCAGCCAACTTTGGCATTTATTTTGGTGTTCTTTTACGGAATTGAATTTGATACTTTGAAAAAACTGGGAAATTCTTCATTGTATGACAAGTTATTTTGCCTTTTCGTGTGTTTATTTTGGTAATTAATGTTTTCTTAAATTTCCAACACAAGAGAATAGGGAACTATAAATTCTTGGCTGAAATCATGGGATTATTTTATTCAATAAATCTTTCTTCAAGATGTCTGAAAATTGCTTTTTGATTCTAGAGATAAATCTATTTTATGATTTCACATTGATATGCTTTTCAACCTATATGATGGAATTTTAAATTATAATTTCTGTAAAATCTTTGTCTTAGTCTTCATTGTGGAATAAGTTATTTTGCTGAGAATAGAATACGGTAAATTGTTAATTGGAATTATATAAATGTTCTTCAGAAACTGTTTCCTAAGACTTTCCGAAAATTTCTTTTGTTTCTTAGGAAAATTCTGTTTTATAATTTCATATAGAGATATACCATATAAAGGTATTTTAAATTGCATTTCTAGTAAAAGCATTGTCGGAGAAATTGTTTCGCCTTTTAGATAATTAAAAATTTCCTAAATTGCCAACTTAGAAGAGTAGCGAAAGGTAAATTGCTGATTGAAATTATGCAAATATTTCTACAAATGTTCCTTAAAACTTCCTGCAAATTGCTCTTAATTTTTAATAAAAATTAATTTTATTATTTCGCATTGTTATCCATTTTAAACTTACATAATGGTGCTTTTAATTGTAAATCTAGAAAAATAGTCTTAGTCTTCAGCGTCATAGAAGTTATTTTGCCTCTCAGATAATTAAATAATTCCTATTTTGCAAACTTTGGGGAGCACAGAAAGGTAAATTGCTGATTGAAAAAAAATGCAAATATTTTTACAACTGTTTCTTAAAACTTTCTGAAACTCGCGTTTAATTCTTTTGAAAAATCTATCTTATGATTTTGCATGGGGATACTTTTCAAACCTATATAATGGTACTTTAAATTGTATTTCTAGTATTAAATAGTATTCAATCCAATAGTTTTCATTGTCGGAGAAGTTATTTGGCCTTTTAGATGATTAAAAGTTTCTTAAATTGCCTACTTAAGAGAATGGAGAAGAGTAAATTGTTGACAGAAATTGTTCAAATATTTCTACAATAGTTTTTGAAACTTTCTGAAAATTAATTTTAATTCTAAATAACATATGCATATTTTTATGATTTTGCGTTATATTTTTCACGTTTATATAATGGTATTTAGAGCATTGAGTCTTAGTAACATCTCTTTTTGTTTCATAATTCTACTATTAACTTTTATATAATAATCGCATTAACTCAAACAGTACAGAGAACCAGCTTACGTTGGAATACATTTTCTGTTTAAAACAAAATGTTATTGCAATTTTTCAATATAAATTAAATTCCAAAAAGTTATTCAATGCAATACATGATTCTACAAAACATGATTCTGCAAATGACAAGTACTATCGACAGGATAAATATATCAACGATATAAATATTTAAAGTTCCAGAATAAATATTTAAAGTATATTAAAATCCCAAATTTTAAGACACCATATTTAAAAATAATGATTCTAAGATAGAAACATATTTCGAGATGAACGTTTGAAAAGTTGGTTCGTGGTACGTCAACCTATTAATAGTTTTTTTAAACTACAATAATTTTTGTCGTATTTAAGATAAACACAGTGTGATCATAGTTTTGCTGAGATAAAATTCATTATTTTATGTTAAAATCTGTATCCTGATTTCAGTAAAATCAAGAATCTTTAAGAAGGCTCATAACTATAAATTTAGAGTAACCGTTGTTTCAAGAAATTACAGAATTACAATTACGTGTTTCCTTACTGATTTATTAGCGCAGTGATGTGATCATAGTAATTCGGTTTTAGTATTCATGCGTTTTAACTTTGCGAGTCTCTCCTGATGGAATAGCTGATGAATGTTTCGACTTCTGAAATATCATACAAATACGCATTACCTATGCTGATGTTTGACCTCTGAGATAAATATTTATTTCGATCATCTTTTGGTTCATCCTACCCAGTACAGAAATTACACTACGAATTTCTTTTGCGATTTATTAGCGCAGTGATGCGATCATAATTATTCGGTTTCAGTATTCATGAGTTTTTAACTTTGCGAGTCTCTCCTGATGGAAAAGCTGATGAATGTTTCGATTTCTAAAGTATCATACAAATACGCATATCTATGCTGATGTTTGACCTCTGAGATAAATATTTATTTCGATCATCTTTTGGTTCATCCTACCCAGTACAGAAATTACACTACGAATTTCTTTTGTGATTTATTAGCGCAGTGATGCGATCATAATTATTCGGTTTCAGTATTCATGAGTTTTTAACTTTGCGAGTCTCTCCTGATGGAAAAGCTGATGAATGTTTCGATTTCTAAAGTATCATACAAATACGCATATCTATGCTGATGTTTGACCTCTGAGATAAATATTTATTTCGATCATCTTTTGGTTCATCCTACCCAGTACAGAAATTACACTACGAATTTCTTTTGTGATTTATTAGCGCAGTGATGCGATCATAATTATTCGGTTTCAGTATTCATGAGTTTTAACTTTGCGAGTCTCTCCTGATGGAAAAGCTGATGAATGTTTCGACTTCTAAAGTATCATACAAATACGCATTACCTATGCTGATGTTTGACCTCTGAGATAAATATTTATTTCGATCATCTTTTGGTTCATCCTACCCAGTACAGAAATTACACTACGAATTTCTTTTGTGATTTATTAGCGCAGTGATGCGATCATAATTATTCGGTTTCAGTATTCATGAGTTTTTAACTTTGCGAGTCTCTCCTGATGGAAAAGCTGATGAATGTTTCGATTTCTAAAGTATCATACAAATACGCATATCTATGCTGATGTTTGACCTCTGAGATAAATATTTATTTCGATCATCTTTTGGTTCATCCTACCCAGTACAGAAATTACACTACGAATTTCTTTTGTGATTTATTAGCGCAGTGATGCGATCATAATTATTCGGTTTCAGTATTCATGAGTTTTAACTTTGCGAGTCTCTCCTGATGGAAAAGCTGATGAATGTTTCGACTTCTAAAGTATCATACAAATACGCATTACCTATGCTGATGTTTGACCTCTGAGATAAATATTTATTTCGATCATCTTTTGGTTCATCCTACCCAGTACAGAAATTACACTACGAATTTCTTTTGTGATTTATTAGCGCAGTGATGCGATCATAATTATTCGGTTTCAGTATTCATGAGTTTTTAACTTTGCGAGTCTCTCCTGATGGAAAAGCTGATGAATGTTTCGATTTCTAAAGTATCATACAAATACGCATATCTATGCTGATGTTTGACCTCTGAGATAAATATTTATTTCGATCATCTTTTGGTTCATCCTACCCAGTACAGAAATTACACTACGAATTTCTTTTGTGATTTATTAGCGCAGTGATGCGATCATAATTATTCGGTTTCAGTATTCATGAGTTTTAACTTTGCGAGTCTCTCCTGATGGAAAAGCTGATGAATGTTTCGACTTCTAAAGTATCATACAAATACGCATTACCTATGCTGATGTTTGACCTCTGAGATAAATACTTATTTCGATCATCTTTTGGTTCATCCTACCCAGTACAGAAATTACACTACGAATTTCTTTTGTGATTTATTAGCGCAGTGATGCGATCATAATTATTCGGTTTCAGTATTCATGAGTTTTAACTTTGCGAGTCTCTCCTGATGGAAAAGCTGATGAATGTTTCGACTTCTAAAGTATCATACAAATACGCATTACCTATGCTGATGTTTGACCTCTGAGATAAATATTTATTTCGATCATCTTTTGGTTCATCCTACCCAGTACAGAAATTACACTACGAATTTCTTTTGTGATTTATTAGCGCAGTGATGCGATCATAATTATTCGGTTTCAGTATTCATGAGTTTTTAACTTTGCGAGTCTCTCCTGATGGAAAAGCTGATGAATGTTTCGATTTCTAAAGTATCATACAAATACGCATATCTATGCTGATGTTTGACCTCTGAGATAAATATTTATTTCGATCATCTTTTGGTTCATCCTACCCAGTACAGAAATTACACTACGAATTTCTTTTGTGATTTATTAGCGCAGTGATGCGATCATAATTATTCGGTTTCAGTATTCATGAGTTTTAACTTTGCGAGTCTCTCCTGATGGAAAAGCTGATGAATGTTTCGACTTCTAAAGTATCATACAAATACGCATTACCTATGCTGATGTTTGACCTCTGAGATAAATATTTATTTCGATCATCTTTTGGTTCATCCTACCCAGTACAGAAATTACACTACGAATTTCTTTTGTGATTTATTAGCGCAGTGATGCGATCATAATTATTCGGTTTCAGTATTCATGAGTTTTTAACTTTGCGAGTCTCTCCTGATGGAAAAGCTGATGAATGTTTCGATTTCTAAAGTATCATACAAATACGCATATCTATGCTGATGTTTGACCTCTGAGATAAATATTTATTTCGATCATCTTTTGGTTCATCCTACCCAGTACAGAAATTACACTACGAATTTCTTTTGTGATTTATTAGCGCAGTGATGCGATCATAATTATTCGGTTTCAGTATTCATGAGTTTTAACTTTGCGAGTCTCTCCTGATGGAAAAGCTGATGAATGTTTCGACTTCTAAAGTATCATACAAATACGCATTACCTATGCTGATGTTTGACCTCTGAGATAAATATTTATTTCGATCATCTTTTGGTTCATCCTACCCAGTACAGAAATTACACTACGAATTTCTTTTGTGATTTATTAGCGCAGTGATGCGATCATAATTATTCGGTTTCAGTATTCATGAGTTTTAACTTTGCGAGTCTCTCCTGATGGAAAAGCTGATGAATGTTTCGACTTCTAAAGTATCATACAAATACGCATTACCTATGCTGATGTTTGACCTCTGAGATAAATATTTATTTCGATCATCTTTTGGTTCATCCTACCCAGTACAGAAATTACACTACGAATTTCTTTTGTGATTTATTAGCGCAGTGATGCGATCATAATTATTCGGTTTCAGTATTCATGAGTTTTTAACTTTGCGAGTCTCTCCTGATGGAAAAGCTGATGAATGTTTCGATTTCTAAAGTATCATACAAATACGCATATCTATGCTGATGTTTGACCTCTGAGATAAATATTTATTTCGATCATCTTTTGGTTCATCCTACCCAGTACAGAAATTACACTACGAATTTCTTTTGTGATTTATTAGCGCAGTGATGCGATCATAATTATTCGGTTTCAGTATTCATGAGTTTTTAACTTTGCGAGTCTCTCCTGATGGAAAAGCTGATGAATGTTTCGATTTCTAAAGTATCATACAAATACGCATATCTATGCTGATGTTTGACCTCAGAGATAAATATTTATTTCGATCATCTTTTGGTTCATCCTACCCAGTACAGAAATTACACTACGAATTTCTTATGTGATTTATTAGCGCAGTGATGCGATCATAATTATTCGGTTTCAGTATTCATGAGTTTTTAACTTTGCGAGTCTCTCCTGATGGAATAGCTGATGAATGTTTCGATTTCTAAAGTATCATACAAATACGCATATCTATGCTGATGTTTGACCTCTGAGATAAATATTTATTTCGATCATCTTTTGGTTCATCCTACCCAGTACAGAAATTACACTACGAATTTCTTTTGTGATTTATTAGCGCAGTGATGCGATCATAATTATTCGGTTTCAGTATTCATGAGTTTTTAACTTTGCGAGTCTCTCCTGATGGAAAAGCTGATGAATGTTTCGATTTCTAAAGTATCATACAAATACGCATATCTATGCTGATGTTTGACCTCAGAGATAAATATTTATTTCGATCATCTTTTGGTTCATCCTACCCAGTACAGAAATTACACTACGAATTTCTTTTGTGATTTATTAGCGCAGTGATGCGATCATAATTATTCGGTTTCAGTATTCATGAGTTTTTAACTTTGCGAGTCTCTCCTGATGGAATAGCTGATGAATGTTTCGATTTCTAAAGTATCATACAAATACGCATATCTATGCTGATGTTTGACCTCAGAGATAAATATTTATTTCGATCATCTTTTGGTTCATCCTACCCAGTACAGAAATTACACTACGAATTTCTTTTGTGATTTATTAGCGCAGTGATGCGATCATAATTATTCGGTTTCAGTATTCATGAGTTTTTAACTTTGCGAGTCTCTCCTGATGGAAAAGCTGATGAATGTTTCGATTTCTAAAGTATCATACAAATACGCATATCTATGCTGATGTTTGACCTCAGAGATAAATATTTATTTCGATCATCTTTTGGTTCATCCTACCCAGTACAGAAATTACACTACGAATTTCTTTTGTGATTTATTAGCGCAGTGATGCGATCATAATTATTCGGTTTCAGTATTCATGAGTTTTTAACTTTGCGAGTCTCTCCTGATGGAAAAGCTGATGAATGTTTCGATTTCTAAAGTATCATACAAATACGCATATCTATGCTGATGTTTGACCTCAGAGATAAATATTTATTTCGATCATCTTTTGGTTCATCCTACCCAGTACAGAAATTACACTACGAATTTCTTTTGTGATTTATTAGCGCAGTGATGCGATCATAATTATTCGGTTTCAGTATTCATGAGTTTTTAACTTTGCGAGTCTCTCCTGATGGAAAAGCTGATGAATGTTTCGATTTCTAAAGTATCATACAAATACGCATATCTATGCTGATGTTTGACCTCAGAGATAAATATTTATTTCGATCATCTTTTGGTTCATCCTACCCAGTACAGAAATTACACTACGAATTTCTTTTGTGATTTATTAGCGCAGTGATGCGATCATAATTATTCGGTTTCAGTATTCATGAGTTTTTAACTTTGCGAGTCTCTCCTGATGGAATAGCTGATGAATGTTTCGATTTCTAAAGTATCATACAAATACGCATATCTATGCTGATGTTTGACCTCAGAGATAAATATTTATTTCGATCATCTTTTGGTTCATCCTACCCAGTACAGAAATTACACTACGAATTTCTTTTGTGATTTATTAGCGCAGTGATGCGATCATAATTATTCGGTTTCAGTATTCATGAGTTTTTAACTTTGCGAGTCTCTCCTGATGGAAAAGCTGATGAATGTTTCGATTTCTAAAGTATCATACAAATTCGCATATCTATGCTGATGTTTGACCTCAGAGATAAATATTTATTTCGATCATCTTTTGGTTCATCCTACCCAGTACAGAAATTACACTACGAATTTCTTTTGTGATTTATTAGCGCAGTGATGCGATCATAATTATTCGGTTTCAGTATTCATGAGTTTTTAACTTTGCGAGTCTCTCCTGATGGAATAGCTGATGAATGTTTCGATTTCTAAAGTATCATACAAATACGCATATCTATGCTGATGTTTGACCTCAGAGATAAATATTTATTTCGATCATCTTTTGGTTCATCCTACCCAGTACAGAAATTACACTACGAATTTCTTTTGTGATTTATTAGCGCAGTGATGCGATCATAATTATTCGGTTTCAGTATTCATGAGTTTTTAACTTTGCGAGTCTCTCCTGATGGAAAAGCTGATGAATGTTTCGATTTCTAAAGTATCATACAAATACGCATATCTATGCTGATGTTTGACCTCAGAGATAAATATTTATTTCGATCATCTTTTGGTTCATCCTACCCAGTACAGAAATTACACTACGAATTTCTTTTGTGATTTATTAGCGCAGTGATGCGATCATAATTATTCGGTTTCAGTATTCATGAGTTTTTAACTTTGCGAGTCTCTCCTGATGGAATAGCTGATGAATGTTTCGATTTCTAAAGTATCATACAAATACGCATATCTATGCTGATGTTTGACCTCAGAGATAAATATTTATTTCGATCATCTTTTGGTTCATCCTACCCAGTACAGAAATTACACTACGAATTTCTTTTGTGATTTATTAGCGCAGTGATGCGATCATAATTATTCGGTTTCAGTATTCATGAGTTTTTAACTTTGCGAGTCTCTCCTGATGGAATAGCTGATGAATGTTTCGATTTCTAAAGTATCATACAAATACGCATATCTATGCTGATGTTTGACCTCAGAGATAAATATTTATTTCGATCATCTTTTGGTTCATCCTACCCAGTACAGAAATTACACTACGAATTTCTTTTGTGATTTATTAGCGCAGTGATGCGATCATAATTATTCGGTTTCAGTATTCATGAGTTTTTAACTTTGCGAGTCTCTCCTGATGGAAAAGCTGATGAATGTTTCGATTTCTAAAGTATCATACAAATACGCATATCTATGCTGATGTTTGACCTCAGAGATAAATATTTATTTCGATCATCTTTTGGTTCATCCTACCCAGTACAGAAATTACACTACGAATTTCTTTTGTGATTTATTAGCGCAGTGATGCGATCATAATTATTCGGTTTCAGTATTCATGAGTTTTTAACTTTGCGAGTCTCTCCTGATGGAATAGCTGATGAATGTTTCGATTTCTAAAGTATCATACAAATACGCATATCTATGCTGATGTTTGACCTCAGAGATAAATATTTATTTCGATCATCTTTTGGTTCATCCTACCCAGTACAGAAATTACACTACGAATTTCTTTTGTGATTTATTAGCGCAGTGATGCGATCATAATTATTCGGTTTCAGTATTCATGAGTTTTTAACTTTGCGAGTCTCTCCTGATGGAATAGCTGATGAATGTTTCGATTTCTAAAGTATCATACAAATACGCATATCTATGCTGATGTTTGACCTCAGAGATAAATATTTATTTCGATCATCTTTTGGTTCATCCTACCCAGTACAGAAATTACACTACGAATTTCTTTTGTGATTTATTAGCGCAGTGATGCGATCATAATTATTCGGTTTCAGTATTCATGAGTTTTTAACTTTGCGAGTCTCTCCTGATGGAAAAGCTGATGAATGTTTCGATTTCTAAAGTATCATACAAATACGCATATCTATGCTGATGTTTGACCTCAGAGATAAATATTTATTTCGATCATCTTTTGGTTCATCCTACCCAGTACAGAAATTACACTACGAATTTCTTTTGTGATTTATTAGCGCAGTGATGCGATCATAATTATTCGGTTTCAGTATTCATGAGTTTTTAACTTTGCGAGTCTCTCCTGATGGAATAGCTGATGAATGTTTCGATTTCTAAAGTATCATACAAATACGCATATCTATGCTGATGTTTGACCTCAGAGATAAATATTTATTTCGATCATCTTTTGGTTCATCCTACCCAGTACAGAAATTACACTACGAATTTCTTTTGTGATTTATTAGCGCAGTGATGCGATCATAATTATTCGGTTTCAGTATTCATGAGTTTTTAACTTTGCGAGTCTCTCCTGATGGAAAAGCTGATGAATGTTTCGATTTCTAAAGTATCATACAAATACGCATATCTATGCTGATGTTTGACCTCAGAGATAAATATTTATTTCGATCATCTTTTGGTTCATCCTACCCAGTACAGAAATTACACTACGAATTTCTTTTGTGATTTATTAGCGCAGTGATGCGATCATAATTATTCGGTTTCAGTATTCATGAGTTTTTAACTTTGCGAGTCTCTCCTGATGGAATAGCTGATGAATGTTTCGATTTCTACAGTATCATACAAATACGCATATCTATGCTGATGTTTGACCTCAGAGATAAATATTTATTTCGATCATCTTTTGGTTCATCCTACCCAGTACAGAAATTACACTACGAATTTCTTTTGTGATTTATTAGCGCAGTGATGCGATCATAATTATTCGGTTTCAGTATTCATGAGTTTTTAACTTTGCGAGTCTCTCCTGATGGAAAAGCTGATGAATGTTTCGATTTCTAAAGTATCATACAAATACGCATATCTATGCTGATGTTTGACCTCAGAGATAAATATTTATTTCGATCATCTTTTGGTTCATCCTACCCAGTACAGAAATTACACTACGAATTTCTTTTGTGATTTATTAGCGCAGTGATGCGATCATAATTATTCGGTTTCAGTATTCATGAGTTTTTAACTTTGCGAGTCTCTCCTGATGGAAAAGCTGATGAATGTTTCGATTTCTAAAGTATCATACAAATACGCATATCTATGCTGATGTTTGACCTCAGAGATAAATATTTATTTCGATCATCTTTTGGTTCATCCTACCCAGTACAGAAATTACACTACGAATTTCTTTTGTGATTTATTAGCGCAGTGATGCGATCATAATTATTCGGTTTCAGTATTCATGAGTTTTTAACTTTGCGAGTCTCTCCTGATGGAATAGCTGATGAATGTTTCGTTTTCTAAAGTATCATACAAATACGCATATCTATGCTGATGTTTGACCTCAGAGATAAATATTTATTTCGATCATCTTTTGGTTCATCCTACCCAGTACAGAAATTACACTACGAATTTCTTTTGTGATTTATTAGCGCAGTGATGCGATCATAATTATTCGGTTTCAGTATTCATGAGTTTTTAACTTTGCGAGTCTCTCCTGATGGAATAGCTGATGAATGTTTCGATTTCTAAAGTATCATACAAATACGCATATCTATGCTGATGTTTGACCTCAGAGATAAATATTTATTTCGATCATCTTTTGGTTCATCCTACCCAGTACAGAAATTACACTACGAATTTCTTTTGTGATTTATTAGCGCAGTGATGCGATCATAATTATTCGGTTTCAGTATTCATGAGTTTTTAACTTTGCGAGTCTCTCCTGATGGAAAAGCTGATGAATGTTTCGATTTCTAAAGTATCATACAAATACGCATATCTATGCTGATGTTTGACCTCAGAGATAAATATTTATTTCGATCATCTTTTGGTTCATCCTACCCAGTACAGAAATTACACTACGAATTTCTTTTGTGATTTATTAGCGCAGTGATGCGATCATAATTATTCGGTTTCAGTATTCATGAGTTTTTAACTTTGCGAGTCTCTCCTGATGGAAAAGCTGATGAATGTTTCGATTTCTAAAGTATCATACAAATACGCATATCTATGCTGATGTTTGACCTCAGAGATAAATATTTATTTCGATCATCTTTTGGTTCATCCTACCCAGTACAGAAATTACACTACGAATTTCTTTTGTGATTTATTAGCGCAGTGATGCGATCATAATTATTCGGTTTCAGTATTCATGAGTTTTTAACTTTGCGAGTCTCTCCTGATGGAATAGCTGATGAATGTTTCGATTTCTAAAGTATCATACAAATACGCATATCTATGCTGATGTTTGACCTCAGAGATAAATATTTATTTCGATCATCTTTTGGTTCATCCTACCCAGTACAGAAATTACACTACGAATTTCTTTTGTGATTTATTAGCGCAGTGATGCGATCATAATTATTCGGTTTCAGTATTCATGAGTTTTTAACTTTGCGAGTCTCTCCTGATGGAATAGCTGATGAATGTTTCGATTTCTAAAGTATCATACAAATACGCATATCTATGCTGATGTTTGACCTCAGAGATAAATATTTATTTCGATCATCTTTTGGTTCATCCTACCCAGTACAGAAATTACACTACGAATTTCTTTTGTGATTTATTAGCGCAGTGATGCGATCATAATTATTCGGTTTCAGTATTCATGAGTTTTTAACTTTGCGAGTCTCTCCTGATGGAATAGCTGATGAATGTTTCGATTTCTAAAGTATCATACAAATACGCATATCTATGCTGATGTTTGACCTCAGAGATAAATATTTATTTCGATCATCTTTTGGTTCATCCTACCCAGTACAGAAATTACACTACGAATTTCTTTTGTGATTTATTAGCGCAGTGATGCGATCATAATTATTCGGTTTCAGTATTCATGAGTTTTTAACTTTGCGAGTCTCTCCTGATGGAAAAGCTGATGAATGTTTCGATTTCTAAAGTATCATACAAATACGCATATCTATGCTGATGTTTGACCTCAGAGATAAATATTTATTTCGATCATCTTTTGGTTCATCCTACCCAGTACAGAAATTACACTACGAATTTCTTTTGTGATTTATTAGCGCAGTGATGCGATCATAATTATTCGGTTTCAGTATTCATGAGTTTTTAACTTTGCGAGTCTCTCCTGATGGAAAAGCTGATGAATGTTTCGATTTCTAAAGTATCATACAAATACGCATATCTATGCTGATGTTTGACCTCAGAGATAAATATTTATTTCGATCATCTTTTGGTTCATCCTACCCAGTACAGAAATTACACTACGAATTTCTTTTGTGATTTATTAGCGCAGTGATGCGATCATAATTATTCGGTTTCAGTATTCATGAGTTTTTAACTTTGCGAGTCTCTCCTGATGGAATAGCTGATGAATGTTTCGATTTCTAAAGTATCATACAAATACGCATATCTATGCTGATGTTTGACCTCAGAGATAAATATTTATTTCGATCATCTTTTGGTTCATCCTACCCAGTACAGAAATTACACTACGAATTTCTTTTGTGATTTATTAGCGCAGTGATGCGATCATAATTATTCGGTTTCAGTATTCATGAGTTTTTAACTTTGCGAGTCTCTCCTGATGGAAAAGCTGATGAATGTTTCGATTTCTAAAGTATCATACAAATACGCATATCTATGCTGATGTTTGACCTCAGAGATAAATATTTATTTCGATCATCTTTTGGTTCATCCTACCCAGTACAGAAATTACACTACGAATTTCTTTTGTGATTTATTAGCGCAGTGATGCGATCATAATTATTCGGTTTCAGTATTCATGAGTTTTTAACTTTGCGAGTCTCTCCTGATGGAATAGCTGATGAATGTTTCGATTTCTAAAGTATCATACAAATACGCATATCTATGCTGATGTTTGACCTCAGAGATAAATATTTATTTCGATCATCTTTTGGTTCATCCTACCCAGTACAGAAATTACACTACGAATTTCTTTTGTGATTTATTAGCGCAGTGATGCGATCATAATTATTCGGTTTCAGTATTCATGAGTTTTTAACTTTGCGAGTCTCTCCTGATGGAAAAGCTGATGAATGTTTCGATTTCTAAAGTATCATACAAATACGCATATCTATGCTGATGTTTGACCTCAGAGATAAATATTTATTTCGATCATCTTTTGGTTCATCCTACCCAGTACAGAAATTACACTACGAATTTCTTTTGTGATTTATTAGCGCAGTGATGCGATCATAATTATTCGGTTTCAGTATTCATGAGTTTTTAACTTTGCGAGTCTCTCCTGATGGAATAGCTGATGAATGTTTCGATTTCTAAAGTATCATACAAATACGCATATCTATGCTGATGTTTGACCTCAGAGATAAATATTTATTTCGATCATCTTTTGGTTCATCCTACCCAGTACAGAAATTACACTACGAATTTCTTTTGTGATTTATTAGCGCAGTGATGCGATCATAATTATTCGGTTTCAGTATTCATGAGTTTTTAACTTTGCGAGTCTCTCCTGATGGAAAAGCTGATGAATGTTTCGATTTCTAAAGTATCATACAAATACGCATATCTATGCTGATGTTTGACCTCAGAGATAAATATTTATTTCGATCATCTTTTGGTTCATCCTACCCAGTACAGAAATTACACTACGAATTTCTTTTGTGATTTATTAGCGCAGTGATGCGATCATAATTATTCGGTTTCAGTATTCATGAGTTTTTAACTTTGCGAGTCTCTCCTGATGGAATAGCTGATGAATGTTTCGATTTCTAAAGTATCATACAAATACGCATATCTATGCTGATGTTTGACCTCAGAGATAAATATTTATTTCGATCATCTTTTGGTTCATCCTACCCAGTACAGAAATTACACTACGAATTTCTTTTGTGATTTATTAGCGCAGTGATGCGATCATAATTATTCGGTTTCAGTATTCGTGAGTTTTTAACTTTGCGAGTCTCTCCTGATGGAAAAGCTGATGAATGTTTCGATTTCTAAAGTATCATACAAATACGCATATCTATGCTGATGTTTGACCTCAGAGATAAATATTTATTTCGATCATCTTTTGGTTCATCCTACCCAGTACAGAAATTACACTACGAATTTCTTTTGTGATTTATTAGCGCAGTGATGCGATCATAATTATTCGGTTTCAGTATTCATGAGTTTTTAACTTTGCGAGTCTCTCCTGATGGAATAGCTGATGAATGTTTCGATTTCTAAAGTATCATACAAATACGCATATCTATGCTGATGTTTGACCTCAGAGATAAATATTTATTTCGATCATCTTTTGGTTCATCCTACCCAGTACAGAAATTACACTACGAATTTCTTTTGTGATTTATTAGCGCAGTGATGCGATCATAATTATTCGGTTTCAGTATTCATGAGTTTTTAACTTTGCGAGTCTCTCCTGATGGAATAGCTGATGAATGTTTCGATTTCTAAAGTATCATACAAATACGCATATCTATGCTGATGTTTGACCTCAGAGATAAATATTTATTTCGATCATCTTTTGGTTCATCCTACCCAGTACAGAAATTACACTACGAATTTCTTTTGTGATTTATTAGCGCAGTGATGCGATCATAATTATTCGGTTTCAGTATTCATGAGTTTTTAACTTTGCGAGTCTCTCCTGATGGAAAAGCTGATGAATGTTTCGATTTCTAAAGTATCATACAAATACGCATATCTATGCTGATGTTTGACCTCAGAGATAAATATTTATTTCGATCATCTTTTGGTTCATCCTACCCAGTACAGAAATTACACTACGAATTTCTTTTGTGATTTATTAGCGCAGTGATGCGATCATAATTATTCGGTTTCAGTATTCATGAGTTTTTAACTTTGCGAGTCTCTCCTGATGGAATAGCTGATGAATGTTTCGATTTCTAAAGTATCATACAAATACGCATATCTATGCTGATGTTTGACCTCAGAGATAAATATTTATTTCGATCATCTTTTGGTTCATCCTACCCAGTACAGAAATTACACTACGAATTTCTTTTGTGATTTATTAGCGCAGTGATGCGATCATAATTATTCGGTTTCAGTATTCATGAGTTTTTAACTTTGCGAGTCTCTCCTGATGGAATAGCTGATGAATGTTTCGATTTCTAAAGTATCATACAAATACGCATATCTATGCTGATGTTTGACCTCAGAGATAAATATTTATTTCGATCATCTTTTGGTTCATCCTACCCAGTACAGAAATTACACTACGAATTTCTTTTGTGATTTATTAGCGCAGTGATGCGATCATAATTATTCGGTTTCAGTATTCATGAGTTTTTAACTTTGCGAGTCTCTCCTGATGGAAAAGCTGATGAATGTTTCGATTTCTAAAGTATCATACAAATACGCATATCTATGCTGATGTTTGACCTCAGAGATAAATATTTATTTCGATCATCTTTTGGTTCATCCTACCCAGTACAGAAATTACACTACGAATTTCTTTTGTGATTTATTAGCGCAGTGATGCGATCATAATTATTCGGTTTCAGTATTCATGAGTTTTTAACTTTGCGAGTCTCTCCTGATGGAATAGCTGATGAATGTTTCGATTTCTAAAGTATCATACAAATACGCATATCTATGCTGATGTTTGACCTCAGAGATAAATATTTATTTCGATCATCTTTTGGTTCATCCTACCCAGTACAGAAATTACACTACGAATTTCTTTTGTGATTTATTAGCGCAGTGATGCGATCATAATTATTCGGTTTCAGTATTCATGAGTTTTTAACTTTGCGAGTCTCTCCTGATGGAAAAGCTGATGAATGTTTCGATTTCTAAAGTATCATACAAATACGCATATCTATGCTGATGTTTGACCTCAGAGATAAATATTTATTTCGATCATCTTTTGGTTCATCCTACCCAGTACAGAAATTACACTACGAATTTCTTTTGTGATTTATTAGCGCAGTGATGCGATCATAATTATTCGGTTTCAGTATTCATGAGTTTTTAACTTTGCGAGTCTCTCCTGATGGAATAGCTGATGAATGTTTCGATTTCTAAAGTATCATACAAATACGCATATCTATGCTGATGTTTGACCTCAGAGATAAATATTTATTTCGATCATCTTTTGGTTCATCCTACCCAGTACAGAAATTACACTACGAATTTCTTTTGTGATTTATTAGCGCAGTGATGCGATCATAATTATTCGGTTTCAGTATTCATGAGTTTTTAACTTTGCGAGTCTCTCCTGATGGAAAAGCTGATGAATGTTTCGATTTCTAAAGTATCATACAAATACGCATATCTATGCTGATGTTTGACCTCAAAGATAAATATTTATTTCGATCATCTTTTGGTTCATCCTACCCAGTACAGAAATTACACTACGAATTTCTTTTGTGATTTATTAGCGCAGTGATGCGATCATAATTATTCGGTTTCAGTATTCATGAGTTTTTAACTTTGCGAGTCTCTCCTGATGGAATAGCTGATGAATGTTTCGATTTCTAAAGTATCATACAAATACGCATATCTATGCTGATGTTTGACCTCAGAGATAAATATTTATTTCGATCATCTTTTGGTTCATCCTACCCAGTACAGAAATTACACTACGAATTTCTTTTGTGATTTATTAGCGCAGTGATGCGATCATAATTATTCGGTTTCAGTATTCATGAGTTTTTAACTTTGCGAGTCTCTCCTGATGGAATAGCTGATGAATGTTTCGATTTCTAAAGTATCATACAAATACGCATATCTATGCTGATGTTTGACCTCAGAGATAAATATTTATTTCGATCATCTTTTGGTTCATCCTACCCAGTACAGAAATTACACTACGAATTTCTTTTGTGATTTATTAGCGCAGTGATGCGATCATAATTATTCGGTTTCAGTATTCATGAGTTTTTAACTTTGCGAGTCTCTCCTGATGGAAAAGCTGATGAATGTTTCGATTTCTAAAGTATCATACAAATACGCATATCTATGCTGATGTTTGACCTCAGAGATAAATATTTATTTCGATCATCTTTTGGTTCATCCTACCCAGTACAGAAATTACACTACGAATTTCTTTTGTGATTTATTAGCGCAGTGATGCGATCATAATTATTCGGTTTCAGTATTCATGAGTTTTTAACTTTGCGAGTCTCTCCTGATGGAATAGCTGATGAATGTTTCGATTTCTAAAGTATCATACAAATACGCATATCTATGCTGATGTTTGACCTCAGAGATAAATATTTATTTCGATCATCTTTTGGTTCATCCTACCCAGTACAGAAATTACACTACGAATTTCTTTTGTGATTTATTAGCGCAGTGATGCGATCATAATTATTCGGTTTCAGTATTCATGAGTTTTTAACTTTGCGAGTCTCTCCTGATGGAAAAGCTGATGAATGTTTCGATTTCTAAAGTATCATACAAATACGCATATCTATGCTGATGTTTGACCTCAGAGATAAATATTTATTTCGATCATCTTTTGGTTCATCCTACCCAGTACAGAAATTACACTACGAATTTCTTTTGTGATTTATTAGCGCAGTGATGCGATCATAATTATTCGGTTTCAGTATTCATGAGTTTTTAACTTTGCGAGTCTCTCCTGATGGAAAAGCTGATGAATGTTTCGATTTCTAAAGTATCATACAAATACGCATATCTATGCTGATGTTTGACCTCAGAGATAAATATTTATTTCGATCATCTTTTGGTTCATCCTACCCAGTACAGAAATTACACTACGAATTTCTTTTGTGATTTATTAGCGCAGTGATGCGATCATAATTATTCGGTTTCAGTATTCATGAGTTTTTAACTTTGCGAGTCTCTCCTGATGGAATAGCTGATGAATGTTTCGACTTCTAAGATATCATACAAATACGCATTACCTATGCTGATGTTTGACCTCTGAGATAAATATTTATTTCGATCATCTTTTGGTTCATCCTACCCAGTACAGAAATTACACTACGAATTTCTTTTGTGATTTATTAGCGCAGTGATGCGATCATAATTATTCGGTTTCAGTATTCATGAGTTTTAACTTTGCGAGTCTCTCCTGATGGAAAAACTGATGAATGTTTCGACTTCTAAAGTATCATACAAATACGCATTACCTATGCTGATGTTTGACCTCTGAGATAAATATTTATTTCGATCATCTTTTGGTTCATCCTACCCAGTACAGAAATTACACTACGAATTTCTTTTGTGATTTATTAGCGCAGTGATGCGATCATAATTATTCGGTTTCAGTATTCATGAGTTTTTAACTTTGCGAGTCTCTCCTGATGGAAAAGCTGATGAATGTTTCGATTTCTAAAGTATCATACAAATACGCATATCTATGCTGATGTTTGACCTCTGAGATAAATATTTATTTCGATCATCTTTTGGTTCATCCTACCCAGTACAGAAATTACACTACGAATTTCTTTTGTGATTTATTAGCGCAGTGATGCGATCATAATTATTCGGTTTCAGTATTCATGAGTTTTTAACTTTGCGAGTCTCTCCTGATGGAATAGCTGATGAATGTTTCGACTTCTAAAATATCATACAAATACGCATTACCTATGCTGATGTTTGACCTCTGAGATAAATATTTATTTCGATCATCTTTTGGTTCATCCTACCCAGTACAGAAATTACACTACGAATTTCTTTTGTGATTTATTAGCGCAGTGATGCGATCATAATTATTCGGTTTCAGTATTCATGAGTTTTTAACTTTGCGAGTCTCTCCTGATGGAATAGCTGATGAATGTTTCGACTTCTAAAATATCATACAAATACGCATTACCTATGCTGATGTTTGACCTCTGAGATAAATATTTATTTCGATCATCTTTTGGTTCATCCTACCCAGTACAGAAATTACACTACGAATTTCTTTTGTGATTTATTAGCGCAGTGATGCGATCATAATTATTCGGTTTCAGTATTCATGAGTTTTTAACTTTGCGAGTCTCTCCTGATGGAAAAGCTGATGAATGTTTCGTTTTCTAAAATATCATACAAATACGCATTACCTATGCTGATGCTATGCAGATACGCATTACCTATGCATTTATTTCGATCAATTTTAGGGTCATTCCATCCGGGTAATTGAAAAGCATAGATTACGTAAATTGATATAAACGGTTTAGTTAATTTTAAAAAATCAGCTATGTGATGAAATAAAACAATTTTAAGCTATTTTTACGACATTTTGTAGCTAAAATCATTCTATTTAAAATAATGGATAATTATTTATTTATTTTTTTAAAAAGGCCTTGGTCTGTAATTAAACTCAGAAATTGATTGTTTACTAAATGTCACTTAATGTTTTGTTATAATACCTCTTCATTTCTTAAAATTGCGTTTAAATAAATAAAATATAATAACAAAAATAGGATAAAATTTTAGTATTTTCAAAAATGATTATTTAGCTTTCACTGCCATGAATACATTGCCAAAAGTTTAAATATTTTAAATGTTAGCATCTTTTTCTCTCACATCGAGACATGATTCTCAGCGTAAGAAACTTAAACTAGAGCGAGGATGATATTTTTTTAGTACGAATCGGGGAGACGCCTGACTTAGCAGAAAAGGGCAAAATGCAGCAAATCACTATTTTCCCGTAGTCGTCATTGTGTCAGAACAGAGTCAATGACATGTCAGAAACTTATAACATACTTTTTTTTTTATCTATGTCAAGCACCATTATTTTTCACGCTAAAATACTGTCACTCTATCATTATTTTAAATTTTTTATCAATAGGGATTACGTTTCAATGGAAAAAGTTGCGCTTAAAAATTTGGAAAGTGTCACTGTAATTTTATCCTAAGAGTTAGATAATCGTTTACAACACTTTGCTTTGAAAGAAATCGGCCAAATAATTGCGAAAGCAAATATTAACTTTGTGATATTTTTAAATTGATGACTTAGAAACTATTTGACCAATTTTTTCAAATTTTGTATTTTATTATTTGAAGTTACATGATGTAAAAATTATACACCTTATAGTCCAAAATTTTTTGGACCCCTATTAAATGAATTGTTAAAAAATAATAAATAATTTTAAAAATTACTTTTCGTGTTCAATTATTTTCAGATAATCGAATTTTACAATGAAATAAGCATCACAAATCTTTCAATTAATTTAAAAAGTCCTCAAGATATAGTGAAACACGTAAAAAGTAAAATTAACATTATGGGGTCCAAAATTTCGAACGCTCTAGTGAGATCATATTTCCCAGATTGCGGTCAAATCATGAATCCTAATTATTAGGATTCCTGATTAGACATACCGTCGAAAAAGGTATGTTTCATAGAAAGTACGTTTTTGTGTCTGATTTTGTAACTCAAAATATCATCAGAGCTAATCAATTTGCGTACTAGAGGTCAAGCAGTCGAACTATTAAGATTGAGTTCCAGTACGTGAAATCCGATCATTAAATGAAAAGTTATTCAGGTTGAGCCATTTTTTATTCTACGAACTGTATATATGGCTCTTTTTAAATCAATATAAGCATTGTAATATGATTTTCTTTAATTATTTACCAACGTTAATCCAAAAGGATGCGATACGTCCTGTACAAGTTGAGTACGATGTTTGCCACTCAAATCCGATGACTCAATGCGGTCCAGTTGAGCATCTACCCAATAAAGGCGTCTGGCTTCATAATCAATAGTCAGTCCATTCGGCCATCCCAAATCAGTGGCCACTATAACCCGACGAGAACTGCCATCTAAGTAAGCTCTTTCGATTTTTGGAGGTTTGCCCCAATCAGACCAGAAAAGATAACTGAAAAATACGATTTTATAAGAGTTCAGAAATGATAGAAAATTTTATTCATAACTTACTTAGGAGGACTAAGTAGATTATGAATTAAAAAAAACAAAGCGATGGATGACTTAAGTGGAGTTAAAGTTGGATGTTAATTAGAATTTCATGTTTTCATTTACAAATGTTATATTTTGAAAAATAGCTTTTTTAATGAGCAAATGTTTTATGATATAAATCGTAACCGAGAAGGGCGTTTTCAGCCCACATTAAAACGTTTTCCGAAGATATTAATTTGAAGATTATTTATTAAATAAAAGCTTGCTATTTTAGCAAATCAAAACTAAACTAAATAAACAAACATAATAGCTAGCTCAAAAAATACCTTGAAATATTTGAAAACGTGTGTTTAAAATGGATTTTTTCAAATGTTTAAGAGTTTACAAAATTAGTTTTCCATAATTTTCTTTTCTACTTTTCTTTTCAATTTCTCCTCTTGAGTCTATTGTATGCGCAACTTCTACAGTTATTCCGTTTATTTAATATATATATATATATATATATCGAAATTAAACGTACATAAATGACATTTTGAATGTTTCTTAAATATTACTCTTCAGTATTTAAAGAATACATAGGTTATTATGCTTAAAATAAAGAGACGATCACGAAATTGTAAATTTCGCTACAAAGCGTCAAAATTTGCTTAAGAACTGAAACAGAGTCAATTTTTCATTAACTTCGCTCTCAAAATGTGTAGAAATTTAAAATTTCACAAATTTAAGTTTTAAACCTTAACTTTGCATACTCTGAAAAGCACATCATACAGTGGAATGGCGAATACATAGAATGCCGATATACAATAGAATGCCGATATACAATAGAATGCCGATACGAACACGAAATTGTAAATTTTGCTACAAAATTTACTTAAGCATCAAAATTTGCTTAAGAACTAAAACAGATCCAATTTTCCAGTAACTTCATTCTCAAAATTTTTTAAAATTTAAACTTTCACAAATTTAAATTTTAAACCTTTATCTTGCTTACTCTGTAAAGCACATCATTCAGTAGAATGCCGAATATGTTTCATTAACGATGCACAATTCGGTTTAAAAAAATGTATAGATATAAAGAAAGAGTATGTGTACCCTTTTCTAGGAAACACAACTATTGCCCGTGGCTCATCCAAATCGATATCAATCAAAACTTTTCTGCAAGTTCCATCTGATCGAGATACTTCGATGATGTTTCTCCCACTATCAGCCCAGTAGAGATTTTTGGCAACCCAATCCAACGCTAATCCATCAGCTGTCACTAAATCACTAGATATGATTGTCTTCACATTCGAACCATTCCAATTGGCACAACTAAAAAATAAATAAAATAAACTTGACCAGCCCTTTTGATCTTTAAAATAATATTTATTTACCCTCTGACGCAAAGGGGACACCAGTGTCTCGTTTATATATTTACTTTTCTGTCGCTCTAATTGCAAGCAAACACATATTTTGGTATTTTTTTTAATTATTGAAAACAGACTAATAGTAACTAAAAAAATTTGTAAGATTATGGGAATCAAATTTGTTCTAAAGCGTAAGATCCGAACAACTAGTTTGACAATTTTTTTTCCATTCACATTCAAAAATGTATCGATAGTAGATTTTGTAAATTGCAGAAATTTCAATAGTGAATAACTGTTTTGTATTAGATTTATATAACTTCAAATAAGTGCGAATTTGAACAGTTATTGTTTGAAAGTGATCTGTGTTTGGAAAATTTTACCTTTTACTCAGAAAAAAAAGACACCGGTGTTTCACGCTGTATTTCATAAATATAAATTATTAAAATAAATATAATATTTTTCACTTATTTTGACCAAAGCTAATACACAATAATGAAATAAGTATGACAAATATTTCGGATAAAAATTCTGCTTCAAAGGGTTAAACATCGTGTAAAGGAGAGATCGAAAATCTCTCAGCAAAATTATTTGGTTTTGATTGTGAACGTTACACTAAAAAGGCTATCGGCGATGGTCGTGAAATCATAACACAGTTTAGTTTAGACAATTAATCGGCAGACCACTACACCACAAGTCTCTGCGGCAAAACCACGGTGTATTTTACACTAGCATGGATTCCGAACATTTGAAACACGCGTAGCGAAAGTTCGTTTCAATCAGATCTGCATCCTTTAGCACGGTGAACTAAACACCTGCTCATACTATGGTAGTCAAATACTGAATTCACAGACTATGACACTAGAATGAGTGCTAGAATTCTTATATAGTGGTTATTTTATAGATCCAATAGCGTTTGAGTGAAGAAATTAAAAAAATTCGCATTTTAGTATTCGTATTTTTTTGAGAAATAATTGACTGATTTTGTTCAAAATATGTATTTTGTAATATAAAATTATGCGACAGTGTTTGTTGTTGTTTTCATCCCCATGACAAGTGGAGCTAGATCAGGTCCATGAGCTCGTTCACTCTAAGAAAGTCTAGTACTAGCAGGGGAGCTTGAACCAGGTCCTGCCTGGTAAGTCCCAGACAAGATAAAATGTAGTCAGGGGAGTCCTATGCTTTATATAACCGCTACAAGATAAAACAGTAAAAATAAGAATTAATTTTTAAAGAATAATTAATTAAATGAGAATAATTGCTAGGAATTTTTTTACTTGTAATGTTTGGAAAGAAAAATTTTATTGCGAACGCAAATCATTTAAACGTTGCTGTGAAATGGCGAATTACGCGAAAAGAGAGACATTAAGATTAAAGGCTTAGATTTTCGATCATCACTTTCTTGACCGTATGCCATACATTGAGATCATAATTTCCAGGTTGTGCCTATTTTTGTATTTTTTTTGGTGACCAAGTATTCAAGCCGGTCGAAATAAAGTATGTTTATTAGGAAAAAATACGTAAGTTGTGCGTTGGATCCCGTAGGTTAATCTTGCACTAATTAATTAACATGTTTGAGGTTAGATATTTGAGCCACTAAAAATGACTCTAAAACGCAATTGAAAATCCAATCACGAAACAAGTTATGGGAGGTGATGTCTTTATTTGCTCACGTTATATGTATTTGATAGCTGTCCAATGGAAGAATTTCCCATAAGATAACAATACGTATAAGATAAGCACTAAGTATTTAAATTGTGACTCTCACGAATTTGTATAGTCAAAGCACCAAATTTAAGGCTAAGTAAATTCATTGAAGAATATTTAAAGCCTGGTTAAAAGAGGCATCTCTAGTACCCATATAGCTTTGTTTGCAATAATGATTATGAAATAGCCTTATATTAACTTATTTATCGGAACGACATACTTTACATATATGTTAATCGATAATGAGACTTTTTTTCATTCGATAAACGTCGGTTAAAGCTGCTAGTAGAAATTCTGTCCCATTTTTAGAATATGTAAATATAATCCTCTTGAATTTAAAGAGCATTTAAAATAGACAATAAAGCATGCCTTGCTGCTTTCATATTAAAACGTAATAAACTTAGGCATTTAGTACAAATAGCTTCGTTTTGGAAATGCCTTTTTCATTTGAATAAAATTTGAATAATGCGTTTCTAAAGATGCTAATGTATTTATCTCGAGATAAATTCAAAACTGAAATAAATGAAAAACTAAGCGGCTATTGCGTTGTAAGCCGTGTTGAAAAATATTTTCCTTCCTTTCATTTATAACATTCACCAACAAAATATGTTTTGTACTTTATTCGCAGCAGAATTATATGATGCCATTTGTTTCCTATTTTATAGAGATTTGAATAAATGAAAGTAGAAAACACAATCATAAATTACAGACTCAAGCTCTAGAAAGCGACTTAAAGCGATGCACATAATTTCAATTTACTTCTCCTGCTAAGTTTTCTTCATAAATATCTGAAGGAACGCCAAAACACCAGTGTTCATCACTCCCCCTGGCGCAGTACTCGCATATTACATCTACTTAACCTACTTTGCCTCCTACTAAAATAAAAAAAAGAACGCATGTCCAGCTTGTATCGCTCTCTGAAAATGGTTGCATAATAATCTGTAAAGTACTTTCTTCTTTATGGCATTGCTGTTTGTTGTATCTTTCTACCGTCTCCAAGAAGAGACGTTTACAGTGTCTAAAGTTGGCGATAGCCTGTGGGCTGTAGGAGTCCGAAGTCGAAATTACATTTGCTTTTTACTTTTTTTCTTCAGAATCCTGAAATTGCCTGGTACCATCTCAAGATGGGTTGAAAGAAGTAGGGGGAAGCTGAATTATTCAAGAATTCTTGCAAAAATTTCGCTTCTGGGAAAAATCGATGTTTTTTTCCCTTTCCTCATATTTTTCATCGTTATTCGTTTCCCTCGAAATGCTGTGTGCTTATCTATTTCGATTATTTACACATATTTTTTCCCCTTTCTTTCATTTCTGTTTTACCAGAAAAAGTTTCGTACTTCGCGCTGTGTTTGCATATTAGTTTTCTGGTGGGAAAGAATATATCGCTGATTTATTATTTTTGGAATTTTTAATCTAATCTTTCGGATTCTCTTGTAATGGAATAGACTGAAATTGAAAATTTTGATGTAAAGTGAAAAGTTTTACGAATGAGTTTGCTACTTTTGGGACGCAGAAGATAGAAATTTGACTTTAAATTATAAATGACAGTTCTGAATTTCCATTCTAATGAAATCAAATGAACTTTATTCATACAAACGTTCGTTTAATTTTAAAGATTTTTTTTTCTGAAATTTGAATATTTAGATTGAAAATTTGGTTTTACTTGAATTAAAAAAAATATTATAATATTGTTCAGAATAATTGAAAAGTTAAATTATTCTGTGGAAAATACGTTTACAGTAATATATAAAATGTTTTTGAAAATGAGTTCAATATATTTGTCTAGTGTATAAAGAATTAATTTTTCATAATTTGTAAATAAAAGTGACTATAATTACTTTTTGAGTACATTACTGCATCCAGGTCTATAGAAATAAACGGGTGAGCCTAAAAAAAATGTGTAAACCCTTTTCGGATGCATAGGAAAATTGACCTCCAGGGCAATATGAATTCTAGAGATAATTTCATGACTTTCCACAGGCCAACAGGGCGATAGGATCTCGGAACTAATCCCCCCAATTTTTTTTTTTTTTTTTTAATCATCTTTTAGATCTTCTTCAAGTTCTCCCCAAGTTTACTCAGAATTTTTATTCACTTCTTGTAAAATATTTCCACCTTAAGAAATCTAATCTTATCAGGTACAACAAGTTTTCTACTGGGGATAAACACAATTGTGTAGGTGCCCCACAAAATTAATATAGTTCCAGTTCCAGGTCTATAGAAAATATCAGTGTTTAAAAATCTTTAACACTTAGTTTAAATTTTTATGACTTTCAACGTTTATATGGTATTATAGATCAGCTGAATGCATTTTTTTCGTACGAAGTAAAAAAGTAAATAATGAACAAATCGTCATTTATCAACGCTGTGAAACTGTGCACAAAACTGAAAGTCACCGACACAATTAATAAAATTAAAATAGTTTTTTTATGAATATTATTTGTTGTTCTCCTGATTAGTTTTACGTTATTAAGAAAAACACGTTTTTTGACTTTCATATCATAAAATAAAGATTACTCGATTCAGCATTATTTTGAATGTTGCTAAAGGCCAACTCATAGTAAAAATTTACCACAATCAATTTTCTCTGGTACTCATCAGGTTCCTCTTTCCAGAATAAGTATTAAAATTGTACAGTTTTGGTACAGTTTTAAAAGGTATCAAATATATTAATTAAATAATTTGTATCTATATAACTATATTTAGCTACCATTTTAACTGCACCAATTACTATAGTTACTATCCCCAAAATGAAAAGCATTGACGACAAACACAGTATGGCCAGTTTTTGATTTTCTTCTAATCGAAATACCATTTCTCCATTACTTTTGCTTTTTAGTACATAATTTTTTTCGTTTCAATTAGTAGTTACAGCCAAAATTAATTAAGCATCATCGGCTGCTTTAATAGTATAGTAGTATAGTATTTTTTAAAATCTTTACTAAACGAAATATTACAATTTCTTCATTAATTTTATTTTTCAGAACATAAATTTTTTTTTAATTTTAATTACTGCCGACTTGAAATTATTAGGTTTATTGAAACATATTTCAAAAGCATAATTATGAAAAAATAAACACGTGGTTTTAGATAACTTTAGGAATGCTAATTTGGTAGCATAGCCTACCTATACTCCCACTTAAAAATGTAACTAAATCGTGCAGTAAACTTCTTCGTTGATTAATGAAAGCTATATACTAGCAAACAGCATCGATGTTATTTTTAAAATATTTCATAAAACAGAATAATTTATAGTTTGAAGCAATAATTTACGGTTTAAAACAATGGCTTGTTCTGAAACAATGAGAAAATTCTATTTTTCAAACTTCTTTTCCGAATTATCTAATTATGATTTTTTCTAAAACTTTTTCACTTGAAGTCGTTAGCACGAATGGTTTTGTAATTACAGGAGGTACACTCAAGCAGACAAACTCTTCATTTTATTATTAGAGGTGATACGAAAAATGTTTTAAAGACTTCCAGGAAAAAACCACCAAAAAACAAAAGAATTCTTTAAAAAAATGGTTTATTGTTTTGTTCTAAATACGTTAATTAGGGAATAAGAAAGTTTTGTTTTTATGAAATTATAATAAATAAAAATATTTACTTAAATAGGATTAGAAGTAGTTTTTTTTTCTGGAAAATTACGGTTTTTTCTAATATCTCATTTAATATAGTGAAGAGTTTCTGCTAATTCTAGTTCTCAATATAACTTTTCGCAAAACAATTGTCATAGATTCTTCTTGAATTTAATTATATGTAATCCAACATTCACCAGCCCGAAAATACGTTTTAAGAGTTTTTCTGACAATGAAATATAAAATTCACATAGAGTGTTTAAAAAGAAACTTTTTCAAAAGTAAAGAAGCATAAAAAAATCAAAATTAAATTTTGACGAATTTTAGTTGAGATCGAGTAAAGCAAAATATGAATTAAAAAATCTTAGAAAATTCAGTTTATTTGCCTGAAATAAAACACATCTCGTTACGAATTACCTTACAGAATTATCCCGAAAATAAACTGGATACTGTAGATTTCAATCACTAAATAGATCACGAAAATAATTCGTTATAATGTAATAAAATTTTTTTTATTTAAATACTAATTCGAAACGAATGTTTATTCAGAGAAACGTCCTTTTTATCATCCATTTCGCAACTACAAACTACTAATTAGTATATTTAAGTTCAGCCTTTCGATTGCATCGTAGTACAGGACAGTGTGATTGCTAGATCGAAAGGTGCTCTGTTTTCCATTGATGTACTACAAAAATACTTCAAAATTGAAGTAGTTAGGTAGAAATTAAAATACAGATCAAGAAAAGTGTTAAGTAAAAAGAACACATTAAGGCAAGTGTACAAACCTGAAAATATAGCTATTGTAATAAAATAAAAAGCTAAATGGTGCATACTTTTGTTGAAACGTGTAATTAGTGCATAGCAAATTATTTCATCTCACTTTTACAATTCTAATTCTAATTTGTCATCGTTACAACAATAACAGATTATGATTGGATCGTTATTTAGGGTAATTGAATTGTAAAAAATGAACAAGAAATATTAAATATCTCATGAACATTTACATTTTAAAAAGAAAAACATTTTAAAAAGAAAAAAAATATATATAAAGTATAATTTTCATAGAAAAACTGTGGTATTTTTCTCCTAAATCATCAAAAAAAAAACCCTATTTTTAAAAGTAAACAAATGTAAGTAAACGTATATAGGTTTTTCTGCTACTGTAGCGCCGCCTTTACTGTGGCCGGGCGTATTTCTTGAATTTTCCTTACTCTTAAAACAAAGGTGCTAACAAATGCATATTTATTATCAAGATTTTGTCATATGTTTTGTAGAATGTTTTTGATATATAAAAAAGTTTATCTTTTGCAAAAATCTCTTTCAATGTTTAATTATTTCCAAATATCAACACTTGAATCGAAGTAATTTTTTAAGTAAATATTGAAAACAAAAGCAAAATAGTACATTGTTTTATTGAAACTTGAAAGTTGGAAGCAAATTATTTCATCTTATTTTTACAATTCATAATAGTTTATCATTTTTATTAATGGACTGTAATTGCATAGTTATCTAGGTAATTGAGTTATTAAAAGTGAAAAAATATAATAATATAAAATCTCCTGATAAAATTTTATGAAGAAAATAAATGTAAAATCGTAATTTTTAAATTAAAAACAACGGTATTTTTCTCATAAATGAGAAACGAAAATATTAATTTTCAAAAGTACGGAAGTGCAAGTAGATATACGCATTTCTCGAATTTTCCTTACTACTAACAAGGGTGAAAATATACACATATACGTTTTCAATATTTTTTAATATTTTTGCAAGGATTTTTATTAATACATAAGAATCTATCTTTTTACAACAATCTATTTTAATGATAATTATTTCGGAATAACAACGCTTGAATCGAAGTAATTTATTGAGTAAATATAAGTTACGACACGATTATTATGCAAAGAATAGAGAAAATGTTTTTCCCGCCTTCTCGTCTATCGTCATTAACGACAAAGAATAAGTGTCTTGGCAACAGATTTCAGATTATAAAGTAGATCTCATATTCGTTGTTATGGCTCTCCATGCTAAAGTGTTAAAGGCTAATGTTGGCTTTTAGTACCTTTTATTTCGGGTCCTGGTCTTAAGAGATAGGCCATGAAGAGGGAAGCAATTTAGAACTTTCTATTCTGGGGAAATCTCAGAAATTACTCAGCAAATTGTGTCTACTCTTAGAACAAGAATTTCTGAGTAAATTAGGTTAATTAACTAACTGAAGGCACCAAATTTATAATAAGTGTTAAAAAAGTAATTCCTTAAAGGTGATAATATAAGTTTTCATAGTTATGTTTTTTAAATGTTTGATAGGAGCTTATAATTTAAATTGTTTTATGTTAGGTATATTTTTATTTTAAAATAGTTTTATTACCTGTTATATGCTCGATTAGTTTTTTAAAGCGGCTGTACGCTTTTAAAGTTGTAAATTTTTAAAAAGGCTAACTTTTTTATCAATTTTTTTAAATTTATGATTTAAAAAATATCAAGTTCTTCTAGGTTTTCGCATTAACTATGCATTGCTTTTTTGTTTGTTCGTATTTTAAAATTGTCTAGAAATTTTAATTTTAATTTAGTTTTTTCCTTTCATGAAAAATTAAAAAAAATGTACTTAATGGAATGAAAATTTTACTCCCATACGTTTTATCTGTTAGTCTTTTAGAATTGTCTAGAAATTTAAATGTTACTTCATTTTTTCTTTTCATTCAAAATTTCAAAATATATATATATTTAATGGAATTGAAATTTTACCTCTAAACCTTTTGTCAGTTAGTTTTTATGGTATCCAACAGGTTAAAAATCGGCAATTTCGACAAAAATTTCGATTTTATTTTTCTTGACTATGTTTGAACTTTTTTCTCCACTAACTTTCGAAATTTGTCTTCTCTGATTTTAATTATCCGAAATTAATTTAGTTTTTACTTTCTTTCAAAGGCTGACAGACATTTTTTTTTTTACCTTAAATGCATTTTTAGAAAAACCTGGATTTTGAGAAAATATTTTTACGCTAACACACATTAAAAAAATGTTAACACAGAATTTTTAAAACCTCGTAAGGTTGATTTTGTATTATATTAACTAATATCGAACTAAAAGATAAAGTGCTAAATGTGAATTTATACTTATCATACTTAAAGTGAGAATGTTCAGAATTGTCTTTTAAAAAATTAATATTGAGCAATATATTGAGTTCTATCTCAATGTATATTTGAAATTTTTTAAACATTTTAATATAGATTCATAGTATTAGGATTCCTCCTTACCGAAAATAAAGTTAAAATTTTAATTAAGTCTACGTTTAATAAAATATGTCACACCTAGTCAGATACCTTAATTAAAATTGTTAATCGTAACTGATTCTGAAAACTTTTAATTTTTTAATGATTTCAATTATTATTCTAAACTATGAGTATGTTTAGATTCTAAATTATGTATAGTGCGTCTAAAGGGAAAAAAAGGATCACCTTGAATAACTTTTAATCTAACGATCAGAATTTCAGGTTCTAGGACTCAATCTTAATAATTCTAAGGGGTGACTTTAAATATGCTAATTATTTAGTGCAGACGATATTTTAAGATATAAAATCAGACACAAAAACATATTTTATCTGAAAAAACATACCTTTTTTCAACGGAGTTCGACTTTTGATCCCTAAAATATGTGTTGGTGACTATCTGAAAAATATGCTCCCTATAGTTTGGTCATTATAGCACTTCAAAGTTTGAACCCCTTAATGTTAATTTTACTTTTTGCGTATTCCGCTATATCTTGAGAATTATTTAAGCAAATTGAAGCATTTTTACACACAATTATAAAATTTGTTTATCCAAAGATAATTCCATGCAAAACAAAATATTAGTAAATATTTATTATTTTGTTTATTATTTTATTTAAGAATGGTCGAAAAAATGTTGAATTGTTAGGTATGCAATTTTTTTTTGCATCATTTTAAGGAATGTAGTTTTATAAGGCAAAATACAAACGAAATCTGTCGAATCGTTGCAGAGAAATTGAATTCCAAATTAATCAGATAATTAATTTCGATTTCTCAGGAATTATTCGTCCGATTTGGCACAAATTTTGTATTTTGCCATATAAAATTAAATTCTTTAAAATTATGCGACAAGCTGTCGATCTTACAATTGCACATGTTTTGACCATTTTTGATTAAAATGACAAAAAATAATAAATATTTACCAAAATTTTTTTTCGCATGGAATTATTATCTTTGAATAAATTGTTTGTAATTATGCTAAAAATTTTTCAAATTCACTTAAAGTTCTTGTGATATGGCGAAGTAAGCAAAAAGTGAAATTAACATTAAGGGGTCAAAAATTTGGACCTCCCTCCTGACCAAACTATTGGGACCATATTTCCCAGATTGCGGCTACCCCCTATGCTTTGGAGATCAGAAATCAAAATATTTCGTAAAAAAAGTATGTCAATTCATAAAAATTAGGTTTTTTGGTCTGATTTCCTAATTTGAAATATTATCTACACTAATTAATTAGCATATTTGAGTTCAACCCTTCGAACCATTAAGATTGAATCCTAAAATCTGAAGATCCGATCATTAGATCAAAAGTTATTCAGGGTGGTCCGTTTCTTGGGAGTACTGTTAATTAAAAAAATTAACTTGTTTAGAAATATCAAATTTAGTTTTTATGACTAAAAAGAAATTCAGATTTTTTGATAAATTTAATAAAAAAATCAGTTCAATTTATATTTTAAAGATTTAGTTGAAAAAAAAAAGTTAATCTCCCGCAATCAAGAGAATGATTTAAGTTTTTTTTTTACCAAACTTTATTTTTTATATTACGATTAACTCTTAATTTCTTACCTATATTACACATGTAGGGCGCTTGAAACTTGTTCCTATAAAACTTTAGCCTTCTAAATTTGAAGTTGACTCAAGCAACGAAATACTGGAGAGAGTATGGTGAAAAAAAATTAGGTTTTCGCAGAGAGTTTTCTGAATTAAACTTACCCATATTAGCTAAGATTAAAAACCATTAAAACCTTCTTGTTTGTAAGGGAAAAGAAACCAATCCATTATTCTACTACTTGGTTTATTTTGTAATAGCACTGCTAACCACGAAAATGCAAGATTACAATTAACAATATTTATCACTATACCTTTTAATTCCAAGCTTTTTCTCTACCGAAATCTCTTGTTCAATTTCTGTCTCAGATGGGTGATATATTGTATTTTATAAACTTTTCTTAAGATAATCGGCCTTCATCCAGTTTACATTTGTCCGATATTCCCTACACTCGGTTCTTAAGGTTAAGAACAAGTGTTTGGTATTCTTTACACTGATCAGTATAAACTTGCGGTATTCTCTTCCCTGGTTCCTCTAATCTAAAATTTGTAAAATTTCTAAGCCACCTTCGCGAGACAGGAGAAAAAATCCGGTTGATTAAAAAAGAACAAAATAATATTAAGAAACACATGAAAAGTATAAATTGTGACTAACGTAGCATTGAAATTTATTTGAATCTATTATTTAAATTGCTTAAATTGTTATTCATATTTGATTAGCTGATTCAGAAATTGAAACTAAACTCATCCTGCTGCATACGTTTCACAAAAAATGTAATTATTCATTCACTACCTTTTCCCTCCTGCAAAAATCGTGGAACAATCCACTCTCATAAGGAAGAAATTTAAAATTTAAGATCCAGTACCGCACTCTTATTGTACTGCAATGTTGCTACCATGACAAATTTAATACCACTTGAAATGGCACTCAATAGTTTACTAATTTGCGTTGCTTGAGCCTAAGGAGAGAGCATTATCATAACTATAAGAATATTGAAACGAATCTTTGGAAATAATTTTGAGCCAAACATAAGGCTGCTAATTATTTTTCCACAAAAAGAGCGCCTGTGATTCATACAGATAAATCTCTCTTATTGATAAAGGAACTCTAGCTATGACTCCAGTTCTAGATCTAGCTGAGCTTTGTTAAATTACTAAATTTTCATCCATCACAGCAGAAATCCAATTCGATAAGTCCCCTCAGTGAACTGATCGTTAAGACACGGTTCCCAGCAGATCACCGAAGTCAAGCATCACTGTGCGGGTGGGTGAAAACTTGGATTAGTCTGCGTAGGGACCGAGGGTTCACGGTATTGGTCCTCGTTAAACTGTTCTACCGTAAAATGCTCGACTTTGCGCAAGTCGTCGGGCTACCGAAGCAGGGGTGCCACCCTCTCCGCAGAGGATCAAAATCATGATCGCAAGTCTTCGGATCATTCTCAGGGATGTTTCCCAGACCGTCGCCAAAAGCCCATTGTGCAGCTTTAGTGTGACGTAAATGAACAACAGCAACAACCAATTCGATAGTAGGTGGCTCCTATGATATAATCTCATTGACATTGGGTTAAAAATGAGATGATGTTCTGGTTACATTATCCTGCAACCTTACTGCTCGTCAATCATTTATTTAAATTCTTAGTTATGGCCATTATAGAATTGTAAAATCTCATTGAATAACTTACCGTATTACGTCAAGCTTTACATCAGAGTAGTAGATGCTTTTCTCTTGGTAGTCGAAGTCCACAGCTACTGTGTTGTAAGTTTCATGGATTGGTAAATATACGTCCATATTTTCCGTGGTGTCCAATGATATTCGGCGCACGCTTTCTCGATTCGCAAAAAGAAGAAAAGTAGATGGAGCTTCAGAAAGAAAGAAAGAATATTAAAATGATGCACTTTATGTGTCACTTAAAGAGTGACAGAAAAATAATACTCATCGCTGTTGCAAAGATGCCAACTGCTCTGGATTAGACAGAAAGTTTTAAAAAATAATGGAGAACTACGAACTAAATTTTCCATATTTTTGATTAATTTTGCCAATTTTTTAAGAGGCTAAACTGCAAAAAAGTGGCGTATAACATAAACCTTTAAATTATTAGGATGTAGTAGACAGTAAAAACCCTAAAAATTGCATTTACTAAACCAAGAATCGTATCACTAGGAAATATATATACGCTTACCGGAGCAAGTTGACTTCTCTGATGCTGTGATATAGTTTGATATTTAAACTTAAAAATGGGGTTGTTTATGACTGGTCTAATTTCTATGTGTTGTAGAGTAGGAAAAATAATGGTGGAAATCTGGGATTCCTGACAGAGACAGTAGGAATTGACAGTCATGGAAAAAAATAGTTATCAAATAAGTTCTTTGTAATTTTAAATAAATAAAATTCACTACCGACAAGAATGCCTCTCACAAATGAAAAAGAAAATTTGCGAGACTAAATAAAAATTTCTTAAAAGTTAACGTACGCGCTTGAAGGTTAACAAGCACCCACACAGATTACCAAATTAGTGATGACATAAAAAAAAGCATAAGCAAAACATGAACAAAGAGCGTAGTCATCGAAATGAACAGTTTTACCTTCTTCACATGTCTGTTCGTTGTCTTGTAAACGAATCCCTGTTGGACAAGCACAGGAATATCCTAAGGATGTCCTTAGGCACAAATGGCTGCAACCACCGTTATGCTGTTCACATTTATTCACACCTGAAAATAAAACATGTTTTTATATTGCATATATTTTAAGTTATTAAATTTAAGACACAAGCAATTTTAATTAGAAAATATTTTATATAACAAGGCAAGTCAATGACAAATGCATGCATTTTAATTCTCCATTAGGTTATGCGATTATTAAATGACAATCAAAACAATAACGCAATTCTGAATTGGGAGAAAAATTTGATTGCAGATGCTTTGAAGTTTATTTGTATGAAACAATGCATATAATTAAGAAATGGTTTAAATATTTCATCAGATATTGTAAATGCTTCAGCTTAAGAAGTCGCTGAGCTGGCAAATACTGTTTTAAATTTAAAAAGAAAGAGATTTAAAATGCATAAATATGTTTTAAAAAAAGCAATTACTTAACTGTGTCAGAAAATTTTAATAAGTCAGAAAATGCTTGCCGTCAATCCTTTTACAGTTACCCCAAATACCTAATTTTATTACTGAAATACCGATTAATATATTAACTAATTTTTTATTAAATTTCAGATTTTTTTTAAGATTTTTTTGGGGGGGGGGTTTGAAGTTCAGAGTGCCTTTTTCTATACGAAAATCGAAGCTACACACTCTAAGTTTATTTAATGATTGAAAAAAAGTAACAATCTGAGAGTTTTTAAATTGATTTTTTAAAGCATCAAATTTAATTAATAAATTAGTTTCGACTTTAATTACTGTTCAAACTTTCAGATAGCCCTCATAGAAAAGGATCTTGCTTCGCTTATGTTAACGAAATCTAAGTTTGATTCTCTCATACTCAATAAATTGGATCTATAAATAATTATTTCTATTATTATTGTATGAACTATCAAATCTATTGAATTGTTTTAATTATGATTGTTACAGGGCACTTCTTAAAAAATGGGCACAATTGTGCTACTTACATGCAATTTTGAATTCTATTGATATAGCATATTATTTGCAATAAATATTCTAAACTCATGAAAATTCCTTTTTGTTTAAACGTTGAAATGTCAATAACAATTTTTACTTCTGGTTTTGAATATCAGATTATCTAAAACTATCTGCGTTGCGATTCTTATGCGATTTGGACTGTTCTCTATTTCCTGTATAAGAAGGCATTTTGTTGCAAAAATATTTCATATAATCCTTAGAAAGAACTTTAAAATATTTGAAAAATTATATTTTAAAGATAGATGCATAAGTTTAAAATGCGTTCTATTTTCTGTAAAAATAATAGCGGTGTTTCGATCTTTATGTTTGCAACAAACTAAACGCCAAAAAAAATCATTATTTCTTTGCTCTAAATACCTGTCATGCAGTAAAATATAATTATCTGAATATACAAGTATAACAAATAATCGTAAAATGATTTGAAAAAAAAAGATAAAGTTGCATTACGGTAAGCAAAACTGCGTGTTTAAAACTAGAATTTGAACAGTTTTAATTCGTGCGTGATTAAGGAGAAAACGGAGAAAAATTGTTTTGTGAAAAATAGCGTTGAATCTTCAATTATACGGAGAAAGTTCGTAAAAAAACGGACATTTTTTACTACTGACGGGTAATGATTAAAAACTGAAAAGAATTTGTACTCATCGTTAAACGGTTTTTCTACTGTAAATTTTTTTTTCCTGTTGAATTAACAGTTATTTTTTACAGTGTACAGTTCTCATTTGTTCATAATGTTATCAAGTAATATTTATTTATTAATTAATTTATTTATTTACATATTTAAAAACTGTTTTTGCGCGTTATTTTATCTTAGTCAACAACTTGGATGTCCAAAACTAGCTTCTTATGCTGAAGAAAATAAATGTTAGTGTGTTTATAGAAAAGCAATACGTTAATTACTGTCACTAAACAGAATTATAAATTCAATTAAAAATCACTGTTAGTTAAATGAAACTAACTGTCACCTTTAGTTAAATTTAAAGCTGAAGTTTAAACCAATTCCCATCTCTGCCCTATTATCTCTTACTACCTCCGCTGATATTTTAACTGTGGCCCCGTTCCGCAAAATTTCCTTTTCTATGAAACTTAATCGCAGTTCTTCCTTAAACAATTTCAATATGCCACTCAAAATATTTATCTTAATTATTTATTTAATCTTCTATGGATTAACATAAATTCTCAAGAAGTTTATAATTCATTCAGATAAACAGTAACGCACGCGTTCGACAAGTAACCAAAAGATACTTGACGTAAAATGACTTCAAAATAATTTTCCTGAATCCTCCATCCTCCTCACAGATTGACAGGAGTTTTGCAAACACTTTCGAAGGCTATTACCTAGAAATGACATTCTCACCGGTCTCGTTGAGCTTTATGCTGTGCATGTCCATGAGATTAGGCAGATTTGCACAAACATTGACCATGTTCTTCCCCGTGTGTTTGTTTGCACGGAGTATGGATCTCTCTGACCAGTCAGTCCAGTAAATGTAGCGAGCTGTCACTGCTATGCCGTAAGGGTGGGGGACGTCGCTGACCAAGATTCGACGGTGATGGCCATCCAAATTACATGCCTCGATAACCTTAAAACAAATATTTGCACGTAGTTATAAATATAGTTAATGGAAACATATTAAAATACCATACAGTAGCATTCTTTAATATTAAATCT
This sequence comes from Parasteatoda tepidariorum, assembly GCF_982258835.1. Classification (NCBI taxonomy): domain Eukaryota; kingdom Metazoa; phylum Arthropoda; class Arachnida; order Araneae; family Theridiidae; genus Parasteatoda; species Parasteatoda tepidariorum. Next base: position 91,488,580 of record NC_141764.1, read on the forward strand.
TTTATAGAAATAAGTAGAAAATGTGTTTTATATGTTGACCAAAATCAGTAAATTGCATAAATTCTTCACTATATCTAATAATTGTTTGATTGTAAGTATTAATTTTAAAGTTTAAAGAAGTGTTTCAGAAATGAAGTTAGGCTTTCAAAAACACTGTTGACACTGTTTTTTGTTGCTAGGCTTTTAGTTACAGGCAAGTTTGACAATTTTTCGTGCACTGTTTGATTTTTTAATACCAATATTCTATTTTTTAAGTATGAAAAGCTTGGACTAAAATGATGATCAGCTACGTTTTGGAAATTGTTCAGGAAAACGTTATTCAAGAGGAGTTTCAATGTCAAACACAATGATTTCCGCGAAGATAATAAAATGTTTCTCTGCATTGCTGTTATTTAGCTTAAATTACGAAAACTTGTAAAATATTTATCTAGTAGCATTAATAAGAAATAATTTGATGTTCACTTGTAGAAAAATGTGAATTGTCACTAAACTACACCAAGTCCTTAGTATATTCTGACCAGAGAGAAAGAACAGTTTATGTGCAGGATCACTAAATTCAGGAAAAAAACTAATTTTCTCGTGAACAGGAAGGTTTTTTTCTTAGTTCGGAACTCTGAAGGAGAATCAATTTTTCACATTATTGATTTGTCAATACTTAGTTATCTTCAGAATGCAACAGATGAGAATTGTCATTTTTGGGTAAAAATGAACATAAACCATGAGACGATTTTCCCTTCGGTTGAAGTCTGCATATCCATCACACCTCTATTCAGTCACTTATTATAGTGATTAGAAAAGCCACAATAGAAGAATTGCGTACCCATGTATTTTTTTCTTAATATATATGTATTATCAGGGTAAGTCAGATATTGAAAGAAGTATTAAATTTTCTCTGGAACAAAGCAGAATTTGTTTGCCTGATGTAATAGCTATAAATTTAGAGTGACGTTGAGTAGAGTGATGTTGACCATCACTCTACTCAACGTCACAACATCACAACGTCTATTCAGTCATTTACTGTGGTGATAGCACAGTAGAAGAACAACGTGTCATAGTATTCTTTTTGTTATCAGAAAACCAAACAGGTAGATGTTTAGTGTAGTATAAATTGATGATCAATGAAATAAAATAATATAAAAGAGTATGTTTGTAAGTGTATACGTTTTTTTTCTGTGTCTAAAGATTAGATCTGAAAAAAATTTTTCGATATTACTTTTCATTATCTTCTATGTTTTTTTATCGAAAAATATCCACTTAACTGTGATTTTTTTCTTTCACATGAATTCAACTAAATGAGAAAAAAATATATAATAGTTTTATTTTGTAAACACATCGCCTTTGTTATTTTAAATTAGCAACATACATTTTTGTTATTATTAAAAATATCTTGTAGAAAGTTATTAGTGATAGAGAGTTTTATCGCTGATAGCTGGAAAAAATTATGCAACAGAGGAAAGTAGTATTGTACAGTAAGCGATCCATTTTGTACTTGATTCTGTTTGCAAGATTCATAATTTACTGCTGTACATTGAACCAGTAGGTAGTCAAATTTTCGGCAAACTAGTTTGATGTTAGAAAAATTAATATTTTGGGTTAAGTTAAATTTTCACATTAATTTCGTACAACTTACTATAAAATATAACGAATGATATCAATTTCTACGGCAATTTCCTTTTAACACCTAGCATTATTTCTAAGTATAGTAGCTCCTACTAGCTACATATATGACAATTCTAAACATTTAATTGAAGCTCAAGGCAATACTAAAAAAGGAAATATCTAATAACTTACATGTCTTCGAGCATCAGCCCATACAAGTTGGGCATTTTCTTTATCAATAGTTAAACCATTTGGCCATCCCAGTGTGTCCGATATGATGGTCACTCTCTTACCACCATCCATTTCTGATCTCTCAATCCGTGGTTTGTTACCCCAATCAGTCCAATACATAAAACTATGAAAAATAAAATAAAACTTTTCAAGTGTCATGTCTTGAATCCAAGCTACAACTTACTCAGTTTAATAACATTAGCGACTGATATCCGTGTGCATTACTATCAAATGCTAGAATTTTCACAAAATAAAAGAAACGATTTTTGCTTTTATTTTATAACCGTCGCTAAAGAGTCGAACCAATTTTGGGTTTACGACTACTAATGTTCAACTCCGTAGCATTGTGATTTTGGACCCAATCCAGAAGATAAGGAAACTCCTGGATCAGTGCCTCCAGAAGTATTGATATGTACAGCGAACATGGATGACTTTGCGACTCGACATATTTAACATGCATCAGTCACCACTTACTACACGGCGAGTCTTCGGCCGGCTGGGATTGAACCCACGAACTCTTGGACATGGGACCAGTGCCCTACCAACAAGGCTGTCCCGACCCAACTATTCGTTTTTTTTCTTTTTTTATATAACCGTCGTTGAACAGCTGACCCAATTTTTGGGTTTACGACCACTAATGTTCAACTCCGCAGCCTTTTAATTTTGAACCCAATACAGAAGACAAGGGAACTCCTAGATCAAGTATAGGGAGAAAGTTTGCCTTCGTGGAGGACTTTTTGATGGAACTAACCTGCATTTGCGTTACATAGAGAGGAAGACCACGAGAAGCCTCCCACGGTTAGCCTGACGCAAGGGAACTCTAACTCATGATCCGTCTACAACTGAGGATATTTCACGTCAGTTTGTGGTCAGTGTAAGCCGGATGAGGAATTCGTATCGACCAACCATCGCCGAGATCGAACCCCGGTTCACCTCATTGGAAGGCGAACGGCACTAACTATACTTGTTTGACACAAGGTGGCCAGCCGACCCTCCAAGCGAGTTTACGACTTTTCGCCCCCCCCCCCTTATTAGATACACCCACGCACTCCAGAGGTCATCAGGACCCAGGTCCGTCGGACGTGGAAACCACACAGCCGCCACCCAGAAGCCTTGTAACCTCAGAAGTCACCAGAAGCACTGTAAACATTACTATTCTTTTTTATCAAAACATTTCTCATCAAACTTTACTTTTAAGTAATAAGAAAAATGTGACGTCAAAGAGCAGTTGTTTGCTTCAAACTTATTCGCCAAATAATGACAAACTTGACTAAAAGAAAAGTGCATTCTCTAATAATTGCACAGCTTTTCATAGCAATTATCGCTAATTGGGTTAATTCCAGAAATACATTTGAAATATCTTAACCTTAATCTCTATTTTTGATAAGAAATGATTTCAAGATTCGTAAAAATAAGTGTTTTCCTTGAAACATCACTATGATATTTTCAAATAAACTTAGTTAATCTTTATATATTTCAATAATTGACACGTGTCATTACTTATTTCTGCCATTATATGTCATTCATGGTGTTGCGAAGTAATAACTGTTGGCCATTATTTCGTGCACATCACAGTTAGAATTCAACATTATAACAAAACATCACTGTAAACATCACTGTTAGCATCACTGTTAGCATCACTGTTAACATCACTGCTACCTTTTGTAACGCTGGTGATTTATTCTAATTGTGAAGAGTATTATTTATTTTCAGCAAAAAATACTGCATCATGCTATACTGCTGACAATGTAAAATATTGGCCTGAAAAAATAATGACAAAGACAATTTTTTGTGTTGCCCTATACATCCCCAGATCTCAATATCAAGTATTCTTGTCATAAGTTTGAAAATGCCATAAAGCTCAATATCTATCTAATCTTTCAATATTGGAAATTGCTATGAATATGCCATAAACGACCTATCGACAAATTGTTATGTCCATGCTAAAAGGAGCCAAAGAAAAAATTCGAGAACCAGATATTGAGATTATGGCAGTACATAAATTGGCCAATCTAGTGTAAAATATTATACTTATTTCTAAAATTTTATGAAGAAAACCATTTCAGGTGGTATTAAGATAATATTTCTATTGTTTTGGCGATATTATTCAGATATTCAGGTGAGAGCATTTCAACTGATAGTCATCCTTAAAATGATGCGGATAATAAAATAAATAGTTTCAGAACTGAATTCCCTACACCTAGATAAAGAAATCAATCTAAAACATTTTATCTGCATTGCAAATGTTAAAGTAACGGTATTTATTTAATTTTCCTGAATAGAATTAAATCCCAGATCACAAAAGAACTATGAGGCAGTACAATCCCATAAATAATTATCTATTCCAAAACGATAAATATTGCTTTTAAACTTAATCTATCAAAATAAATATTTTTTAATACTTTAATACCAACTTAATCCACTTCTCCAAGTTAAATACCTCATATTCTTCCAAAATCATTAATACTGCGAGAAATAATTTTAAGTAAACTTAAATAAAAATTTCCCGAGTACGCGAATAAAATATTAATGCGCTTAATCGCCAGAGAATGATGAACGCTTAAACAAATTGTTCATTTATGAATTTCTAACCTTTATTGGGAGGGAAATTTAATTCCCTTACCAGTAGTTTAAGTAGACTGAAGTCGTAATATAGGGTGGGAATTAATCTTCGTTATTTCTTCTTCAATACATCAATGACTTTAGGAGAGAGAGAATAGAGGGTAGCATGGAATTCGAAGATTTATATTCCAATATATCAAATTCTCGCGGCCGAGTTTAATTGAGGGGAATATTTGAGTAAGCTGAGTTTCCAGCCTAACAGTTTATGTATGATTTAGTTTATGGTTCAAAATTTTGACTTAGGTTTAGAGATATATTGTTTCAAAGCACTGATGGATAATATTTTTTAGTTGTTGATGTTTGTAAAATAGATTGCTGGTTAAAAAAGTTTTTTGTTTAAAATTTAAGCTGATTTATGATCCTGTAATACTACAGCGATACATTTTAAGTCATGTGTATTTATTTTTTTAAGTGAGTAAGTAATATAATAAAAGTGCGTATAACTTTTTAGTTGTTTTGAAGTTAAAATATGGTCGAAGTGTATTTTGAAGTAATTACTGCCTTATGTTCCCTCAGAATTTTAATTTAAAATTGTATTGAATCCACCATTTTAATTTGAAATTGTATTGTTGTATCCTGAATTTTAATTTGAAATTGTATTATTGTATCCTATATTTTAATTTAATAATGTTACAATGTAATAAAATGTGTTTGAACTTAGAAAAGCATAACTGTTGATGCAAAGTTGTTTCTCGGTGGTCGAACATAATTGAGAGGAATATTTGAGTTCCAGCATAACAGTTAATGCATGATTTATTCTATGTTCCAAAATTTCGATTTAGGTTTAAAGAGATAAGGATTTTATGATTATTTTAAAGATATATTGTTTCTAAACACTAATGAATAATGTTTTTTAGTTGTTGTTACTCGTGAAATAGATTGTTGCTTTAAAAAACTTTTGTTTAAAGTTTAAGCTGATATATGATCCTGTAATATTACGGTGATTTATTTTAGGTTATATTAATTATTTATTTAGGAGGTAATATAATTCAAGTGTTTAACTTAGTTAAAATCGTATTGAAGTTTATTATAAAATAACTATTGTATTAAAATTGCATTGTATCCCGCATTTTAATTTAATATTGTTACTGTTAAACCTGTTTAAACTTGAAGACCATAGTTTAGGAAATATAATATTTACTTCAAAAGTTTTAAATTAATTTGGAAACTTTTCAATGTAAATATTATGAATGTTTCAAATCAATGAATGATGCATAACGCTTTTTAGTTGTTGATGCTTATGGAACTGTGTAAATAATATTATATGTAATATTTAAGATTGAAAATGCCTAAGTTATAGTACTACATTTAGCTTTAAATAATGTACATGCTAAATATATTGAGAGAATAACATAGAAAGTATTTAATGACACAGAGAGCAAATTAAATACAGTCGGAGGGAATTATAAAATCATCATCAATATACGCTTTTCTTTTTTCTTTAATTTCATGTTATTTTTGTTTGCTTTATTAAGCGCATTTGAACTAGCAAAAAGCCTTGTTCTGCATTATATATTGCTTTTAGGAAAATTCAATAAACTATTCAAAGTAAATATTTTGTTTGCATGTTTTAATAATTTAGTTGATATCAAAAACATTTTAATATTTGTAATTAGAATAGAAATAATTAAGATTACAATATTAAAGTCAATACTAAGCATTTCCGCTTAGTTATACGAATGCCTCAGATTGTTTAAGGAACAATCATAATATGAAGGTAGTGTGATTTTATAAATGATTTGGAAGCATTGTACAAATGTAAATATAATCTGGATATATTATTTTAAATATTCATTTAAACATTAAAATTTGTTTTACTTGGCACAATTTAGAAGAAATTCTTGAGTCCAAAATTTGAAAACAAAAGCGTTTTTTAAACTGAATATCATAAGCTATTTCTAAATAAATATCATTTTTAAATTTCTTTCAATATAAATGCTTACTGGAATGAATCTTAAATAAATCATAAACTTATATAATGCAAAAATCATAAAAGTTAAGTAGAATATCATTAAAATTATAGAAACTAATACAATGTGGGAAAATGAAAATTATGACAACTTATCACAACAAATAAGTTTTCGAAATCTTACCGGATATATACTTTATTTCTTTGATTGATTATCAGAGCATGATTTATAGATAACACTGAAATATTTTTCATTGAATTATAAATGAGTAATTGAAATTTCAATGGCCATATTGCCAAACGTAAATATTACTCATCTACCAACATAATGAATAAATCTAAACTGAAACTAAAAAAAGGAAAGAAAATAACAAAAACAAAATATTTCTTGATTAACAGTACCACTGGCGCCATCTGTTATTGAAATTATAAAAAGAGTCAAAACACTTACAAAAGCAGATTTTTTTACACCTTTATAAGTTTCTACTATATAGAATTTAATACTATAAAAATTATATAAGTTTGAAAAATATAAAACAGGGGCTTTCAATCTGTGGGTCAAGCTTTTAAAAACAGCACTCTGTGGTCAGCACCGACGTAATTCGTACGAGTGCGAATTCGCATTGAAACCACCATCGCTGCGATTCGAACCCGGTTTACCTTATTGGGAGGCGAGTGCTCTATCCCGTGAGCCACCTCGGCTTTAGAAAATATACTTTGACAACAACAGAAATATGTTTGAAATTCTCTATGAATAAAAATTTTTAATTTTTATAGTTTTGAGTATTTTGCATAACACACCAAGCTCTCATTTTTTAAAATTGAAGCGTGATTGAACAAAATTGTACAAAATTGAACAAAAAGTGTCTAGGTATAAATTTTTAAATATTTTTCCAGTTTATTTGCTTACATTTGATATAATTTTGAAAAAAATAATAAAATATAGGTATAACATTACTGAATTCACCCGAAGTTAATTTTAGAAAGATTTGGTCAATCCACTTTTATTAGACCTTAATAAAGATCTAACTCAATGCGAACATAAATTTTCATAGTTTGCGCCCGGACATAATAGATCATTCAATTATGGAAAAATAAATTCGACTCTCTCCGACATTTGCATAACTACACTAAAGATTCTCATTGAAGATCTTCAATTGAAACCATTACTAGAATATGATTAAAACAGAAACTCTGTAACTGGCATTTCTCTAGATAGTTCTAATAAATTAAAATAAAAGTCCCTACAAATGAACAAATTAATTTATTAACGCCTTCAATTAAATGAACTGAAGTGTATGTTCTATTAAATGCAGACTCTTTTTGATTCGTTCGCAAATGGGTGATATAACACCAACGGAATAATTTGATTTATATGAGCAGTCATTTAATTTGCATGATAAAGCAATTTCAAGGTTAATGTAATTAAATAACAGCGTTTCATCTATATAGCTCTTATTAATTTGATGCTGCTGGTATATTAAAAGCTAAAAGCTATTGAAATAAACAACTAAGCAATTCAGGGAGCTGTGTATTTTAATTATGCTTAGACAATTAGTTTATATTTAAAAATCTAGTAATTAAAACATCGAATTCAGCAGTTTAAGTTCATTAAAATAGCTTGGTTTATTATTAATATAAGAAAAAAATCCTATTTATCGTTGTAGAGGGGAAAATAAAGTTTTGCCATTAATGTTGACTTTAGTGAAGTTTTATAATTGCGTTATTTTAAAACAATATTAATTTTTATTGATGAAAAATATCTAAACAATATGATACTAATAAATTCGTAAACAATAATGCATAATAACCGAAAACAAAAGTTTTGTGAGGCTTGATTTCTTGAAATTATAAATTACCTACAAGAAAATTTCAACGTGCAATAATGTTGCTAAAATTTTTCAGGTTCCACAACTCCAAACTTTAAAACAGATGTAAATTCTTTTGACGGATTTTTCTATTTATTAGACTTATTAGACTCTTTATTTTTTCTAGTGCGCATAAATTGGCTTCTTAGAACATAATATAGATTATTGTTTATAAATTGGCTTTTAGAACCTAAATTAAATTTTTGTGGTATAATTAGTTTATTTGCTATTAATTTATGAGTTTTATCATGTATAGCGCGCAAAGAAAAGGAATCACCCTGAATAACTTTTGATCTAATGATCGGATCTTTACGTACTGGGACTCAATCTTTGTGTTTTTAGGAGGTGATCTCAAATATGCTAATTAGTAAGAGCAGACGATATTTTAAGTTATGAAATTAGACACAAAAGCACATTTTCTTCGAATTTTTTTTTTTTTTTTTTTTTTTTTTTTTGACGAACTTGTTTCTGTACTTAGCGGGTAGGGGAAATAGCTTGTTCAAGCTGTTTGGACCTGTCAATGTTAATTTTATTTTTTGCTATAACTCTAGAGCATCTTAAAAAAATTGAATAATTTGTGAACGCCATTATAATATTAATTAATCCAAAGATATTTCTCTGGAAAAAAAATACACTTTAGCAAATATTTATTATTTTTTATCATTTTATTTTCTTAAGTCGATAATAATTTGAATTGTAATTTATACAAATTTTAACATTAATTGAAGGAATGCACTTTTACGAGACAAAATACAAATTAGGAAAGAAATCGTTGAAACAGTTCCTAAGAAATCAAATTTTAAAGAAGTTCTATATTTAACCCGGCGAAATAATTGGGATCGTATTTCCTAGATTTATCCCCCATTTTTTGAGAGTTTAAAAGTAGAATACGTGGGGAAAAAAAAGGTACGTTTAGTTAAAAAAGTACGCTTTTGTGTCTGATTACCTTACTTAAAATATCATTTTCAATAACTTACATATTTGAGGACATTACCTCGCATCATTAAGATTTAGTCCTAGTTTGTGAAAAACCAATCTTTACTTCAAAATTTATTTAAGGTGTAACCTTTTTGGGTGCGCATTGTATTTTATTGTATTACACGTGCTAAACATTTTGTTATGTTTAACACAAACAAAACTGCCAAATTAAGTGTTAGTTACTTGGGTGATAGGTCATTGCTCAACTGGAACTTAATAAAAACAAATTCAATAAGAATAATCATAAAAGATTTTGAGTGTCTAAATTTTTATGAATTATTGAACTACTTTTGGACCTGATTACTGAACTTTATCAATGAACTTTCTTGAACCTATATGTGTCCCTCTCTAACAAAAACATTTTCAATGAATTTGAGATAAATGAATTTAATCAATGAACTTTTTTTGAACCTATATGTGTACCTCTGGCAAAGATATCACTAAAAAGTTATTAAATAAAAATACCATGTGAAAAGTTATAATTTCAGGTAAAATAAACAATATCATTCTTCCATAATTTAAAATTTACCAGTGATTATAATAAGCGAGGTGTAGTTTTTTGTCTAGCCTTTAGGCAGAACGCTAAAGCAATAAAATATTTTTGATTGAAAAAAATATATAAATTATTTTTTCAAAACAAAACATCCCGTAAATATTTTATTCCTAATGTTTCAAAGTAAGTTGGAATTTTCTTCGACTGCTCAAGGTGGGGAACATTTTCTATTTTCCCATATTCGAAATAAACCGTAAACTAGTTGTAAAATTTTGAGTAAGAATTATTATATTATTAGGAATCCTTATCTATTGACATTCAAGAACTTTTACATTATCAGTTTCTCAGCAAGTTTTTTTTGGTTTAATTTTATGATCTAATAATAAATTAAATTTTAAGCAACTTTGAGCATAATAATCAATAAAAAAAAGTTTTCAAGTAATGTGCGGATTTAAAGTAAAACTATTTTTGTCACAATTGTTCAATTAATTTACTTAAATAAATCTGCATTTAAAATAGAAATTATTAAACAATTAAAATAGTTGAAGTTGATAAATTCCGTTCGTAATCTATTTGGAAACATATAGAATATTTGAATTTGTTTTTAAATATATATTTTTAAATTACCCATAATAACTTACCCAGGTTCATAGTGCAGAGCAATAGCTCTGGGGCTGTCTAAGTTGCTCCAAATCAAGACTTTTCTGTGTGAACCGTCTAATTCCGATACTTCAATGCATTTACGTTGATCGTCTGTCCAGTACAGCTTTCGACCAATTGAGTCCACAGCCAAAAAATCAACCGAGCCAAGACCTTTGGTTATAATATGTTCTATTCGAGAACCATCCAGATCTGAACTTTGAATTCGGTCTTTATCTGTATCAGATAAGTATATTTTCTCTAGAAGATAAAAAAAATACAAATTTTTTACCAAATTATGAGACTGCATTTTACAGAAATAAGTTCGTAATTTAAAAATATTTTATTTTTTAGTTGATTATAAAGTTCTTCTAAAATATTGTTGATAACATTCACGGCTATTTTTTTTTGTACGGTGAGGCAAAATGAAGGACCACCCTGAATAACTTTTGATCAAATGACCGTATCATCACGATCTAAGACTCAATCGCAATGGTCCGATGGGGTGATTTCATGCAAACTAATAAGTGCAAATGATATTTCAAATTAGGAAATCAGACAACCTAACCTAATTTTTGTGAATTGACATATATTTTTTACGAAATATTCGGATCTCTGATCTCCAAAACAATTGGATGTCTCTGGTCAAATGTAGAAGAGCCAAGAGTTCAACTCTGCGAAAGGGCCCATCTTGGGCTGTCAGGCCAATGAAGAAGAAGAAGAAGATCTCCAAAATAAAGGAGGTAGCCGCAATCTGGGAAATATGATCCCAATAGTTCGGCCAGGAGAGCGGTCCAAAGTGTGAACTCCTTAATGTTAATTTTACTTTTTGTGTATTTCGCTATATATCGAGAACTCGTTTAGCGAAATGAAAATTTTTTACACTCAATTATAAAACTCATTTATCCAAAGATAACTTTTGTACAAAAAATAGCTTTTAGTAAATATTTATTATTTTGTATTCTCCTATTTAAAAATGTTAGAAAAATGTTGAATTGTTAGGCATCAAATTTTTTGCATAGTTTTAAATAATGTAGTTTTTCATGGTAAAATACAAAATTTGATCGAAATCGGTCAAATAGTTCCTGAGAAATCAAATTTTAAGCATCTGACTTCTTTGAAATTTACTTGGTTTGTGGTAATTTTTATTTAACTGAATTGTGTTGCTTTACCAGAGGTTATAAAATAGTACAGTGAAATTCATGAATGCAAAAAATTATAAATAGACAACAAGTTAATTTCCTTATTAATTTTAAGAATTAGAAAATGTTTAATAGTTCTTCTGAAAGTTTTTTAAAAAGAGTTTTGAGCAGTAATTCCTTATTGATTTTTTGGGAAACGAAATCTTTGAAATTCTGAAACAATATATATTTAAAGCATTGAGTTTAAGGCACTGAACTTAACGCATGTAATTTGGCACTCTTGTGTTTATCGTAAAATAAAAACAATGGAACATTAAATATGGTGAGGTTGCCTACTTTCTACGCTTAGTGGCAAATTTTCTTATACTGATGGTAAATTTCTTTTAAAGTATGAATCTTTGTTTAGTAAATTTGATATAAAGGTACTTTCCATACCACTACACGTACACTTGAAAGATTCAAAGTTACTTTATTCCAGTTCTTGGTTCTTGTTTTCCGGGTTGGGTTCAAAATTACATGGCTGCAGAGTTGAACAGTGATAGTCGCAAACTCTGAATTGAGTTGGCTGTTGTATGCCAATTATAAAATAAAATTAAATGAATCAGATTCCGTCCTGATTCTTTTTTCTTTTGATTATTTTCAAAAACACAAGGTTATAGAGAGTAATTTGCATTCATACTCTAATAACATGTCATAAGCTTCCACTAAATTCTTGATTTCACAATATTTGAAGAACACAATTTAAAATATAACTACCTGCAAAATTCCAGCAGCCTATCTAAGCTTATCGAACATTTCCTTACCCTTAAAAATTCTATAAAAATTTTTGAGTTATGGTTCGTTATCCAATAAAATTTGACTTTTTCTAGTGAGGAAGTACTTATTATCCTTGCATTTTAAGGTGTAAATTACGTTAAAAATTTTAATTAGTTTACATATTTGGTAGCATTTTGTATTACACTTCCAATGCAAAATTGAAATGTGGCTTGAAATTAAAAAAAACGCATCATAGGGATCAAAACAGGTCTGAAATTTCAAAAGAATAATTTTTGTAAATGACAGCAACACGTTGTTAATAAGAGATTAAAAAATTATATTTATTTTAAAAATCTTTTAAGTATCGTGCTTGCTTCTCATTCGTATCCAAATAGTGAAACCCTCGAATATCATCTTATTCGTGAAAACGCATATTCTCAAGTAAATGATCAGAGTTTTGTCCTATTCCGTGCTTTACTTGGAAATCTATTCTGTGACTGATCAGGGCCTCGGTAACCACCACCGCCTCTAACAAAGGTGCTTCTTTTGATTTTTCCATCCTAAATAGTGAAGCCCTTGAGTATAATGTTATTCATATAAGCACATATTCTCAAGTAAATGATCAGAGTTTTGTCCTATTCCGTGCTCCACTTGGAAATCTATTCTGTGGCTGATCTGGGCCTCGGTGAACACCACCGCCACTAACAATGGAGTTTCGTTTGATTTTTCCATCCTAAATCGTTAAACCCTCGAGTATAATCTTATTCATATAAACACATCTTCTCAAGTAAATGATCAGAGTTTTGTCCTATTCCGTGCTTTACTTGGAAATCTATTCTTTGCCAGATCTGGGCCTCGGTGACCACCACCGCCACTAGCAATGGAGTTTCATTTGATTTTTCCATCCTAAATCGTTAAACCCTGGAGTATAATCTTATTCATATAAACACATATTCTCAAGTAAATGATCAGAGTTTTGTCCTATTCCGTGCTTTACTTGGAAATCTATTCTTTGCCAGATCTGGGCCTCGGTGACCACCGTCGCCACTAGCAATGGAATTTCATTTGATTTTTCCATCTTAAATCGTTAAACCCTTGAGTATAATGTTATTCATATAAGCACATATTCTCAAGTAAAGGATCAGAGTTTTGTCCTATTCCGTGGTTTACTTGGAAATCTATTCTATGCCAGATCTGGGCCTCGGTGACCACCACCGCCACTAGCAATGGAGTTTCATTTGATTTTTCCATCCTAAATCGTTAAACCCTCGAGTATAATCTTATTCATATAAACACATCTTCTCAAGTAAATGATCAGAGTTTTGTCCTATTCCGTGCTTTACTTGGAAATCTATTCTTTGCCAGATCTGGGCCTCGGTGACCACCACCGCCACTAGCAATGGAATTTCATTTGATTTTTCCATCCTAAATCGTTAAACCCTTGAGTATAATGTTATTCATATAAGCACATATTCTCAAGTAAAGGATCAGAGTTTTGTCCTATTCCGTGGTTTACTTGGAAATCTATTCTATGCCAGATCTGGGCCTCGGTGACCACCACCGCCACTAGCAATGGAGTTTCATTTGATTTTTCCATCCTAAATCGTTAAACCCTCGAGTATAATCTTATTCATATAAACACATATTCTCAAGTAAATGATCAGAGTTTTGTCCTATTCCGTGCTTTTCTTGGAAATCTATTCTTTGCCAGATCTGGGCCTCGGTGACCACCACCGCCACTAGCAATGGAGTTTCATTTGATTTTTCCATCCTAAATCGTTAAACCCTCGAGTATAATCTTATTCATATAAACACATATTCTCAAGTAAATGATCAGAGTTTTGTCCTATTCCGTGCTTTACTTGGAAATCTATTCTTTGCCAGATCTGGGCCTCGGTGACCACCACCGCCACTAGCAATGGAGTTTCATTTGATTTTTCCATCCTAAATCGTTAAACCCTCGAGTATAATCTTATTCATATAAACACATATTCTCAAGTAAATGATCAGAGTTTTGTCCTATTCCGTGCTTTACTTGGAAATCTATTCTGTGACTGATCAGGGCCTCGGTAACCACCACCGCCTCTAACAAAGGTGCTTCTTTTGATTTTTCCATCCTAAATAGTGAAGCCCTTGAGTATAATGTTATTCATATAAGCACATATTCTCAAGTAAAGGATCAGAGTTTTGTAATATTCCGTGGTTTACTTGGAAATCTATTCTATGCCAGATCTGGGCCTCGGTGACCACCACCGCCACTAGCAATGGAGTTTCATTTGATTTTTCCATCCTAAATCGTTAAACCCTCGAGTATAATCTTATTCATATAAACACATATTCTCAAGTAAATGATCAGAGTTTTGTCCTATTCCGTGCTTTACTTGGAAATCTATTTTTTGCCAGATCTGGGCCTCGGTGACCACCACCGCCACTAGCAATGGAGTTTCATTTGATTTTTCCATCCTAAATCGTTAAACCCTCGAGTATAATCTTATTCATATAAACACATATTCTCAAGTAAATGATCAGAGTTTTGTCCTATTCCGTGCTCCACTTGGAAATCTATTCTGTGGCTGATCTGGGCCTCGGTGAACACCACCGCCACTAACAATGGAGTTTCGTTAGATTTTTCCATCCTAAATCGTTAAACCCTCGAGTATAATCTTATTCATATAAACACATATTCTCAAGTAAATGATCAGAGTTTTGTCCTATTCCGTGCTTTACTTGGAAATCTATTCTTTGCCAGATCTGGGCCTCGGTGACCACCACCGCCACTAGCAATGGAGTTTCATTTGATTTTTCCATCCTAAATCGTTAAACCCTCGAGTATAATCTTATTCATATAAACACATATTCTCAAGTAAATGATCAGAGTTTTGTCCTATTCCGTGCTTTACTTGGAAATCTATTCTGTGACTGATCAGGGCCTCGGTAACCACCACCGCCTCTAACAAAGGTGCTTCTTTTGATTTTTCCATCCTAAATAGTGAAGCCCTTGAGTATAATGTTATTCATATAAGCACATATTCTCAAGTAAAGGATCAGAGTTTTGTCCTATTCCGTGGTTTACTTGGAAATCTATTCTATGCCAGATCTGGGCCTCGGTGACCACCACCGCCACTAGCAATGGAGTTTCATTTGATTTTTCCATCCTAAATCGTTAAACCCTCGAGTATAATCTTATTCATATAAACACATATTCTCAAGTAAATGATCAGAGTTTTGTCCTATTCCGTGCTTTACTTGGAAATCTATTCTTTGCCAGATCTGGGCCTCGGTGACCACCACCGCCACTAGCAATGGAGTTTCATTTGATTTTTCCATCCTAAATCGTTAAACCCTCGAGTATAATCTTATTCATATAAACACATATTCTCAAGTAAATGATCAGAGTTTTGTCCTATTCCGTGCTTTACTTGGAAATCTATTCTGTGACTGATCAGGGCCTCGGTAACCACCCACGCCTCTGACAAAGGTGCTTCTTTTGATTTTTCCATCCTAAATGGTGAAGCCCTTGAGTATAATGTTATTCATATAAGCACATATTCTCAAGTAAATGATCAGAGTTTTGTCCTATTCCGTGGTTTACTTGGAAATCTATTCTATGCCAGATCTGGGCCTCGGTGACCACCACCGCCACTAGCAATGGAGTTTCATTTGATTTTTCCATCCTAAATCGTTAAACCCTCGAGTATAATCTTATTCATATAAACACATATTTTCAAGTAAATGATCAGAGTTTTGTCCTATTCCGTGCTCCACTTGGAAATCTATTCTGTGGCTGATCTGGGCCTCGGTGAACACCACCGCCACTAACAATGGAGTTTCGTTTGATTTTTCCATCCTAAATCGTTAAACCCTCGAGTATAATCTTATTCATATAAACACATATTCTCAAGTAAATGATCAGAGTTTTGTCCTATTCCGTGCTTTACTTGGAAATCTATTCTGTGACTGATCAGGGCCTCGGTAACCACCACCGCCTCAAACAAAGGTGCTTCTTTTGATTTTTCCATCCTAAATAGTGAAGCCCTTGAGTATAATGTTATTCATATAAGCACATATTCTCAAGTAAAGGATCAGAGTTTTGTCCTATTCCGTGGTTTACTTGGAAATCTATTCTATGCCAGATCTGGGCCTCGGTGACCACCACCGCCACTAGCAATGGAGTTTCATTTGATTTTTCCATCCTAAATCGTTAAACCCTCGAGTATAATCTTATTCATATAAACACATATTCTCAAGTAAATGATCAGAGTTTTGTCCTATTCCGTGCTTTACTTGGAAATCTATTCTTTGCCAGATCTGGGCCTCGGTGACCACCACCGCCACTAGCAATGGAGTTTCATTTGATTTTTCCGTCCTAAATCGTTAAACCCTCGAGTATAATCTTATTCATATAAACACATATTCTCAAGTAAATGATCAGAGTTTTGTCCTATTCCGTGCTTTACTTGGAAATCTATTCTGTGACTGATCTGGGCCTCGGTAACCACCACCGCCTCTAACAAAGGTGCTTCTTTTGATTTTTCCATCCTAAATAGTGAAGCCCTGTAGTATAATGTTATTCATATAATCACATATTCTCAAGTAAAGGATCAGAGTTTTGTCCTATTCCGTGGTTTACTTGGAAATCTATTCTATGCCAGATCTGGGCCTCGGTGACAACCACCGCCACTAGCAATGGAGTTTCATTTGATTTTTCCATCCTAAATCGTTAAACCCTCGAGTATAATCTTATTCATATAAACACATATTCTCAAGTAAATGATCAGAGTTTTGTCCTATTCCGTGCTTTACTTGGAAATCTATTCTTTGCCAGATCTGGGCCTCGGTGACCACCACCGCCACTAGCAATGGAGTTTCATTTGATTTTTCCATCCTAAATCGTTAAACCCTCGAGTATAATCTTATTCATATAAACACATATTCTCAAGTAAATGATCAGAGTTTTGTCCTATTCCGTGCTTTACTTGGAAATCTATTCTGTGACTGATCTGGGCCTCGGTAACCACCACCGCCTCTAACAAAGGTGCTTCTTTTGATTTTTCCATCCTAAATAGTGAAGCCCTGTAGTATAATGTTATTCATATAATCACATATTCTCAAGTAAAGGATCAGAGTTTTGTCCTATTCCGTGGTTTACTTGGAAATCTATTCTATGCCAGATCTGGGCCTCGGTGACAACCACCGCCACTAGCAATGGAGTTTCATTTGATTTTTCCATCCTAAATCGTTAAACCCTCGAGTATAATCTTATTCATATAAACACATATTCTCAAGTAAATGATTAGAGTTTTGTCCTATTCCGTGCTTTACTTGGAAATCTATTCTTTGCCAGATCTGGGCCTCGGTGACCACCACCGCCACTAGCAATGGAGTTTCATTTGATTTTTCCATCCTAAATCGTTAAACCCTCGAGTATAATCTTATTCATATAAACACATATTCTCAAGTAAATGATCAGAGTTTTGTCCTATTCCGTGCTTTACTTGGAAATCTATTCTTTGCCAGATCTGGGCCTCGGTGAACACCACCGCCACTAGCAATGGAGTTTCATTTGATTTTTCCATCCTAAATCGTTAAACCCTCGAGTATAATGTTATTCATATAAGCACATATTCTCAAGTAAATGATCAGAGTTTTGTCCTATTCCGTGCTTTACTTGGAAATCTATTCTGTGACTGATCAGGGCCTCGGTAACCACCCACGCCTCTGACAAAGGTGCTTCTTTTGATTTTTCCATCCTAAATAGTGAAGCCCTTGAGTATAATGTTATTCATATAAGCACATATTCTCAAGTAAATGATCAGAGTTTTGTCCTATTCCGTGGTTTACTTGGAAATCTATTCTATGCCAGATCTGGGCCTCGGTGACCACCACCGCCACTAGCAATGGAGTTTCATTTGATTTTTCCATCCTAAATCGTTAAACCCTCGAGTATAATCTTATTCATATAAACACATATTTTCAAGTAAATGATCAGAGTTTTGTCCTATTCCGTGCTTTACTTGGAAATCTATTCTTTGCCAGATCTGGGACTCGGTGACCACCACCGCCACTAGCAATGGAGTTTCATTTGATTTTTCCATCCTAAATCGTTAAACCCTCGAGTATAATCTTATTCATATAAACACATATTCTCAAGTAAATGATCAGAGTTTTGTCCTATTCCGTGCTCCACTTGGAAATCTATTCTGTGGCTGATCTGGGCCTCGGTGAACACCACCGCCACTAACAATGGAGTTTCGTTTGATTTTTCGATCCTAAATCGTTAAACCCTCGAGTATAATCTTATTCATATAAACACATATTCTCAAGTAAATGATTAGAGTTTTGTCCTATTCCGTGCTTTACTTGGAAATCTATTCTGTGACTGATCAGGGCTTCGGTAACCACCACCGCCTCTAACAAAGGTGCTTCTTTTGATTTTTCCATCCTAAATAGTGAAGCCCTTGAGTATAATGTTATTCATATAAGCACATATTCTCAAGTAAAGGATCAGAGTTTTGTCCTATTCCGTGGTTTACTTGGAAATCTATTCTATGCCAGATCTGGGCATCGGTGACCACCACCGCCACTAGCAATGGAGTTTCATTTGATTTTTCCATCCTAAATCGTTACACCCTCGAGTATAATCTTATTCATATAAACACATATTTTCAAGTAAATGATCAGAGTTTTGTCCTATTCCGTGCTTTACTTGGAAATCTATTCTTTG
Organism: Parasteatoda tepidariorum; assembly: GCF_982258835.1. Lineage (NCBI taxonomy): Eukaryota > Metazoa > Arthropoda > Arachnida > Araneae > Theridiidae > Parasteatoda > Parasteatoda tepidariorum. The sequence goes on from NC_141764.1 coordinate 91,507,541, forward strand.
CCAGATCTGGGCCTCGGTGACCACCACCGCCACTAGCAATGGAGTTTCATTTGATTTTTCCATCCTAAATCGTTAAACCCTCGAGTATAATCTTATTCATATAAACACATATTCTCAAGTAAATGATCAGAGTTTTGTCCTATTCCGTGCTCCACTTGGAAATCTATTCTGTGGCTGATCTGGGCCTCGGTGAACACCACCGCCACTAACAATGGAGTTTCGTTTGATTTTTCCATCCTAAATCGTTAAACCCTCGAGTATAATCTTATTCATATAAACACATATTCTCAAGTAAATGATCAGAGTTTTGTCCTATTCCGTGCTTTACTTGGAAATCTATTCTTTGCCAGATCTGGGCCTCGGTGACCACCACCGCCACTAGCAATGGAGTTTCATTTGATTTTTCCATCCTAAATCGTTAAACCCTCGAGTATAATCTTATTCATATAAACACATATTCTCAAGTAAATGATCAGAGTTTTGTCCTATTCCGTGCTTTACTTGGAAATCTATTCTGTGACTGATCAGGGCCTCGGTAACCACCACCGCCTCTAACAAAGGTGCTTCTTTTGATTTTTCCATCCTAAATAGTGAAGCCCTGGAGTATAATGTTATTCATATAAGCACATATTCTCAAGTAAAGGATCAGAGTTTTGTCCTATTCCGTGGTTTACTTGGAAATCTATTCTATGCCAGATCTGGGCCTCGGTGACCACCACCGCCACTAGCAATGGAGTTTCATTTGATTTTTCCATCCTAAATCGTTAAACCCTCGAGTATAATCTTATTCATATAAACACATATTCTCAAGTAAATGATCAGAGTTTTGTCCTATTCCGTGCTTTACTTGGAAATCTATTCTTTGCCAGATCTAAGCCTCGGTGACCACCACCGCCACTAGCAATGGAGTTTCATTTGATTTTTTCATCCTAAATCGTTAAACCCTCGAGTATAATGTTATTCATATAAGCACATATTCTCAAGTAAATGATCAGAGTTTTGTCCTATTCCGTGCTTTACTTGGAAATCTATTCTGTGACTGATCAGGGCCTCGGTAACCACCCACGCCTCTGACAAAGGTGCTTCTTTTGATTTTTCCATCCTAAATAGTGAAGCCCTTGAGTATAATGTTATTCATATAAGCACATATTCTCAAGTAAATGATCAGAGTTTTGTCCTATTCCGTGGTTTACTTGGAAATCTATTCTATGCCAGATCTGGGCCTCGGTGACCACCACCGCCACTAGCAATGGAGTTTCATTTGATTTTTCCATCCTAAATCGTTAAACCCTCGAGTATAATCTTATTCATATAAACACATATTTTCAAGTAAATGATCAGAGTTTTGTCCTATTCCGTGCTTTACTTGGAAATCTATTCTTTGCCAGATCTGGGACTCGGTGACCACCACCGCCACTAGCAATGGAGTTTCATTTGATTTTTCCATCCTAAATCGTTAAACCCTCGAGTATAATCTTATTCATATAAACACATATTCTCAAGTAAATGATCAGAGTTTTGTCCTATTCCGTGCTCCACTTGGAAATCTATTCTGTGGCTGATCTGGGCCTCGGTGAACACCACCGCCACTAACAATGGAGTTTCGTTTGATTTTTCGATCCTAAATCGTTAAACCCTCGAGTATAATCTTATTCATATAAACACATATTCTCAAGTAAATGATTAGAGTTTTGTCCTATTCCGTGCTTTACTTGGAAATCTATTCTGTGACTGATCAGGGCTTCGGTAACCACCACCGCCTCTAACAAAGGTGCTTCTTTTGATTTTTCCATCCTAAATAGTGAAGCCCTTGAGTATAATGTTATTCATATAAGCACATATTCTCAAGTAAAGGATCAGAGTTTTGTCCTATTCCGTGGTTTACTTGGAAATCTATTCTATGCCAGATCTGGGCATCGGTGACCACCACCGCCACTAGCAATGGAGTTTCATTTGATTTTTCCATCCTAAATCGTTACACCCTCGAGTATAATCTTATTCATATAAACACATATTTTCAAGTAAATGATCAGAGTTTTGTCCTATTCCGTGCTTTACTTGGAAATCTATTCTTTGCCAGATCTGGGCCTCGGTGACCACCACCGCCACTAGCAATGGAGTTTCATTTGATTTTTCCATCCTAAATCGTTAAACCCTCGAGTATAATCTTATTCATATAAACACATATTCTCAAGTAAATGATCAGAGTTTTGTCCTATTCCGTGCTCCACTTGGAAATCTATTCTGTGGCTGATCTGGGCCTCGGTGAACACCACCGCCACTAACAATGGAGTTTCGTTTGATTTTTCCATCCTAAATCGTTAAACCCTCGAGTATAATCTTATTCATATAAACACATATTCTCAAGTAAATGATCAGAGTTTTGTCCTATTCCGTGCTTTACTTGGAAATCTATTCTTTGCCAGATCTGGGCCTCGGTGACCACCACCGCCACTAGCAATGGAGTTTCATTTGATTTTTCCATCCTAAATCGTTAAACCCTCGAGTATAATCTTATTCATATAAACACATATTCTCAAGTAAATGATCAGAGTTTTGTCCTATTCCGTGCTTTACTTGGAAATCTATTCTGTGACTGATCAGGGCCTCGGTAACCACCACCGCCTCTAACAAAGGTGCTTCTTTTGATTTTTCCATCCTAAATAGTGAAGCCCTGGAGTATAATGTTATTCATATAAGCACATATTCTCAAGTAAAGGATCAGAGTTTTGTCCTATTCCGTGGTTTACTTGGAAATCTATTCTATGCCAGATCTGGGCCTCGGTGACCACCACCGCCACTAGCAATGGAGTTTCATTTGATTTTTCCATCCTAAATCGTTAAACCCTCGAGTATAATCTTATTCATATAAACACATATTCTCAAGTAAATGATCAGAGTTTTGTCCTATTCCGTGCTTTACTTGGAAATCTATTCTTTGCCAGATCTAAGCCTCGGTGACCACCACCGCCACTAGCAATGGAGTTTCATTTGATTTTTCCATCCTAAATCGTTAAACACTCGAGTATAATCTTATTCATATAAACACATATTCTCAAGTAAATGATCAGAGTTTTGTCCTATTCCGTGCTTTACTTGGAAATCTATTCTTTGCCAGATCTGGGCCTCGGTGAACACCACCGCCACTAGCAATGGAGTTTCATTTGATTTTTCCATCCTAAATCGTTAAACCCTCGAGTATAATGTTATTCATATAAGCACATATTCTCAAGTAAATGATCAGAGTTTTGTCCTATTCCGTGCTTTACTTGGAAATCTATTCTGTGACTGATCAGGGCCTCGGTAACCACCCACGCCTCTGACAAAGGTGCTTCTTTTGATTTTTCCATCCTAAATAGTGAAGCCCTTGAGTATAATGTTATTCATATAAGCTCATATTCTCAAGTAAATGATCAGAGTTTTGTCCTATTCCGTGGTTTACTTGGAAATCTATTCTATGCCAGATCTGGGCCTCGGTGACCACCACCGCCACTAGCAATGGAGTTTCATTTGATTTTTCCATCCTAAATCGTTAAACCCTCGAGTATAATCTTATTCATATAAACACATATTTTCAAGTAAATGATCAGAGTTTTGTCCTATTCCGTGCTTTACTTGGAAATCTATTCTTTGCCAGATCTGGGCCTCGGTGACCACCACCGCCACTAGCAATGGAGTTTCATTTGATTTTTCCATCCCAAATCGTTAAACCCTCGAGTATAATCTTATTCATATAAACACATATTCTCAAGTAAATGATCAGAGTTTTATCCTATTCCGTGCTTTACTTGGAAATCTATTCTTTGCCAGATCTGGGCCTCGGTGACCACCACCGCCACTAGCAATGGAGTTTCATTTGATTTTTCCATCCTAAATCGTTAAACCCTCGAGTATAATCTTATTCATATAAACACATATTCTCAAGTAAATGATCAGAGTTTTGTCCTATTCCGTGCTTTACTTGGAAATCTATTCTGTGACTGATCAGGGCCTCGGTAACCACCACCGCCTCTAACAAAGGTGCTTCTTTTGATTTTTCCATCCTAAATAGTGAAGCCCTTGAGTATAATGTTATTCATATAAGCACATATTCTCAAGTAAAGGATCAGAGTTTTGTCCTATTCCGTGGTTTACTTGGAAATCTATTCTATGCCAGATCTGGGCCTCGGTGACCACCACCGCCACTAGCAATGGAGTTTCATTTGATTTTTCCATCCTAAATCGTTAAACCCTCGAGTATAATGTTATTCATATAAGCACATATTCTCAAGTAAATGATCAGAGTTTTGTCCTATTCCGTGCTTTACTTGGAAATCTATTCTGTGACTGATCAGGGCCTCGGTAACCACCCACGCCTCTGACAAAGGTGCTTCTTTTGATTTTTCCATCCAAAATAGTGAAGCCCTTGAGTATAATGTTATTCATATAAGCACATATTCTCAAGTAAATGATCAGAGTTTTGTCCTATTCCGTGGTTTACTTGGAAATCTATTCTATGCCAGATCTGGGCCTCGGTGACCACCGCCGCCACTAGCAATGGAGTTTCATTTGATTTTTCCATCCTAAATCGTTAAACCCTCGAGTATAATCTTTTTCATATAAACACATATTCTCAAGTAAATGATCAGAGTTTTGTCCTATTCCGTGGTTTACTTGGAAATCTATTCTTTGCCAGATCTGGGCCTCGGTGAACACCACCGCCACTAGCAATGGAGTTTCATTTGATTTTTCCATCCTAAATCGTTAAACCCTCGAGTATAATGTTATTCATATAAACACATATTCTCAAGTAAATGATCAGAGTTTTGTCCTATTCCGTGCTCCACTTGGAAATCTATTCTGTGGCTGATCCGGGCCTCGGTGAACACCACCGCCACTAACAATGGAGTTTCGTTTGATTTTTCCATCCTAAATCGTTAAACCCTCGAGTATAATGTTATTCTTATAAACACATATTCTCAAGTAAATGATCAGAGTTTTGTCCTATTCCGTGCTCCACTTGGAAATCTATTCTGTGGCTGATCTGGGCCTCGGTGAACACCACCGCCACTAGCAATGGAGTTTCATTTGATTTTTCCATCCTAAATCGTTAAACCCTCGAGTATAATGTTATTCATATAAGCACATATTCTCAAGTAAATGATCAGAGTTTTGTCCTATTCCGTGCTTTACTTGGAAATCTATTCTGTGACTGATCAGGGCCTCGGTAACCACCCACGCCTCTAACAAAGGTGCTTCTTTTGATTTTTCCATCCTAAATAGTGAAGCCCTTGAGTATAATGTTATTCATATAAGCACATATTCTCAAGTAAATGATCAGAGTTTTGTCCTATTCCGTAGTTTACTTGGAAATCTATTCTATGCCAGATCTGGGCCTCGGTGACCACCACCGCCACTAGCAATGGAGTTTCATTTGATTTTTCCATCCTAAATCGTTAAACCCTCGAGTATAATGTTATTCATATAAACACATATTCTCAAGTACATGATCAGAGTTTTGTCCTATTCCGTGCTCCACTTGGAAATCTATTCTTTGCCAGATCTGGGCCTCGGTGACCACCACCGCCACTAACAATGGAGTTTTGTTTGATTTTTCCATCCTAAATCGTTAAACCCTCGAGTATAATGTTATTCATATAAACACATATTCTCAAGTAAATGATCAGAGTTTTGTCCTATTCCGTGGTTTACTTGGAAATCTATTCTATGCCAGATCTGGGCCTCGGTGACCACCACCGCCACTAGCAATGGAGTTTCACTTGATTTTTCCATCCTAAATCGTTAAACCCTCGAGTATAATCTTATTCATATAAACACATATTCTCAAGTAAATGATCAGAGTTTTGTCCTAATCCGTGGTTTACTTGGAAATCTATTCTTTGCCAGATCTGGGCCTCGGTGAACACCACCGCCACTAGCAATGGAGTTTCATTTGATTTTTCCATCCTAAATCGTTAAACCCTCGAGTATAATGTTATTCATATAAGCACATATTCTCAAGTAAATGATCAGAGTTTTGTCCTATTCCGTGCTTTACTTGGAAATCTATTCTGTGACTGATCAGGGCCTCGGTAACCACCCACGCCTCTAACAAAGGTGCTTCTTTTGATTTTTCCATCCTAAATAGTGAAGCCCTTGAGTATAATGTTATTCATATAAGCACATATTCTCAAGTAAATGATCAGAGTTTTGTCCTATTCCGTGGTTTACTTGGAAATCTATTCTATGCCAGATCTGGGCCTCGGTGACCACCACCGCCACTAGCAATGGAGTTTCATTTGATTTTTCCATCCTAAATCGTTAAACTCTCGAGTATAATCTTATTCATATAAACACATATTCTCAAGTAAATGATCAGAGTTTTGTCCTATTCCGTGCTCAAATTGGAAATCTATTCTGTGGCTGATCTGGGCCTCGGTGAACACCACCGCCACTAACAATGGAGTTTCGTTTGATTTTTCCATCCTAAATCGTTAAACCCTCGAGTATAATGTTATTCTTATAAACACATATTCTCAAGTAAATGATCAGAGTTTTGTCCTATTCTGTGCTCCACTTGGAAATCTATTCTGTGGCTGATCTGGGTCTCGGTGAACACCACCGCCACTAGCAATGGAGTTTCGTTTGATTTTTCCATCCTAAATCGTTAAACCCTCGAGTATAATGTTATTCTTATAAACACATATTCTCAAGTAAATGATCAGAGTTTTGTCCTATTCCGTGCTCCACTTGGAAATCTATTCTGTGGCTGATCTGGGCCTCGGTGAACACCACCGCCACTAGCAATGGAGTTTCATTTGATTTTTCCATCCTAAATCGTTAAACCCTCGAGTATAATGTTATTCATATAAGCACATATTCTCAAGTAAATGATCAGAGTTTTGTCCTATTCCGTGCTTTACTTGGAAATCTATTCTGTGACTGATCAGGGCCTCGGTAACCACCCACGCCTCTAACAAAGGTGCTTCTTTTGATTTTTCCATCCTAAATAGTGAAGCCCTTGAGTATAATGTTATTCATATAAGCACATATTCTCAAGTAAATGATCAGAGTTTTGTCCTATTCCGTAGTTTACTTGGAAATCTATTCTATGCCAGATCTGGGCCTCGGTGACCACCACCGCCACTAGCAATGGAGTTTCATTTGATTTTTCCATCCTAAATCGTTAAACCCTCGAGTATAATCTTATTCATATAAACACATATTTTCAAGTAAATGATCAGAGTTTTGTCCTATTCCGTGGTTTACTTGGAAATCTATTCTTTGCCAGATCTGGGCCTCGGTGACCACCACCGCCACTAGCAATGGAGTTTCATTTGATTTTTCCATCCTAAATCGTTAAACCCTCGAGTATAATGTTATTCATATAAACACATATTCTCAAGTACATGATCAGAGTTTTGTCCTATTCCGTGCTCCACTTGGAAATCTATTCTTTGCCAGATCTGGGCCTCGGTGACCACCACCGCCACTAACAATGGAGTTTTGTTTGATTTTTCCATCCTAAATCGTTAAACCCTCGAGTATAATGTTATTCATATAAACACATATTCTCAAGTAAATGATCAGAGTTTTGTCCTATTCCGTGGTTTACTTGGAAATCTATTCTATGCCAGATCTGGGCCTCGGTGACCACCACCGCCACTAGCAATGGAGTTTCACTTGATTTTTCCATCCTAAATCGTTAAACCCTCGAGTATAATCTTATTCATATAAACACATATTCTCAAGTAAATGATCAGAGTTATGTCCTATTCCGTGGTTTACTTGGAAATCTATTCTTTGCCAGATCTGGGCCTCGGTGAACACCACCGCCACTAGCAATGGAGTTTCATTTGATTTTTCCATCCTAAATCGTTAAACCCTCGAGTATAATGTTATTCATATAAGCACATATTCTCAAGTAAATGATCAGAGTTTTGTCCTATTCCGTGCTTTACTTGGAAATCTATTCTGTGACTGATCAGGGCCTCGGTAACCACCCACGCCTCTAACAAAGGTGCTTCTTTTGATTTTTCCATCCTAAATAGTGAAGCCCTTGAGTATAATGTTATTCATATAAGCACATATTCTCAAGTAAATGATCAGAGTTTTGTCCTATTCCGTGGTTTACTTGGAAATCTTTTCTATGCCAGATCTGGGCCTCGGTGACCACCACCGCCACTAGCAATGGAGTTTCATTTGATTTTTCCATCCTAAATCGTTAAACCCTCGAGTATAATCTTATTCATATAAACACATATTCTCAAGTAAATGATCAGAGTTTTGTCCTATTCCGTGCTCCACTTGGAAATCTATTCTGTGGCTGATCTGGGCCTCGGTGAACACCACCGCCACTAACAATGGAGTTTCGTTTGATTTTTCCATCCTAAATCGTTAAACCCTCGAGTATAATGTTATTCTTATAAACACATATTCTCAAGTAAATGATCAGAGTTTTGTCCTATTCTGTGCTCCACTTGGAAATCTATTCTGTGGCTGATCTGGGCCTCGGTGAACACCACCGCCACTAGCAATGGAGTTTCATTTGATTTTTCCATCCTAAATCGTTAAACCCTCGAGTATAATCTTATTCATATAAACACATATTCTCAAGTAAATGATCAGAGTTTTGTCCTATTCCGTGGTTTACTTGGAAATCTATTCTTTGCCAGATCTGGGCCTCGGTGACCACCACCGCCACTAGCAATGGAGTTTCATTTGATTTTTCCATCCTAAATCGTTAAACCCTCGAGTATAATGTTATTCATATAAACACATATTCTCAAGTAAATGATCAGAGTTTTGTCCTATTCCGTGCTCCACTTGGAAATCGATTCTTTGCCAGATCTGGGCCTCGGTGACCACCACCGCCACTAACAATGGAGTTTTGTTTGATTTTTCCATCCTAAATCGTTAAACCCTCGAGTATAATGTTATTCATATAAACACATATTCTCAAGTAAATGATCAGAGTTTTGTCCTATTCCGTGCTCCCCTTGGAAATCTATTCTGTGGCTGATCTGGGCCTCGGTGAACACCACCGCCACTAACAATGGAGTTTCGTTTGATTTTTCCATCCTAAATCGTTAAACCCTCGAGTATAATCTTATTCATATAAACACATATTCTCAAGTAAATGATCAGAGTTTTGTCCTATTCCGTGCTTTACTTGGAAATCTATTCTGTGACTGATCAGGGCCTCGGTAACCACCACCGCCTCTAACAAAGGTGCTTCTTTTGATTTTTCCATCCTAAATAGTGAAGCCCTTGAGTATAATGTTATTCATATAAGCACATATTCTCAAGTAAAGGATCAGAGTTTTGTCCTATTCCGTGGTTTACTTGGAAATCTATTCTATGCCAGATCTGGGCCTCGGTGACCACCACCGCCACTAGCAATGGAGTTTCATTTGATTTTTCCATCCTAAATCGTTAAACCCTCGAGTATAATCTTATTCATATAAACACATATTCTGAAGTAAATGATCAGAGTTTTGTCCTATTCCGTGGTTTACTTGGAAATCTATTCTTTGCCAGATCTGGGCCTCGGTGAACACCACCGCCACTAGCAATGGAGTTTCATTTGATTTTTCCATCCTAAATCGTTAAACCCTCGAGTATAATGTTATTCATATAAGCACATATTCTCAAGTAAATGATCAGAGTTTTGTCCTATTCCGTGCTTTACTTGGAAATCTATTCTGTGACTGATCAGGGCCTCGGTAACCACCCACGCCTCTAACAAAGGTGCTTATTTTGATTTTTCCATCCTAAATAGTGAAGCCCTTGAGTATAATGTTATACATATAAGCACATATTCTCAAGTAAATGATCAGAGTTTTGTCCTATTCCGTGGTTTACTTGGAAATCTATTCTATGCCAGATCTGGGCCTCGGTGACCACCACCGCCTCTAGCAATGGAGTTTCATTTGATTTTTCCATCCTAAATCGTTAAACCCTCGAGTATAATCTTATTCATATAAACACATATTCTCAAGTAAATGATCAGAGTTTTGTCCTATTCCGTGCTCCCCTTGGAAATCTATTCTGTGGCTGATCTGGGCCTCGGTGAACACCACCGCCACTAACAATGGAGTTTCGTTTGATTTTTCCATCCTAAATCGTTAAACCCTCGAGTATAATCTTATTCATATAAACACATATTCTCAAGTAAATGATCAGAGTTTTGTCCTATTCCGTGCTTTACTTGGAAATCTATTCTGTGACTGATCAGGGCCTCGGTAACCACCCACGCCTCTAACAAAGGTGCTTATTTTGATTTTTCCATCCTAAATAGTGAAGCCCTTGAGTATAATGTTATTCATATAAGCACATATTCTCAAGTAAATGATCAGAGTTTTGTCCTATTCCGTGGTTTACTTGGAAATCTATTCTATGCCAGATCTGGGCCTCGGTGACCACCACCGCCTCTAGCAATGGAGTTTCATTTGATTTTTCCATCCTAAATCGTTAAACCCTCGAGTATAATCTTATTCATATAAACACATATTCTCAAGTAAATGATCAGAGTTTTGTCCTATTCCGTGCTCCCCTTGGAAATCTATTCTGTGGCTGATCTGGGCCTCGGTGAACACCACCGCCACTAACAATGGAGTTTCGTTTGATTTTTCCATCCTAAATCGTTAAACCCTCGAGTATAATCTTATTCATATAAACACATATTCTCAAGTAAATGATCAGAGTTTTGTCCTATTCCGTGCTTTACTTGGAAATCTATTCTGTGACTGATCAGGGCCTCGGTAACCACCCACGCCTCTGACAAAGGTGCTTCTTTTGATTTTTCCATCCTAAATAGTGAAGCCCTTGAGTATAATGTTATTCATATAAGCACATATTCTCAAGTAAATGATCAGAGTTTTGTCCTATTCCGTGCTTTACTTGGAAATCTATTCTGTGACTGATCAGGGCCTCGGTAACCACCACCGCCTCTAACAAAGGTGCTTCTTTTGATTTTTCCATCCTAAATAGTGAAGCCCTTGAGTATAATGTTATTCATATAAGCACATATTCTCAAGTAAAGGATCAGAGTTTTGTCCTATTCCGTGGTTTACTTGGAAATCTATTCTATGCCAGATCTGGGCCTCGGTGACCACCACCGCCACTAGCAATGGAGTTTCATTTGATTTTTCCATCCTAAATCGTTAAACCCTCGAGTATAATCTTATTCATATAAACACATATTCTGAAGTAAATGATCAGAGTTTTGTCCTATTCCGTGGTTTACTTGGAAATCTATTCTTTGCCAGATCTGGGCCTCGGTGAACACCACCGCCACTAGCAATGGAGTTTCATTTGATTTTTCCATCCTAAATCGTTAAACCCTCGAGTATAATGTTATTCATATAAGCACATATTCTCAAGTAAATGATCAGAGTTTTGTCCTATTCCGTGCTTTACTTGGAAATCTATTCTGTGACTGATCAGGGCCTCGGTAACCACCCACGCCTCTAACAAAGGTGCTTATTTTGATTTTTCCATCCTAAATAGTGAAGCCCTTGAGTATAATGTTATTCATATAAGCACATATTCTCAAGTAAATGATCAGAGTTTTGTCCTATTCCGTGGTTTACTTGGAAATCTATTCTATGCCAGATCTGGGCCTCGGTGACCACCACCGCCTCTAGCAATGGAGTTTCATTTGATTTTTCCATCCTAAATCGTTAAACCCTCGAGTATAATCTTATTCATATAAACACATATTCTCAAGTAAATGATCAGAGTTTTGTCCTTTTCCGTGCTCCACTTGGAAATCTATTCTGTGGCTGATCTGGGCCTCGGTGAACACCACCGCCACTAACAATGGAGTTTCGTTTGATTTTTCCATCCTGAATCGTTAAACCCTCGAGTATAATCTTATTCATATAAACACATCTTCTCAAGTAAATGATCAGAGTTTTGTCCTATTCCGTGCTCCACTTGGAAATCTATTCTGTGGAAGATCTGGGCCTCGTTGACCACCACCGCCACTAACAAAGGTGCTTCTTTTGATTTTTCTTTCTATTTTTTCCGTTAACAATTCATTTTTTTTTCTTTTCTTTGTTTTCTCCCCTACGTGTTTCGCTTTCCTGATTCACTTGGTATCCTGACGACAGAAATTGTGGCCCGTTATATCACCGAAAAAAAAGCATTTCAAAATATGTTCTTCGTTCCAGTTGTCTTGGAATAACTTATGATTCCATATTTATTTGTTAATTAATTAAAACCTGCCTCGTTGACTGCCATCAGCCATTCACATACAAAGAGTTAAGCTTTTGATTTTGCAAATTTTAAAAAATTGATTTTGCTAATTGAGAAGAAGATTAAAAAAAATTCCTTTTAAAGTATAGTCTGTCTCCAACGAAACATCGCTAAAAAATGTAGACCTCAGTCAACTTTCTTTTTGATATTTTTTTATATTTGCTTACCTTTCTAAACGCGCAAAATATCAATGAAACAACAGCAAAATGCAATTGAATTTCTTTTTGCCTGACTAACAGAAAATTACCGTATATTCATTGCACCAATTTTCTTCATTTTTTTTCCATATTTAAATTACGGAAACTTCATTTATATCGGATAATAATTAACCAAGTTTAATAGATGTTTCATTTAAGTAAATCTTTAAAGTCGTAAATCTTTTTAAGTAAATCGTTTAAGCAAATACTAGAATTTTATAATGCGAAATACATCAAGTTTTTTATTAAGAAAAATAAATTATTATAAAGATAAGTACTTAACTCCAATAATAATAATAATACTGTTTATCAAAAAGAAAAAAAAATGGATAAAACCTACCTCCTTTCGTGTCGACATCCAAGGCAATGACGTTATGCAAATTACTTATGGGGAGAACAACATCTGCCGTGTACGGGACATCCAGGGATATTTTTCGAATATCTGTTCTTTTCGCCATGATCAGGAAATTCTTCATCCCTGAAAAATGCACAAATAATAAAAGTTCCTGGGAAACCAATAAACTCGAGTCGATAGAAAGTTGAGAACTTTTCTCAAAACTTCTTCTGCTCTTAAGAATATCATGTATATTAATCAAAACGGCTGAAGCTTTTAATGGATTTAAAAGGTTTTTATTTTTAATATGTAAAGAATTTTAAATTGTTACGAAGAATTTGGTAATTATCTCCTTTAATTAGTGATATTGCTAAGTAAAAATGCTTTTCGGATGCTATTTGAGATAAAAATGTATCGCAAAGTAACATTCCAAAGATAGAGTTCAGAGAAATATTTATACATTTTGATGAATATATTATCGGAGGTTTCCATTCCATATCCGAAGCAGAAACGATTTTTTTATTCTTTTATCTTATACTTTATTTATTTCCATGTCTTTTAAAATTTTCCTGTCAATACTACTATTAGTTTATTCATTTTAATTATACAAGATGCCTTCTAAAATCCGTGACCCATCTTTTAACTTTCAAACAATTACAGCGAAATTAGTTATCACATGTGTTCAGGTTTGGTAAAGTGGCTAAACGCAAGAAAAGGAAAATGCTTACAGCACCACATGGTAATAAATTGGAGAGTTAGTGTCACTATCATAAAAGTGATATGAGATTTGAAGAACGGGTTAGTTAAGAAATTGTAAAGCATCGTTAATTTAATACAAATTAAGTACTTTTAATGCTAATAAAAAGAATGTGAATTTTCTCGGAACCAGATTACATTGAGGGAAAAATGGCGACTAGTTATCCCCAGATACTAATATCTTTGATGCATACAAAATTTCTAAAATGAAGAAAATTTTCAAAAATTAAAATTTTAATGAGGAAAAATCTCTGGTGAAAAAAATATGCCTGGTTAGTAAATACAGCATTAATATTCATTAAAAATATTCATCAAACACTTTGGTAATTTTTCCGTTCATATGGTAATGGTTTATAGGAAAATTTCTTCTAAATTCTAGTTCCTTTTGCTAGATATTTAACAAAAAATACAACGCCGGAAAGTAAATTTAACCGAATAAATGCTTTTTATTTCATATTCTTATTAAGATAATATTATTAAGATAATATTTCTACTTTTTTTTCTGAAGCCCAGTTTTAAAAAAAATAATATTCAAAAAATATTAAGCTGAGCTATTAAAGAAATGGAGCTCTTTAATTAATATTATTAAAACTTGATGAAATATTATTTATGTGTTAAATTCAATGATGCTAATCAACCAATTCACAACAATTTTTCAATAAATCCTGGTCCAGTGCAAAACTTAGTATGGCAGCAATCTTGAATAATCTTGTAATTCAAAATAACCAAATTATGATGAATTACGATGCAAATTTTTTCGCAGTTTGCAATAGAGTACTTCAAGGCATTTGAAAGTATTTCAAACGTATATTAACAGGGCTGAACTTCTTTAAAAGTAAATACTAGTATTTGTCAAACAAATCTGTAGGCATCATATTTGTATAACAAAAAGAAATTGCGACTTTTTTAAGCAAAAATGTGTTGAATATCGCTATAACCAATACAAGTAACTATTCATATAATACCATTTCCCACAAAACAGTTCTTTCACATCATTTTCTTATGTCATAAAGAATTTATTTATTCACATCATGAATTGTATCATGAAAATGTATTTTAACTGCTCACGACACAAATTCCACTTATTAAGTATCTTATGAATTAGTAATTGTGCCCAGCACAATTTTCATTTATCTTTATTTAATGTCATAAGGCAGTATAAAGAAGCTGGATTTTTCTTTAAACGATCATCATTTCAACCAAAAATGTATCTCCTCTTATCAAAATAAGTCTCCCCTTACCAAAAGTAATATAACTGAATACGAAAGAGTTTTTATACCATTATTTTTGCTACATGGAAAAGAAGGAAAGTTTTGACGAATATTATATTCAAAAGGCACAAAACCAAAAAATTTAAGAGCTTCCTTATTAGTTTTTCTGTAGGTAAAAATAAAAACATATTGCTTAAAACATGACTATCTAATTTAAATAATTTCATTTGCTTCTTAATATTTATATTTAAATTATTAATATCACTAAAATATATTAAATTTTGTGAATATGATTTGAACACAATAAATGAAGATGCATTATCAATTTTAATTTGAGTATAACTAACATTTGAAGCATACAAATGAGTTTCTCAATTACATTGTTTGACACTTCTAAACAATTCGCTACTTTACATAACAATAATTAATTTGCAGATATTCAATTAATGAATTCCATGTAGATAAACATTGTCGTCCAGCAAAGTTCGAGAACAATTGTTGAATTGCTCTAATAATTACCCCCTTTTGAATTCTCTTCTACCGTGAAATTTGAATTTTAAGCTCTTGTCAAGAATGCTATATTTTACAAACAGTTTGTAATTTACTTAAAACCAATTTATATTTATTCGAGAAACCATAACTTAATTATGTTAATTGTAATTACGTTATGAAGTTTTAAATTTAA
Source organism: Parasteatoda tepidariorum (assembly GCF_982258835.1). Lineage (NCBI taxonomy): Eukaryota > Metazoa > Arthropoda > Arachnida > Araneae > Theridiidae > Parasteatoda > Parasteatoda tepidariorum. The sequence goes on from NC_141764.1 coordinate 91,522,964, forward strand.
TGGAATAAATACTTTATTCAGTTTTTGGTTTGGTGAATTTGATTTTAAAGTTATGATCTACATTTATTTAAAACTTTTCATTGAGTGATTTGACCTAAAAATGAATTTTATTCAATAGTATTTCTTTTTTCTTTCTTTTACAATATTTCTAAGTTAAGTTTTACTTCCTTAAACACATTTTGAGATTGATTAGTGTTTATACATTATGTCGAATGAGCTTTGAGTTTGTTAAATATAAAACTTATTTAATGCATTTTACACAACATGAGGTTTCATAAAAATTTCGTGCATTTTTAAGGAAATACTCAACTATAATTGTATTTTTTAGTTTTGCAGTTTCTTTACGATTTTTTAATTAACTGACAGAATGATAAATTTTCATCAAAATTGAACATTTGTAAAAGTGAAAAATTCTAAACAAATAGTCATTGATTTGAAAATTTTACAATAAACTTTTTAAATAATCAACCACCTGTCACTATAAGGGCAGCAGGTGGTCATCAGGTCTCTTCCTCTTGTCTTATCGGTGACAGGATGAGTCACGTAGGTATTGGAATATTCACAGCACTTCTGCAGGCAGCTGTTACCTAGTCAATCTCGCAAAAGACGCTTTACGGCGTTTTCAGATTAACCCCTCTCCTCCTCTAAACAAGTTAGAGTGGCTGATCAGAGAAGATCACTTCACAGTGACACTACATTGCAAGGTGAAAGTTATTTGTTTTAAGAAGCTTCACCACGCCAATACAGCTTTTTTCTGTTTTGCTTTATAGCAGGCATTGAGCTGTCAACCCAATAATGAGTCTTCAACGTTCAACGCTTAAATCCATAGTATTGTAATTGTGAACCCGACCCAGATAACAAAGGAACTCCTGGCTCCAGCATTCGGGAAAACTAGCCTTTGGGGAGAACATTCTGATGAAACAAACCCGCATTTTCGTTACGTGGAGAGGAAAACAACGAAAACCTCTCACGGTAAGCCCGACGGTAAGGAGATTCTAAGCCATGATTAGCCAAGTTAGCAGTGTGATCGGCGTGAGCCAAAAGTGGAATTCGCATCCACCACTGGGAATCGAACCTGGATCACCTTATTCGGAGGCGAACGCTTTATTCTCTTTCCCTTACACTCATGACCATTAATTTCGTAGCATTAATCGTAGGCTACTTGAATAGTCAGGTCCTATGTAAGTAGCCGCGTACATTTCAGAATAACGCTTCAATCTAATTTAGGACTCTCCAATACTTTTTATTCATTTTGCTGCTTTTTAGGATTTTTTAAATGAAATTTATATTTTAAGTTAATTGAAAAATACACCAATCATTACTCAATTAGCTTGATTTATTTCAGGCAGTTTGCAGTAAGAGTTGAATAATGAAGACATATAGTTGTTTTCTAGACAGTCTAAGGATCCATAAAATAATAACATAGGGGACAAAAAAAATATCATGCATATTATAAAATGTTGAGGACTTTTGAAAATAGCCCTTGCGCGATGTTAAATGCTGGTGACATTTCCGAACAGCCGGATTTTTTAATTTTTCAAATTCCATTTATTAAAATTCTAGAAAACACAATAAGACTGCGAATATATTTTTTCCTAAAAAACTGTTAAGAATATATGAATTCTTATGAATAATAAAGAAATTAATTATTAAAACTCTAGAAAACACAATAAAACTGCTAATATATTTTTTTCTGAAAGCCATGAATAATAAATAAATTCATATGAATAATAAATTGATTAATTGTAAAACATAATTCACAAAGCTGGATTAAGAGGGTCTACCGGGACTGTAGTGTGAGGCCCCTATGTTTTTTAAGGAATCTATAAAAATTATGAAGGTAAAATTGATTTTTGTTACTTTCTAAAAAAACTATTAGATAATTTTAAGCGTAATATCTAACAATTTTTCTTTATAATCAATAAAGGTTTTACATATTTACAAATTTAAAATTCGCGAAAGAGATAAACAATTTATATCTCTGTCTCTCACTAATCTCCCTTTTTTCTATTTCGTTCTTTTGTTTTTAGTGACAAGTTTTTGGTTTTTCTAAGTTTCTCTATTCACTTACAAAAAGCTTAAAATTACCTGGGATCTCCGTTGACAAAATTATAACAAATTTAGTAATAGTAAAAAAATTAATTTTTTTTTTAATTTTTAAAATTTCCATGTTTAATAGTTCTTACGGGGTATTTTTGCTGACATAGACGTTTAATCAAATATTAAAACTTAATGTAATTCTTGTTTAAAAAACTCTTCCTTTTTTTAAAATTTTTTGAAATAAGTTTAATTGGAACCAAATTTCATAAGTTATTTCAATATTTCTGAACATAGATAGGCTTTGGATAATTTGGTAAAGGTAGGACCCAAAGTCATACATTAGCTCTCAGGCTTAATCATGCTTTAACCCAACCCTGATAAATCATATAAATTGAGTATAACTGTACTGTTAGAATTTTCATTCTAAATCTATGGTAAAATAACCGGTAGGAGTCAACCCATCCAATTAACCACAAAGTTTAATGTAAATACCATTTTTTCCTGTGCGGTTGTGACACCTTTTACAACTAGTATGGTTATAAAACGACGAATACAAAACTATGCAGTTTTTTAGCCATTTACAACTAGCATGGTTTCAAATCCATAAAAAAAGAATTTAATTGGATATTGGAGGTAGGCTTTTTGTAATGTAATTTGCATTGGAGAGTGCAGATCACAAACTGGAAGGGCAGGACACTGGAAACTCTACGTGTGTTGAAGGGGAAGGAGAAAATATTATGATGCCAACGCTGGGATTCGAACTCCCGCTCTGTCGGTGAAGAGATTGACATATTAACTCTCTCGACTATAATATGTGCGCAGTTGCAAGGAACTAAGTTGCATTATTAGGCTAACTTGGTTAGTGAGATCATTTTTTTCTCCTTTTTAATCATGTTAGGTGAAAGAAATTTCATATTTGGTGAAGCAGTTTTTCTTACAGTTAACAGTTAGAATAAATGGTTATTTGACTGCTTTGTTTGAATATAGTAAAATAGCACTTAAACAAATTGTTATTTAACCATTTGTTCTGAAAAGTTCCGTTTATCTGTTGAGTGGAGTTATTTATACATTTTGTAAAGGTTAAAGTATAAGTTACAGAATTTTTGTTATTCAAATGGACTAGTCAAGAATTTATTCCTTAACTTCAAATAAAAATAATCAAATTTTGAAAAATGTTTAATAAAAAATAATTTTATTAGTGGAATTTAAATTTTAGAATCTTTCATAGATTAATGCAACATACTGACACGAAAATATTTCTCATATTTTTCATCTTGCAAATTATTTGAATTTCTATTTTTAAAAAAAGGATTAAAAAAAATCAATAGTTTTTCCATCAACATCAACGCTATTTATCATTTTTTTTTCCTTCAACAAAAACGCTTCAAAAGAAGCGTATAGCCATCAAGCACGAAAAGTAGAACCATAAAACCTTATTAAGAGAAGAGTTTTTGAGGAGATGAAGTAGAAAAATGCTTCTTTAAAAAAGAAGTAATTAATAAACGCATGAAAATGGTTTTAACGCTTTAATTTTCCTAAATAATGATGTTTCTACTAAAAGTATAAAAACTTCGAATTTTTTTCAATGAAATGTTTTGGTATTAGATATTCATTTTTTCATAAGCGTTAAGCCTAATAGTAAGACACTTTTCTTGTTAGAGCTTGCATCTTTTTTTTTATTGGTTGAATTTTTTTCAATGATTTAATATGTTAACTTAATCATTCCTAAATGAAAATTTAACTTGAAATTAAATTTATAAAAATAGTTTATGCATGATATTAAATTACGCATGGAAAAAAAGGGTAATAAGCTGTCATTATTTATTTGTTTGCTTTACTTTATAATATCATTTTATATAAATTTAAATTGCGACATTTGATGTTTAGTAAAATGATTGAGCTATTTCTGTCCTCTAATCACTATCCAAACTGCCAAAAGATGTATTTTGATATCATTTAGTATCGTTGAAGGGTTATGCACATGCATCTTGGTATGCATATTAATTTTTTTAAGCAAATCATTTTATATGGATTTTGGTATGCATATTAATTTTTTTAAGCAAATCATTTTATATGGATTTTGGTATGCATATTAATTTTTTTAAGCAAATCATTTTATATGGATTTTGGTATGCATATTAATTTTTTTAAGCAAATCATTTTATATGGATTTTGGTATGCATATTAATTTTTTTAAACAAACCATTTTCATAAACTCTCGTTCTAGTTTTAAATAAATATACCTAGAAACAACTGTAATTAAAAGAGACTAAAATTTTTAATTTTTACTATTATTATTAATTTAAATAAATCAAGATTAGGAAGGTTCAAAATTGTTTTTTCCAGTTTTCCTTTATTTATTTAATAGGAGTCTACATAAGATTTGGTTTCGCAATTCGGTTTCACTCTGAAAAGAAAACGCAATTATTTTAACTTCGTTTTAAAAAACAAATGCTTTCATACCTTTTAAAAGCAAATGTAGCTCCCTATCCCTAAAATCTCGACAAAGAAAAAATAGTTAAACTGTTTGAAAAGGAAGTGGAAAAAAGGAATTTAATCCATAGCCTGTAATTATTGCATATAAATTGAAATTCTGCCTTTTCAATTACTTATAAGATAATCTCTATACACTCTTATTTACTACCATAAACTAGGTTATTGGTAACATTATAGTTATCATTCAAGTTGTTAGGCTACCTCAAGTAATAATTTTAATAGTGTTGAACAGCATTTATTTAGATTCGTCATACAGGTTACCTTAAATTATAATTTAAATAGTGTTGATTAGTTAGTTATACGCTAAGTACTTATTTAGAATAATTTTTATTATTATATAAATAAAAACTTAGTTAGGAAGTTAAAATTTATTTTTGATACTTTTTAATGTCTGTAGAAATTTTAAATATAGATGGTGCGATGGTGCCTCATATTGCCATACCAATTATTAATGTTACCTTTTTCAAGAAATAGAATGCAAAGTGATTATATAAATGTGTGATTTGAAACTCGCGTGTCGTAATAATATCGTAATAAAAATACTGGAATTTCAACTCACGTGGTAAAGCGTAGCAATAACTGCCCTTAAGAAATCATTCAGATTTATGACAAATAAAGAATGTCAGAAAGTAATAAATTCTATGGGCAATTTTTAACTCACAAATCGTAATAAATGTATCGGAATCTTAAAAACCATATGGTAATAGGTAATTATAAATAGAAAAAAAAGAATTATCACTCGGATTTATGATGACATCAGCAAAAATTACGCTAATTTGAAATTCGCGTATTGTAATATCGTATAAAAAATATTGGATCTTTTAAAACCATGTTTAATTTTGTAGCAACAACCAATGAAATAGCTATCGAGAAGCAACATAGATTTACATTAGAATCAATGCAAATTGAGTGCATTAAAATGTGATGACTCAAATGTGAATCTCAATATTAAATTTTTTTTTTTATTTTCTGAAGGAAAAAAATCATTGAAATTCGGAAGAACCAGTAGGACGCGCATTACAGTCAGTGGGCAGCAGATTATGCACCCCTAGGTTAAGGTTACCATAGCACTTGAATGTCACTGTACTTTTAAATAAATATAAAAGGAATATATTTTTACCTTTTGCGCAAGTCTTTTTATCACTTTGAAGCAATATTCCAGTGGGACATTTACACGCAAATCCAGCTGGCTTTGGGGCCATTAGACACAAATGACTGCATCCTCCGTTATTTGTCTTGCATTCATTAGTTACTAAAAAATAAAATGCAATAATGTTAAATTGGGGTAACATTAAAACTAAATACATATGAATTTATATATTTTATTAAAAGTGAAAGTATTAGTATGATTATTGCAGCACTTTAAAATAACAAATTGCTTTAATTGTAATAATATGTACTTAAAATACTTCGTACGACTGCTCATGTATAACGTTCTTTATTTAAGCCAGCAGTAATTCTTATAAAAATATATGTTTCAAAGTGAATATTCTAATAACGCTAACGAACAATAATGTGGCTAAAACGAATTTCGTCCGTGTTTTATGCTACATGTACTGTAATATTAAATAAATAATAATTTGGTGCATTATAACATTTCATACACTTAAGTGGTTAAAATTTCATGTGTTATGCTTGGTTAAAATCTAATGTGCTATAATTGGCCACCATAATAGAAATGTTTCAAATCCCTTTGTTAAGAAGGCTAATGAATACGAACATAGGGAGTTTCTTGTAAATATGAGTAAAATGAAACAAAACGGTTACTAAAGTTTGATAAATTATTTTTTAACATCTTTTGCAGCTAAGCAGGAACTGGGAACAAAATAATTGTTACATAAATCTAAAATGTAGTGGAAAGCCAAATTAAACATTGCTTTATAATTTAATCAGGTAATCAAAATGGTTTTGATACTTTTTAACTTGCCTTCGCTATCACGGAAAAACAATTCTAGATTTAAATTTGGCATATATACCACTTTTTAGCCTAACCCGTTACAAAATTTTTTAAAATGTAATTCAATTTCTCTTTAGCTCTGTGTTGAAACAAGATTGTAATTCTCTAGCATATTTTCCCCATTGAAATAGTAATTTGTGTTTGTTGTTGTTGTCTTATGCCACTTGTCAATACTAACAAGTCTATATTAAAGCAACTGGGTGCGATTCTTCTTGTTTTCCAGTGGTGCCATCTATGGCCAAGAAATCGACTTCTGCCAATCACCTACGTCAACCCGTTTGATATGCGTGCCATGCATCCACTGCACACACCATGCATTCGCTGATCATAAATTTTACCAGAACCAGAGAGTAATCAATCTCCTATACAGTACCCTCGAAGGAATTGATTTGTTATGGGAACTTGGAGTACTTTGTGATCCCGACAGATTTGGCGTGCACCAGTCACCATTTTGTACAAGGGAGTCTTCAGCCGGCGGGAATCGAACTCACGACCACTTGGATATGGACCCAACGCCCTAACAACCAGACTATTCTGATCCTACTTTGTATCAATGTCATATATAAGTTTATTTTTCGATAAGCATTTTAAAAACAAACATTCAGAGCGTTTCTACGAAAAATCCCACACATTAACAGACATTAATTTAATTATTTATAAATATAATTGTTTACATCATGCATCTCCTATATCCGGGAAAAAACATCTTTCGCTCGCATTACAACAAAGCATCACTTTCAACCAAAAACGCTTTTCTTTCCACTGCTGCAAGTCGTCGAACAACCATAAAAACCAGTTTTTTTCGTGGAAAAAAGCGGGAATCATAACTCTTACAAAAGAATAGAACAGCAGTCACAAGTCCCTTAATGTGACGTGACTTCATAGCACGTGGAACTATAAGCGAAGAGGAGGGCAAAAGCAAAATAGATACTAAGCGATAATCGATATCAATAGTGGTATCGATTACTAATAATCTATTTTGTGGAAGAAAGACATGGTGGGTAGTAGCCTCCGGTGGACCATTAAAGGCTTTTTGGGAAGGAGGAGATAATGAAGGAGATTCAGAGGTAAAATGGTTCGAGAAAGTTTTAAGCCTCGATGAATATTTTGAGTATTTTTTTTTATCATATTTCATTTCAGTTTGAATGCGTAATTTCGGTAGGAGAAAAAAGATGAAATGCATTAAAAGAATTTTGTTTATTGATTGGATAATCGACTCTATAAATTGAAAGAAGATTTGAAGAAGTCGTATTGTAAACTTATAAATACTTTTTATTCACATTCCATAATTAGCAAAACAAGCGGAATAACTTTTGAATTAATGATCGGATTTTTATTGAATGCAATTTTTATTAACTACCCAGGTTTAGAGATGAGAAATTGGAATTTCATAACTCCATCACTATATAACCGGCGCCTATGCAATAAAACCATGGCTGGTAACATGTCAGACAGAAGTCACTGATATTGAATTTTTACTCAGTTCGAATAACAATTGATTGTCACTGTAAGGCAATATTTAATTATAGACATGTCCATTTTTGAATATCTTTCCTTTAAAATTAAATTGTTCGCCATTGGAGCGTAGACTTCAAGTTGAAACACTACTCTAAAAACATAATCCTACATATGCTAATTACTCTGTGCATTTTTGTTTTAAATTTTGAAATCAGACACAAACTGATTGGCTGTCTATCTCTGCCTGTCTGTTTCTGTCCGTCGGTCTCCGTCTGTCTCTGTGTATATCTGTCTCTCTCTCTCTCTCTCTCTCTTTATCTATTTATCTCGCCTGTATCTGTCGGTCTCTGTGTATCTGTATCTGTCTATGACATTATCTCACTTTTTTTACATTAACACATAAAATAAACATAGTTTTAGCGACGGATATGGGTTTTTGAATTTGAAAATATTTAATTACAAAAAATAGACCGAGATAGTTGATTAATATCTGGATGATGGAGACAGTTTAATTTCAAAAAAACGATCGAAATTTTGAAAGAATAACGTTAATTTTACTTTTGAACATTTCACCATGTTTCCCAAACTATTTTATGTACTTAAGAACTTTGCACTGAGCTATAAAATCAGTTTATTCAAAAATATATATCCATGCAGAAAAATGTATTGGTATAAAATGTTTTTTATAAATATTATTTAATAATGGTTTAATTTATTTTGAATTTTAAAGAATAGAAATTTTAATTTTTGAAACTATGTAATTTTAAGTGATAAAATACGAAATCGTTCTTGAGATAAAAAAAATTAGTACAACTTTCTTTGAAATTTAATGATTATAGATTAGTGTAAATGATGAATAAATCACAGAATCAAACTCAAAATAATATTTTTTTCCTCAATAAACACACAATCCCACCATGATCTGAGATTTTTTACCCTAAAAATAGCAATCAAACAAATATGGTCGAGTCAGAATTCTTATCAAAAGTTTGGGTTCGATCCTTAAGCTGGTTATGAAAGTAGTCACAAAAAAGAGATCAATAAATAAATAATCGAAGAAAAGGATAAAATTGTTTTTATGCCCATTATGAAAAACTGGAGTTTTTCAGTTTCCCTAAGAAGATCCAGTTTTAATTGATTGCTAGAGGGAAAGAAAAACTAAAACATTACTATCTGAAAAAAAGAGAAATATTGCTTCCTGAGTGTTACTTTCCAAATAATTAAAAGGGACGAAAAACCAAGTTCACAAGATTAATGTATATAAATTCATTGTTATATTAACATTTGGTTTTAAATTATTATACACTATTATTAAACAAAATATTATAATAATAATTGGGAAGCGAAAATTCCAAATATTCGTATATTTAATTATTATACACTATTATTAAACAAAATATTATAATAATAATTGGGAAGCGAAAATTCCAAATATTCGTTTATTTAATAATATATCTAATATTTAATAATATATCTAATAGTCTTTATATCAAATATTTTATGTCGGGTTCACAATTTGCCTTTTAGCATGTGAAAACCGGATCATTAAATTGAAAGTTACTTACAGATTTACACGCGGAAATTTCTTTCATTATTATTATTCTCCGAACAGATTGGAGTAAATAACAAAATTTTTGTAATTTATATCAATTAATAATTTTATATAATAAATAAAATCAATAATTTATTTAATTTATATGCTACCGGCAAATTATGAAACGCCGGCATTCTATAGAATGCCTAGGCATTGTATATAATGCCGCATGTTTTTAGGCAAGGTATGAAATATGAGAAGTATCACAAACTTTCCCTAGGCGGCATTGTATGTAATACCTAGGCATTCTATAGAATGGCAAATGCTATTTAGGCAAAGTAAGAAAAAAAACGTCCTGATGAGGTTATTATGTAAATCATTTGCAATTCTCAAAAATAATAATGTTATTCTGAAAAAATAATGAGAGTGCCATTCACAAAAAATTATTCTAAATGCATAAAGAAAAATGAAAGTTGTACAAAACATAATTTATGCCTTTCTTATTAGGGAAAACAAAATTTTCATATAATAAGAAATTAACCTTTTTGTTGCAGCATTGCACTCTTGAATAACATTTTGAATTGTATTTCCCTACATTACGAAACCAATCAGAGATATATTTTATACTTTGCCGGTTTCTCATTTGGTATTCTATAGAATGGCTTGGAAACGTGCGAAATATAAATCGTTTCACACATTGCCGTTTAGGTTTAGGCATTTTATACAATGTTTAGGCATTATATAGAGTGCCGGATTTCAAACTTTGACGGTAACCTATATAATTCTAGTGCTGTGAATATTGAGAATTTAAAGATAACTAAATGCCTATGAAACAAACAATAAAAATTAGCTTTAATTCAAGCAATTTAATGGGTTTCAGTGTTAAATTTCCCCGGAAATATTAAACTTCAACCTTTTACAAATGATGCCAATATTAACTTAAATAAGTATCGAAAGTTTAGTTTGCTTTTCCTTTTATATATTTTCTAAGTTTTAATATGTTTGATTCAACTTAATATATTAAGACATTCATTTGTGTTAATTCAATAACTGTTTTTTGCATTGAACGCAAATATTTCGAAATAACAGACAAATTTTTTTTAAAAAAAAGGATTCATGCACGCGTTAGAGTTTGAAAAAACCACCTTGAAAGAAAAGTGCAATACGGAATGTATGCAAATTTATACCAGTATAGAAGAAAATTGAATTACCATCAAAATCGAAACCAAGCGAATTCCTTTAAAAATATACTTTTAAACCAAGAATATCAGAAGAATTTCAAATTAAAAAGAAGTAATACTCCAAGAAAACAAATTTATTTCAATGCTTGTCTCTAAACTGTCCTTGTCTTCTGAGTTGGATTTAAAAATACAAGTATATAGAATCAGCGTTACTATCTGAACATCATTACTTAAGCAGGTTTTCTAGAGGCAGTGAGAAATTTTTTTTAATAATAAACGAAAACTTGCAGTGAAAATATAACAATCGCTATAATCCCAATAAAATCTGGTTAATTGACTGGTAAACATCGTGTAGTTTGACTAAAATACTTGGCTAACAAATGCTTGGCAATTCAAACGTACGGTTTAGCCTTGGGTCAACGGATACAACGGTTGAGCCAATGTATTTAGAGCACCTTTGCAACCTGGAAAGCGGTAAAGGTTTTGATAATTTTCCTCTTTATGTTGCGTGAATGCGGTATGAAATTGAAAAAAAATTTAAGGTTTATGACACTATAAGCTGCACAGGCAAAAGTACGTTTTGGACTCGTAAAATGTTTTTCAGTAATTGTTGCGATTGCATCTACAGTGATTGTCAAGCTTTAAGGAACATTTAACTCTGGAATTCTCTTGTATCTTTATTTAGGACAGAATTTATAAGGCTTCAGACTTGAACAAGAAAAACCATACATATTTATTGGCTATTCAATGAAAGTGATAAAATAAAAAACAAATCAAATTTGGATTTCAGATTTAATCTTGAAGCAATCAGTTTAAATAACTGGAAAATAAATAAATGCTTTGGGGGAAATTCTTAAAAATCTTTCAATTAAGTCAGATATCAGAATTCATTTTTATACTTGTGCCAGTTTATCACTAAACAACCTTTGTAATTTCTTCCCAGTTTTATTGGAGGAAATATCAAACAATTAAGATAAGGTCTTTTATTGGAAAATGTTTCCAAAGCATAGTACAAGCTGGCGAGAAAAAAAAGTGCGCCAAAGTAATCGAAACCTGATTCGGGTTGTTAAAGAAATTACCTACTTATCTCTATAAACCAAGCTTTCACGTACAAAGTCATTGCCAGCCCAGGGAATTTATTAAAGTTTCGTTCGTTTTTCAGAGAACGGCATTTATGAAGCCGCTCAAACTAAACTTTTTTCGTTAAAAGTCTTTTACTTTTCAAGAAAATGAGAACTTTTCTCGTGAGAAAGATGGAATGTTGGAGGAATTAAAACTGCGGTATTATCGAAAATGAGTACCTAATAGTTTTTAAAGCATCATTAGTCTTCCGGGTCGGATAATTAAAACTTTCACTAAACATAAATTTTCAAAATTAAGTCATGCGAGAGTAGGCAGATTTTATGAAATAAATTGTAATTTATTGCTGTTAATTTTCAGCAATCTAATAATCTTGTAAACTCAGTAGATGATAGTGTAATATTTCCAATTTAACTTTGAGGAAAGAACTTTTAAATATGTAAAGTGATTGATATGGTGTCATGCTAATAATTTATCAAAAATTCTTATCTTGAGTAAATGTTATACTAATTAATTGTTTTAGCTTTGCTTGTACAAAAAATATTTAATTGCTTGTAAAACAACTAATTAGGAAAAAAATGTTCTAAAACGTTACAGGCTACATAACAGTTTAAAACAATAAATGGTTGCTGGCTCAGGGAATAGCGCGTTCCCCTTCCAATGGTGAACCGGGTTCGAATCCCAGAGATGGCTGGTCGATACGAATCTGCATCGGGTTTGCACCGACCACAGTGCTGACGTGAGATATCCTCATTAGTAGACGAATCATGGATTTGAGTCCGTTTGCCGTCAGGCTATAACTGTGAGAGGTTCTCGTGGTCTTCCTCTCCATGTAACGCAAATGCGGGTTAGCTCCATCAAAAAGTTCTCCACGATGGGTAATTTCTCCCAATACTTGATCCAGGATTTTCCTAGTCATTTAGATTGGATTCAAAATTACAAGCCTAAGGAGTTGAACATTAGTAGTCGTAAACCCAAAAATTGCGTCAACTGCTCAACGACGGCTATATTATAAAAAAAATAAATGATTGCTGAGGGCAACAAGTATTGCTTTTATTTGTAGGAGCGATGTTTTAAAATTAACCTCTTGAGAGGAAACGGAGACGAAGTAAGATTCTTCAGCAAGAGAAAATTTATGAAGCACTATTTCAAAATTGGTAGTATCAATAAAATTTATCTACACTGTATTGATTATCATGACACATACCCAACATATATTTGATGGAGTAATTAATTTTGTAATGGGACAAGAATAAATATTTGAAAGAGGACAGTAATGCCAGCCGTAGAAAGGGCAAAATCTTGAGAAATAGCATTTTGTCGAACCTAGTTATTGTGTGTGTTCAATTTTAAGTAGCCCTTAGAAGAATTATTAATTATAAAATATAAAATAACGAAATTAAATATGCTGGCTTTTTAAACCAACTACTTTGAATTTGAATGAATAAAAATGTCCGAAATGACAATGCAACAATCATAAGTTTATTGACTACTTATTAATTTTGGGCGACTGTCTGCGACAGTGTTCGCCGTGATACGTCGGTGCTCATTACGCCCTTTATCTTAAATGTTTAAAGATTATACAATTACGTAACAGATATAGAAAGATAGTAGGGTCGAGAAGAAAAATTTTAAGCTGATTTCTGTGGAAATGTGTAAATTTTAATCTGGGAATTTCCAAAACTTACCATTCACTTCGCTTTTAATATATAGCTTTCTGGAGCCCCGAGAAAAATTATGAGTAACCGTGCACTTTCTAGTACACTTTCTACAAATACTATTATAAGCCTTGCTTGCTTTTTGAAAATAATCAAAATTAATCAATTTACTCAAATTCTCTACAGCATCGTTTCAGTTACTAACAAAATATAATAGTTTCAACACTTCTAATCCCTGTAATTGTTATAAAGCATGCACAAGCCCTGCTACGCTTTGTGCTGATTGAAATGTTTTTGAAACATAAATAGGACCTTCTGTGGAATACGGGTAAATAAAATTGAAGTTTTTTTGGTAAAAACAATGTATTTTAAGAAAATAGTGCTTTACTATCTTTAATGCGCTATTTCTGTCAACACTAACATATCAATACAGCATCGTTTCAGTTACTAACAAAATATAATAGTTTCAACACTTCTAATCCCTAAAATTGTTATAAAGCATGCACAAGCCCTGCTACGCTTTGTGCTGATTGAAATGTTTTTGAAACATAAATAGGACCTTCTGTGGAATACGGGTAAATAAAATTGAAGTTTTTTTGGTAAAAACAATGTATTTTAAGAAAATAGTGCTTTACTATCTTTAATGCGCTATTTCTGTCAACACTAACATATCAATACAGCATCGTTTCAGTTACTAACAAAATATAATAGTTTCAACGCTTCTAATCCCTAAAATTGTTATAAAGCATGCACAAGCCCTGCTACGCTTTGTGCTGATTGAAATATTTTTAAAACATAAATAGGACCTTCTGTGGAATACGGGTAAATAAAATTGTAGTTTTTTTTGATAAAAACAATGTATTTTAAGAAAACAGTGCTTTACTATCATTAAAGCGCTATTTCTGTCAACACTAACATATCAATACAGCATCGTTTCAGTTACTAACAAAATATAATAGTTTCAACGCTTCTAATCCCTAAAATTGCTATAAAATATGCACAAGCCCTGCTACGTTTTGCGCTGATTGAAATATTTTTAAAACATAAATAGGTTCTGTGGAATACGGGTAAATAAAATTGTAATTTTTTTGTTGTTGATAGAAACAATGTATTTTAAGAAAACAGTGCTTTACTATCATTAAAGCGCTATTTCTGTCAACACTAACATATCAATACAGCATCGTTTCAGTTACTAACAAAATATAATAGTTTCAGCACTTCTAATCCCTAAAATTGTTATAAAGCATGCACAAGCCCTGCTACGCTTTGTGCTGATTGAAATATTTTTAAAACATAAATAGGACCTTCTGTGGAATACAGGGTAAATAAAATTGTAGTTTTTTTTAATAAAAACAATGTATTTTAAGAAAACAGTGCTTTACTATCATTAAAGCGCTATTTCTGTCAACACTAACATATCAATACAGCATCGTTTCAGTTACTAACAAAATATAATAGTTTCAACGCTTCTAATCCCTAAAATTGCTATAAATGCACAAGCCCTGCTACGTTTTGCGCTGATTGAAATATTTTTGAAACATAAATAGGACCTTCTGTGGAATACGGGTAAATAAAATTGTAGTTTTTTTGAGGAAAACAATGTATTTTAAGAAAACAGTGCTTTACTATCATTAAAGCGCTATTTCTGGCAAAACTAATATATCAATACTATATAATTTATTCCAACTCTGAAAGCGTTCACAATTAAGTACTTAGTTGATTTACAACACAAAATGTCAAATAACTTCAATAAGGATTTTTGAATCAATCAAAAAATAATATAATTACTGGCTGATAAAAAATGATTGAATAAAAAACTTGCTTTCTAAAATGACTTAACCCAATGCTAAAGTCATAAAATTAGAGTTTTTTTAAACATCACTAGATGATTTAAAATGGCTAAAAAATTATAATTTAAATTACAATAAAAAGCCCTAAAATTAATTATAATAAAACATTCAATAAAAAATAATGAAAACACAATTTTCATTTCAAATCTAATTCTTCCCGAAAGAGGTGAAAATAAAGGCTAGAAGTTATAATTATTTTTATTTTTTATTTTAATTACATTACCGATCTCTTTATAACTATTATTTGAAAAGAAAACATTTATCCTTAATTACTAATTCAGTATCAAAAACATTTAATTAGTTTAATGTTTATATTCATAAAAATATTTAAATTTATAAAAAGTTATATATTTAAATGACATACTAACAAAAAATATGAAAGAATTATTATAATTAAACAAAAAAGAAATTAATTGTTCTTCAAAAATTTAAAAGGCGTTTTATAATTTTAAGATTTTTTTTTAAATTTAAAAACAAATTAATTTATTATCCAACAATAAAGCTGTGTATTTAAATTTATTAAAAAGGATATTTTTTTAAATTTCTCTCAATGCAAAATAAATATTTAAATACTTGTTGCACGTTTTTTCAATAATTTTACTAAATAAATGCATTTAAATAAAATTAAAAAATGAGAATAGTAAATTACTATAAATTTAAACGAAAAAATTTATATTATAAAACAAATTTAATATCTATCGTGATATACAAGCATAATAAAAGCTTTAAAAAATTTATTTTATTTATTTTCTAGTTTTTTTTGTAAAGCATTATTTTTGTATGCACATCCATTTCATTAAATTAAAATGAATGAATAAATTTAGTTTTCAAAAATAGAATGGATTTATTTGGTTTTTCTCATAACAATGTTGAGATTTATTTTTAAAGTAAAACAAAACAATACATATTTTTTCGTAAGGCAAACTGTATTAAAGAGTATATTTATACAAAAATGAGCTAGTTTATTTAAAAAGAAACGTCGTTGATCCTTGTGCAATATCAAAGAACGTATTTATTAATATAATACGTATTGCACTTTGTAGAACTCTTTTTCAAACAAAAGGTACGTAAACATTACCGATCGATCAAGATAACATTTGTTTTTGAAAATTTCATTATTGACAAATTGAAAGTTTAGTTATTGACAAAATAAATAATATTTGTTCACTGTAAAAACATTCAAGGTATCAGGAGGAAATATAAATCAAGGGATTTAATTTTCGGCTACAATGTTACAAAATTCATTCTATTCGAAGCTCTTTTATAATGATCTAATTATTTGATCACCGTTGAGGAACAACGAATCAATGATGTTAACCTCCGTAATTTTATAATTTTGATTTCAACTCAAAAAGCAACGGATATTTCCAATCAAACTCAGGAAAATACGCTTTTATCTAAAAAAAACATTTCGCAGACTAAACCTAGACTGTACCTCAATGCTGAGGAACAACGAATTAATGACGCTGACCTCCTTAATTTTATCGTTTTGATTTCAACTCAAAAAGGGACGGATATTTAAGTCAAACCTCAGGAAGATACGCTTTTACTAAAAAAAATTTGCAGACTAAACCGTAATTGCTTTTCATGTATATGATGAAAAACAATGAAGATAGCCTGACAATCAAAAATCAGTTACATCTATCCGTTAATCTATCTATCAGTTAATCTAATCTATCAGAAACATATATGGCAGTACTTTTACTTTCGTTACTTGTACCGCCGGTACAAGTAAAAAGTACGTACTTTTACTTGTACTTCGTTACTTTATAAATTTAGTACTTTTACTTGTACTTTCGTTACTTTTTTAGGGAAAAAGTACAAGTATTTGTAAAGGAAATGTCGAATAAAATCGTTACTTTTTTTTAAAACTCGGCAAACTTTCTAAAAAAAAAATAATAAAAAAAAATTAAATTAAACAAAATTCTTATGTTTTTTTTAATTTATAAAATTAATGTGCAATATATATGCATTCACAGCTAACTTCGTGTTTAAATACCTTGACCTCCAGTGGAACGCTTATTCAGCGTGGCTAAACACGTTCTGAGAAATTCTCGCAGCAGACTCAGTGACACCACTTTCGAATTGCAATTATTTTGCAAAATGAATAAAAATATTAATTAGCAAGTTATTTTCATTCAGTTTCGAGTTTTATGTATTTATTTAATACATTTTAAGTAAAAAATGTTGGATTTTGTTATTACATTTTTCAATTTTCTTTTTGAACTCACTAATAATACATTTTTGTCTTAGTACATTTTTTACTAAATACATTTTTACCTAGTACATTTTTTACTAAAATTATGTTTATACCCGACCTTGTCAAACAACGCCCAGTCAAATCTCTAAGAACTTCAGAACTATTTGTTCTATTGAAAACTATTATAATTACTATTTTAACTCTTGAAAACTCGAAGATATTAATTTAGCCCCTGATACTAAAATTCGTCTACAAATTTTAATTATTCCGTTAGACAGAAATGTTCGGAAAATGATTTTCTCGCATAACTTCAGCATTAGCCATTGTTACAAATAAAACTGCAGACTGTTCTGTTTCAACTTATACTGCACATTCAATTATTTTTTACTAGCTCAACGATCACAAAGCTATCTGAAACTCCGTGTTTGCTTTGTTTATGTTTGTGCTTTTAAAACGCGTTTCTATAGAGTAAAACAATTTTAAATCAATGGCAATTTAAATAGATAGAAATAATGAACTAAAAATTAAAAATAATAGATGAAATTTCTTTTTCGTGCAAATCCATAAAAAGTTTGATATTAAAATTATATTTGATTTTAAAATTATATTATACGATTATATTATAAAATTATAATATTCTTACGAATTAAAAAATAAATTAATGTCCATAACTTTCAAAATTAAAAATAATTAAATAAATAAAAACAATTTTGCAAAAACATTAAAGAACATAAGAATATTATTCAATAAAATTTTAAGTTACTTTGAATTTTCGATTTCCTAGAAATGTACTCTTAAATCGTTACTTTTTTTGTTTAGTACTTGTACTCTTACTTGTACTTTTTACTCGTTACTTTTTAAAATAAGAACTTTTTACTTTTTACTCGTTACTTTTTTTTAAAATACTTGTACTTTTACTCGTTACTTTTTAAAAGTAACGTTGCCATATATGATCAGAAACACCTATCCGCATTTATCCGATATCTGATAAGCACTGGCTTTGCCATCCCGTGATAGGTGAAACCAGTAGTGAAATTTAACATTCATTTCCAGATTTTGATCCTGGTTTACCGGTAACAAAGGTATGAGTTATTTGAAGCCTTTTATGGTCAATTTTAATTACCCTTTAAAGTTAGTACTATTTCGACGGAAAACCTACAAATATTATGATACAACGTAACATTGAAGATATAATTTCATCTTAATGGACTTTTAATTCATTTGCTTAACGTAAGTATCTCTCATTATACCTAAAAAGGAGTGGAATGATAACGAAACAAAGTTTTGATCTGTATGAATTTAAATAGTTTGATCGCTGAATATGAAAATGTATCATACCAAACATCTATTAAAATTAATAATTTGCAAAATCTAATGGACTTCAAATGTCAGCAAACACTTTGGTTCTCAAAAATACAAAGAAAACAGGGTAAAATATAAATATTTTCAAAGATTTGAAGAAAAATTATAAAAATGTTTATTGGAAAAATATTTAAGATTTTAATAAAAGGAAAATAAAAAGCCGGAAAAACAACACAAGTAGAAACAACACCACCAGCTCATGCCATTACATCCTCAAAATTAAGTTCCTTCAAAGAGTGCAAAAATATATCAATACAATAGTTTGAGATTAGTTGTTTTGACTATATTTTTACAATATTAGAAAGCACTCTTGTTTTCTGATATAATCGTGTGAGCTGATGACGCCATTATATCTTTGCCTTTCGTTGTTTTGTTACCTTTTTAATTTCTTCTTTCTTTTTTTGTGGGGAGGGGGTCATTAAAATTCATTCAGACAATACGATGCTTCGAAACCAAGGAAAACAGTTTCAGAAACGAACACTCTAATCCCCGGATCACCCCATAACTATCACTTCTACTAAGAGGACTACTCTTCCTATATTTTTGGAGAATACTTAAATAGAATTTGTTCAATAAATTACTCTAATTGTAAAATTAAAAATAATGCATATTTATCGAAACTTTTTTCTACAAATGGATTGGGAAACAGTTGTTCAATTTTTACTTTAAAAAAAAGTGGCTTAGAATTAAAATACATACCATTCGGTCTTTGGAGGTGGAAAACATGCACATCCAATAAAATTTCCAATCCTTGAAATATTATTTTTCTATCTTTTCCAGACACTTTATTTGCGCTCTGAATATTATGCTCAGTCCAATCTGTCCAATAAATGGAATCTCCATACAAGGCTAAACCAAAAGGATGAGGCAAAGCCAGGCTAATAAGAACCTGAAATTATAAATAACCTTTAGTAAAATAACTGAAAAATCTTAAAGAAAAAATAAACCTATGGAATGTTATTAGGTTCTAAAAAATGCGAGGCTAGTGACCCAAATATGGGTACTACACCTAATGTAAGCAATGCAAGAGGAAATGTTTAATTCGTAATTTTGAATGCAGGATGTAGTTATCAGAATGCAAGCTTAAGGCAATGCAAATAAGGTGAATGAGTGATAAGTCTTCCGTTTTTTAAATTTCAATCAGATATAGCAAAACTATGAAGGGATATTGCACGTAGCAAAAAATTATTCTTATTACTTTGATATATAATCACGTAATTTTTAATTTAAAGAGATCTTAATTTAATCTTTAATCCATATTGAGAGAATTAAGTAAGCTCTGTATTTTTCTAATAGTCTTATCATGGATTTTGAACTTTTGTCTTAAGTTAAGTGAAAATGGTCATCGGCCTGACAGTTGGTGTTGAAAGAAGTCTTAATATGGTAACCGTCCCTAATATGGCCTCATCTTTGCTTTGTAATCAATTGACTTGTTTATTTTATTAATTATTAAATTTTATCAGTTATTACTTTTATTAATTATTAATTTTATTAATTATTAATTTTATTAATTATTAATTTTATTAATTATTAATTTTATTAATTATTAATTTTATTAATTATTAATTTTATTAATTATTAATTTTATTAATTAGTAATTTTATTAGCTATTATTTTTAATTATCAATTTATTACTTTTATTCCTAATTAGGGCACGGTCCATTGTTGTAACTTCTGGTGTTTTTAACTCATTTCGAATTTTTCACATTTTTATCTGCTGAATCCAAAATTAAAAGGCCCCAAACGGGACTACAATAAAAAATTAATTAAAGGGACCACTTTGATATTTTTATCTTATAAAAAGGTTGATAAGTAAGAAATTTTTTTTTACTACATGCAATATTCATATGTCTTATTGAAAATTACAAAATCGGAAGATATACCAATGCCTACATCCTGAATCAATTATGAACTAAATAATTTTATAGCTTTATCTTGGTCAAGCTTGAATTAGTTTTCGTTAAAATAATAATCAATTTAATTTGTTTTTCAAGTTACGATTAAGCATTTTAATGACTAGATCATTGTATTTATTCCATTCTCAGTATTTTAAAGCAATCAAAATATAATCAGTTCAAACATTAATTTCATTTTTAGCATTCTTTACTTCAACAATTTTAGAAAGCTCTAATTAAAAAATAGGAACAACAAGATGAATCGAAAATAATTCTCGGAATATTTTGTTTTTATACAATGTCATTTTTGAGAAAACTTTAATTCAATTTGTGAAACAAAAAGTACACAAATTAAGTAAAAATATATAGGAAACGAAGCTAAAAGTTTCATAATTAATTTTACTGATTATTAAGCACATTTTCTTATAAATAAGTTGCAAATTTTAAGTCTACAAATCAATTAAAAAATGCGCTACTCTTTCATTTTTAAACAAATTGTTTAATAATCTAATAATCGAATTTATTAAATAAAAGGAACTTAACTTATAAATCCCAAGCTAATTGAGTAGATCTCTCCGAGCCAATACGGATTCAGGATTTTATTGTAATATCTCAAAATAAAAATTAAGTGTTACAGATTATTATTAGATTTCATTAGACGAATGCGAAAAGTAATCTTGTACTAGTTAGGGGTTACAATAATACTTAATTTTCTTTGTTTTGTCTCATACACCTTTCAAGTTATTTCCTTTTAGGAAAATTTAATATCTAGATAATTGCGTCTCGTTCCAAGAATTTTAAAGCAATCAAAAGGCAATCAGTTCAAGAATTTATTTCATTTATTGCATTTTCTTTATTTACAAGCATTTATAAAGCTCTAATTAAAATCGCAGAAAAGCGTGATGCATTGATTCCGATCTGTATTTATTTCCTTTTTATTCCGTATAAATTCTTTAATTGCATCAACTTTCCTTTCATATTGTTAACCAGATATTTATTTTATCTCTATGCTCCAATTTTAATGCAATAAAGATGAATTAAATTTATATTCTTGACATTTTATGTGATGTTTCTAAATCTAGTATTAAAGCAATATTTTGTGTTTAATACTTTTAAAACCAATTTACTAAAATATATTGTGATTATCTGTAAACTTTCATTCGATTTTGCGTTTTTGAATGCAATTTTTGCGAAAAGTTATAGCGTAACAGTCTTTTTTTTATGAAATATATTTGCTTATTTAATTATTTTATTGAAAAGCATTTGTAATTGCTTTATTTAGAGAGCTTGCTCATTAAACGCTCAAACAGTAAAAGTAATTGGAAAACATCACTCGTCAAATCGATTAACTCCATAAACAAATTATAAATAATAATCTATATAAATAAATAAACATTCTAAAATAAATGATTTGTAATTCAATGGCTAAAATTATTCTCATATTAGGATTTTAATACTGTTGTTCATATTTATTGAAGGAAAAACTTGTTTTAAATATATGCAATTAAAATATATATAAAATGCTTTAAGATATTTTTTTATATCAAAAAGTTTGGAATAATTATAAGTGAAAGTGAAATATCAAAGTCCCACAACGTAGAACGCAAATTTTCTAAATCGTTATCAAGATTATTCATTATTATTTCTGAAATATATACTAAACAACGCAAAAACTTTTCAAAAGTTTCAAAGTATATACTACTTATTGCTATTGTTTGATTTATTGATTTGATTTATTGATTTATTGTTTGATTTATTGCGTTTTTTATTTATTAAAGTTCGAACTATTTCAACAAAATGGTCAAACAATTTTATATCAAACAATCAAACAAAGTTATGTAAATAATCAAATTTGAAATATAAATTAATGTTCAGCTCAAATGTATAATAATGTGTAGCAGAAATTTTTTTTTTATTCGTGATACACATTAATAAATATCGAATTTATCTTTGAATAAGACCTGTTACTTAATATAAACATTTATTTAATCAAATTGAAACTTATCATAAACATCCGTTTGAGCAAAACTGATATTTATTATATTTATTAGTTGAATGAAACGGATGCTTTATATAATCATTTATTTGAACTAAACTGATACTTATTTATTGATAATGCTGCAAACAATTTTAGGAGAGCATACTATGCCTCAGTTATAATTTTATTTTTTGGATAATAAAAAAAATTGAGAATTATATATGGGGTCAGTAATTTCTAAGTTGTTCTATAAGGAAGTATGTCCATTCCATAATATGGAATAAACATGGAATCAATATTCGTTTTAAATCAGATTTATACAGACTAATATTTCAGTCCTTTTAGATGGCATTATCGAATCGAAAGCCTAGGCCATCTGCAGTATGTCACCACATTGCGAGGATATTATGCTAGGTGGAAACATTATTGGCTTTGCCAGTAAAATCATTATCTCTTAAAGATTTAAGTTCATTACGAAGCATTCACGAACCAATCACATACATCAAAACGGCTGTTTAATGTTTAGAATATTTGGTTTATCATATTGACAGTTTATGTGAGCCAGTCAAATATGCATTGATACGATAACTCTGCCTATTTTAAAACGATTGTTTTGTCCTATAACTTAACATTAATCTATAGTAAATTATCGAAATGAATGGAAGTTAGGATATTTATATTAACTTATTATATAGGTACTTTAGTACTTTCTACGAGCCAGTCATAAACGCATTGATTTGATAACTCTAAATATTTTAGAAAGTGCTTTGCCTTTAACTTAACATTAATGAATAGTAGATTATCGAAATGAATGAAAGTTGGGATATTTATATTAATTCATTATATAGGCACTTTCTTTGAGCCAGTCATAAACGCATTGATTTGATAACTCTAAATATTTTAAGAAGTGTTTTGTCTTGTAACTTAACATTAATGAATAGTAGATTATCGAAATGAATGGAAGTTGGGATATTTATATTAACTTATTATATAGGCACTTTCCTTGAGCCAGTCGTATACGCATTGGTTTGATAACTCTAAATATTTTAAAAAGTGTTTTGTCTTGTAACTTAACATTAATGAATAGTAGATTATCGAAATGAATGGAAAATGGGATATTTATATTAACTTATTATATAGGCACTTTCTACGAGCCAGTCAAATATGTATTGATTTGATAACTCTAAATATTTTAAAACGATTGTTTGGTCGTGTAATGTAAAATTAATTCATAGTAGATTGTCAGAATAAAACAAAAAGAATACTTTAGCTTATTATATAGGCAGTTTTCAATTCCTGTGGAATATATTTTTATTTGATAAATGTGAATATATTAAAAGATTTATTTTGACTTGTTTAGCACGATTCTTAACACGAATCAATAGTAAACTATGAGGATGAATAAAATTACGAAAGCGCAACTAACAAAACTATTAAATTCAAAGTTGTATGCAAAAACTTTTTTTTAATGAAGATCTGGCAATTAATTAACTTTTATTTCTTACGTGTGTATGCACATTTCGTTATTTGAATTATTCAGAATTGTATAGTTCCCACAAATATTTTCGCATACTTCGTACTTCTAAGCAAGCACTCATAGAAAGTGCAACAATGCAATATATTTTTTTCTATTATCTAAAAGCGCACTGCTTGCATTTTCAAACGTTATTTTCAAGTAAAAACACTTTGATAAACCGATGTACGGTTGAGTTTTAAGCCTCTGTTTCAAACGTATGCATTCAAACAGTTTCTTCGTCTAAATTTTCAAAATAAATTATTTTTATTCTTTATGTAATTCAATATAATTCATAAATCTGATAATTTTCTATTCAT
This sequence comes from Parasteatoda tepidariorum, assembly GCF_982258835.1. NCBI lineage: Eukaryota > Metazoa > Arthropoda > Arachnida > Araneae > Theridiidae > Parasteatoda > Parasteatoda tepidariorum. Next base: position 91,547,486 of record NC_141764.1, read on the forward strand.
ACTATTTCATAGCTGGCACACATATCAAATGATTATGTTTCAATATAAAACATTATTGCAATAATTTTAGACTTAAAATTTGTTGTGTTATAAAATTTGGAAATTATTCAATGAATTTGATCTCATTATAAAAAGTTAGAATTATGACACCTAAGCTTTTGTTTTATTTCACACATTTATTCCTATAAAACGCTGAATAATAATCAAAGACAGCACCGATATACCAACTAATGGTTATATAAATAGGATAACAAAGTACATGAAATTCCTTTTTAGCACAAATTTACTCGTTCTTTTATTTACATTAAACTAAAAAAAAAAAACGTGAGGTTTTTCAACGTAAGCCTTTCAAATGTTCCAGTTTTTTTTTACTTAACTGAACTTAACAGTATCATTTTCTATAAAAAAAATTGTTAAAAAGAGATACGGGTCTGCAAATTGGTCACTTCGTCTCAATTAGATCAATCCCTTTTTTTTTACCCCTTATTTCCAGTTTTTAGTAGCAGAAGTTCACATTTCCTGTCCTGAATTAACCAAAGGAAACTTGGCAAAAAACCTCTAGAAACTAATTGTAGATAAGTGCTAGTGGATTGTGTTTTCCGAGAAGTTCTCCAAGTAGAATTTTCACCGTTTCTAATTCCAAAGGGAAAATGGTGAAAAAAGGTAGAAGAAAAAAGCAATGTAATTCGTTGATTGTTCGATTTACCCTTCCTCGAGTTTCAGAGAATAAGTACCGTATTGGAAAAAATCTCAAGAAAAAGACCTATAAACCGGATTACGTTTCTTAGAGATTGGATTTTATGGCACTCCCCTGAAAGTCTATTTTGGGAATCTTGTAATTTCACCCCACTGATTTCTCTTATATCTAGTCTTTTTTTTTCTTCAGCAAAACTACTTGACCCTTACGAAGTTCATCCTAAATGTAAAAAATGGAATAGTCAAATAAGGATATTTACTTCTTTTTATTTTAAAAAGCAGCGAGTCTGTAAATATGACACAGCTTGGAAGATTTGTTTGCGAAAATGTACGTAGACCAAAGTGCGAGTATACGAAAATAAAAACAGATCAAAATACATGTTTACGAAAATGGATATAGCTATTTAATGCAATAGATATGTCATTCATGTTAGTTGTTCTTCTTTTCTTTTAAAGAATAATTAATAAATTGAAACAAATTCAGGATGTTATCTTCTTTTATTTAAGAACCACTAGGTAGATTACATAAAATTAGTATTCCTTCAATTTAACAATTGTTTTTGCAAGATTACGATGAGTGTTATAAATTTATAATAAACGTAGTAAATTTGTGATACAGGAATTAAGTTTAAAAGACTCACTTTATCCTTTGGAGTTCTGAAAACGGAGACATGATCTGCTATGTTCCATTTGTTATGTACCTAACCCACCTGATCACTATTAAGTTCGGGACTTTGCCCAGCAATGATTATGTTTAAATAGGAAAGGAAAAAGAAGCGCGCAATATCCCGTTTAGAATGATTTAAAATATGTTAAAAGTACCTATGTATACGACTTGTCATAAGAAATTGAAAACGATTTAATTCGAATTTTCTCCTTCCGATACTTATAGAAAGATTGCGTGTGTACTGGAAACGTAGTAACAGAGAGACACTATAGAGCATTTTAAGACTTGAAATAAAAGAAGTTTCAGATCTTGATGAAGTTATTTCTTTGTTTAAAATAACCAGCGCATTTATGTATACAGTTAACATATGCTTAGAGTAGTCACACTAAAGCAATTTTTATGTATATCCAACTATTTCATGTTTTAATTTATAACTGTCGTTGAACAACTGACCCATTTTTGAGTTTAAAACTAACGATGTTCGATGTAGTCTTGTAATTTTTTACCCAATCTAGAAGACAAGTGAATTCCTGTATCACGTATTAGTAGAAATTAGCCTTTGAGGAAGGATCTTTTGATGGAACTAACCCACTTTTGTGTTACCTGAACAGAAGGAAAAAAAACGAAAATCTCAAACAGTTAGCCTGACGACAAGGGGATTCTAATCCATAATTCATCTACCACTGAGGATATTTTATGTCAGCAATGTGGTCGGTGTGAACAGGGTGGGGAATTTGTATCGACCAGTCGTGATTCGAAACTGAGTCAAATGCTCTATTCCCTGAGCCATTAATATTCAACTATTATAGAAATTTTAGAAAATCCATAAAATATTGGGTTTTTTTCGTAAAAAATGATATTCTATATGTTTCTAATATGGTCAGGATCCACGCGACTGACAAAACCTCTGCACACTACTTCGTGTTAGGTTACGCTAACTGCTTGTTTCTTCGCAGCAAAATCTGTGGCAGAGAGTTTCGATCGTGCTTCCGAAACATTCTTAATTTTTAAAAAAACTTTGCACTGAATTTTGATAATTGTTATAAGTACATTTTTGACATTTTATTAACATAAAGAAAAGATTTAAACATATTTTGCGCAAAAGATGCTAATAAAAACGTTTCTGTGACTTTTTGAATTATTAAAATTTAAATAGAATGACCTTTCGTGACATTCTTGCTATTATTTGTGCAGCAGGTGTCATGACAAATATGAACTCTTTTCAGTTTTGGTTTTTCATTGGATGGTTCATTTTGGGTTTTTATGAATTTCGTACAACCATATAGCGTTTTTTCTTGATGTGTATAAATTAGATTCATGTACATATATAGTGTGTGCATGGTTCTATGATAAATGATTTTAATATAGTAATAATAATAAAAATGCAAGAAATGGTTCGAAATCAAAACTGTATGCAATCCTACGAAATTTATTATATATATTTTTTTTATTTTATTATTTAATTATGTTGGTTAAATTTTATTAAATTAACTCGTTTATTTTTCACGAGTGAAATAACTAATATGGTGTCTCTTAATTTAATCCATTTATCACCAAAGCTCTTGCATTATCTCGTGTATATTTTTCTAAAAGATAAAAACTGTTATTCCAGTTTTCTAAATTTGTTTCCGTAAAACAAAGACATTCGCGACACCAAAGCATTAGTATTTATCACAAATTATACATTTATAGTATTTTCTTTTAAAATTGTTAAGTAGTAATAAACTGCATTTTTTATAAATGCATTCTTAACATATGCAACTGTTAGACACGAAGATAAAAAGAAGAGTGAAATCCAATTTTTGAAAACTTCAATTTTTATTCGAACATGAATTTAAAAAAATTTAATTAAATTTATTTAAATTTTTAAAAATTTATTTAGTTTATTTTTAAAATACGACGAGAGGGATCTTACTTGTCTATTTCTGCCATCATAATCAACCATTTCTATTGTCCTCGTTCCAGCGTCTGTCCAATACAGTTTTTTTCTCTCCTGGTCTATAGCAAGGCAATTCGGCCAAGTAAGATTTCGGTCAATGACCACTGTCCTCTGTGATCCATCCATCCCAGAACGTTCGATTTTCGGATAATCGCCCCAGTCGGTCCAGTACATAAATCTACAGTATGGAAAGAAAGGCGGATCAAATGACGGTGACATTGGTCCAATATTGGCGAGATAAGGGAGGACACTAAAAGAAGATTAATGTGACGGAGGAACAATTTATAGATTAGAGGCAATGTGTCTTACAAAGCTGTTATTGAACTAAAGTTACCGAGTATATTGTCTCATTTTCATGGTCCTGCTTTTTACTTATTCTTGTTGTTAGGAAGCAGTGACTTTTCCACGGATGCTTTAACTTGAAAGGTATATTTAGCAAAAATACACGAGGATCTATATAATAAGATATGAATAGTTAATTTATCACTTACTGTTATATTATATATTTTGATCATTATGTTATATGTTAGAAATGTGTATTGAAAACTTCCTCTATGATTCATCCAAAATTAACTGATATTTAGAACTTAGTAAATATAAGTATAAAAAAAATATGGTTGTGTATAAAGGGTGTTTAATATAGATCACTTTACACAGATATATATTTTAGATTCTGCTTACAAGACGGTGTTGGGGTCAAGGAACTGGCCTTGCATCAGAAAGGTTCTGGGTTCAAATCTCGGGCAAGGCATAGATGGTCTTTCATTCTCTGTACTATCTGTTCTTATTCTGGGACTAACGTATAGCCCACCTAATATGGTGCTCCTGAAAGAGTGGCTAACAAATCAGCCGTTCTGATGCCTGTACTGACGAAAGGCCATTTCCCAGGTGGGCATGACAAAAAAAAATATTTTAAATTCTTTTATTACTGACCAGGTGGCAGAGTGGTCAGCATGCCTGACTGTAAAGCCAATGGTTGCGGGTTTGGATCCCGCTAGAGGAATGGATATTTTTCTTTGTATGTTGTCCTCTGTTGTATGATGCGTGAATGGCCCCTATGAACGAGTCAGTGAAAGTATGCCGTGAGTAATGTTGTTCGCTTTGGAACACCGGTGCCCACCGCGTAACGTTAAATGGCAACAGTTCCGCCATCTTCCGAGGAGAAAAAAGAAGGAGAAATTCAGTGCCTACTGTTACAAAAAAAAAAAAAAAGAAATTCTGATTTTAATTTAAAAAGACAAATAACTCATTTTAAAAGTACGATAGAAGAATGATATTGATTTTAAAGTGAGGACAAGTAAAAGTTCCGAACTTTGTCCAATCACTTTCTAGATGTTAAAAAGTAAAAAGCAGTTTGTTTATCCAGTGGCATCGGAGCAGACGCTACTATTACGTTTCGTTTTCAAACTAGCTGGTTTTTAATTATTGTAACTTATCCTTGATTCTGTTCAGTGTTTTGGTTAAATTTCAGAGATAATTAAAAAAAATATGCAGAAAGGGTGATCGTTATGAAAGATCCTACACGTATATAAATACATGCAGATATTTGATTTTTAAAATCATTACATAAATCGGATATATCATTTTAAACTCGTAAACAATAGCCAATGAACCTTTTCTACTATTTGAATAGTAAAAAGTAAATATATACTGTTAGTAAATTATTTAACTTTATTCAAATCAAAGTTTTAATGAAAAGTATATAAAACTTTAATTGAACAATGATTGAATCTTAGGTTGAAACGTATGTATGTAAAAAATGATGAAACGTATACAAAGTGAGTTTACTTTTTTTTAAATATGCTTAAAGTATCGTAATATTTATCTGTATTTTCTTTTACAAAGAAATATCTAAGAGAACTTAAATTTTAAATCCATTTCATTTAATTAGGTTATCTTGATAAAACTTACGCTTTAAGTATTATTTTATGCATTTTTGCTGCATTATTGCAATAAAAAAGATAATAAAGTTAAAGGAAACTAAAATATTAAACGCGAGATTTAAATAAAACATCCAATTCTTAAACATATGCATAAAATCAGCATTAACGGAAGCATTATTTTTTCTCAAAACAAATTTATCTTTATAAAATCTTTATTCTTAACAGAAAATATTTATTTACGTTAAGAGTTAAGAGTTACGTTAAATAAATAAAATAAAACTTATTACAAAAATGCATTCCTAAAATATTTGTTTCATTTGTATTTTAAGATACATTATAATTAAACTAAGGGAGTTTTAAATTCATAAGCACATCAAGTAATTCAAGTTTCGTTTGAAGGAAAAAAATATTTCTTTGGATAATTTCCTGAAGTGCTTTCCAGGAAAATCTGCATTTTCAATTATGAAATCACGCCCAAACCCATTTTTTTATTATCTACTGAGAAAATCCTTTTACTTTTATCGTAATCAACTGAGTTTCTAGAATTTAAACTAATGAGATTTTCTTAAATTTATTATTTCCTACATTAGGCTTATTTTACTTTCATATTATGCGCACCATTTTGCATTTTCTTACATTTAGTAGCGTGTGTTACACAATTGCAAAACAGAATATTGTATACTGTCTACAATAAATTTTATAAATTTATAATACTTTAATTTTATAGTAATGCTAATGTCATTTTAAGTTCAATGTAAAACTTAATAACTCCCTTTTTAAATGTTTGTTAGTCAGAACTAAATGAAATGAAAAAAAAAAACTTTTTTCTTTTTTTTTTAACTGATTATAATAACACAAAAACAGATGAATGTGTTTTGTTTAATGAAAATTTTGTTTTCGTTTGAATATAAATTAAATTTATAAGTCCGAGAGTAATTTATATATTTTTTACTTTAAAACTGTAAGTTTTTAGAATATAAAATAAAAGAATTATCTTTTGCATTTCATACTATTGATTTCAAATAAAGTAAAGCTTTATTCCTATTACCTAATAACTTAGGTTAATATAACTTTAGGTTAATGTAATAATAAATTAGGTTAATGTAACTTTAGGTTAATGAAATAATAAATTAGGTTGATTAATGTAACTTTATGTTAATTTAATAATAAATTTGGTTAATGTAACTTTATTCTAACAGAAAAAGTATTATATCTCTCTTTTCAAATGTTGATTGCTTGTAGATAATGCTAAAACCATAACACTATACCAGAAACAATCTTCCCAGCACATTCTTAATTTATTATTTTAGATATATAAAACCTTGATATGATAATCTTTTTTCTTTTCATGTAATTTTTTTCTTTGTTTTTTTAAAGCATGTTTTACAGTCTGGTAGTATTTTCCAAGTTTATTTACATTCATAAACTGAGTTTCTAGAATCTAAATTAAAATTTTGACATTTTGTATTATTATTATAATGTAACCTTAAGATTTTTAAGAAACCATTGCATTATTACAAGCAATGGTTTCTTTTATCCTATATTTTTCTACTTTTAGCTCGTCAACAATATAAAAAACGAAGATTTTATTCAGTAAAGGTATATAGTATTATAAAACTGTAAAGTTTAAGCCTCGTGCGAATGATCAAATCTCTCAACATAATTTCTTCCGATGGTGATATTAAATGCGAACTAATTCTAAAACATATTCCACACTATTTAACAAATCAGCATAACTCCAAAAAATTCCCCAAGTTGTTATTTTGAATATAAAAAATATACATGGTTTTCATAGAGACATAAAAATAGACACCATACATTTCAAAGAGAGAAACTTTTATTTGTATTTAAAATGAGTGCTATGTACAACAAATATAAGTTTTAAAATGATGCATGGGTACGAAAACTAATAAAATCATGCTTTCGTTAAATATATTCTTGAAAATATTTAGAAGAATTTTAAATTAAAACTTTAATAACACATGCACAATTTTTTAACGTCAAAATCATGTTGCGATATACATTCTCATCAGACTTTAAAATAAAATGGTTCAAAATGTTTACGTTTCAATTGTCTCGGTGGTTGAAGAAGATGATTTTCAAATAAATATATTTAATTATTAATTTTATAATTTTAAATGGGATTTTCAATTTGCTCCTGGTAAGTTGTAAAATAAGAAATGAAATAAATCTCAAAAATGTATGCTGATTCAAAATATCATTTTGGATATCATGAAAGAATGTTTAAAATCCTCTGAGCTTTAGTTTCAGCATTTTCCGTACTTCCGTTTTTTGGTTCTCCGCAAGTAAAGCAGGTTTCTCTCAAAATAAGCTTAGCTGGAAAAGATTTGCAGAACTGTTCAAAGCTACAAAAGTTGGATGGTAAAAAAAGTTTTTCTTCAAAGATGCAAATAAATACTTTTAAGAATGATAGTCAGATATTTATGTCGAAAGATAAATAAAGAAATTTTAAGAAAAGAAAAATATTTATAGTGAAGTATATTTTTAATGCCACAAAACCTGGACTAGGTAATTTGTCATAAAGTGATATTGTGTAACATATCTAATCAAACAGTTTTTAAAGTTTGTTAAACTGTTTTTAAAACTTCATTTGATAAAAAAGAAAAAAAGCTCTTGTGTCACTTATGCCATCCGTTTTGATATGTGCCATAATGGCATACATCAACACAAGACGCAAGCATGGAGTGCACTGCTATCCATGTTTGCCAAAACAAGATGAACTTCATGGTTTTTTTTTTCTTTTTCTTTTGAAAATTAAATTAAAGTAATAGTACCTTAATTTTTTTTTTGTTCTACAAGTATATCACATTGATATTAAATTGAACTTACTCAAAATATTTTACAACAAATTAGCCATTCTTACCCTGATGTAGGATCGACAACAATGTCCCGTGGTTTACCAAGACTTTCCCAAATGAGGATTGTCCTCATGGCTCCATCGAGATTGGACACTTCGATTCTGTGAGTTCCTGAGTCTGTCCAGTAAAGTTTTCGAGTTATCCAATCAATTGCTAGTCCATCTGGGCTCTCCAATGTATTTTTGATCACTACCTAGGGAATATTAACTTGTCTCATACGCTTTTTTTTTAAATGTACAGTGAGATCATTTTTTTTCGATTTTAAAAGGATTACAAAAATAACTAAGAATACTATCGTTTTTCACCTTACATACCTAAATATAATGTGCATAATAGATAATAGAAACATCTTATAAATTGACGAGATTACACTTTAAAATCCGTACAACTTGAAAGATACAACATTAAAGATACAAATACATTGTTCTATTTATTTCCGTCTTCTAAGATAAGAGATACAAAATTGAAGTACTTCATGAATATAAAAAGCACAACGTACAGAAAAAGGTTTTGATCTTTGAATGGTACAAGAATAATTTTCCGCAATTTTGTACCTTTTTAGCTCCTTTTTAGCAATACTTGAGGTAGAAGTACGCATTCATTCGGTTCACGCGCATTGTTTTCATTCACGTTATTTATTTTTGTCTTTTGTTTCCAAATGCTGTGTTGTTACTCCAGTACTTTTTGTTGCATAATAGATTTGGACTTAGAATGCAAATTTTCTAAAGATACCACGTGACTGCATATGGATTCTGAGCAAAATATTAAAAGGGAAGTCGGAGTTGGGAGATCTTCCGACGTGGTTGGCATTAGTGTTGTTTTTCATGGCTGATGTTAAAGCTACAATCATAATTATATATAAGTTCTTCAATCATATAAAACAACGCTATCTTATAACTGCCCGGGGTTCGTAACACTTATTTATATCTGCTATGTTAAATTTTGCACTATAAAATAGTCAGTGCACTATGCTGACTATGAAAATGGTGAAAAAGGTTAATACGTATATGTATAGGGACTAGGCAATATCATTTAAATTTTAGTTATGCAGCATATCTTTTAAATTCCAGATAAAAATGTTTCATTTTTTTTGCTTCTGTCATCAGAAGTACAGTTTTTAAAGTGCAACAACTGCTTAAAAACTTAAATTAATAAGTATTGAAGGAAAAAAAAATTTTTGTGCTGGTATATTCTATCAAGAAACTGGCTTCCTTTTTAATTTGTTTCCTTAAAGTTTGGTGAATCATTGTTTAAATTAAAGATCCGTTAAACTATAAAACTGGGCTAAAATGTAGGCACTTACAAGGGAAACTAGGGAAGTGTGACTCGCCAATTTTGAAATAAACTAGTGGGATGTATGCCTTATGAGGAATAATTTTAGGGAGCAACATTCGTTTCGGCCCATAGAAGGTCCTGTGAGAGATAAAAAATAATTCAATACATATATAGATAGGATTATTAGCATTAAAATTGAAAAAAAAAATTCTTTACATTTACATTCCAAACTATATGTCAAGTGAAGTTGAACTACATAACCACTATATTTATTCAGAATAATGAAAGTTTCGCAAATTAGCTGTAATCCTTTACGAATCCAAAAATTATAGTATTTTTCTAATTTCAAATAATGCTTGCATTTAACACTAAATGCATCACATTAGATTTACTATAGTAATAAACTATGAATCCATAGATGCTAATTTTTCTTTATTGAATCTGATGATTGCAATCATTTGAAGGGGAACAAAAAAAATTGAACCTGTGGTTAAATAATTGTATGTACCTGTTGATGGGATCCATTGATGTTAGATCTTGAAATCGTATCGTTTGTGATGTCTGACCAGTAGATGGTTTCGGTTTCTGCATCAAAATCCAAAGCACCAGCGCTGCTGATATTACGGAAAGGAAATACGACATCAGCGTCATCCTCACAGTCTAGGCAGAGCCAGCGTACGTCTGTACGACGCGTGAAGATTAAAAATGATGACCATTCTGTAAATAAATAAAAAATGCAAAGCTTTTTATTTTATTTTATTTGAAACGAAAAATAAAATTATGAAGAACAACGAGCAGTGTCATCTATTAATTTAAGCTAAGTTACACTTTTGGTATTTATTGTATAAAGGGAATAATTGTATTTTTTTCCTAAATTAATTAAATATCTCAATCAAAATTGCAAGTTAATATTTCATATAGTTTTAAAGATGAGAAATTGAGCTACACCGTAGAGCCCCTACCTCTTTTATTGCCCTTTATTATGACTAAACTGGCCTTTATTATCACTATGTTGAAATTATCTCATGGATTTGAATTGAGATTGTACTATTAAATAAATATTCTCAAGAAAAATGAAGCTATAAGATATTATTTTAAGCAAATTATTCTTAAAATAATATCTTACATAGACTAGTATTTTGATGAGCAAATATTAGTCACCATGTTTAAACTTAAAACATGCCGACTGCTATTTCCTATTTGTTTATTTTTGAAGCGAAAGAAGTTTTTAATAACATGCTATTGTAATTTCTTACAAATACATCTTTACGTTAAATTTTTATTCATCAATTTAATTTTTAAAATGAAATTCAATTAAATTAATTTCTCAACAAGTAGTTTTTTTTATCTAGTATATTTTATTTAAGCATTATGTTGTTGAATAGTTATTGTTGATTTGTTATTGCTATTTTGCTAATAAAACTCTATGTTTGACAAGTTAGTTAAAGATGATAAGAGAAAAAAACAGTTAAATTTTTCTTTAAACTTCTCGAATAATTGCATATTATTGTAAAAACTGAGCATTTTTTTATATTTTAAATAACATATTTCAATAAATGGTAATTTTATACATAGAGCAAGCTAGAACATTGTTCCTAGAATAGTATAGTGCCACTAAGAATCTTGAAATTTTCTATTCTACGGTGCTAGTGTTGCACAGAAAAAATTATTTAAAATGTAGTTATAAGGGTTGCCCAAGTGAAAAATAAATGTAATAACACCAAAAATACAGTAAAAATAGCAGCCCTTCATTCATTAAGGAAAGTAAAAGCAGTCCACCATAGTCAGCATGTAACTGATTAACCTGTGCACTTGAGAGCATTAAAAGTTATTGCAAAATCCCGCTAAGTAGTTTCGTTCAGAATTATACAATTTGTAATCATATAATTTTTAATGACAGAAAGCTCATGTACTCAAGCAAAGTGCTGCATAAATGTCTCACATCGCAATTCTTAGATTATGACTAATATTTAAAAGCAACTGAGATCATGATGCCTTTTGCATTATATATTGGTATATGCCATACGCAAATTTTTTTTAGACCATTTGTTCATATCCATCTTAGACGGTGTCAGCCATAAATTGCTATCAATTAACGATAACTGTTTGCATAACGTTCCTTTTCTCTCACTAATAAATATACTACTGAGTCTTTCCCCATTCCGAACACACTGATCTTTAGAACGACTTTACATCCACTTTGAACGTTCTCATACGAATTGCTTAATCAGTTATTCATCAGTCTGCACACCTCTGACCTAAATTTACAACCACGAAGCGTGATACTGCTATAGCAACTGCATTTCTAATGCTTTCAGAGTCCATTTATATCTGGGCGGCTCTTCTTATAGTCACTAAGTTTAGTTTACGGAAATAAGAATGATTTACATACACATATATCAACTGTATTTCTAATGCTATCAGAGTCCATTTATATCTGGGCGACTCTTCTTATAGTCAATAAGTTTAGCTTACGGAATTAAGAATCCTTTGCTACACATATTTAAAAACATGCCTCCTTTAACTTACCTTTGGAACAAGTTTTTTCATCAACTTGCACTGGTGCTTCCACAGTACACAGACAAGTATATGATACATTATTGGGCATGCATAAATGACTGCAACCACCATTGTCTTCTGCACAAGGATCTCGAACTAAAAAGAAGTTAAAACAAACCCTGTTCTAAAAATAAGTTATTTTAATACCTGTGTATTAATGGTTTCAGCTAAAAAAAATGGGTAATTATGAGTCTTCAACAATGTACATTTTAATGAATTGTTCGACTGCATTAATTGAGTTTGGAATTAATTAAATGAGTTTTCCCGCCACTTCACTATTTTTCGCTTTTTTAAAGAAGTCACTTCACACTTATTGACTACAACTCACACTCTTCAATTTTTACTACATAAACCTCAGACCATTGACTATTCGAAAACTTATTCCAGCTGCATCAGAATTATTTTTTTCACAGAAACAATTCTTGCTTTTTCAATACTGTTGCATTTGGCGGAAAGCTACTGTTATAAAGAAACAAAACTTGGTAAATAATGTATCTTGCAATATTAAAATAACTTGAAAAGAGTTTTTCGATATTATGCATACACAAATAAATAAATAAATCAAATCAATACATTTATAATGATGTTTATTTTTATTGCTTTATTGATCTTCAGACAACGAGTAAATACACTTAATCTATATGTTGATATTCATTTGGCATGCACTTAGATGTAAGCATGCTCTATCCATTGGTATAATAGTTTTTTCTTAGCTTGCAACAGATATAGGTATGAAATATATGTGAAAGAAAAAGATTTACATTGGAAATATACTATACTTAATTCTGGACAGTATCATAATGCATGCTTAATTGATGTATCAATTAAGGACGTTATCAATTAAGATGTATCAATTAAGATGTATCAATTAAACGTGCTTAATTGACATCAATTTTTCTCATGATACAAAATCAAGTAAAAAGTAAAATAACTTTTTAATGACATACCATTTCTGAGAAAAAGTTTTTTATGATAAAAACAAAGGTATAAATGAAAAAACGCTTTTTTTTTAAAGTTAACTTCAATATTTGCTAGTAAAAAAACTTTTTTCAGTTAAAAGATAAACATAGGGTTTATAAGGCAATTAATTGATATCGATGAATCATCTTCGTAAAAATCAGGTTTAGTTATGATGACCTTACTTAAGCATGTAAACATATATATATATATATACATAAAGAAAAAAATTCGACATCGTTGAGCTTATTCCGTAACTGCTTTTGTAAATAAAATAAAATTAAAAAACGCATACTGTTCTGCCCAAAATTTCAAAAGCTAATGACTAAAATCTTAATCGTTTTAGTAATTTAAATACTTCACTACTGTAAATTAATGACTATATTGAAAGGATATTCAATCGGATTTTTTGAAAACTTAAGTGCAGTATATTAAAAAAGTGTTAATATATGCAACAAAATGAAACTTGTTTTTTAATTTTGTACCCATATTTGTTGTGTTTCCTAATTAAAAATTGTTGACATTCTTGGGAACGAATTTTAAAATACAAGGGGGGAGGGGCAAGTAAGGAAATCAATTTTATACTTAATCTACACTTATTTTAGACATGCAAAAAACTTTTATTGGGAATGATTCCCAACAAAACCGATGTCATTTTTAATAAATCTTTTTTAATAGTACAAAATAAAATTTGTAGAAAACCCCTTATCATTTTGAGCTCTCTTTTGAAAAGTACGAAAGCTACTTAGAAAATTGTTTGAATTTTTTAAAATTTTTAGGATATTCAAATCGGATTTTTTTATAGTTGCCAAACACAATTCACTTCTAAATTAAGAAAAAACAAATTTACATTTTTCTCACGCTAGTGCAGTATAAAAGAACTACTTTTCTACTAGTTACTTATATTTCACTTAGTTTTAAGCAATTTTTCTCAAATTTCAAAGCAATAATTTTGTGAATTTTAAATTTCTCCAAAAATTTTGTTCTAATTTTTTTGAATGCTTTAAAGTTATAGCAAAAAAAGGGTAAGAAGAAAAACTTAGTTTTTTATAAAATGTCCATATCTCCATTAATATTTACGCTAGTTTTGCAAAATTTTGTGCAATTCTTACGTATGATGATCAAAATAATTGCTGCAAGTTACAAATTTAATGTAACATGTTTTGGCAAAGGGTGTTCAAAAACACTTTTTTTTTTCTGAATTTATCGTCACATCCTCTAACCTTCGAAAGCTTTAAACTTTATTGATAGGTATGTGAAATCGCATATCCTAAAACATTTCTAAATTTATAAAATAATTCCCTAAGTATTTTCTGAGAATGTTCAAAAACTGTGCTAGCATAGAAGTGTTTCCCTTATTTTGTCCAACCCCTGTATTTGCATCTATAGATTCTCACTGAACCTCTTATCATTACTCATATCCGCCAGACTATAGTTGTTTCTTTTTACTATTATTTAAATATAACTAATAAATGCATCTGAAATCTCAACAAATATTCTAGGCAGCTAACTAATTTAAATTGTTGCATTCAAATTATAGGATAAACAAAATATGCAGCATAATATACATATTTATAAAATTTCAATCATTTTCATTACCTGCGGGTTGTCTTAACGGATGCACAACTATAATGTCCATAGGAAAATGCAGTTTAGTATGAAGCGTAGTTGCATTTCTCCCCGTGAACTTATTCGCCCGATGAATACTTTTAGTTTGCCAGTCAGTCCAAAATAAATGATCTTCAAACACAGTTATGGCAAAGGGATGAGGCAATTCTAATAAAAAATTCAAAATACAAAAATAAACTTATTATAATTAAAAATCATTTATATAAACGAGCCAAAACGGCACGACATACGTATATGAAAAAGCCGAAATGAATATTTTTCAATTATTCATGTGAGTTATCAGTCATATTGATGATCACATACACGGTACGTTACAATTACGTCGCCAAAATGAAACAAAAAAGGTTCAAATACAAGCAAAGAAACCCATCAAAATAGGAACATTGGATCGTATTCTATCTGCCAAGGGACATTATAAGCGGTTACTATAAGTAATTAGCCGATTAAAAACTTAAGTCGCTTCAAATATATATATAAATAGGAAGTAACGGTCGAGATGTTTCAAGCGTTGAAAAACAGGCGCCCTTTTTCAAGACTTGTCAGACGTGAATGAGAAGAAGCAAAAGTGATTTGAAATTTAAAACGAAAAATTGAAAAGTAGAGGTGAGAAGAAAAAAAATAGAAAATCCACAGTAGCCGAGAGAGAAAAAATATGAGAAACAGAGCAAGAAAAACCACAGTGGCTAATCGGAGAAAATCGGGGTAAAATGCATTTGCATGTGTTATGGAGAGGAGGTAAGGAACTGTTGTTGTTGGTGTTGTTGTTAATTTACGTCGCACTAGAGCTGTACAATGGGCTATTGGCGACGGTCTGGGAAACATCCCGGAGGATGATCCGAAGACATGCCATCACAATTTTGATCCTCTGCGGAGGGGATGGCACCCCCGCTTCGGTAGCCCGACGACCTGCGCGCGAAGTCGAGCACTTTACGGTAGCACAGTTTAACGAGGACCCATACCGCACACCCTCGGTCCCTACGCAGACTGATCCAAGTGGTCACCCACCCGCACACTGACCGCAGCCAGTGATGCTTGACTTCGGTGATCTGCTGGGAACCGTGTCTTAACGATCAGTCCACTGCGGGACCTTAAAGTCGACCCTTGCAGGTGTGAGGAACTAATGTCGCTAAAAGGGAAATCAGTATTCGTATGAATGCTGATATGAATTCAGTTTTTCATCTATTTTCTAATTATCTGTTCTTGAACGTTTGAAACATGTCGACTGTCATCTCCTATTTAAAAATTTTTGAAGCGAATGAAGTTTTTAATCAGGGTTTGTATGTTTGAGAAGATGGGCCATTCCATACGGCGTTGATCAAATTTGAGTATCCATCGACACACTTTGAGTATCTTTTATCGCAGTATTGATCGTAAATGTGTAACGTGTAAGGAAATACAATATAAATAAAAAGATGAAGATTGATTATGTGATTGATTATTGTTATCCATATTTCCCTACCCTCTCCAGTATCCGATGATAGTATTAGTAATGCTAAGTTCTGGTGGGATGTATGATTTTTGGTTATGAATACTTTGCACTTTATTTTTAGCCACGTTATTTTGAAGCACTCTGTTCACAGCAATTATAACGAACAGCAATTTTACAAAATAGCAGATATTTACACTTGTATACACAATACATTTACATTAGCCTATAAGTACTTTATCGGAAAATTCCTCTGAATCAGAGACATGATTATTCAGAGTAAGAATTCAAAAGCGACTTTGCTCTCGGTACGGTGTCGTTTTGAGATATAAAGAGGTAATAAGTTAAAGGCATAAGAAAGTAAGTTGTTTGCTGTTGTGAATTAAATTATTATCATCCGAAGCAAAGCAACCAGTTTAAAATCTCGTTTAGCTACAATTTGACGAATTTATAATAAAAAATATCATTACATTTGTTAACACTAAACAATCATTAGAGCATAATATTAACGCAGTTCAGGGAGAGAAAGTTTTATGGGGCGTAAGAAGTCATCTTTAGCTGTAAGAACTAACGCTTTTTGTTTAATCAGATTTTCCGATTAAAAATTTCATGAATAACACTGGGGAAATTTTTTTCTTGTTTTCTTTCTGTTGCATTATATTATTAAACTGATCTGAGATACGTTCGTATCACTTATTTCAAACATGTATTTGGTTTCTCTTTCCAAGTCCCATTTTTTTAAAATGATATTTTTAGTATATTTTTAGTATATTTTTTGTAAAAATGTTCAAATTTATAAGCATTATAAATTACAGGGAGTCGCATACATGTCATGGCAAATTTCCAGGGAGTTAGGGCACATCATCAGGATTGTAATTGCATAGAAACCTATGCTTAGAAATGATGCCATACGCTGTTAGAGGCGCTTCCCTATCATGAACTGTTTTTTCGTGTGCTTCTATATTGGGGTCCCTATGCTATTTCGTGTGCTTCTATATTGGGGTCCCTATGCTATTTCGTGTGCTTCTATATTGGGGTCCCTATGCTATTTCGTGTGCTTCTATATTGGGGTCCCTATGCTATTTCGTGTGCTTCTATATTGGGGTCCCTATGCTATTTCGTGTGCTTCTATAATGGGGTCCCTATGCTATTTCGTGTGCTTCTATATTGGGGTCCTTATGCTATTTCGTGTGCTTCTATATTGGGGTCCCTATGCTATTTCGTGTGCTTCTATAATGGGGTCCCTATGCTATTTCGTGTGTTTCTATATTGGGGGAAATTGGGTCCCTATGCAGTTTTAATCCCGATGTTGTATTCTAACTCTTCTACACCCTATGTAATATAAAACGTTTTTAAGCTTGAACATTATGACAAAAAATATAATAAAATTGCCATTTTACAGAAAATTATAGTTTTAAAAACAAGACAAATTTCAGATTTGAAATCTCCATACCCGAATTAGACGATTGCAAGTATTTGTGTAAGTGTAACAAAAAAAGTTGCTCTCCAGTGTAATCTAAAGAGTAAAAACAACCGGATGGCTTGTAAAATAAACCTGATTTAAAGCATTTAAAAATATATTTTCTGCAAAATATTGTGCTGAATTGTCAAAATATAATTTTTAAATACTCTATCATCCTTAGTGATTTAATGTGACGTATTTCAAAAGCAAATAATACGAAGAAATAACCATTCTACTTTAAATCACTCTTTCCTTCCTACTCCCCTACATATTCTAAGTCAGTCACTTCCTCATAAAATTCTTCCAAGTCATTCATCTGAAACTTAAGTCAGCCTTCTGGGGTGCAGTGATGTCTCTTCAGCCCCTACCCCCCATAGCAACAGAAGTCCATCATAAGAACTTTAGTGACACAACTGAAAAATGGAATTTTTCAACCGTCAAGGCGGTTACAGAAATGTATTATAAGAACCACATCAAAAAAGAATAAAAAATGGACTCTAAAATTGATGGGCTCCCAGATAGCCCTGCTTTGAAAATGTGGAGAAAATGAGAGAAAAAATGTTGGGAAAACGGTGAAGAAAGCGTTTTGACCGCATAGCCTCAGGATGATCAATTATGTAGGTTGTCATTTATGATCTGAAAAAAATGGAGAGGAAAAAAAAAGTTGTTTTAAAGTCCTGTGAAGGACCCAGAGTCGGAGTTTGACAGAGAAAATCCAAGTGACGTTATGGCCAAGGGGTATAATAAACCTATATTCTCAGTAATATTTTTACTTTAAATAGAGAATTCCTCAAAAATGCTTTTTTTTAATCTGTCGGTAATACTTACTTATAACCATTCATATAACTTCTGAAATTGAACTTTGAATATAAAACTATAGTTTTTGCAGTGAGCCTATAAAAGTACGAGTAATAGTAATTTTAATGGATATTAAATATTTGTAAAATGTCAAAAATGTATTTCACTGGTCCATTTTCAAAGATATATTTCACTGTTATAAGTTTTATTTTTTATAACCGACGTTAAACAGCTAACCCAATACTGAATTCACAACCATTAATGTTCCACTCTGAAGCCTTGTAAATTTGAACCCAATCTAGAAGACAAGGGAACTCATGGATCAGGAACTAGGACAAACTAGCCATCGTGTAGGAATTTTTTGATGGAACTTACTGACTATTTCTATATATGGAGAGGTAAATCTCCCACTGTCAGCCCGACTGCAAGAGGATTTTAACCCATGATCCCTTCACCTCACTGTGGTCGGTGTGAACCATGAGCAAAATTCTTATCCACCACTCAACGTTGAGATTTGAGCCTGAGTCACATCACTAGGAAGTGAGTGCTCTATCCCTTCAGCCACCTCGACTCTGTTATAAGTTCTAGAGCAGTGTTTCCCAACGTGGGGCCCACGCCCCATTGGGGGGCAATTTGATTGCTAAGGGGGGCAATTCGAAAATAGACTCGACAAGAGTTTAACCCTTTTGCTCCGGGCCATTTAAATGCAATGCTAAATTTCGACTCCAAAATTGAAAGAAAAAGGCAAATTTGCTGCCAATAAATATTATAAATTCGTTTGACGAGACCAAATTATGAACTGGGTATTTGACGTCGTCTAGTTAACCTCCCTGCGGCAGACGGCAGGCTCCGCGTGGACCCCCAGACGCTTTAAAATTTCGCTAAACAATGCAGTTTTTCGCATCTGAAGAATAGACGGAATTAGAGAGGAATTGAAGAACATCTTGTTGAAAAGCTGAAAACAAGAAAATTCTCAATGCAAATAGATGAATCAACTTTGATAGACAGTGTGGCTGCATTGATAACTTAAGTAAGATATATTGATAAAGGGCATTTTGCTGAAGAAAAGTTGTTCTGCAAAAGATTAAAAAGCAGCACTACCTCCAAAGATATATATAATAAGCTAAAAAACTACTTAGATGTCAATAATATAATCTAATAGATGTCAATAACCAATGAAAAATATAACATATTATGCTGCAAACGGTGCTTCTAATATGATGGACAAGAAAAATGGTTGCTTAAAATTGATGAAAGATGATAATCCAGAAATGATTCTTGTGCATTGTGTTATTCATTGGGAAAACTTAGTAGCTAAAAACATCTCGCCTGTTCTGAATAAAGAACTACATTCAGTAATAAAGTGTATCAATGTTATTAAAGCTAATGCCAAATGTGAGCGTCTCTTTAAGCTATTTTGTGAAGAACAAAATGCAGATCATGTGAGATTTTGACTTCACACCGAAGTAAGATGGCTCTCTAAAGGGAACTGCTTGAAAAGATTTAGGGAACTGTTTGATACTCTTAGTGTTTTTTAAGCGACAAGCCTGAAATGAAGTAGTCGATGGTAAAACATTTGTGAGTTATTTTGCCGATATCTTTGAAAAACTAAATATATTAAATAGGCAACTTCAAGGAACAAATAAAACTCTTGTTGATGGAAACGCGAAGATATTTGGTTTCATTATCCTTATTGAGTTATGTCAGAAATATATTAACAACAAAAACTTTGAACAGTTTCATTGACTACAAAAATATGTGAAGTAAATGATACCGCTTTACTTGTTACTGTCGATCAACTGAAAATTATATCGACTCATTTAAAAGAAAGATTTTCTGATTTAAAATAAATTGATTTTCCAACATGGATGATGCAGCCAATGTTAGTGGATTTGTCTGATATATCAAATATGCAGTATCAAAAAGAACTCGCAGAAATGCAAAATGATGAGTCAGTTAAAACTTTATTTAATATAAAAGGAGTGATGGCATGGCTTTGCGAGGAAACAGAAATCAAATACCCAAATTCAACCAAATATGCAAGAAAACTATATTGTTACCGCTGCCATCTTCATATTTAGCTGAATGTGGATTAAGTGCTGTAAATTGTAAATGATTTACTGGTAAAAAAAGAAATCATCTGGATATAACACAACGGGGAGACTTGAGACTGAAGCTAACCAATTTAAACCTAAAGTAAAATCTCTGTGTATCAAGCGCAAGGATCTCACTAAATTAAAATATTAAATTATTATAGAAAAATTTTATTAAAATTATTTCGCATTTGAATTTTAGCTTTTTATTATATGTTTTTAAAATTTACTTACTGTATTTCGTTAACAATTTCCTAGTGATTTCTTCCTAAAACCTATCATTTAAGTTTCTTAAGTGAACAATTAAATTTTTTAATGTTAAAAATTATGTATATGTTACATAGGGGGGCATAAGAATTTTAGAAAGGCTTATGTGGGTCATAGCACAAAAAAGGTTGGGAAACACTGTTCTAGAGCGTGCTGTGGGTGCATGCTGTGCTAAGTCGAACGATCTTATAGTACTTTTAAAACTTGATTACGCAATACTTTTATTGAACTATAAAGAAAAGACTACTCAATTTGAAAAAAAGAAAAATTGCTGCTTTAAATTTTGTAGCAAGGTTGCCATCAGGCGTTTGAATTTGGCAGGGAAAATCCAAATGATGTCATTTCTAAAGTGGATGGTAACTCTATAGTTTAGCAGTAATATTATTATTTCAAGCAGATAATTTCAGAAAGAAAATATAGTTTTTTTATCACTCTAAGAATGCATGTTGATAAAGGTCACTAACACAACTGAGGAAATCGAAAGAACCCTGTTCAAATCTTATAGAAATTAATTCCTTGTCAAATTGGCTGAAAATTTAATATGTTGTGGTTCAAAGCATTTAAATTTTCAGATCAAAAGTTCGTATTGATACAAAGTGCGAAAATGGATAGTTTCCAAAATACGGAGCCTCAAACATAAGATGTGGGGTCATATATCTTATGACCAACAAAATCACGGGCAGCAACGATCACTGTGGTGAAAGGTGTGTCAAGTGAGCGTAGCTAGCTACTATAGCTGAAAATATTGGTTATAATTTAGTGGGCTAACGCTAGCTACTTATTTAAGGGCTATAACATATGTAAAATCCTATCCGACAACTTCCACATGCTTTATATTGGTTAACCCTTGCGAAAAATTAAAGCATTTTTGAGGTTGCTTTGAGGTGTCAAAGTTGATTTGAGGTTTATTCGAAGTTGATTTAAAAAACAACCTCCCAAGATGTATAATCAAAGTGCATGAAATTTTTTCTTATTCACACTTGAGGTTGTTTTGAGGTTGATGGAAATCTATTTTAGACCAACCAGTATAGGGAAGTTATTTTTGAGATGTGCGGAATTATTTTTTCTGCATTTCAAGACAATACGTATATTTGAGGTGTGAGTAATTTCCCCCGATCTAAACTAAAATTATTTCTGAGTTATATATAAGGTTGACTTTGTGAGGAGTAAATGAGGTTAAAATTGAAGTTGATTAATGAGGTTATTTTTGGTACGAAACATAAACTCATTTTCTACTTCAGGTGCATTTTTTTACATCAACCTCAAAAACAAATTAATTTATTGTAAGGGAATGCTAATACTGTGACGGTATTAGAGAGTTGAGAATTTTTATTTATGTTTGAAGCTTCGCATCTCGGAAACCATAAATTTTTGGACATTTTTTCAATACGACCTTTTGATATAAGAAGTGTTGAACTAAACATTTTAGCCAATTTGACGGAAAATTAATTTTTATAAGATTTGTAAGAGGTCTTTTGAGTCATAGTTCTGTTTTCCTAAGGGACCTTAGAAAAACTTCGGGGGTTATAATTATTTAATACAGTTTATTTGAAAGAAATTAAAATTTATTTTCAGAAATAAATTTGTAAAAATAACTTGACTATCCGTATCACAGTTTTTGAAATGACATCATATAGTGTAACACCAGTTCAGCGTTAAATCCTAACATCCATTCTTTAAATCACAACATATTTTAAATTTCACGATGTATGTTCAATAAAGCTCAAATAGAGTTAGTGTTCGCGTTGAGAGAATCCATAATGCATTGCCAAATCTCTTCATTGTGGTTCAAATTAATATTAAGATTGAAGCAAAATTTGAATATATGTTCATGGCTCAAATCGTTCCAAAATATCCAACAGTGTTAAATATAACAAAACAAATTTAGTTCGATTAAAAATATTAATTTTTAAATGTAATAATCCAATTCTAAACTGTTGGGTGACATTTTTACATTTTGAGAAAAAAAGTGCAACGCTGCACTTTTCTTATCAATATAAAATCATGTTTAACGTTTCGAAATAAATATTGATACGATAATGATTTGCAGGAAAGAAACGATGGTATCTAATGTTAACCTAGCATTAATGTTCAAGAGAGTTTTGAAAAAAATCTTCAAACGATTGATATAAAGTACGAAAGAAATTATAATTTATGATTTGGATGATTTAAAAACTTTTTTCATTTTGCCTAAATATATGAACTTTAATAACAAATAAAATTTTATATTTTTAGCATTAAAATTATAAGTGATTAACGCTTAAAAAGCAATTGTTTCCAAAAAAATTTCTCGTCGTGTCAACAACTAAAATAGTTTTTTTGCGACTTTCTCATAACTTCTAATTAACCTTTGACATCTTTTCTTTGCAGAATTTTAATTGGTTAAGAACCAAAACGAAAAACACTTTTACCAAATTAGTTTTGTGCATTAGAATATTAACTAAGAAAAGATAAGATTTGGGAGATGAATTAAATGATAAACATTATTTAAATTTGAGGATTTTTTTCATATAAGATTAATCAAAGGAATTTTTATTGTTTTAATTCTGAAATTAATAAATCAACTGACAACTACACTTGAAATAATTGTGATATATTAACATTTATAAAAATAAAAAAAGAATAAAAACAATGGAAAACAATTAAGGAAAAATTACATTCATTCACATTTCTTTAGAAACATAATACCTTAGGTGAATTTGTTATATTCAATCTACAACAAAATAATTGGTATAGTCAAAGCGTAACTTAAAATTATTAAAATTGCTCAAAATTGTCAAGATTTACTACCGCTACCTTTAAATAAATTAAAATTATTCTTAAATGCATTATTTTAAATGCAATTAAAAATAAAGCATCAAAATATATAATTTTTGCTTTACGTCAAAAACTATCTGCTACTATGAAACTAGTTATTGAAACACTCGAAACTAACCACAGTAAATGTAAAGGTGGGTTAAACTAAAAATTGGTTGACGAAAGAAATGTACTTTTATCGATCATTGTACAAATAAAAATCCCAATTAGGAAAATTATCATTTTAAAATAAAAATAGCAAAAAATCTGGAATATAACAATTATTATGGTACTAATAATAAAAGAGTATACACTTAAAATTATTAGTATGAAAAGAATCTTTATTTGTTCTCTAATGCTGTTTTTTATATATAGTTAGAAAGTTTAATAAATCATTATTGATCAAATCTCAATATAATGTATGTGTAAAATTTTTTGAATATTTTCGTTGAACACTGTGAGGTAATTTAAAGTAATAATTTTAAAGGACCCTTTGTTTTGTCATTCATTTTTCAAAAAATTTTGGTTCTATTTTATTTTTTAAACAAAACAAGTTTCTTTCAAACATGCTTTCTAATTAAAGAAAAAAAAGTTTTAAAAAAAATTAAAAAGAGTTTTTATTTATTTGGCTATAGATTTAAAACTGCTAGATAATGCAAATATTATAAATACACTGTTTTGATAATTAACAAAAATGTTGCGCTCACAATATTCAAGTGATTAAATGATTGGCAATGTATATTTTTAAATAAATTTATTGTCTAAAGTTATTTAACTTGAATATAAATAAAAATATTTGAAAAGTAAAATCAATAAATATAGAAATTTAATGGATAGAAAAAAAATTGCAGTTCAATCACAATGTAAACAAATAGAATGGAATATTTTTTTCATAGTTTACGTCATTAAATTAAAATGAAAAAATTATTTTCAATTAGCAAACTTAGAGCAGTTGCAGACCTCTAATCGTTGTCCACACCATTTGATAGCATATTTTTTTCAATTATGAAACTTTTACATGCATCAATTGCATTTGAAAACAATTTTAACACTTTAATGAATACGATGTGTTTCCAATTATAGCTCTTCATTTTTTTGCAAATTTTTCTTTTCTATAAAGGCTAAAAATGAACTTTTTTTCCGATTGATTCAAAAAAAAAAATCCATCTTCGACATTAAAATATGACTATTTGCCCTAAAACATCAATAAAAGACACCTCTGAACACATGACAAGGGAAAAGGTACATTAAACTAAAATATTTTATGTACTTTTTCCTTCGATTTTTATATATTAAACGAGAGTTAAAATTTATTTTATGGTTTGAAATGACTTTTAGAATGTGGGTAAAATCGTTATTGTAGGAGAACAGCGTAGGAAATTGCTTTTTCCGGTGGGAAAGGTAGGTTTACTTCCGACAGCAAGTGGTAAAGGGGGAGGGGGTATAAAAAGGACCTTATGTTGCGGGCAATATTTTCTAGCTCTGGTACTTGCCCACTTCCGTCACCCACACCTCTGAGGTTATAGTAATTGCTGAGATAGAAGTTCAGCTACATTGGTTTTTCAAATTTTGGGAGATTTATATTACTATTGCAAGATGAATGAGAAAAGATCTGCCAAAACACAACTCTGAGAGCGGTCCTTTATTGCGCGACTTATTGCTCCATTAATTTTGAGCTTTATTTCTTGGTGAAGATTTGAGCTTTATTTCTCTATCCTCGTGAACAATCTCTCTCTCTCTGAGGTTATTTTGTGCGATGTTTGAGAAACACAGAAAGGGGGAAGAAATGTTTATAGTGACAGAAAATCTGACATTAATTTTATGTTTTGTGATGTGCAATTACACTTAAAGGAAGGCGCAATAAATAACATTTATGTAAGAAATATTAAAAGAGCTTTGATTTAGTTACTATATTGCGCTGGGCAATATGTATGCTTCCTAATGCAAGTCTGATTGAAAAAATAGACATTTTTAGATTGAAATTAATCTGAATGTCTGCATGACTGCAATTTCGTTTGTATCGGTAATAAAACATTATACAATATATATATACATACATGTAGGAGTTTGTGGAGCATAGGAGGAAATAATAACAATAGATTAATAATCAAACTTAACATTTAATGGAGAAAAAAAGGAAATGAGTTTGACAGTGATATCATGACTGGTGATGGCTGCCTACACGCAGTGCCGGATCAAGTATGAATGCGAAATTAGATTGTACTATGGAAAAAAGTTAGAGTTAATTGAAAATTCGAGACTTTTCCCGTCTAGACTCGATGGCACCGTGGATACCGGGGGTTTCCTTTCTGGAGAGGCTGGCGCCTTTCAACGAGTAGGTAGATGATGAAATAATAACGGATGATGCAATTTGGTTTATTCTTATATATATATATATATATATATATATATATATATATATATATATATATATATATATATATATATATATATATATATATATATATATATATATATATGTAATAACAGCCGGTCTCCGCTAAGCTTAATTTCAGAGATCGAAATGCTAAAGTTTCCTCCGCTAAGGAATTATCCTGGCGTCTTGTAATAACAGGGCTACGTACCTGTTATCATTGGTGTATTCATACTAAGAAATTGCAGTCAAAACCATAATAAGTTATCAAAAGGTTTATTAAAAGATATGCTGGTGGTTATAACAGTTCACATCCGCCCTCCTCAAAGGAGGGGTGTGGACAAGACTCCGGATGATTCCGACAGATGTTTCGTGGAACACGTTATTCAGCAAGAGACATGTGAAAACTTAAGTCTTCCATTAAATACAAACAGAGTTTGGAGTAATTAGGTCCCAGTCGCACATGCCTTCTAACTCTACGCACTATGGAAAATCATTTACTGCTTCCTAATATGGAAGTGAAAGAGGGACAAGATTCTAAAAATAACTCCTCCTTTCAAATATAAATCTAATTATTATTCAATGGTATGTTTTCAGCCTGGAATTCCCAAAACTGAATAGCTCTACGCTTACTCTCTCTCTCTCTCTCTCTCTCTCTCTCTCTCTCTCTCTCTCTATATATATATATATATATATATATATATATATATATATATATATATATATATATATATATATATATATATATATATATATATATATATATATATATATATATATATATATATACATATATATATATATATATATATATATATATATACATATATATATATATATATATATATATATATATATATATATATATATATATATATATATATATATATATATATATATATATATATATATATATATATATATATATATATATATGCGTTGAATTAAATGATATTTCCTGTACATATTTTATTGGATATTTAGTCTATAACTTATTGAATTTAGTTGAAAACTTGATGATTTCCGAATAAAGAGTTGCAGTTTACATAACTACTTCTAAACAACTATTATCAATAATGGATGACATAGAGAATGTCGTTATATTTGTCAACTCCATCTCGGTAATCCAATCAGTTACATCTGTTGATTTTTCAGACTCTCTTGGAATTAAACGTTTTAGAGAGAATTTTGGGCTACTTTTGTCCTTGAAAAAGAATATCGTGTTACAGTGGATTCCTTCTCACGGTAATATCTATGGAAACGAGATGGCAGATCTGCTAGCTAAGGAAAGGAACTGGTATTTTACAGAGCTAACTCTTTCATAAATAGAATCATTAATAACACGTTAAATAAGTGTTATAAAAATAATTTGAATGAACAAATTGGTGACAAGGTGTGAAAGGAGACTCTGAATAAGTTCCCCGATCACACGAGTCGCAATGCGTTTGCTGCCTTTAGATCGGAAACCGGACACGACTGCCTCGCCGCCCACTTTCATAGACTTAAAATCTTTCCAAACTGTGTCTTATGAGGGAATGACTTCCCAGTGAATGCTGAGCATTTGGGGATTTGCCCCGCAGTTACTGGAAACATCTATGACAGATACTGGAATGCTAGAGAACAGTTGTAGGCACTGCTGACTGACTGATTTTCTCTTTATACTTCGATTCTTGATAATCCATTTAATGTTTCTTTGTTCTAATTATTTTTGTATTTCAAATGTTTTACTGTTTTTAATTTTTTTTTATTTGTAATTCCTTATGGATCTTTGCGTAGTGTTTTTACACTCCAGCGAATGATGTACACACCAAGTGCTGCTGCTGGAAATTAAAAAAAAAACTAAAAGTTTACACTAACAGGGAATTACTACATAGTATTAATTATGCTACTCAACAGCGTAATGAATGTTTACGGTATTTCTTTTCTTTGAAAATCTTCTGATACTTCTTTAAAACTTTTAATGAAAACTTCAAATGTTTTATTGAAAGTTTGATATGAAAAAAAAATCATAAGTGAATGTCGGCTATATCAAACGAAACTTTAAAGAAAATATGAACTCGAGATAAGGAAATCAAGAAGTCAATCAAATTTAATATTAACTAAGGCTGAAACAACAACATAGAAGAATATTAGTATGGTGCCATGAAGTTTTGGAACTCGCATTCACTTGAAGTTAATAAATCTCATGAAAATCTAAAATAAATAAGAAACTTCTGGAACAGACATATTTCCTGTTCTACTTCCTAGTTCTCGTTCAAAATTGTTTCAACAGATCACATTGCAAACAATAAAACTATAAATAAAAGAAAAATATAGTTGAAATCACAACTCCTCAAATCACAACGAGTATGATATTGCAAAGGATGGTTGACTTTTCGAAAATATTGGAATAAGAATTTAATCCTTTTAAACTCTTAAAGTAATTTTTCTTTGAATAACAAGTTCACTTTCTGCAACGCTATCTGTTTAAAAAAATTGAACTAAAATGAACGCTTGAAGAAGAATTTATGCTATGTAACACGAATTTATCCTCAACTTTTTCTTTGCAATACGTTTTTAAAAATTCGTCAATCTGATTTAATTGTCAATCTTAATTAAAACGCTTTTATTCCATGTAATGATAACTCACCTTTCTCAATAACTCTTTTTCGTCCACTTCCATCCAAGGCTGAAGTCTCAATGACATGATGCTTAGCATCAGCCCAATATAATCTTTGAGATGGATAATCTATTGTTAAACCATTTGGCCAAAACAGAGAAGTATCCACAATAGCTTTTCTTTCACTTCCGTCCAACATAGCCTTTTCTATTCTGGGTCGGCTTCCCCAATCAGTCCAGTAGAGTGTTCTAAAGTCATAAAAAAGTGAAACATGTGTACACTTATTTACTTTAATGTAACATAAAATTTATAATTACTTTGAAACTAGTTTCTTAATTTAAATTTTGTCGTTCCTTGTAACGCCACTTGCTAATACGAACAAGCCTGCTTGGTAAAATCGAGCGAATTTAAGGCAGAGTGTGTGTTTTTTGTTTTTCAGTGGCGCCAACTATAGCCAAGAATACGACTTCAGCTAGACACACGACGCAGTCCGATTTAGAGGGTGGACCCATTTATTCATCAACAGATCGTAATTTTGACCTGAACAAGAGAACTATCCATACCTAATTCAGTACCCTCAGAGGTATTGATTTGTTATAAGAACTTATGGGACTTTGTGACCTGACATATTAGACGTGCATCAGTCATCGTTTACTGCCAGGGGAATCTTCGGTGGCAGGGAACGAACTCACGACCTCTTGGACATGGACCCAATGCTCTACCAACCAGACCCCATTTAAATTCTAAAATCTTAAATACTGATGTAATGGTGCTTCTTTATCTAACTAACTCGAACAGAATCATTAAGTGTTTAGGA
Source organism: Parasteatoda tepidariorum (assembly GCF_982258835.1). Lineage (NCBI taxonomy): Eukaryota > Metazoa > Arthropoda > Arachnida > Araneae > Theridiidae > Parasteatoda > Parasteatoda tepidariorum. The sequence goes on from NC_141764.1 coordinate 91,576,602, forward strand.
AGCAGCTTACATCTCTTATATTTTTACAAGTGTCTTTACATATGCACATAATTTAAGTTGATTATGAAGATAAATATTCCTTAAATATTTTTAATATTATATATTTTTTGAATAAGCGACATTAATTATAAGTTTTTTAAAAATCCCATTATACATGAGATAGACAAAATTGTTTTCCATTTACAAAGATTAAATACATTGCGGCTGTTATCTTATACGACGCCACAAAATACAAATTTACCAATTTTAAGATTCTAAAGTTGAACAAGCAACAAATATAAAAAAGAATGATAAAAAATTCCTAGCCAGTGCTCTTAATATATATTTTTAAAATCCTTACCATGTACGAAATAAAAAATATATACATTATGGAGGTCACAAATTAGTATGTGAACGAGGGAGAAACAAGCAAGCTAACGAAATTTAACGAATCACAAAAATGAAAAACATCAAAATTTGTAAGATTGTTCAACTTAATATTATTCATCTTAATGTATTTTTAATAACCACTTTATAACTCCTCTCCAGCAAACAAACAGATTGTATTTTCAAATCCACCTTTCTCGGTAGTTTCGTTGGAGTTCAAGTTGGTCTTTTCAGTTTTTCTTTGCTTGAGTAAATATTTTGTTACTTCTAATGTGTGAATGTATGTATTTTTCTTACTTCCTTTTCTATTTTATCTAACCGTAGTTGAACAGTCGAGCCAATTTTATGAGTTTTGCGACTACTAATGTTCAACTCTGTAGCCTTGTAATTTTGAACCCAATCCAGAAGACAAGGGAACTCCTGGTCGAGTATAATGAGAAATTTGCCTTCGTGGAGAACTTTTTGATGGAACCAGCTTGCATTTGCTTTACATGGGCAGGAAGAACACGAGAACCTCCCACGGTTAAGCTGACGGCAAGGGGACTCTAACCCATGATTCGTCTACCACTGAGGATATTTCACGTCAGCACTGTGGTCGATGCAAGCCGCATACGGAATTTTTATTGACTGGGATTCGAACCCGGTATGCCTCATTGGAAGGTGAATGCTATATCCCCATAGCCATCGCGACTCTACTTCCATTTTTAGTCAAACCTGCTGAACATGTATAATAACAATAGACATAATGAAACAGCTTGTATACTTACCCTTCTTCCGGGTTAACTACTATAGCCCGCGGTTTTTCCAAATTTTTCCAAATTAAAACTCTCCTCATCGACCCATCAAATGCTGCAACTTCAATTCTTGAAGTGCCTGAATCAGTCCATAATATTTTCTCTAATGGCCAATGGACAGCTAGACCCGCAGGACTTGTTAGGCCATAGGTAATCACATCGGCCACTCCTGAGCCATTAAAGTATGCAGATCGTATCACATCGGTAGTTATATCGGACCAAAATATGCGTCCACTTTCATAATGGAAATCGACAGCTATGGCATTCTGTAAACCACTTAATACTTTTGATGGTGGATCCATGCTCGATAGTGACACTATCCTTATGTCAGCTCTGTTCGCATACATTAAGTATGGATCAGGACCTATGGAAATCAGAAGAATAAGTCACACTTAAACTAAATACATAAGCGATCGGATTGTATCAGAAACCATGGAAAATATGTCAAACTTATTCAAATAAAATATACAATAGCTCAAAAGAAGGATTAGTTGTAATCTAGAATGATTGTTTTCAGTTTAAACGAGAGTCTATAAAGGAAATGTGTCATTAAGTTTACTTAGATCATGGAAAACTGTTTAGAAATTGAAAAATACATATCTCTCGATTATGCTGTGTTTTTTTAAATTTTAACACTATTGGTCACACTTAAGCAGAAAAAAAGTATATAGTCAATCAGATTGTGTCAGAACCTACGGAGTCATATAGAGTATGCTGGACTAATACTAATAAAATATAAACAAAAGTATAGGGTATACTACGTACCCTTAAACTTCGACTTAAAAAAAGCGAAAATGCGTAAAAAATCAGGACATTAACCAATCTTCTATCACTCGCCACAGATGGAATTCAAATCCCAGGTTTGAGTTTTCCTTGATTAAATTCGTTCAATACTTCTCTTCACCTTCCGAACTTGATTCTTGGGAGTCATTCTATATTTTGAAAAATTCCAATAATTTCGTTAATGATTTTTCAAGTATCCCACCCTTTCCCAATAGTTGGAAGTCAACTTTAATTTAATCTGTTGCACCCTGGGGTTTCCTGCCAAATCCTCTCACACCTGTTTCCAATCTCCCCCTCATTGTTATTTCCTTGTTCAAACTTATTCATCTGTCCCTATTGGTTAAATCCCTTCACACGTGTTTGTCTCTTTACTTCTCTACCTTCATTTGGAGTTTAGACACTGAAGAAGGTTCTTGTTTATAGAGTTGAAATTATAGTATGTAAATTTATGTACTTTGATTTGTGGTCCATTCATGTTGCTTTTTGCTTTAAAACATACAAAAGGTCATAAGGAATCAGTTGAATAGTTGTTTATAGAGTTGAAATTATAGTATGTAAATTTATGTACTTTGATTTGTGGTCCATTCATGTTGCTTTTTGCTTTAAAACATACAAAAGGTCATAAGGAATCAGTGGTTATCTAAAATTGTTGTTTTTGATCGAGATAGTCTAGAACGGAAATTCGCCATTAAATTTGCTTAGTTGGTATGGAAAATTGTTTGAAAAATTAAAAATATCTTCTGGCTATGCTGCTTTAATTTTAATACTTTTAATCACAAAAAGCATTTTTGGAAGAAATACAATTTCAGTTGAATGTGGAATTATTATTTTTCTTCATTTTTTGTGGTTACATGCTTGGGTAAAATTATTTTAAAACTTCATGTTTTCAATGTATTTTTCAATAAACTGCTTCAAAATAAATAATAACGTGTTTTTTTTTGTTCGTTAAAAAGTTTCAACTATAATAATTTATTATAAGTCTTATCTTTTATTTTTCATATAGAACGCAAACACAAATCAGAACATATTAAATAATATAACATCAAAAATAATTCAGATAGGTTTTCTAATGAAAAAAAATATTTAATGGTGTGATTTATTTATAGACGCAAACGAAAAAATAACTAAGCTAATTTCAAAGTAGTCCTATTTAATGTTGTATAGAAATATTCGCCGATCAATTCGCCAATTTAAAAAAATATTTTGTAATATCTGAAAGAAATACGGATTTCAATATATTTCGACTACAAGCCACCTGATTTTTAATCTCTAAGAAAAATATACAATGACTGCTTATCAACTAGAACAGTCTTTCAAAGTAAACATGTCTAAAAAAGCTGTCAGAATATCAAGGAGATTAATTTTTATTGTATGTTTAAGGGTTATTTTCTTCAGTATAAATGTATTAGTTAAGACTATGATAGATTATTTATTGTGTTTTTTTTAAGGGAAACATATTTAAATTAAGCGAACCGCCTTATTCAGACAGCGGAAAAATTATTTGTAATTTTTTTTTAACAAAAAAAAAAATGTAATATGTTCAGAATGCTTGCTCAGTTCTTTTCGTTATTTATAAAAGGTATTTTTCAATATTCATTTTCTGTTTTTCCTTAATATTTGAAAAAATGAAAACGAATTTCTACATAATTAAGAGTGTAATTTCCTAGCAAAAGAAATTCTCCTACATTAAAAACTTAAAAAATAATACTAAAGAGCAATAATATATATGTTTAATTACATCGATGTTCTTCCGAAAGAAAAACTTAAATCAATAAAAAGGCATTTTCCCCAGTTCGAAAAACTATTTCCGGGAAATGAAGGAAATGAGTTATTAATACTACTTAAACTGTTCGACTTACTTCATCAATAATTCATTGCAGTCAAAGTTATTAGCAACTCTGACTCGTAATTGAATTTTGATTGTAAAAAAGGCAATCAATAGAGGTAATTAACGTCATAATTTTAATTTAAGACGACACATTTGGGGAAACGAAAAAGGAAAAAAAAAACACTTTAGAAGTTTCAAATAAAAATGACTTGCACGAATTGATATGTTCTTTATGTATTCAACTGCGGAAGATTTAAATTGATCGCCGCCTGTACGCAAAGAATTAAATGTTTTGATTTTTTTAGAACTTTTCAGTACTTTTTTTTCATTTTTTTAAAAATATTTTAATAGCTTTTGAAAGAAATATCCTTTCATGTTTGAAGTGAAATATTGCGTGTTTTAATTTAGTCTCGAGGAATGAATTATTTTTTATTTGGCGCTTTACGGGTTTTGGTTTCGAAAACTATTTTTATCTTGATATAACTCAACTTTTATAAGCTTTTTTTAAAAACGCTTAATCTATAAACTGATTGGTCTTTTACTTCAAGAGAAAGTTAAATGGAACCATAAGAAAAAACAATCTTTTCATAGAGCAAGATTAAACTTCAAAGATCTTTATTGGCGTTAAACACTGGCAAATGTTTGAAAGTTATATTCACTTTTGACATGCAGGGTAAATATTTATCCAATGCGGGCTACATTTTTACGTGTCAAAATCTAGAATGTTAACTAATCAAAACTTCAGTAAGCTTGTGTAAAATGCTCCGAATTCTGCGAAATTCAATAGAAATCTTTTATTGTTTTTCGCAAAGTGACAATGGTTTTTTATTATTAATTTTCTCACAGATTTTAAAATGGTGGAATATTTCACATTTTATATATATTTTTTGAAAATACTTTTAAAGCCTTTTGAAATAAATATTTTTTTATGACTGCTTCGGAGTATTGCAAATTTTAACCAAGTCTAGACGAATAAGTTATTTTTGGTTTAGCACTTTACGGCTTAAATTAGTGTCATATTAACATTTATAGTTACTTGCATTACGAAATATTTTAAAAAAAAGCGGTTTAAACTCTGAGTGGCTATAAAATTTATTTTTCAAAAAAAATATCATTAAAGTTAGCTTGTAACTGTCAAAAAACTTGAAACCTTTATTGTCACCCGACACAAAACTACTAAATTCACTCTAGCTAGTCATAAATTATTGGGATTTTTATTTCAAATTTTAAAATTTGAATAAAGAAGAACTTGGTTATCAGATTTACCTGTTGCTTTGCACTTTCTTTTATCTGTTCCAAGTCTGTAACCTTCAACACAGGTACACTTATAACCAGGAACGGTGTTCTCACAAAATTGACTACAGGTTCCTTCCACTTGACATTCATCAATATCTGGAATAAAGAAAAATACTTAATTCATTCCGTTTCAATAATTATAAAATAATTGAAAATTTTAGAAATGCAGAAAATGTAAATACTCCATGGAGTCGAATATATTAAACGAAAAAGTAGTTTTACATTTGTTAAAATTTTCTTCTTTTTATTTTATGAACAAATGCGTATCGCACTTAATATTCTTCAAAATAAAGTAATACTCAATATTAGTAAGCGGTTTCTTTCACCAGAATTCCAGTTGTAAAAGTGTTTTTGCTATCGGAAAGATTTTTCACTTTTGCGTTACATTCCGTACGACCTCGTATGTAAAATATGATTGCGCATGCGCACTTTAAGTGAGTATGAGTCTCGGGGGGGGGGGGAATCTCAAACATACATGAACGAAAAAAAAGATATTTTGCAGGAAAAAAAACGTAATATAAAGGACTTAATACAATGGACGTGAATGTAACTTCTTTTAACATAAATTGTATAATTAAAATAACTAAATAAAATTTTAAAATAACGGAAAAATAAATATTTTTACGGACTCTTTGCAATTAGACAACCATAACTTTAACATGAATATATTTTTTTATTAAAACGACCAATTATTGCAAAATTACGATTCATTTTAACATTTTGAAACAGCAAATCTTCCAACTTCATTCCATGTTGGCGTTCTTTCTAAAAACATGTACATATATATTTCTATAACATGTTCATGGTATGTCCCTGTCTATGTATATATGATTTTCTAACACATATCCATGTTTTTAATTCGAAGTTAGGCTTAAATAGAAAGCAACATTCAACAGCTACGAACAGCATGATTGCATTCTCTATAAAATTTAGCCAATAAAACATAAAAGTACGTAGAGTTAAAAAAAAATGCGAGCACGCGTAGTTGTTTTAAATCTTAAGTACGGGAGCATACATGATCTAACGTATATTTTAGAAAACTCTCATTTCACAAAATATCAGGCTCCCTCTAGCAGCAAATGTTCCATAGGCAGAAACAAAATTATATTAGTAAAAAAAAAAAGGGTTTATTCAGAAAAGATTCGTTTTCGCTGCTGATTTCGAAATTTCAAATATCTCCTGCATTCACTTTGAAGTCACCCCTTAAACCATTAAGACTAAATCCTAAAACATGAAGATCTGATCACGACGCTGGCAGTCGAACCCCCGTTCTGTTTGTCATGAGATTGGCAGATTAGCCTTTTCGGCTATAATATATAGTGAGCTGCAAGGAACTAAGTATCTTCATTTGGTGGGCTCTGTTGGTGCGATAAAATTCTGGTTGCTTATCCATATTAGGTGAAAGTAGTCAATAAACAGTTTTTCTAGCAGTAACAGTTTTAATACCATCTCATTTATGTCTTTTTTTACTATTTCGTTTGAATATGGTCAAATATAAATTAAATAAATTGTTATTTAACCATTTTTTCCGAGAAATTCCTACCAGTGTCTACAACACGGCTAAAATTGCTGTTCAAATTTAAGGCCACTTCCTTAAAAGGACGCGCGGAGAGACATTCAGGAAGCATATATACACAAATTCTTTCTTTATTATCTTAGATGATGCTTGCTAAATTACAGCACTATGTAATTAAAACAGAGTTTCACTGGAAGATTATTCATCATTCTATATATTCATTCATTTCTATACAATTATAATTAATCGCTGAATTCTAACGCCACGATAATAAAAGTAAAGAAAGCGTATGTCATACGTAAGTTAAATTTTTAAACTTAAAAGCCGGATATTTTTTTCAGTAAAATTTAATTAAAATATTCCCCATTGATTATGTGAGAGATCATTGGTTTATTAAAAAATCAAATTCTCCATTAAACTAATAATACTATTCAAAATTTCAAACAAAGTGAAGTAATATTCAAACTTAAAAAACGCCAATGAAAAGCATACATTTTGTTAAGATTATATAATATTTTATAAAACAGATTTTTTTCACTCACTTTTAATATAAGGGATGTATTTTCTTCGAAATATTTTCCCCTTACAATATTTGCGTCTTAGGGATCATATTCCAATGACTTTTTTGATCCCAGATATTTCGAAAGAAGCATAAACAACCATATTTTCATATAGAACATTTTATGGAAATATATTTTTTTTCGGCGTTTCGAATGCTTTTTCTGCACTGAGAAATCAGAAGGCGTTCGCGCAAATCTCAACATATCCTGGAAATACGCTGCGCAAATGGGTAAAGAAAAATACCCACGTTTTTCTACAGTAATATGCTTCGTTGAAAGTAGTAAGGAACGCTAAGATGAGAACTATAAATTCATATTTTATTTCTTCGATTTTACTGTGCGTTGAGATTTATACTTTGATCTAAAGAAATGATACTATTTTCCATGAAAACAACTTTTCCAATAATCTTAAAATTTCTCCAAAAAGAAATGTTTTTGTACAAAATATTACATTATGATAGAAATACGTTACATTACGATAGTTTAAATGATAGAAATACGTTACATTATGATAGTTTAAATGATAGTAATATGTTGCATTATGATAGCTTAAATGATAGAAATACGCTTCGATTATGGTAATAAGAAATGCAAAGATAATAGATATTGAAGTAGTAAAGAACGCGATGTTACAAGAATATTTTCTTCCTCCGACATAATTGAGCTTTGAAATGAGGTTCAATTAGTGATTTAAAAAAAAAAATTCCCTTTTAGTAGGGTATTTAACAAATTTTTGGATTTCGCTTAAAAATTATGCTTTTATGCAAAATTTTAATCAAAAGTAATATTTAAATGAAATTGTAAAGAAAGTTATGATAAAAAATAATAATTTGATTCTTTGAATGAAAGAAATTAAATTATTATTTTCCTATAAATGTCATTTACAAAATTTTTTAAATTTTTCTCGAAAGGGAGTGCTAAATACAAAATTTCAAATAGTAAAATTTTAATTATAAATTTATTTTACAAAATTCGTTAAATTTATTAATCATTGCCTTTATATTACGAATTTATAAATTTGTTTCCATGCAGTGTCAGAAAAACTGACTCACAATATTACTAGCAAAAAAATTAAAAAAAGAAATATTATTAACAGCATAATTACAAAAAAAAAATCAAAATTTCCTGAAAAACTCCTTTAATATTGAATCATAATTTCGTCACCTTTAAACGCAACAAAGCTATTTGATACGCTGTTGCAATTTTTTAATACCCACATTATTGAAATTTTAATAAGGTGTTCAATTTTACTCCATTTTTATTCAAATTGAATCATTTCCACTATTTAATGATTTTAGTATTAATTTTGTGTGTTTTCGTTTCGTTTTATTCTTTAAACTGTTTTTTATGACCCTAGTGACAAAATGTTTAATTTAATAGCTGTACTTTGTAAAAATTTCTCATATCTACTAAAATTAATCAAAAATTTCTACAATTTTTTTTTCAAGTTTAGAATTCGGCGATTAAGTTAAATCATACACATTTCAGTTAGAAAAAGAATTAAACAGCAATTATTCTAAAATAATTCTCAGCTACCTAATTTAATATGGAAATTGCTTGGTTAACATTCAGGAAATAGAATGCCTTTTCTCACTCAACCTTGAGTTTTGTGAAATAGTGACAAAATTATTTCGAACTTCTAAAATTGCATGACTTTTTTACTGTTTTCTAAATTATGAAAAGACAAAATGATTTGAAGCAACATAGAAACAATGCAGACGTTACCTTTAAGGTAAATTTTTCGAGTTCACACAGAGTAAAAGAAAATTTGTACGTCACACACTCATTCGAAAATAATCCGAGATAAATTTTAAAATTCAGGAAAAATTCAAGTATGCAAATATAAAAAGCAAGTATAGATCCTAAAGAAAAGAAATACATTCTCACTTAGAGAAAATGTTTTTGTAAAACGAATATCCACTGAGAAAAGTTTTTATATCCTTTTTTTTTTCATCGTACATAAAAAATTATTAAGATGAACAATGATACCAAAGTATAATGCGTATTACGTTATACATCCTATAACTATTTTCATCAGCCTTACAGTCTTAAAGTAAATATTTATAAAATCCTAAAGTGTATTTTCAAAGAATATGTTTAAATAGATAAAATCTTTTTTCCCTGCCTTTTTACCTATCTTGGCTTTAAAGGGGCTCTTGGTTAGGGAAATATACATTGTTGGTAGTTGGCTATAGGCACTTTATTTTTCTATCATAACAACATAATAGTGGTACAGAATGCTGTTATCTCTATGATAAGACTTCGACGTGATCAAAATATTACAGATGCGCAACTTCAATATAAATTACTTATTTTTACAAGTTTCGTGAATTTTATAGTAACTTCACCTCCGGCTCGTGGTGTAGGTATAGTATAGGTATTTTTATTGCTTTCAAAGTGATAAGAGTTTAAAAAAGGGAAAAATAAAAATCAGATTTTGTTGACTTTTTTATAGAGTCCTCGTTTATCATACTATCAGGAACGTTTTGAATTTTAACTATATATATATATATATATTTTTTTTTTTGTCGTTCAAGTATATGTATTTTTATAGAAAGAAATTTTTCGACTATGTTTATTATTGAATTGATTCTTAAAATAAACTCGAAAAGGATTATAGAATAGATTCCATAGATTATTAATTTCCGTTTTTATAGGTGAGTTTAAGAAATGCTTGAAAATTTAAAAATTTATGAGATCTTTTTTTGCAATTTAAAATTCTAATTACATATTGAAAAAATATTTTTACGTAAAAATATATTTTTCAAATGAAATGATTATCGGGGAATCCATTCAGACTACGGAACAACCCTTTGATCTTGAAATATAATAATATAAAACATATTTTCTTCTTGCATCAGGGAAAAAAATATTCCGCAATCGCCTGCATAGAATATATATTTTTTAAATATTTTTTGAATGAAGTAAATTTATGTTAGAAAATTTATATTTAGGAAATAACGAATCATTGTCAACATTACTCACAGTGAAAGGGGGAGCTAAAATCATCAAGTGTAAATTTATGTTAGAAAATTTATATTTAGGAGATAACGAATCATTGTCAACATTGCTCACAGTGAAAAGGGAAACTAAAATCATCAAGTGTAAATTTATGTTAGAAAATTTATATTTAGGAGATAAGGAATCATTGTCAACATTGCTCACAGTGAAAAGGGAAACTAAAATCATCAAGTGTAAATTTATGTTAGAAAATTTATATTTAGGAGATAACGAATCATTGTCAACATTACTCACAGTGAAAAGGGAAACTAAAATCATCAAGTGTAAATTTATGTTAGAAAATTTATTTTTAGGAGATAACGAATCATTGTCAACATTGCTCACAGTGGAAGTGAAACTAAAATCAACAAGTTAAATTGTCGAGAAGAATCAAATTAATTTGTTCAAAATTATGGATTGTGTATTTAAGCCTAATTATGTGACTCATAGAATTTTCAATTACTTTTTAGTCAATGATATTTTCATACATACCCAATTTATAACAATTCTTATTGCTCTTTTCGTAATTTGTATTGATATTGATTGATAAAATTTTGAAGTGAAGGATATGAAAAAAATTAGCATCATTTTAAACTATGTAACTTTGAAGTGATAAAATTTAAAATTTAAGTTAAATCCATCTAGTTCCTGAAAAATGAAAACAAAATACGTCCTATTGATAGATTATTTAGTTTAAGAAGAAGCTTAAACTATTATTTGCTTCTTATACTTTGAAATTTTTTAAATAGTATTCTTTTAGATTCTGAACTGTCAAAACATATCACTAAGGTTGCATTATTGAAAACAAAACAAATAAATAAATAAAATGAAACCAATTATGCGTTATATCGAACGCATTTTCATTACTGTATCTACGTTATAACGTTGTCAGTCGTAACCTTTTACAAAAGAAATAACGCAAAATTCTACAAAAACTAATTCACCATTTTATTATTCTTTTTCATCCATTGTTCCAAAAAAAAAACCAAAACAAAAAAAGAAATGATCATATCTATAATATCAAGCTTTTAGCTCGCAACATCAGAAAATGCGTGTTATTACATCACGTGACCCTGACACCTTCCCCCCAGAGTCATATTAGATCCAAAGATCGAATATGGCAAATAATTTAAGGGTCACACTTTACACATAAACAAACTATGTTTCACATTCACCCAAATATTCACTGAATCTTAGGTTTAACTTAACACTAGGTATTTACTTTAATCATCTAATAATAATAATAGGAAAAAATGTTCAGAGTCTTATTTTAGTTTATATTTACAGTCTGGACAATGCATCTGCATTACTAAGTTTCGATCCTTTGATGTGACTTGCCTCAATATCATGGCGTTGAATGGCTAACGCCCATCTCTGCAACCTCGGGCTTTGGGGTGTCGCACTCGTCAGAAATACTAGGGGATTATGATCAGTTAATAAAATAATCTTAGCACCACAGAGTAAGGTTTCAAATCTCTGCAAAGCCCAAATAATAGCATAAGCTTCCCTTTCAATTGTAGACCATTTCTGTTGAGTTGAATTCAGCTTCTGGCTACCGAAAGCTATGGGACGAATATTTCCTTCTTCATCTAACTGACCTAAACAACATCCGACCGCATTTTGAGATGCATCCGTATACAAGTAGTATGGTTTCTCTATGTCTGGGACTTGTAACTCTGCGATCTTACATAGCGACGTCTTCAATTCCTTGAATGCCTTCTCAGCTTCTTCGCTCCAAGGAATCTCATTAGGAACTTTCTTTTTAGTAAGCTCTGTTAGTGGAAGAGCAATCTTTGCGAAGTTTGGAATATACTGCCTGTAAAAGTTGCATAATCCCAAAGCACTTCTCAGTTGTTTTTTGGTTTTGGGTGCCTCTAATTTCTGTATTACTCTTATTCGTTCTTTGTCAGGAGCATGTTTACCTGAACCAATAATATGTCCTAAGTATTTAACCTTTTGTCTAGCAAATTCGCACTTTCTCAAGTTCACGGAGAAATTAAAATATTCCAATCTCTTAAAAACTTCTTCAAGATGAATCAAATGTTCCTCCCACGTATCAGAAAATACTGCTAAATCATCGATATAAGCACAAGTGAAATCAGACATGGACTGAACCACTTTAGACATAGCTCTTTGGTAGGTTGCAGCAGCATTTCTTAATCCAAAGGGTAATACATTCCATTGGTACTGGCCTCGGTGAGTTCGGAATGCTGTGAGGTGTTTGCTGCCGTTCTCCATCGGTATAGCCCAATATCCCTTCAACATATCTAGCACAGTAATGAATTTCTTCTTTCCTACTAAGAAATTCAACTCCATCATATTTTGCATTGGATATGCATCCGGAACGGTAAGAGCATTCAAACTTCTGAAATCAATGCATAACCTGATTGTTCCGTCTTTCTTATGAACACATACTACCGGGTGTGCTATCTCACTTACCACCGGTTCAATCAGTCCTAACGCTAGCAATTCATTGATCTGTGCATCCACTTTCCCCTTTAAGTTTTCTGGTATCTTATACGTTTTTGGTTTCATCGTATCCTCCTCAGCTTTCAGCTTTATCGCATGTTTCCCAACTTTAGCTATCCTTATCTTCCCCGAAAACAACGTTTTGCGTCTATGTAAAAGATCTTTCAATTGATTTTGTTGCATTTTGGGTAAGTAATCCAAATTTAATCCTTTCAATGCTTCATAGCTTTCCACATCTGTAGGAAGAGTTGGTGTTTCGTATATTTCACCAAATTCATCATCAATATCATAGACAACTCCAACTGTTTGAATTCTCGCTTTGTATTCTCTCATTTTGTTAACATGCAATAATCTTAAATTTCCTTCAGGCATTTGCAAATAATACGAATTCGGTTTCACTCTTCTAATTACCTTTACTGGACCTATCCATCTGGCATATAATGAATTGGATGAATCATGCATTAGCACAAGTACTTGATCTCCTGGCGCAAATTCCCGGTATTTTTTCCTTCTATTGTAATATTTGGCATAATTACTTTGTTGCACATCACTTGTTAACCTTGCCTTTTCGGTTGCTATTTCTAATTTTCCTTTTAACTCTTTTAAATATTCCTCCGCTGATCCTTTCATATTCAAAGGTAAAAACATATCTCCGGCCCAAATTGACTTCAAGATAGATAACGGGCCTTTCGGTTCTCTCCCGTACATTAGCAGAAAAGGTGGTACTCCTGTAGTTGCATTTGGAACTTCTCGATAAGCCCATAGTACAAATGGTATATGTCGATGCCAATTTCTTCCTACTTCTCTAATAATGTGATGTAGCATATTTTTGAAAGTTTGGTTCCATCTTTCAATCAATCCGTTCCCTTCCGGATGGTATGGCGTTGAAAATCGCGGACAAGCTCCTAAAACCTTCAAAAACTCTTGCGTTAAACTTGCCGTAAAATTTGTCGCATTATCCACCACGATTACTTCTGGAATTCCTGTCCTACAGAATATTTCGAGCAGTGCTTCACATGTATTCCTTGCCGTTAACGATTTGAGCGGGACTGCTTCAGGCCATCTTGAATGTTGGTCCATCAAACAAAGGATATATTTATGTCCTTGTGCTGATACTGGATCTAGAGGACCAATTAGATCTACGTTCACCACTTGGAATGGAAGTTCAGGACGTGACACAGGTGTTATCGGAATTTTGTCTACTGAACGAACAACTCTTCTACCTTGGCACCCATGACATGAGCTACAATAAGCTTTAATTTCCTTGACCATCCCTGGCCAATAAAAGGAAAATTTAATTCTTTGAATTGTTTTACGAGCTCCTAGATGTGCTCCGAATACTGACTCGTGGGCAATTTCTAGTATTTTACCTTTTCTAATTTCGGGAATTACTAATTGTTGTATTCTATTCCCGTCCAACAGCTCTTCATGGCATAGTATATTATTTTGTATCACATACCCTCCTTTATTTTGCTTCCCCAATTTCCATGCTTCTTGGAGAGTATCGCAACTTTGTTGTTGTATCTTGAATCGTTCGGTTTCATTTCCATTCTTTTTATCACCGCATTCACCTACTGTTGGCTCCTGCTGCTCTTCTCCATCACTTGCACTCATATATAACTGCTCCTTTCGGGAATCTGATCTTAGCTTCATAGCAGCAGTAAAACTGGGATTGTATACTCTTTTTTGTTCTAATAATGCCTCATAAGTTTCAGCATCCAACAAAATGTCAGCATTTAACCCATTGACGGCTGCTATCATCGTTTTAATTATAGGCGTAATATATCCTTCCGTTACCAAAGCGATTTCCACTTCTTTTAATTCAGCTTTTAGACTTTCGCCAAACGCAGGTTGTAGTATTATATGTCCTTTGTAATCCACTTCCTTACCCACTATATCGTTTTTAAATACACTTATTTGTGCACCAGAATCTACTACAGCTTCGTATTCATTTCCATTATATGAAATTCTAACTTTCTTAAGGGCAGCTATTTTTGGTTGAACGCCTTTACATTTTTTGTTTCCTATCATGACTTCACCGTTAAATCTTGCAGTGACTACTTTGCTTTCGATATTTCCATTTCTGAGTACCTTAACTTCGGATACTTGCCCTTCCGATACTTGAACCTCGGCCACTTTGCCTTCAATGTTTCTTCTCCTCTCTTTATTATCTCGACAAAATCGTGCCAAGTGTCCTACTCGTCCACAATTAAAACATGTGACTGGATTTTGGGAAGAACTCCGCTTATCAATTCTGCCATGGTTGTTATGCTCATGTTTATATCCTTCTCCAAATGTATGATATCTTCTACTAACCATGTTTGGTTTTTCCCGGTATAAGTTCCTATATGGTTGAGAAGCAATGAATTTAGTAGTTTGGTTATATTTCCTTGCATTCTCGTACTCATCTAACTTCTCAGCAAGTGTGTCAACTGAGCAAATTCTACTCCACTCATCAATAAAATGATTTTGTATGTCTCCAGGTACTCGTTCTTTTATCTGTTCGACAATGACAAGTTGCTTCAGGCTGTCGAAATCATTAATTTTTAGTCCCGAAACCCATTCGTTAAAATAGTTCGCCAATTCAAATCCAAAATCTCGCCAAGTGCTCTCAGCCGCTTTACAATGTCTCTTAAACTTTATTTTAAATGCTTCTGGGCTCAATTTAAACCTTTTCAATAACATACATTTTACATGTTTATAATCATTTGCTTTTTCTTCAGGCTCCCTTGCAATTAAATTCGCCATTTCTAGAGGCAATAATCCAACAAGATGCGTTACCCAATCTTCTTCTTTTATATGGACTCTTCGTGCTTGTCTTTCAAACAATATTAGATAAAAACTTATATCACCTTCTTTTGGATCAAAAGTACGCATTAATTTTTGCAATCCACCAGGTACATGTTCTCTTGTTTCTTCATTTCGAGAGCTGCTCGTCTCTCCTATAGTACCAGTTTCCCCGCACATTTGTCAGTCGTAACCTTTTACAAAAGAAATAACGCAAAATTCTACAAAAACTAATTCACCATTTTATTATTCTTTTTCATCCATTGTTCCAAAAAAAAAACCAAAACAAAAAAAGAAATGATCATATCTATAATATCAAGCTTTTAGCTCGCAACATCAGAAAATGCGTGTTATTACATCACGTGACCCTGACAAACGTATTTCATGTTTATCGAAGAGCATGTTCATTTCTTATATTATAGCAATAATTTTTATTTCTGGAAACTCTGAACTGAAATAAATCCCAAACTTACCGTATTATTTCTCTCTTAATTTCATTTAAATACAGCAATCTAGGTAACAACAAAAATGTTTAGATATCTCGAGTTAAAAGTACATAATAATTGTGAAATTTATAACTTGCGAGTAAGTGAGAAATATATATGAATAGAAAAACTGTTTTTATTGGCTTATCACTATCTAGCACTATTTTTGGTATTTTAATTTTTAAACTTTTGTTACAATTGGAACACCGGTGTCAGCTTTTATATATTTTTTTCTGACGCTTTAATTACAAGCAAAGATATATTTTAATATTTTAAATGATAAAAAAAAAAACATTCTAATGATCACGAAAAAATCTTCTAAATTATCAGAATTATATTTGTACTAAAATATTAAGTCCAAAAAAATTAGTTTAAAGAAAAGTTTCATTCATATTCAAAAATGCATCAATAATTGATTTTGTAAATTAAAGAAATGTCAATGAAAAATAATTGCTTCACTTATATCTAACTAAGTACGAATTTAAAAAATTTTACCATGTTATGAAGATTGAAGAAAAGGACAGTGGTATTTGTGTTTCATACTGTATTTTATAACCAAAAATTATAACAATAATATTTTTAATTTACTTTGCCTCAATTAATACAAAACAATAAAAAAAGAATGAAAAATATGTCTAATAAAAATTCTGCTTCAAAGGGTAAAAGCTATCCTGCTTTGCTCTCAAAAAATAAATTACAAGTCTCGTTAATCAATAACTGCCACATTTACATGCTTACATCAATTCTACTTATGATGTAAACTCAAATCTGATCTAACTAACTCTCAAATGAGTAGCTTTAAGTCCTTAAGTTGCTTAACTAAATGTTAGCTTCGAGGTAAGGACCATTAAGCTCAAGAGTCGATATAGTTATGTGAATCTCTCAGTCCTTGTGCTAATATTCTGTAGTAATTACCCTACCTCTACAGGATCTCCTGTCCAGAGCAAGGTGATATCCGTGTTTGCAGGCGCATCTTGGTCCAGTTGAAGTCGAAAGGCACAAATGTTGGCATGGGAACCCGTCCTCTCGACATGGTGATCCCGTTTCTAGGCAACAAAAGACACATTTAGGATTTTGAATTATTAATTAATTCCATACATTCATGCTCGTGCAAACTGCTCTGGTATTTAAAATTTTAAAGAATAATCAGCGTTATATGTGCAATTATGATATGTACTATTATAAAATAAAATAATTACGAGCTGTTACAAAAATGAGGGTAAATTTGAAAAATTGTTAAAAAACATAACTAACTGAAAAAGGAAAAGAATCGAATTCTGCTCAGGAAATGAGAGAATTGCTACTCCTTAAGTTTATAAATTAATTTCTAAGTTTATCTACAGATGGTGCTATGGACCAAAAGAAATTAAAATAACGAGATTCTATTTTGCATAATGATTGCTTACTCTGTTGTTAGACTGCTACTGCATCCCGTTATTGTTCACAGTGATAGATATTTTGAAAATATTCTTTATAATTTTTCTAGTTCAGTAGTGCCATCTGTTGTTAATCTTTGCAAATAATTTTAAAGATTGAGGAAAAATAATTTATTTTCCTAGAAAAAAGCATCAAGCCCTGCATTTTATCTCTTTTCGTTTCTTTGTAATTAATTTTATAATTTGTCAGCCATTTTTGGTTCACTGGGCAAATCTTATGTTGTATCAACTCGACTTTTACTATTGCTGTTTTATAGAGAGCATTCAAATCAACAAATGTATTTATTCCTCTTTTTAATTCCCTAATTTATTGATACACACTAATTCACTGATTTATACACCTAACTCAATATACTAATTGATCTATTCTCTGATTCACTCAGTTGCCTATTTTCTTATTTGCTAATTCATTGATTTACTTCATTGATTTTCACTATTCATTTTTACTCACTCATTTCTTCACTGTTATGATGCCATTATGCTATGAGATTGAAGTAGAAGTGATGTTTTATCATGTTCCGTAAATAAAGACATAATTTTTTATAATCTCTATGCTAAGTAAATAAATATTAACAATGTCTACGTTTTAAAAATTATTCATAAACATTCGAAATTTAAACTTTTGAATCTCAGAATTATATAAATGTAAGAACTTCCTAATATGTATGACTTTTGTAGATAAAGCAACATTAGATATAAATGATATTATTTATTGAATATTAGTTATATTAACGGATAACCTTTAAACTATCAATTAATGGTTTCAATAAAGTCTTAGGTTTACGGCAAAGCAGACTCTTCGGGTTCATACACCAAAATCATTTTGAAAACTCATTCATTTGATCAATCATTTTGATCGTTGCAAAGAAACCCACCCACAGCACCAGAAGGCAAAGAAATTCGTGGATCTTCGAGCACAAGGCCCCGAGTCACGCATGAATATGATCACCACAAGACGTCAATAGGCAAAAGGAGGCGAAAAGATAAGCACCAAAGATCCAAGTGCAAAACACACAGGGCGGAGATGTCAATCCGTGGCGTAGACGACGGTTAGAAACCTGGCCAACTGCAACGGAGCAACCTCACCCAAATCGACAGCCCTCCGGCTGGAAGGCTCACCAATCATTATTTATTTGAAATTCCATATCCATCAAAGGATGTTCACAAACAAACAGAACAGAAATTTAAGAGTGCAGCAGATTGAAGAGTGCCAATGGTTGGCATACAAACCGTAGTTCTAAGAGCTAGTAGCTGGTACGTTTTTTGGATTCGCTCAATGGCTCTCTGGTACGATGATACGAGATCCATTCAATGCACTATGATTCGTCTTTAGCTGCGCTTCAAAACTCTGATTAGAGTCGTTGCAATTGATGCACGTGTGTTTGATTTTGGAATCATTTGTCTTATGTGTTTCCAACATGTTTCCTCTTGCTGACAGTTTTTGGCCAAATGATCCAGGCGATTGCACCTGTAGCAGCGGAGGGCACGTAGGCATTCCTTGAATGCATGGCTTTTTCAGCCTAGGTTTAATTTCCTCTTTTTCAAAATATTTTTAAAGCAATTGGACTCGAGCGTCATAACCCAGGGCATCCCATTTTTAGTACGTACTGAAAGGAGACTTCTAGTTGTTTGTTTTGAAAATCTTTATTGTTCTCCTAAAGGAGGTTTTCCAAACCTTCTCTTTTTAAAGACTCTAATCCCCAAGACGATCGCCCAAGGGTATCGTCTTGATGGCGTTTCACAAGTTAGCTTTGAGCTCAGGTCTTTCTCCCTAAATTCCTCTTCGAACCTCTTTAGGTCTCTTTCCGACTCAACTTGGAGTAACACTCCTGGCCTTTGTGTTTTCTTGATTTTTATTATTTTCAGTCCTATCTCCATCGCATTAATATGCTCTTTAATCTTTTCTTCTATTCCTTCAGTTGTGCCACCTACTTTGGGTTTCACAATTAGCACATGGACTTTCGCTTTGGGTTTGCAAACAGTATGGCCCGTATTGGTTGCCTCAGAGTAGGTTTTTTTTGCCTGTTTTTGTTATTCTTAAAAAGCCTCGCTTAATGCCCTTTTCACCTCCTTTACTGAAGGCTAAAACTATCCGCCTGAACGTGACTTCTGCGAATTCGAAACCAATGGAAAGTAGTTTTGAAATGGCTATTGTATCTCCTGGATCTCTTTGCCCTGGAACTCCTGGATCCATCTTCACAATGATTCGCGAGAAAATGTGGCCAATCTTGCCCACTCTTTCTGACTCAACTCAAAAGTTTCATTAAAATCCTCTGGGACCTTTTCTCCGCTCACTGACACGACTCACCTTCGAAAAATATACTTCGAAATCAAAGACAACACAGCTAAAATCATTTTTTAAAATCAGTTAAAATATGAGGAGGATTAGGAATGCTTGATAATTAAGACAGTTGAAATGTCAGGTGTCTTCGGTCTATTGTCCTCACAGTCTGCGTGAGCCCCCCCCCCGTAGACGTTGCACCCTCGTACCACGTTGAGTTGCAGAACTGGAATTTTGCTTTCTATCAATAGATTTTAATTGTTAGACCATTTCAAAGTTCAACACTGGGAATAAACTCTGAGACTTGTTCCACCTAGAGTATTCTTAACAGTTTCAATAAATGAAACTTTATTCAAGCGCTTTTGGTAACCAATCAATATGTTTTAATTATGTCGACTTCTGAAATATCGTTTAACTAACTCCATTTGTTAGTATAATTAAAGTATTAACTTTACAACTTTTCTTCAGCTCCATTATTAAAGAGCTCAAAGATTTTAAAGCAAGAAATACAAATATATCAATGTAGTACCGAATAAATGCGTAGTTTTTAATGCTCAACTTAAAATTATTACAAATAAAAAGTAAAATTTTTAATTCTTTTGTTGTTGAATTATAATTTAATTATTATTTCATTTATAAATGCTAAAGGAATATTTATCTTCATTCAAAGATTAAATTGTAATAAATAAATATTTATCTTTTATAAGCCCCACAAAGTAAATTTTGAAAAGCATAATTAATTAGTAAAAACTGTAATTTATAATTACTGGAAAACAAAGGGCATTTAAATTACCCAAGCTAAAATATAATCTAAAACCTGTATCTTTCGTCAATATGGACTCAATCATTATCTTCATTGCTATAAATGGATACGTTATTTTAAATTCTAAGATTAAAAGTAAAACTGAAATAAAGCGCTTATAATGAAAATCAATTCGGCCGCGCTAAACTGGAAAATCCCCCCACATTATTCCCATCAAGGCTAGGGGAGGAAATTTCCTTCTAATTAATGCAGATAATTCTTCGCTCTTTTCAGGTACATAAACCTAACCATCTGTGCCCTTGAAGGGAAAACTGCATTACCTGTCTATCTTTGCAGACGATTTCCTTGGAACCTATTAAGAGAGTGTTCTTCTGCTTTGTCTCTATTGTCACCAGCGAGATTGAGAAGAGATAAAAGCAGTCTTATGGCTAATTCGAGCATGAAATTAAACGTCAAACCCATGGAATTTCATATCAGAAAAGGGATCATGAAAACACAAAAGATATCTGCTGAGAGAAAATCCCGGTTAAAATCGTTTTCTATTAAGAACTGTTAAGGGAAGAATTTTCCCTGTTAAGTTTTAAAGGATTGATGGAAGGATACGGAAAAAAATGCAGATCGTTTTCCCCCAAGGGAAAAATCCTGCAGATCAAAAGGGATTAAGAAAGAAATGGGTGATATTCGATATATTTATCATTGTGCTTGAGAAGGGAAAGAGGGATTTTAGACTGAGATTTTAGATGATTAAGCACGGTCTTTATCTTGATGTTCAAAATTATTGGAAATGCCATGAAAAATTAATTGAGTGTCTTTCTGTTACTAAGCTTTTTCTGTCGAACATTTAAGCCCTACAAACTAAACTCTTTCATAACTTTCGTAAGTTTCTTGAGAAATTTTATACTTTTGCTTGTTAATTAGTAGTTTCGATACTTAACTATGTTGATTCTTTTGTAACTCAATTTCTTTTAAGTTTTGAAAACTATTTTTAACTGATTTATCTCACAGAATTTTATCATTTGCCCCGGATAATTTTTCTCTTTTTTTAAAATTTATTTAATAAAAGTAATTCTAGCTCCATAGGTGTAGTAAAATATTAACAATCAAGTTTTTAACCTGATATTCCAACCTGTATAGAACCAGATTAGAAGTTGTTGATAATTAGAAACGAGTGTTTTGTATCAAAATTCAGATGGGTAACGCCAATTGTCTCAAACTAACTGCATAGGAGATTATTTTTTTTCTTCAAAAGAATGAGTTAATAAAATTGAAAAGGCAATAGTATAACTTAAATAAATTTCGTGAATAGCTTAAACCTTGTTCCGAACCTAATTCTTTTTTTTCACTGTCGTTATGGGAATGAAGAAAACGCTTTCCTTACATTCTAATACTCAAAACGTAATATTTACTATATTTATTCAAATTTAGATTTTTCTTAAAATGCTTCAAAATATAATTAACAAAGTATAGAAAAGTGATTTTTTTTCATTCTCACGCATTAGCTATTTAAGCAATACATTTTATGCAACTCTTTAACAATATTTGCGGATTTAAAACCAAACATTCGTGACTCATTTTTCAAGAAAATTAAAATAATTACGTAAACTGTTACGTAACTGAGAAAATTATTACGTAAACTATTACATTTTCAAATGATACAGTAGAGTTCTTAGCAAGAAGCAAATGCATTCAAATTTGTCTCGTTCTTTCCTTCAAACTAGGAAATTTTCCTCTTATTGGGAAACCATGCTCTAAATAGGTAAAAAAAGAAACATAGATGCAATAAATTCATACAAGTTCTCCCCTTATCTAGTCAAAATAAAAATTACTATTCTCTAAGCGCCTCCAGACAAATCT
The DNA here is from genome assembly GCF_982258835.1 of Parasteatoda tepidariorum. Lineage (NCBI taxonomy): Eukaryota > Metazoa > Arthropoda > Arachnida > Araneae > Theridiidae > Parasteatoda > Parasteatoda tepidariorum. Next base: position 91,598,820 of record NC_141764.1, read on the forward strand.
CTCTACCAGTCTGCAGACTAACGAATGCACACAAAAAATTCAAGCATACACATAACTATTGCATTTATTACAAAAAATCTTGTACCATTTCATTTAATCATTTCGTGGAGCTGCGAAAGGTACTACAAACTTTAAACTTTTTGCAACACAAAAAACATTTTCTTATCTAAGTTTTCAAAAAAATTTTTTTATGGAACATATTATTTCAAATAATTAATATTATATGAAAAAGCATATTTATTATGCTTCCAAAATAGAAAAAAAAACATGAAAAGCTGCATGTTTCAATTGCTATTTTAATCTCTTCAAAAACTTTAATTTTAGATAAATGGTCGTTAGAAATCTACAAACTTTCTTTTTCTATGGCACTACAGCTTGCAGTAGGCATTGACTTGCTGAACAATGTCACTCCAGACCTTTCTGTTTTCAGCATTAGATTTCCAGTTTGAAATTTTCATTACGATAAGATCTTTTGTTATGATATTTTCTTTTCAGTTTAACCTTCTCTCGGTCTTCAGTTCATCGGTTTCAAATATAAAAGTTTTCTTAAAAAACCATTTTCGTACATTCACAGTTTCGTACATGCCGAATCTTTTGTTTTTATGAATCTAATGATGCTTTCAGTTTAATTAAATGATCAAGTTCACTATTTTAACCAATCCTACGCAGTGGAATGCTCATTTGAATTGGTTCAAGAATTCTTATTATTTTTTTTTAATACATTACTAAGTTATCCTTATCTTTATTTGTCAAAGTCCAAGCTTTTACTATTAGTTAATGCAGGCCTGATAACTGTTTTATGTATTTATATTTTTAGTAAGGAATTTGTTCTTGAATAAGTAATGGTTTAAGTTAAGCTTTTATCTCACTTCTATATTCTCGAATTAATTTCCTCAAAAATATTAATATTATCAAAAATGCATTATAAAATGCATAATAAAGTACAGGGCGCAAATTAAAAATGGACTACCCTGAATAACTTTTGATCTAGTGATCGGATCTGCACATTCTAGGACTCAATCTTAATGATTCAAAGTGGTGCTAATTAATTAGCTAATTAATAATTAATTATGCTAATTAAATATGCTAATTAATTAATATGCAAATATGCTAATTAATTAGTGCACACGATATTTTTAGTTACGAAACCAAACAGAAGCGTACTTTCTCTGAATAAACATACCTTTTTTTGACAGATTGGACAATTTGGGAAATATGGTCCTTATAATTCGGTCAGGAAAGCGGTACAAAGGTAGGACCCCTTAATGTTAATTTTATTTTTTGCGTTATTTCGACCACCACACTTCGAGTCTTTTTTAAGTGAGTTGAAATTTTTTTCCACACAATTATAAAGTTCGTTATCCAAAGATAATTCTTTGAAAAATAAGACTTTCAGTAAATATTTATTATTTTTTATTATTTTGTTTCATAATTGTCGAAAAGTTTTTTAATTGTAAGGTATACAAGTTTTACATCATTTCAAAGAATGTTTCTTTACATAATAAATGCAAAATTTGATCGAAATCAGTCTAATAGTTCCTGCGTATTTGAATTTTAAAGAGTATTTGAAATTGACGATTATTAAATATAATAATGAAAAGTTGTAAAATAATAAAAATGATAAAATAATAAAAAATGATAAAATATTAAAAAATAATAAATATTTATTAAAAGTTTTTTCTTGTATGGAATTATCATTGAATAAATTCATTTTATAATTGTGTGCAAAATTGTTTCCATTCGCTTAAAAAGTTCACGAGATATGGTGAAATACACAAAAAATAAAATTAACAATAAAGGGTCTAAAGCTTGGACCGCCATGGGCCAAACTATGGGGACCATATTTCCCAGATTGTGGCTACCCCCTATACCTTGGAGGTCAGAAATTCGAATCTGTAAAAAAAAATGTGTTTATTCAGAGAAAATAAGTTTGTTGTCCGATTTCGTAACTTAAAATATCACCTACACTAGTTAATTAGCATATTTGAGGTCATCCCCTCAAATCTTTAAGATTGAGTCCTAGAACTTGAGGATCCAATCACTTGTTGAAAAAATATTCAGGGTGGTCCATTTTTTTTATTTTGAACACAGTACAATAAATCAATCACACATAAAAGTAACAAAAAACACTTACTGCACGTTCTGTTTTCCAACTCATCTGATCCATCTGGACATTCGTACTCTCCGTTGCAAACATGCAACTGACTGATGCAAGAACCGTCATTGCATCGAAATTGTCCAGCTGCACATTCATCAGCAGCTAGAAAAATATTAAATATTTTAAATTTTTTGACATTTTAAGAAGAAAATAGTGTAGTTAATATCATTCACGTACTAAACTTATGAAGGTTTTAAATTATTCGTAAGAAGTGAGAAACCTTTGTTTTAATGAGTCGCAAAGCTCATATTTTTATACTTATCCGCAGTTTACATTTCACATTTTCTTCTCTAGAATTTTAAAGCATTGCAATGAACCTTTAAATTTTTGAACACTATATTAGAAATTTCGGATGGTAGAATCGATTAATGCACAGAAATGATTCTGACATCGGACATAAATAACACTTTTACCAAAAGAATATTTAGGTTGCAAAGGATAACTTCTTCATCAATGACGGATTTTTTTAACAGATATCAAAACAGGATTAATCAATTCAAGCATAATCGATCAAAACCTAATTAATCGGTAGAATCAATTAATGTACAAAAATGTTTCTGACATCGGATATAAATAATAATTTTACAAAAAGGTTAGTTAAGTTGCAATGTAAACCTTCTCATTAATGACTGATTTTTTTTAACAAAAAGATCAAAACATATATAATCGATTCTACTAACACATTCTTCTGATATTTAATTTATTAATTTCATAAAAACCCAAAGTAACCAGTTTAAAATGCATTATATATTTGAGAAAACCAGTTATCTTCCTATGTACAATAATGCAGCTCGTTTTGTTATTTTTAATCTCTAAAATGTAACTTTCATTACAGAATAGTAGTACGTAGATTATGATACACTTCAGCAACTTTGGAGATACACTTATACAATACGATATAATGTAACTATTATACATTAACTATTATGCTCATACTAGAATACTTCTCTGGAATTTGCATTTAAAATTTTCTTCTCTAGAATTTTACAGAATTGTACAATCTTAATAATTATGGAACGTTATTTAATAAATTGTAAATTTTTTGCTGACTTAAAATATCCTCAGAGGTAGATCTCGTTGATCATGGGTTAGAATCTTTTCACCGTAGGGCTAAGCATGGGAGATTTCCGTGGCTTTTCTCTCCATGTAATGCAAATGCGGATTAGTTCCCTCAAAAAGTCCTCCACGAAGATTATCTGTCCAAATGAGTGGCCCAGCAGCTGTCTTGTCTTCTGGGTTGTGTTCAAAATTACAAGGTTACAGAGTTGAACAACGATAGTCGCATACTTAGAATTGAGTGGGCTGTTCAACGTCAGTTAAAAAATAACTATTTATTTTGCAATGGATAATTTCTGATTAACGTGGTTGATTGTGGGAAACTAACATCTAAGGATACCCTAATACAATAGGACATAATGTAACCACTATACAGTAACATTATGTAACTTTTTTTTAATGAAAAATATTATTTACAAATGTGTTTCGACCAATACGAGGGAAATAACTTCAAACAACGTAAGTTGGGCAAACGTCCCTGCCGAAATAAAATATTCATTTCAAACCCATATTTCCATCCATCCATATCCTTACTAATGTAATTATTTTCGTGCATGGAACTGTATAATGATATTTTAAAGTGTTTATAAAGACTTTTGCATCAAACTTAAAGCAGGGAATAATTTAAAATTGGCCGATTTTTTTTAATGATATAGAGAGATAGTTAGGAACAATAACTGAGGTTTACATACCCTCCAACTGCTACGGAATTTCCGTAGTTTCAGAAATCTTCTTTTCAGACGGTAGCAAAATTAATGTCTTAATATTTAAAAAAAATTAATTTTAGCGTAACTTGTCCACTATTACTTATAAAAGTGCATGCCATATGGCTAGATTCTTAAGTTCTGATAAAAGTTTTATGAGAGATCCTTTTGCTTGAAAAATTTCTACTTTGGTTCGCTACCACTGGAAAGAATTATTTTCAAAATCCTCATAAGTTGGAGGGTATGGGTTTACATCACTCATGGGCTGCAATAACGGCACAACTCAAAAAATCACGTTTTGAGATAAGTGGGTTTAAAGTTTTCATTGCTAAGGAAAATGCATATGAAATGCTTTAGTTTGCTTAAACGAAGATTACCTTCAAGTTAAATTATGAGTTGTGCTAGTATTGCTGCTGAAAGGAATGTGTAGTTTCCTTTTTGCACCTGTTCTGTATTCCAAAACGCGTGTTTTTTGAGTTGTGCCACTATGGCTGCCCATGAGCGATATATTGATTTTTATGACAATGAATAATTTAAACGCTTAATATGTTACGCTGTATAACAACAAAATGTGCATTAATTGGAAACACAATATTGGGAATAGGTTGACATTATTCAAAATGAAATATTATTCTAAACATGAAAAAATAAGCACTTTATGGTTCATCAAATATTTATCTTTCCCTACCTAATAATGCATTCATTTTGCTTCAACAAATACTAATCTTAAATCAAAATCCATACAGATGTTCAGCAAAAAAAAAGGTTCTTTCTTTTACAAATATATCATAAAGTTCCACTACATGGTCTATATAAATAGTGAATAAGCAAAAAGCTATTCAACTCATTTTAAGGTGGTTTTACGGCTGAATTGAAGAAAGGGAAAAAATGTTCCAAGCAAAGCTGCTTTCCCCTTCAATGGTCCTACTTTCGCGTTGAGCATGCATATTTTACTCAATATTGGAACAAGAATTCTTCTCTCAAGATATATCCACGTCATTCGATGCTCTCCAACTTTTATTACACTCTTTTCGAAACGAATGGTCTTTCTTCAATCGAAGGCACAAAAAAAAAATCGTCTTTTTAGAGCATTTTCTGCGAATAAAAGTACATTTTTCTGAATTATGCGCCCAAGAAAGCACTCTAAAATATGATGAAAGGTAGGGGTAGAAAGAAGAAATTAACTTTTGAAACGTAAGACGCACATTTACTTGTCAATTTTTATGTAAGACAAGCTCTATTATATATTATTCAGTTCAATTTCCATCCTATATGAAAGATTTTTAAACCCTCACCCGGAACGCAAAGCACGCGTGCAAATTTGTACTAAAAATATATAGAAGTAACTGTTACTTTGTGCTGAAGTAGCAAGCAAAATAGCAAAAAGAAAATTGTATTATATAAAAGATTATTGGCTACTGTTTTGATTTTTCTATATATATATATATATATATATATATATATATATATATATATATATATATATATTTACACCTGTTAATTATAAAATTAACGTATTAAATTCAGCCAGCCAATTTTTTTGGATGAATAAACTCTAATAAACTGAATTATAACTTAAGGACTTCGATGAATTTTAATTTATATTTAGTTATCTTCACGAATTCTTCAAAACTATAAAAAGAAGTAGACTTAAGCATTTTTTATAAATCAAAACCATTGATATTCTTTTTTCTTTAAAAATATTTTATAAAATTCTGAATCTTATGAGGTATTTTTTTCGACTTTATACCCGTATATAAAAAGAAAATTGTACATTTGGTAAATAAAACTAAAAAAAAAAAAAATAATTAATGTCTTTACAGCTTTTATTTACAGAGTTAAAAAAATTTTTCTTTTACATTTCGTAAGTTAAATTTTTTATCTGTTGCTTGTGAAGACTATATTTAGTACAGTCAAATAAGGTGATACGTAGACCAAACTCAGACATTCAAGATAACAAGCGGGCAGCCAATAGGACTTGTTTCATGGGTGTCGGGTAGTCGCACATGAAAACCCCTCGAAATCCTGTGACGGGTTTTAGTAGTAGGGAAAAAAGGGGTAAGAAAAGGGGATAAACTTAAAGACTGATATTTGAATGAATGAGATATTGTTTTCAAATTATTTTTTTATGCTGAATCAAATGAAATCAAAATCGACTTAATAATGCGATCAAACGCGGAAATATGTTCATTTCCAAACAAGTAAATTTTGTACTTAAGCCCTTTTATCTTCTAAACTTTTCGTGTTCAATATCTTTCAATTCAGCATGAAAAAAATAAATCGATAAATTTGTAAAAAATTCCGTATTTGAGATTCTCCCCCTCTTGCCGTAACCTGTCTCAGAATTTCGCAGGATTTTCGTATGCTGCCACCTTAGATCCCCATAAACAGGTTCCAATAGATTCCGGCTTCTTATTTTGAATATCTACCTTAAAACCTCATTTGGTTGAACAAATTAAGGAGTAGTGGAGTTCTCTTGTTCTCTGATTTGTATCTCTAGCTTCTTTTTAGTAGCTTGCGATTTAAATTTTTGATTTGCGTCGCGTGATTATTTTCATTTGCAGGTATTGATGCAACTTAAAAAAATATCGCAGTTTTCTTTTCCACAGCCTGTAAGTTAATTGAAATTTATCAATTCGCTGTTTAATTCACAGCTCGTGAGTTTGATTTCTTATTTGAAATGTATCAATTAGTTTTCTTATTTGCAGCTTCTTAATTTGTTTCAGTTTTTAAAATTTAAAAACTTACTACATTTAAGATTGAGGGATGTTACTTATTTAAAATCTGTTTTAAGTTATCATTCTTATTATAAAATTATATATTACTTAATGATTAATAAAAAAGAAATTTGCCAAACACTGCATATATCTACAGCATCTGCATATATCTAAATTTCAATTCAAAGTGTGTGTTATATCAATTATTCGATCGGCACTGCAATCACTTAAAAATAATTTTAATTTTGAACTGAGTATGAATATTACTAGATTATTAGAGAAGACATTTACTAACCTCTGAATATATCTGCTGTAATTCTTACATATAATTTGTCTCTAAATGAATTGACGGGAATTTCTACAACGAATTTCAATTGAAAGTACTTGTTATACAATTTATTTCAATGGCACCACAATTATTTTTAGAAAATTTAATTGTGCACTTAGTATGAATATTACTTAAAAATTAATACAAGAGTTATTTACTAAATTCTGAATATCTCTACCGAAATTCACGTCCATAAAAAATCTCTAAATGAATGTATAAAAATATTTACAATAAATTTCAATTCGAAGTATTTGTTGTATCTGTAGCGTATCTACGACTACAAAATTCCCTAGTATATAAGACATGTTGACTAGATTCTGTGTTGGGGTACCTTTTCATAGATGTAGGTTGACATTGTTGATAACATCTCTCTCCAGATTGATGACCTTTGGACATGCCTACCTTGACAGTAATGACCTCTTCGATCTGATGACTTATACTTCGATGGATGGTCCACATTGAACAGTTGACTTGCTACTTGTGACTGCGACATTTTCCTTCCTCGCGCTGTTGCTTCTCAGTCTCGATCACTACAACGTATACACTTGACTGCTAAATGCAACACAGGGGCAACCACGACCGTGAACTTAATACAACTCTCCCTATCAGAACTCAAAAAAGTACGGTGATCTTAATACAGCTCTCCCGGCTTCTCACAAAACAGCAATTAATCAACTAGTGGTATCCCATTCACCGAATTCTATCACAGATAAAATTCTGGTGGGGGAGTATTCTAGTGTATATACCACTACAAAATTCCAATTCCCTAGTATATAAGACATGTTAACTAGATTCTGTGTTGGGGTACTTTTTCATAGATGAAGGTTGGCATTGTCGATAACATCTCCCCCCACAATCATTTAATTGTCACCACAGTTACGTTTTGAAAAATTTAAATTTTGCACTGATTATTCTACATATCTACTGCATTATATAAAAACATTTTTGAAATTCTTCGCGAAATAACTTTATTTAATTAAATATTATTATAAGTTTTTTTTTCTAGTTTCTATTTAAAAAAAGACTTAAAACATGTTTAAATATTAAAACTATATTGCTTCAATTGAAATAATGTAGTATTATAATAACTTCTCTTGCCAAGAACTGACAGAAAAATCATATTTATGTTGATTAAAAGGATTTTCTTCTTATGTCCTGTTTAAAGGACGTATAAGAAATATGTTTAAAATAATACTGTCTTAATTAAATTTCTCTCATCTTAATTTAATTAGACTAAAGATAAATAAAATAAGTTTCTTAAAAAAGAGGAAATACTTTTTTCGGAGCAATTCAATGCTGGAAAAATATAGCTCTTTAGAAAAGATAATATTTCTTAATTATCACGATATAGTTATAAATTAAGGGGCTGGGTTCTAAGAAATTTCGAATAACTTTTAATAGTAATAATATTCTAACTATTTTTAGTTAATTAGATTAGATTTCTTCCAGACAATGAAATTCCTCTGTCTTTGAAATTATATTTAACTTTGAATTATTGTTCTGGAACATTAAATAAACTCGAAATTATGAAATGAATATAGTAATTCCTTATATTAAACTATGTTTCGTAATTTTGGAGCTTTACTGAAATTTAACTTAAACATAAGAGAGATAGAATAACATAGATAGTTTCATATGTAAGAATATTAAATTATATCTTAATTTATTTTGTCAATAGTGCTATACAGGACGTAATTATACAAGACAACAGCAGAAAAGATACAATCATACATGACCCGCATACAATCAAATATATTTCGTAAATAATGCGATGCGAAAAGGTAAAATAACAAGCAGTTAAATTCCGAATATTTTGATTTTCTTATAAGACTAAGGTAGACATTGAATTAACCGTGAGACTGGGTGTCGAAATATTCCATAAATTCCGAACATGTTATTGTTTTTATATTTTGCAAAAATCTAGTTAGTATTTTGTTGGCTTTTAAATAAAAGTGAGAAGAATGCTAAATTATAGCGCTCTTTTAAATGTGAATATTTCAATTGGAATAAGTAGCGTATTTAATAGAATTAGAGATATACAGCTTACGTTTTTTCACTGAGATCTCGTGCAATAAACTCTTTTTTAAATTAATGAGAGTTATAAGCAAGCAAACATAATTGATATTATACTTAAAATCATCGGCAGTCACATTTGTATCAATGGCGCTAGATCTGAACCAATGAGAAAAATCTATTTTTAAATATCTATCCTGAACAATCGAATTGAAATTTTTGAACGAGTTCCAGGAGAGGGGGCTAAAATTGCTCCCTTTTCCCATTGTCCAAATTTCAGGATAATAGGACAAATAGTTCTGGAGTTATAAGATATGTACTCACAGAGACAAACTCTGCATTTTATTATTATCGATAAAAGACGATTCATTAAAAATGATGTTATTAGTCAGAATCACTGATGATAATACGAAAAAAATAAAACATATCGTATATAAAGATTCAAACCAAATCACATAATAAGCATTGTGCCCACTCTCTTATCCAGATCTGTTTCAGATTGATATTTTTTCTTTCTGGTTACACGAGAGCTCTAGTGCATGAGAGTGACATACATGCCAAAAATGAACTTAATTAGGCAGAAAATTTAAGTGAACGTACGGATCAAAGGGTATAAAGTTTCTCTATTAGGATTTAAAATTACCTGTGTTATGGTTGAAGGTTAATTTAATTTTTTTCTCAGGGTATGTTTTGTGAAACTCAGCTATTGAATTAAAATTCCTCTCAGAATTTACAAATGAGACAATGAAAATATGAAAAAAATTGGATAAATATGACAACCAAAGCTGACGTCTTTAGGGGGTACCATCTCCGGAAGTCATAAAAGCAAAACCTTTTCTATCGAGGGAGCAAGACAAAAGTCTAAATTTGCTCTCTCTGTACCCCAAAGGTTTTGCCAAAGTCAAGGAAAAGAACAGAATACATAATGTACAATATAAAATAGAGAGGAATACAATATAAAATACGGAAGCAAATACAGAAGAATAAAAACAAGACAAATGCATAAGAATAGTACGAACGAAAGCTCCGAATTTACGTATTTTACAGTTAAAGTTAATTTTTCTCTACAAACAAGCTTGACTGTAATGTTCCTCGCATACCCCTCAACTATTCATATCGTTATTTTAATGATTTAAAAACTCATCTTCTACAGTAACCATTAATTTAAAGTTTCGCCATTTTACATTCCTAATGAAATGAAATAACCCTTAAGAAGTATCCAAGTACCTTTTTTCAGTTTCTTATTTAATAAAGAAAAAGAGAAATATATTCCTGACAAACGAATTCATTCTCAGATTGTTATTAACTCAACTCGAGCTGCTCCCGCACGTAACCTAAAAGTATTTCTCATTTCATTCCATTTACCATACGAAGCTATTCTCTTACATTGTGATAACAGTTGTTTTCTTTTTCCATTACATGTTCATCCAGCCATTCCGTGACCGATGATCATTCAGGAAAACAGGAAAAAAAGGAGCTATCCAGCCCTCTCTGTCACGTGCAAAAAGGAAAACAAGAGAAATACTTTTGAGATATCTCAGTCCTCTGCGAAGAAAATTGATCGCCATCTGCCCATTTTCTAAATGCCTTCTTTCCTTTGTTTTATACTTTTAGCGAGACAAATTGTAAGCTGTAGACAATGAATAAACCAGAGAAAATATTCAATTGAATTTTGATATTGGCATCGATTTCTGACGCCAAATTTTCTAAATTCAATTTCTTCTATCGACTTCTAAACTAATAAGTCTTATGACTGCATTAGGTAAAGTGTTTGAAATATCATGAAAAATAGTTTAGCAACAGATTTATATCTTTAGGCATTTTTGTTCTTTCGAACAAAAGTGACTTTGTAATCTTTAATTAATAACGCATACCGATTTGGAGCCAATTTAGACATTCGAGTTGAAAAAGTTGACGAAAATTATTTTATTTACTTTATTTCAAAAGGTGAGAAACAAAGGATTCTCCAGGTATTCCTGTTTTAAGAAGAAGTATTATATCTGGCAATAGTTTGGCTTTTAAATGAAATTTTTTAAGCCTTAGTCACATTCTCTTTTCGGAGAAGTGTTGATATTACAGTGTTTCCGGAGGGGGTGGTGGCCCATTTGAGCCCACTTACCTACTCCACATCCCCCAAAATTAAGAAGAACTCTGTTAAAATAAGGTTCTGAATAAATCATAATTTTAAAAGTAAGAATTAATTCTTTTATTAAGATCTAAATTGAAAATAATAGCTGTTATAAGAAACAGAATACAAAGAAAAAAATCACAAATGGTTAAAATTATTTTAATAGTTATTGAACGAAGTGCAAATGAGAGGTAATTGAGCCGCTCAGAAGCCAATGCGGTTAAGTCCATTTTTTGATATTTTCTGATTTTTGGAAATTTTGATGAAATAAATAATAATCTTCTTAGTTATTAAGGGATTTACTCATTGGTTACTTTTTTCTAGGTTAGACAGCCCTTTTTTTAATAGCTTCTGAATATATTATATAATAATTTCAGAAGCCATTGTGAATAAGTCCACCTTTTATCAATATTTTTTTACATAATTTTTGAAATAAAAATTAAATTCTTCTTCTTCTTTCGATATTTGTTGGTAACACTGAAAAACAAGAAATTCATAGTAACCAGGGTTGCCAGACGTAGTATTTTTAATACTACGGTAGTATTTTTTCACCAAAAAAAGGGGTATGGTATTTTTCGTAGTATTTTTTTAAAATGTGGTTTTTTTTTTTAAATTTTTTTTTTCATTTCTTAAAACAAAGAAAAGTGCCACTTTAGTTTTGAAGTAAAAAACAATTTTTGAAATAATCCAACAGTTTATTTTCTATTAGTCACTGTATCTAGTGATGATTGAGAAAAATCGAAGTTCGTTTATACTAGAAGACATAAATTTCTTATCTTTTTCAGCTGCCAAAAGGTATAAGTCCTAAAATTTTTAAGATGCTGTCATTATTTCAATAAATACTTACGTTTTTATTTACACATCCTGTACATATCTTGTTTTTTTGCAGAGTTTACACCTCGAAAAAAGAGTTTATACACTTTTCTAATTAAATTAATAAACCAGGAATTTTAAAAACTAATGTATCAAAAAACATTAATTTTCTCAATTGTTGTGTTTTGGACTTAACCGCATTGGCTTCTGAGCGACTCAATTGTAAGTCTTGTTAACAGCTATTGAGATGGGGAAATCTTAATATGTCGAAGATAGTTTCCTTAAATATTAATCAATTTAAAATGCATAAACTTCAAAAGTATCATGGAAATTGTTGTAGATCAATTGACCACTTGAGCTAGAAAGACGCGTCACGCACGTCAAGATGCTTTTGTCACAAAACTGATTATGACGCTCTACGTACGACAGTAAACAATTATCGTAGAAATAAAAAAAAATACATTTGTGGTTCGTATCACGCGATTCGAATAGTTTTATTCAATATCTTTAAGACATTAAACACTTAATGTTTTGCAGTTGGTTACAACTGACTAAGTAAGTGCATCTGTGAATCTTTTACTTTCGTTTCTAATTAATTATAATCAATGTTGCTTTTAAGTTCTTTAATCAATTTTTGTTCATTTGCAATCAGTCTTTAACATGTCAAAATGGATTTAAAACTTTTATTTTCTTACACTAAAAGTACCATGGTTAGGCGAATGGTAATCATTAAAAACTCTACTCATGGCCCCAGATCTTATTGGCTACGGAGGCGTGCAAGTTTGAAAGCCAATTACGGTAAATCTTAAAGGATACAGTCGGAGACGGGAAAAAACCAACAACTTTTTTCTCCTTCGCCTGAAATGGGACCTTTTTTCCTGGACCACATTAAAGGAGATCATCTCAAACAATGCTAAACTATTTGTACTTTGGCAAATTTTTGATTTTATTAAATTATTGTAATATTTACTTGCAATTAAACTTAAAAGTTATAATATAAGTTATTATATGCTTTTAAAGCCTATGTTAACACTACGTTTACGGACGTTTCTTATATACCTATCTCTACGAACACGCGTCAATTTGTCGCATGAACAAATACATATAACAGCACTTAGAAAGTAATGTAATTATATACCATAAGAAAAAAATGAAAATATGAGAGACATATTTATGGAAAGTTTTTATTATTCAATAATTTTATTATACACATCTCTCTGATCAATTGACATCATAGACATTCTGCGTTTGTTCCTTCTATTATTGCTTATCGGCAACAGTTGTTTATCGCTTGTTTCATTTGAGATAACGATATCGGATAACAGATCGAAGTATTGTCGGTACATTCCTATTTATTATTGATGTGATGTTTGCATGTTTACTCAAAATTTTGTCTAAATTACGATCGTGTCAAATTGACGCATATCCATAGAGATAGGTATACCACAAAGAGAATTTCAGTATTTCAATGCTGTTGAAGAAAATAGACTTCAATATTACCTCGATCAATGGATAAAAGTCATTACAAGAGATAAAATAAAAATGCAAACGGGTTTTGTAATTTTCCTTATAAAATTCGAAATGCGTCAAAATGACGCGTCTCGTAAACCTAGAGTTAATTTCTTTATAAAAATCCTTTAAACATTATGGTACCCAGTTTATTAATAGAAGAAGACGTGATATCGAGTTACGATACCGCTAAAACAAAAAAAAATTCAAAATTAGAGAACAAACTAAAACTATTGAAATGAAAATCCCGAAAATTCTTGCAAAATGCAGGGTGTAATTTAATGACCATCCTTATAACATATTTTATGCCTTTACAAACATTACATATTTCTCAGCTTCTTAAGTTCCTTTTACTGAATTTATAATTATTTCTTTTCCCCAACAAAATATTTATAAATCAGCAAATAAAATTATATATAGTTTCATAAAGAGTAAATGCAAGCATTTCTACACCTTTGTAAGTAAATGAGACGGTTAATCTTTCATTTCAATACAAGTCTACGTACAACTAATTATAATTCAATGTTACGACAACTTAGTGTCAAATTTTATTTTTAATCTTTCCTTCTTCAACCTCGTTAAACATTAACATAAACATTAGATTTCTTTTTGGCAGTAAATCTTCATCCAATATTTTTTAAATCTTAACATTGAAATTATGGGAGGTGACTGAATTTTCTTAACTTTTAGTAGTGTCCACTATCGATATAGCACCCATTACGGATTTTTTCTGTTCTACAAAGCATCAATTAAACACAAAGTATCACTTTCCATTATCTTTGGTTTCTGCAATCATCAACTAATTTTTTCTACTTTCCACACCAACTTAAAAATGATCTTAATAAACATATAAGTTATTCATCATATATTTTCAAACGTGAAGTAAACAACTACACATTGTGCTTGCTGGAGTTCAGTTAGTATTAGTATTTGCATGAGGAAAAAACGAAATATTGAATTGTAAGGACTCATTTCCGAGGACGGCAGAACAGAGAAAATAAGAACCTGTTTGATTAGAAAGGGAATAAAAAAAAAGGAATTAAGTGATGATTTATAAAGTTTAATACGATAATTTGCCTTATCACTTATAGCCTTGCCATACCACAACTGATTTAACAGGTTTCTATTTCGTATTGTTTCTTTCTCATTCAAGTATTAATTTATGATCCCTAAGAGGGCATACTTTAATATCTAAAATTATAAGGTGTACTTTGTGATATGTAGACTAAAGTAAAAAACGTGAATGTAGTAAAAATCAAACACAGAAATGGACATACTATAGTTTCGGTTCATTAGTCAAGAACTTCCCTCAGTGTGTAAACACTAAAAAAGACTTACTTTTATAGCTTAATTTTTTACATAGATTCCAATTCATAACTGCTATAGAGTATATTTCTATTACTTAATTTTTTGGGAAGTGTTTTGAAACTGTATATTAAGGGTTATGATTGCCATATCCCTAGCAGTAAAATAACTTGGACCTTCATTGGGCCAATATTCTTTTTTTTCGATAGTGGTCCTACATAGAATTTTTCGATTCACGTGATATTTTACAGTCACTTTACAGCCATATGTAGAATTGTCAGATACACTCTATAATTTATATCCGTTATTTAGCCAATATAGGTTCTATATTGGCCAATGTAGGTCCTATATAGGTCATTCTAGGACCAATAATAAAAAATTCTCGACATCCCAATATTGATCCCTAAGTGCATGTTCTTATAGCATGTTATTCCATTTTTGAACCAACATGAACCGATTTTGAGTCCAAATGGGTGAAGTTAAAATTGTTTCTAGGTATATTATATATTGTCATTTGCACATAGACAGAAACAACTTGATTAAGCTACCAGAAAATTTCGTTTAAGCTTAAACACACAAAAAAGAGGTTCCATAAATTAGATTTAACACGCAATTACAGGTTCTACTTTTGATTTTTATGCAGAAATAGGTTTATGAGAAGAGATATGAACTGACCACATCCATCTTCATCGCTGTTGTCAGCGCAATCGAATTCTCCATCACAGCGCCACTGTCTTTTGATGCACCTACCAGCTCTGCACTGGAATTCCTCTTCACCACATTCTGGCATTTCTGTAAAATTTACACATTACGCATTTTTATTTAGAAAATTAAATCACACAAAGAATGCTGAACATAGTTTTAGATTGTGTCTTGAGGTGAATATATATGCAAAAATTCAGTTTTCTGTACGATTCATCACGTCAACGGCCGCATGTATTTACAGAGAAATATCCTTCAGACCACGAGTACCACTGTACGAAGCGTATTCTGCTAAGTACTCCCACCGATATTTGAATAATGCCAGTCTCTGGTGGTCACAAGGATAATATCTCGTTCCGTTTGTTTCCGTGGCATGATATCTGTTTATTTGTGTCTGCTGTTTCGCATTTCGCCACTTTACATGATTTGATTGAATCCTTGCCGAGTAAAGAGGAGTATAACTTAAATTCTTTACCCTAATTCGTTGAAATTTCGAAAAGAAAAATGGAAAACTTATTTCTTAGTGAGTCAAATAACAGTTAACAAGAAAGCTTTTACGAGGCTCACAATAATTTTGTTAATAAATCATTGTTTTATTACATTTATAACAATTCAATAGATTTGTTACTTACTGTGAAATAGCTTTTAAAATACATGAGAAGAAGGATAAAAAAAAAGTAATTAACGTATGCAAACGCTACAATATTCGGCTCCGTTGCATAGCGCAATACCACTATTTAAGTTTTAAACTTTACATAATAATTTCCATGAAAACTTACAAAAGACGCATCTTTGTCTCCATTGGTTTAGTTGTAACATTCATAGTTTAACAGATTAAAAATATCTACTTACCCGAGTCAAAATTCTTGATGGTCCCAGCAAAACATTTTGATGGTTTTTGTTGGTTTTAGTGCAACTCATGATGGTCCAACATCATTCGATGGTCACCCTCATCCATCATTTTCCATTATGCGTTCATGGATTTTGCTATGCCAACAAATTTCCATCATGTAATGATGGAAAATGCTACTTTGATACTATGATGGTTAACCATCAAGATAAGTTTGATTCTCATGGACCAATAATCTATGATGATCCATGATGGTTCCAACTATACATTTCTATGATGATTTAATAGGAATTTTTGTTTGTTCTCAGGAATAAACTATCAAGACAATTTGTTCTTTTTTTATCTTGGACCATCATAAATCAGTCCGAATCCCTACATTAGGGTGATGGTTGCTTATAATCGCTTCAACATTTGATTGCTTAGAAACTGTGATGGAAATTTCTGATCATTCAGCATGAACAAACCATCAAAGCAAGTCGCTATTATTATATTGGACCATCACAAATTAGTACGAATTCCTACATTGAGGTGATGGTACTTATGTTGGCTACCATCAAAAAATATAATGGTTTATAATGGAATTATTGATAATTACCATCAAGATTATGTTGATCCATCAATGGAAAACCATCATAATTTTTAACTTAGGTAAACTTTAAAAATACAATCTAAGAAACCGTACAGTAACAGTTTGTTAAAATTCCGGGTTAATTTTAATTTTTTTTTAAAAAGAAATCATGAAAATAAGTAAAACTTATACTTACGACAATCCTTTTCATCTGACATGTCATCACAGTCATTCTCTCCGTCGCATTTCCAATCAACATTGATACATAATCCGTCATCGCATCGAAATTCCCTATCCCTGCACGCTGCCTCCCCCGCTGAAAGAAAAAAAAAAGAAAATTCAATTTTTTTTTCTTTTGCATTACAGAACTATTAAGTTCTTTTGGTCAGAAATAGATTTAAATTTGAATAAGGTGAAGAAATTATATTATGCTAAATAATACTATGTTGCTGCTTATAACTTTAGGAGCAAATAGAGAATCGAAACATCAGTATGATATTATTTTAAAATATTTCGTTTTTTAAAAAAAAGCGTTTTTTCTAGATGTAGTTCATAATGTATTTCTAGTAAAGTTTAATGTGCCTTAGTTTTTATTTTAAAGTTAATCAAATTAAAATTATTATTTACAATGAAAGGTAACTGGAAATATGTAGAGTTGGTTTATGTTGTTGTTGTTGTAGTTAATTTACGTCGCACTAGAGCAACGCCTCCTACAATTGAAAGCCTCCACACGGTTTTTTGTAGGTAGTCCGATCAGACCACTATGAAAATAAACCAGTTTACGAAAGAGCCATTTAATAGAAAATCTAGTAAAAATAAGAACGTGGTAGCCAATATATGTCTAAAAATTTGTTTAGTTTGTGGATATGATTGGTTTGTTTTATTTACATGACTACCACTACAGATTCAATTCTCAAATATATATGGTAAATTTCTCTCAGTTGTTCTTTACAATAAAATTTGGGTTCATGCGCACTACCGGTTCACTTTTTAAATAGTCTGCGCAGACTACCTATAAGAAACCGTTTTCAGGCTTTCTGATGTAGGAGGTGATGACTAGAGCTGCACAATGGGCTAGGTTTATGTTTATAACAAACGATTTGTTACTTTGACTAAATTATCTAAAGATAATGAAGAAGTAAGATATTTCTTGATTAAAAAGAACTTTATTCTCTTAAAAAATATGCAGACTGGAAATAACTGGTAACATGTTTCAAGCGCTTAAAAATAAGAGGCCATTTTCAGGACTTGCTATTCGAGAATGAAAAGAAACAAAAGTGATGTGAAATATAAAACGTAATTTTTCCATCCAAATGGAAAGGAAAGGAGAGGAATAAGTCTATAAAAACCTCAGGCCAGGAGAGAATAAAAATAAAGATGAAAAAATAAAACTAGAGAAATTACTGAGACTGAAATTAGTGAATCAAGGAGAATTCAATTCTACACACTATGGGTGAGGCATTATATGAATTAGAAATAGCAATTTTATGAGTAAAACAAGATTCCCTCTGGCAAGTCTTGAAAATGGAAGCCTGTTTTTGAACGCTTGAAACGTGTGGATTGTTATTTCCATTCTGCATATTATTGAAGCAAGAAAAGTTTTTCAGCCAAGTAATAATTTGTTACTTATTGTTTTTCCCTAATAGCAAGAAATGGCGTAATCCTTCCATTTGTAGTGTGACAGCAAATTCCCCCCTAATTTTAATCCAAAGAAACAGGTAATAAAACTGTCTATTAAAAAATTTATTTCTTTTCTGTCTTATTATTTTTTTAAAGGGAAAATTGGTCCAAAATTTTTTTTTCGAGAATTACATGTT
This sequence comes from Parasteatoda tepidariorum, assembly GCF_982258835.1. Classification (NCBI taxonomy): domain Eukaryota; kingdom Metazoa; phylum Arthropoda; class Arachnida; order Araneae; family Theridiidae; genus Parasteatoda; species Parasteatoda tepidariorum. Next base: position 91,617,488 of record NC_141764.1, read on the forward strand.
TACAAAATTTTATAATTTAAAAACATTTAAATGAGAATTGTTCCAAAATTTTTTATGATTTCATTTTAGGACAGTGATTTGTAACTATTCCGTGATCTTTTAAAATGCTTTTTCAATGCTAATTTTGCGAAAAAAAAAAAAAAAAAAGGGAAAAAATATATAATAATTCCTATACCAGCAAATACTACTCCACGTAAAAGTGCAATCGAGAATATCTCATCATTAGATTTTGAGAAATAAAAAAAATACAAAAAATAAATTTTAAAATAATAGTATTCAAAATGTCTATTAAAAAGGAAAAAAAAGTAAACAGAATAATTATTAAAAACTAAAATTATGCAAATATTGTCAAATTAAAATTATTAAATAATTAATAATTATTAAAAGATTAATAATTTTAAAATAATTAATAATTATTAATTAATTAATGATTATTAAATAATTAATAATTATTGAAAAATTACTAAAAGTATTAAACTATGGGAAATTAAACCCGAGATCTTTTGTATTATCTCAGTGTTGAACACCGAACGCTAAATATATTAGGGGGACCGGAAATTAATGTCGTTTCAGAGTATTTGATATTTATTATCAAGATTTTATTTTTAATTAATACAGTATTCCCCCTCGTCACCAACAACCTTTCAATGACAGATCGAAAATGCATTGAAATGGATCGAAATAAATATATTGGTTTTTAAGACTAACGAATATATAATGCTCCAAAATAACATTACTTTCCGGTCCCCCTAATAAATGAAATAATTTTTTCATCATCAAATAAGTTGTGTGTTATTGTTTTCAGCTCTTCTTTTTACCCATGGCATTGAAAAACTTTATTTGTAAAGTGACTCACTATGATTAGCTTCCAAATAAGTAATTGCATAGCTAAACAATTTAAAATCCATACAAAAGCTATATTTATTTGATACCTGTGTTTAATACTCCTTGCTACATTTGAAACAATTTTTTATAAGCTACCGTCATTCGGGGCTACTTTGTGCAGCGGGGGCTACTTTGTGCAAATTCGAATTTGGCATTTTTCAAGTGCTGCTATTCAGTATTATGTTTATTTCACGTTAAAAATGTGTGGAATTTGAAGATAGAAGTCTCTTCTATTACTACAAAAAATTTTTCGAATTTTAAAACAATCTCAGAGTGTGTTTCGTTCATCCAATGCCAACAACTTTCCGAGGACGTCGGATGTCGAAAAGTGTGCGTGGAAACTTTAGCTGTGAAATGCAAAGACGTTGATAGAAAAATTGTCGTAAGTGCAAAATTTTTTATTTATATATTAATAAACAATTATATCATGTTAGCGTTAAAAAAAATTAAAAATTAATAACAAATAAATGAAAAATGAAAAAAAAAATGCATTTTGGGGCTACTTTGTGCAAAGTTTCATTCGTTTTTTTTTTCGACAGAAAAATGGTCAGACGTTATAAAAAAAATACCTGGAACGAGAAACTACCATGATTACACTTTAGAAAAGCTGCAACAATGTTTGCAAGCAGTTGTTGGTGGTATGTCGATTGCAGAAGCTTCTCGGAAGTACAAAATCCACAGAAATACTATCTCTAATAAAATTCACAAGAAACACGTGAAACTTCCTGGTAAACTATTATTTTTCTTCTACAAAGATTTTTCTAATGACTTAATCAAACGATTTAACACATAAAAATATATTTTATAGGGCATCGGGTAATTTTGACAGAAACTGAAGAGCAAGTTCTGTCATGTTCATTCAAGGATGTTATGTTCAAATTTAACTATATTATAAATGTTAATGAATATGTAATAATTATTATTTTTAAAATTTCATCCATTTCAAAGTTTATAAATGTATATGATTTTCTTTTGTTTAAACTCAAATGTTTTGAAATAAACATTCTTTTTAAGAAAAAAATTCTTCAAAAAAATGGTTTTTTAACGCTGAAAATTATTTTCAAACTAATATCTTTACGTATATTGATGTTTTTGTCTTTAAAAATGTCAACAATTAACTTTTTTAACAATTTTATATCAATATTTTACTAAAAACATGATTATTAAACAGAATTCCTATCGCTGCACAAAGTAGCCCCATTTGGGGGCTACTTTGTGCAAGGTATGTTTTGACTTATTAATCGTAAATATTACATACAAATAATGACAATATTTATCAAATTCACTCGTCTGAGTCCAGTTATGAATATAATATCGATACATTTTACTAAAGTTTGAATTAACATAGTTTTTTTACATGTCAAAGTTCAAAAACTGCGAAATCCTGCACAAAGTAGCCCCGAATGACGGTACCTCATTCTATTTTACACTTTCTTTTTCATTTCATTGAATGCTTGAAAGTAATCTTATAAACTAACAAAAAGAATGATAATAAGCTAAGGAATTAAAATTTAATTTTCGTACGATACTAGCTATAATTACAAGCGCAAACATGAGTTTTACTAGTTGCTGATATTCTAATTTGTGGAAAGGGAAATGACAGCATATAATTCAATCAAAATCTCTTTAATATTCAAATCATGTTTATGCATCAATTATTCAGAATTACACTTTTCAATAGGAAGAATACTCTTTCCAATAGTTTATTCTATTTTACGTATGTCTTGGATTTTAATCATACCTTCTGATTTTTGTTCTATTCATATGTAAATTACTTCGAATTGAAATTGAAGTTTGCTAGTGAAGCGAACTTGAAAGTTGCTAGGAATACATTAGAAAGATCACTTATTTTACACACTAAATGAACATATTCATCGAAATAATAAATTTTCCTTATTCTCTGAAAGAACTGAAAATATAATTCGTCCCTGAACTCTTTAAAATTCGAAGGTATTACTTTTATGTCATATGTAGAATAAAAGTTCTATCGGTGGGTTTTAATTGCGATATTCATTATGTGCACAAAATGAGTTGTAATGGTCTTTCAGGTGCACTATTGAAACTTTTTAATGTAATAAGAATTGCATGTTTCGCTATTATATTCTGAAATGGAAGTTATTTTCGGTTTACTCCCAGTTTTCGGAGTAGAAATTAATTATTTCATGGGACAAAACAAATTTATACTGATACTAAAGAGAGGTAAGAGTGCAACGAATGAAATTAACTGAGATTAATTTCCTTTAATGAAAAAGAAATGTATTCTTAAGAGTAGGATAATTTCTCAAAGTTAAAACTTAATACAGCCGCTAGGTAGCTAAAATCAAACTTTATTCCATAATGCTATTTTAAGGATATACAATGCATAACAATCATCAAATCATTCAGTATTTAAAGCCGTGAAGAGATTGTATAAATAAGCTAATAAGCAGTACAACCGGGATAAAGCTTTGCATTTTATAAAAAGAGTTTTAATGCGAAACTGAAAATCAAGGCCTAATTATCGCTTGTGGCCTTACATTCAAAGAGTCCTATTGTATATTCCGCCCTACAATAATGGAAAAAAACACTTGCAGTTTTTGACATTTTTTTTTTAAATTTCTCGAGAAACACTTAAATTATTATTTTGTAACTTTAAAGATGTTTAGTTGGTGAGATTTTTCCTAGTTAGCAATAAAGTTTAAAGCTTTCAGAGGTTTGGGAGACCTACAACAAATTACGATAAAAAAAACAAGCATTTTTGCTATAGCCCATATTTTAAAACGTATTTACAATATCGATAGACTCTTAAAGAAAGGATTTATCATTCATCTAGCCCATATTTTAAAATGTACTGATAATATAAGTAGCAATATTTGCAATGGGAAAAATGAAAATCTCTAAATATTTATATTTCTGGCCTAATAATGAAGAAACAAATATGTAGGATCGAAATTGGTTTTATTGTTTTTCAAAATATTCTCCATGATGATCAATACACTTTTGCATGCGTTTGAACCAATTTTCAGAGCACTTTTTTTCAGTCCGATTGAGGTAACTCCAAAACATGCGTTTTGAATGCATCAACCGCTTCTTCGGGGGTCGAAAATCGTTGTCCACGTAATTTATTTTTGATGTGTGGGAATAAGAAGAAGTCATTGGGTGCCAAATCAGGGCAGTACGGCGGATGACCCATCAGTTCGATCTTTCGCTCCGTCAGAAATGCCTTTGTTTGAGTCGATGTGTGAGAGCTCGCATTGTCATGATGAAGAATGATTCGCCTGTTCTTCTGCTTTTTTCGAATTTCTCCGATGACTTCTGGCAAACAAATGGTCGTGTGCCATTCAGAATTGACCGTCCTGCGTTGCTCTAACGCCACTGTTGCCACATGACCGCTAATGCCGAAGAAACAGGCAATCATTTGTTTCGATGTGCTTCTTCCTCCAACAGCTTTTCTTGATTTTGCCTCGTCTTGGAAGACCCATACAGTTGATTGCTGTTTTGTTTCCGGCTCATATGCATAGATCCATGATTCGTCACCTGTGTAGATGTTATACACAGCCTTTGAACCTTGAACGTATTTTTCCAACATTTCCTTGCACCAATCGACACGAGCCTTTTTTGAGCGTTTGTCAGATCCAACGCGAACAAATTTTTTTTACGCTCAAATGTTCATGCAATATTTTACTGATGCTAGTCATACTAATGTCCAAAGACGCCTCTATCTCACGGTATGTCACATGACGATCTTGCTTTATCAGTTCAAGCACAGCATCGATCTTTTCTGGCACAACAACGGATTTTGGACGACCTGCACGGGATTCGTCCGGATCGAACATCGACCACGATTAAATTCGTTATACCAGTTTTTTTACAGTGCTGTAGGATGGCGCTTTATCGCTGAATAAGGAATTAAGTTCATCGAAGCACTCTTGTCTTGACAATCCACGCCGAAAGGTATGAAAAATAATGGCACGAAAATGTTCACGATTCAATTCCATTTTTTGAAAGAGAAGAACTTTTCAATTTACTGTCAACAACACAAATGAAGCTATAATGGTACATCGTCTGCTGAATTTATTAGTATTATTAAAAATATCAAACTTTCGATTAAAATCGTCTGCGGTCGCCTAGCAACACTTACTGTTGCCAAAGCCAGAAATATAAATAGCAACCCTCGTACGCATTTATCTCTGTTATGTAAAATACTTTATATTTAATAATACCATTAAAATATTCATCTAGCTTTTTTTTTTCTTTAACTCTTTGCAATCCGAGTACTTTAAAATTCTGTTGAATTAACATTATGCACTAAATAATTTAAAATTACACAATACTGCATTTTTATATAATTTTTATAATTCTTAAAATAATGCGGTTACTAATTTTTAAGGTATAATGGTTTTTAATTTTAGAGTGGTGACTGGTAACGGCGCCTCAGAGGCAACGGGGCAAAGGATTAAGAAAGGAAAAAAAAAGGTTTAATAAACCTTGTTTCATACTTTCTAATGCAGAATAAACTTTTATTTTAATTTCTTAACTTTTTTAAGCTCCATCATGAAAACAGTTTATATTTTTCGTTTTCATTTACACAACTTAAAATATAAAAAAAGCTACTTGACGCGTAGTTCTTATTCACTTAGAATCAGCACTTAATTCATCATCCACGCAAATAAGATTCAAGATAATGCCATTATCCAATTCCATAAATCTACTCAAAAGTAAGATTCACATCTGAAAAGACAGTCAAACTTTGAAATGCATTTACTTTCATGTCTTGTGTGAAAACAGAAGTTTTATTTCTGAGTCCTAATTACTTTAATTCATTCACGCCGCTTTTGAAGGTAATAACAAAATCCTCAGAAAATTCCAAAACAAGAGAGAGAACAAACTAAGAACTTAAAGAAACTTTCATCGTACCTTTAAGAAAAGAAGAATTGTATACTTCGCCGTCACTTCATAGCTTATTTAATGTTAAGTGAAAAGACGAAAACTTCCGTTTTCTGAAAGCGGATTAGTTATTTCTGGAAGCGAAAGTCTCGAAAAGTACTTTCAGGAAATGTAGTATAACTAACGGGTATTTTGATTTCTGTGTCTCTATGGAAAAATTGTATCAAGCATATCTTCAGGCATTATAATATAGAGTTGACGTTTGTAAACTAAATTGAATAAGAGCATTACTTTGCAACATTTCGTTAATGATATTAGTCTTTACTTAGGTTAATTACGAAACTGTTTTAACTGCTTAAGCCTCAAATGCTGAATTCGAAAATAATGTTACTGCATTTTGATTGATGTTGGAATTATCAAGCACTTGTATAAATAAATAAAATTTTACTGATGATTTAAAATTAGCTTATTTTTTCTGATGTTAAATTTTTGCTGTATGTTTAATTTTATTAGGTTAAGAAGAATTTGGACAAAAATTTACGTCCATATGAGCTGCAAAAATTTCTGCCATCATATGTACATCCAAAATAAGGCAAAAAAAATAAAAAAAAAAACTTTTGCAAAATTTTTAAAAAAAATCTTTTATTCAAAATTTTAATAAAAAAAACAGTTTAAGAGTAAAATAATTTCATTTTGTCACTGAGAAAAAAGTATGCTCAAAGCTTTCAGAACATGGTAAAATTTACCATATTTTCTGGTTCTACACGCACACGAAAGAGTCCGATAATTTTTACCATGGCACTCAAACCGCTACCATAACGAAAAAAAAATTATCAGATAAATGGTTTAAGTAGGTGTTACATTTAAGTATTTATTACCAGAATTCTCATTGTTGTAACAGAAATGTTTTTATCATAAAAATATGGTTTTTTTAGTTGTTTTTGCTCTGTGTAATATTTTATATTTTTGTCTAAAACAAAGGTAATCAAAATTGTTGAAATTGTTCGCAAATGGTCAATTTAACATAATTAAAAGACGATCTGATTAGGGGTTGTCGCGATTTATAAGGTAGATGCGATCTAAAGGATGAGTTAAGAGTCGATGATTACTAATGCTACTTAATTTGCAATTTATTAACAGCATTCATCGAAAGCTAATTATCACGGACATTTGGCATCTGATATCCTTAAGCAATTGATTTCCCTAACTGAGGATGAACATGAGAAGTAGTAAATAGAAATACTTAAATCTTTGAGTTAAAATGTGTTCTAAGTACTTGTTTATGAAGATTATTGATTCATTCAGAAGAGTATTAACGTGATTTAATTGTAAATAAAAAAATATTTTCTAAATTCATTACAAAATATTTTTATACGTACGTTCCTGATAATGCCGTTTTGTAATCCATCACCAAATGAAATAACGGATGTATGGTTTGGGAAGTCTTTGTAGTTTATGAAATGGAGATTTTTCCGTAAAAAAAACCCCTGAGTTTTGCGCATGATTGCTCATCAAGAATATCGAGTCTAATAAAGTCAGAGTTTTATCACAATTTTTACCATCTCAGAAATCAAAGATTTATTGTTTAAAATGATGTGTAAAGGTAGTGTATTTACGTCACACTAGACCTGCACAATGGGCTATTGGCGACGGTCTGGAAAACATCCCTGAGGATGATTCGAAGACATGCCATCGCAATTTTGATCCTCTACAGAGGGGATGGCTCCCCTGCTTTGGTAGCCCAGCGACCTGCCCGCGAAGTCGAGCATCTTACTGTAGAACAAGGACCGATACCGTACACCCTCAGTCTCTACGCAAGCCAATAAAAAAAGTCACCCATCCGCTTACTGACCGCAGCCAGTGATGTTTGACTTCGGTGTTCTACGTCTCTACGATCAGTCCACTGAGGGACAGTGATGCGTTAAAATAAATAGTGTTAAGAACGGAAACAACTTTATTTGTATAAGTATTGAAATGAAAACTTTCAGTGAGCTGTTATGATATTGACTTGATGTTCTTAGCAAAACAGTCGTATACAAAAGTATGGGGCTGTGTTGCTACAACTCATGTAACATCATCTGATAAAGACTTCGGTAAAGATGTATTGTCTACCGTTTTATCACTCAACCTGAATGGTGATGAGTTCTATCAACACCTATTCAAAGAAAGAAAGCATACGCACAGATCAACTTAAGAGTCCGATGTCATAAACTGCTCAGTGGCAGGAGACCAGAAACATGTCATTATGTCAGGACTACTAAACTGCGCAATGGAGAAAAATAAAAAAAATATAACAATATTCGGACTAATAAAAGATCGTATCTCTCGTTTATGATATCTTTATACTCGTTTATGATACTTCAGTAAAGATGCATTGTATACCGTTTTATCACTCAACACGAATGGTGGTGATTTCTAGCAACACCTATTCGAAGAAAGAAAGCATACGCACAGATCAACTTAATAGTCTGATGTCATAAACTGCTCAGTGCAGGAAAACAGAAAGATGTCATTATGTCAGGACTACTAAACTGCGCAAAGGAGAAAAATAAAAAAAGGATGTCACAATATTCGGACTACTAAAGGATCGGAACTCGCGTTTATGGTATTTTTCTCTCCTCTAGGAAGCGTTGGCTCTAACCATTTCAAAAATATCAAACTTTTCTAAAACTGTTCAATGTGCTCAGCGCATCAACATGTTTTCACAAACATCTTGTCGAAATTCTGACCAAAAATTAACTTGGCATTTTGTCAACAATGTCCGTGACGATTTTAATAAGTTTTTAAAACAACCACAATCAAATTCAATTTGAAAGTACATTGTAAAAATTGCAATAAAAATACTGAGGTTAAAAAAAAAGAATCTCTGTAAAATTGAGATCTTGTTCATACCGGGTTTTTAGTTAATAGAAAAAAATTTCGGCTTCTTTCAGAACATATCTATAAATTAATTTTATTTCAAATATTTTAATAAATTTTTTACTTGTTTCATATGTAAACTTTCGTCTAGTTGGTGTGACGGGTATAGCATAGCTTAGAGTTCGATACTTTTGCTAAAAGCTGATTGTCTTTTTGGATTAAACTTTATCAAACTGCGTTTCAATGATTCGAATTCCATTCCAATGAAATGTCAACAGCGGTATCGAAGACAGGAAGTAATGATAAGTGAGTTCCAGTATTTTTATCGAAACATTTTTTATTGTGCAAGCAAATAGACTTTCTATAAGTTAAATTTTCCTTAACTTACTTTCCCTAACTTTCTACTTTTTAAAGCATATAGACTTTTTAGATGTTAAAATGTTTCCCCTCTTACTTACATTTCAACTCTTTAAAGCAAATAGATTTTTTATAAGTTAAATTTTTTCCCTTGCTTACTTACATTTGAATTCTTCAAAGCAAATAGACTTTTTATAAGTTAATATTTTTTACCTCGCTTACTTACATTTGAACTTTTCAAAGCAAAAAGACTTTTTGTAAGTTAATATTTTTTCCCTCGCTTACTTACATTTGAACTTTTCAAGGCAAATAGACATTTTATAAGTTAATATTTTTTCCCTCGCTTACTAACATTTGAACTTTTCAAGGCAAATAGATTTTTTATCAGTTAAATTTTTTCCTTCGCTTACTTACATTTGAACTTTTCAAGGCAAATAGATTTTTTATAAGTTAATTTTTTCCCTCGCTTACTTATATTTGAACTTTTCAAGGCAGATAGATTTTTTTATAAATTAAATTTTTTCCCTCGCTTACTTACATTTGAACTTCTCAAATCAAATAAACTTTTTATAAGTTAATATCTTTTCCCCGCTGACCTGCATTTCAACTCCCTAATTAAATAGACTTTTTAAAAATTAAATTATTTTCCCCACTAACTAACACTTACACTCTCTTGAAGCAGATCATATTTTCAAATTTCATATTTCACTTTAATTTGACTATGGAGCAATGTGACTCAGCATTCTGGAAGTTACAGCTTTTCCGCTTATTAAGTAAATCGTCCTTAGTCGTCCAACCTAAGAATTGTTATATTTCTTATTTATTGAATTTTAATTTATAGTTATGGAATAACATAATTAATTATTCCATAGAATAAGAAACATAATGATTCTTCATAAAAAGTAAGATATATCGAAATACCCAGGGCGAAAAACTTTTCCGCTTTTTAAGAACAGTTTTTCCGCTTATTAAGTAAATCGTCCTTAGTCGTCCAACCTAAGAATTGTTATATTTCTTATTTATTGAATTTTTATTTATACTTATGGCATAACATAATTGATTATTCCATGCAATAACAAATATAACAATTCTTCGTGAGAAGTAAGATATATCGAAATACCCAGTGCGTAAAATTTTGTACTTCGACTCTTTAAACTCAAAGGAATAAGAAATGTTAAAACACGTAAGCTTTTAGTTAAACATAAAAAACATCGAAATCCTTTTTTCAGTTTTAAAGCTGTCTGAGATGTTCTTAGACTAGTAGGATATAAAAAAAAAATTCTGCAAATCTCAAGACATCATTGAATATCTGGGCACTATTGATCTGATTTTTCCCTATCCGCTGTTGATTTATTCTATGCATTTGAAAATACGAAGAAATATCAATAGATAAGAAAATATAAGATTCAGCCTTAATACGTGCTGAAGTATTATTTAGTTCTAAATTGAAGGAAGTCGATGACAATGTGACACAAATCTTGCGTTTAGCAAGATTAGATATGAAAAGTAAATTTCAAATTAGAAAAAAAATTGTTAATAGATAAGGAAATATAAAATCAAATATTATTTCAAGTTGATGAATTATTTTGTTCGAAATCGCAAAAAAATAATGATATTAAAACACCATCTTTTTTTTTTTTTTTTAACCAAATTGTAACTACTTGTAGAATCCAAAAGACAAAGTAAAAATACGACTTCAGGATTTAATTATTAGTAATTTTTTAAAAAAAATAGTTTTAAAAGTGATTATAGGGCAAAATAAATAACTGAATCACAATCTATGATTAGACAAGAGCTGTAATTTATTGAACTAAATGTTCGGGGAAAAAAAACTTATTGAAAATTTTGCTTAGACTCGAACTGCTTAGACATGTAGTGATCGAACATTACCCGGCTAAATCTCAAAATTATATATTTTCCCATTCCTTTAAATATAACTATTCAATGTGTTTATTATTACTCGATCCCTGAGTTCCCTCGTCTTCTGGACTGGGTTCAAAATTACAAGTCTACGTAGTTGAACATTAGTAGTCGTAATCTTGAAGTTGTTGGACGACAGTAATAAAAATAAAATAAAAATGTGTTTATCATACGCAACCAAAAAATGTTTCATAACAGTAAGTTCAGTAAAATAATTTTACTAAAGAAATGAGATCTACATTTGCCACTTTTATGAAGTTAATTATGCCACATAAAAAGAGGATATTTTGATAAAAAATTGTTTTTTTTTCTTTCTAAGGTATTATTTCTAAAAAAAAGATTTTGTAAACAAACTGAGTATTAAGTTGTATATAGAGAGCTGATCAGTTCATCAATAACTTACGTTGTAGTTGCAGTATCCTGTCGCTAATAATAATAACGAAATATAGTTATTTATTACATTATAAAACATAATATACAGTTACTATAAGTGTGGTGCAGATTTAAAAAGAGGAAATAGAGAGATACTTGCCAAGTGTGATAACCAATTAAGTATCTTTTCTTTTCGCAACTCCTACTAGAACAAAACTAGAGTTGCCCGTCGTAATTTTTCTAACTAGAAGAAGCAAGGGCTCTACCAAAATACGGAAGTGATAATTATAAATATATTCATGAGCAATGCGACATACTGTAATTTTTACTGCTACCTATTACACAAAACGAAATAGCATAATTAATTTCATTTACATATTATTTACATGCATTTACTTGATGTTGTGCATTGTGCATACAATAATTAGTTTTCGAAAGCATTTTTTTAAAATTGTAGACATTTTTTATTCGCTCAAAATGCGTAACTATTTCGCTTGACCGATTAGAATGTCATTTTTCTTATTTTTTTAAGATGATATTTATTTAAAATCTTGATACCCTTTGATAATAAGTATAATATATAAATTTTTAAATATGATATTTTGCTAACTTTAAAGTTAACTAAACAGGCCTTTTCTCTAAATAAAAAAAACTTTTTCATAATTTTTATATTTACATATCATGCAATGCATCGTTCTTTACGTCAGATGAAAGAAAATACTTTGAAACATGACTATAACTAATCGCTTTTTTAATGAAATTTCTATTCTTATATTCTACGCCTAAAATACGAGGCATGCGAGTCGAACTGATTTACAAACAACTTTGGGTGATAAATCATCGGTGCTGAAAAGTTTAACGCGAAAATAGAAAATTTGATTCATGGTTTAGGGTGACAATCTATTAAAGTATTAAAAAAAACTCTTAGAATTTAAAATAGTTGAAAAAACTACATTGTCAGGTAAAAAACGGTAAAACGTTCTTTTTCTTTTAAAGGTTCCCGTTTTTTCAACATCACGCGAGGCAAAATAAATTATTAACGACCATCAAAAACTCTTATTAATCTTCCAAGACGATCAAAATTGTGTGAAAGTGGATCTCTAAATTGTCTAATTAAAGGATTTTATTTCCCTTTTTTTTAAATTCCATTTTCGTATTTTGCATTAATCTTTGTGTAAAAATGAACCTGAAATTTTAATTATAATGTCACGTTTTTTGTATTTTTATTATTGAAAAGGATTATGAAAACTATGTAAAAGAAATATTCGCTATTTAAATTAAAACATTTTTACTTTCTCTTTGAAATGCTATGTTCTTAACATTGCATAGAATTTTTAAAAATACTACAGAGAAAAAACTTTTTTTTTTCAATTATTACAAACATTTTACAGAAATATAATATGCAAAACGTAAATTTAAAAGCAGAATTATTAATTATGTTTTTCTTCTGTTTAATGTAATCTTTAAGAGAAGCATTTGAATACGTACACGCATAAAAAATTCTCAGTAAAATCTTATGATTATTTTGTATTTTTAGCGTTTATTTCTTATTCTCAAGAGTAATTAGTGTTGCCTTTTTTAAAACTCAATAAGAAATGACTTCATATTTTGCTAAAACAAAAATCACGCGAAATACATTTGAAATATGTCTAGCTGCTACAACTCTTTGTAAAAGTAAAAGATATATTCATTGGGGTAAAACTGTACAGCAGAGTGTGTCTGGAAAAATTTATTTTCGATATTTAAAATTAAAATTTGATCATAAATTGTCAATGATTACACTTTATAAAAATATATTTTAACAAATTTAAAAATATATAGGTTTCCCGAAATGGATCTTAAGTTTCTTTTTTTTTGAGGAGAATCAAAAAACATAAATTTTATTTTGTAAAGCATAGATATAGTACAAATTTTAGAATTCAAGCACGAAAATGTTAAGTTAAAATCTGAACTTATGGCACAAAAAATGGATACAAGGTTAAATTTTTCTTTCCGAGAACTCACCTGGTAACAAGTTGAAAATTGGAACTACTAGTATCTGTTAAATAAAATTACTTAAAGTTTTAACTTATAATTTGATTTCACAATTCTTATGGAAAAACACAAAAAGTAATTATATGAAACATTTAGGAACCACAAGGCATGGGCCTCTCATAATAAAGCAGGCTCTGATCACATCAAATGGCTCATCACTACGGTTATCACATTAAAAATGGTATTATACCCCTTATATGACCCTTATAATATATAATGGTATTATAACCCTTATATGTCAAACCTGATTGGCTTCTAAATCGATGACGTGGCTTGACTTGCCACAATGACGTGACTTGCTAGTATCTAGTTGACTCATTCATTTAGCTATAATTAGCATGGTGAAATGTTTTTATATTTCTTATTAAAGAAATTTTATTTCTATTTAATAACGTTCGAAATGTTACGAACTTTAAATGGCTCAATCTACATCTATCAAAAATTAAAAAGTTGAAAAACATATTCATTTAAATTTTTGGTCAAATAAGTAGTGACGCATAAGCAAGCATTCTTATAATCTTCAAGAACTTTTTACTAATCTCCATTTCCTCGGGTACAAGATTCAACGGAATATTATTGTTAACATGGTAGAGAAAAGTATATTAGCTTAAAATTACAAATAAATGTCAAAAAATGAAATTTCGAACTAAAAACTCCAATCCATGAGGCTTTTCAATAATTCAAAACAAATGTCTTAATTGTTATTTTCTTTTCTTTCTTTCTTTTTTTTTTATACTTATTTTGAATATAGCAAAAGTGTGAACTTTACTAGAATGCAAAGAACTCCCATAAGTTTATACGTACCAAGATTGAAGGTAAGTAATCCTTGACCATTAATAAAAACTAATCCCTTTCCTACTTTTGTTTCAGAGTCAGTTGCACTTTTTATTAGGGTTCCGCCCTATACCACCTCCTAAATCGAAAAACAAACTCCCTATTTTTTTCCCCACACCTATTTCCTAACATCTGCCAGTTTTCCACATTCTTTATTGAAAAGGGTGAAAAGGAGGTTGGCCGAAAATCGAAAACAATAGTCACTGATAAAAACTTAAGAAAAAGAAGAGAATATAAAGTAAAATAATAAAATAAGGATAGAAACGGAGAACAAAAGAAAAGGAAGAAATCAATGACGAAATGATGTCACAATTGTGGCTTCCAACAACTTCTATCGGAAGAAAGTGATTGCTTGACTGCGACATGGGTGGACCAAGATCTGGCATGGTGCCAGCTCCAGACACAAACCCATCATCATCAACTTGGGAGGGTGAAAGTTTGATTACCAGTTCTGGGAAAACGTAATAATAGGGATGCAACAATTGCTGCAATTGCCAACGTCCCACCTTCTACGGCTTTGTCTCAAGCTTTATTGCTGATTTTGATGATGCAACAATTTGCTCATTCCGTTTGGTAAAGATGGAATATTATAAACATGGCTTGTCTTTTATTGCATTATCTAATTTAAGGGAGAAATGTCGCTGAATGATGATAAAAAGGCGAAGCCATTAGGTTTTTATTAAACAGCGCATTGCCTTATTACGGGGGTTTTAACTGTAACGATGGAAAATGGCTTATTGACTAGCACTTAGCTCCAGTCTCGCTTGGGAATTCTTCTTTTTACAAAATTACTTTCGTTCGTTCTTACTGTATTTGTTTGCTCTTTTCTAACAAGTATTTCAACAAAGATAACGTGTTTTATAGAAGATATCCTCTTAGCACTGATAAAAAGAAGCGTGCTAAAATAATTGATTCATGCTCAGACGATTTATATTTTTTTTAAAAATTATTAGAGTGTTTATGCTCTTTTATTTTAGCGTATAATGTGATTGATATTTAAGTTTTTTTGGTAGCTTAGAAAGATTTTTTGTAAGCATAGAATATTTCGGTTATGCATTTTTAGTTTAAGAAAATCAGGACACGTGTTTTTGAGTTATAAAAAAGAATTTATCCAGCTTATCCCTTAACTAAAGTTTCTATTTTTTGTAATTTCAGAACCATACAAAATTATTCATCTAGCCCAGTGTTTCCCAACCTTTTTTGTACCATGCCCCACCTAAAGCCTTTAAGAAACTTAAATGATGGGTTTTAGGAAGAAATCACTAGGAAATAGTTTACGAAACACAATAAGTAAATTTTCAAAACATATAATGAAAGACTAAAATTCAAATTCTAAATAATTTTAATAAAGATTTTCCTACAATAATTAAATATTTTGATTTATTGAGATCCTTGCGCTTGATGCTTGTTGCACAGAGATTTTATGTTAGATTCTGATTTGGTTAGCTTCAGTTTCAAGTCACCCCGTTTTTTTATATCCAGACGATTTTTGTTTACCAGTAAATCATTTACAGCCCTAAATCCACATTCAGCCAAATAAGAAGATGGAAACGGTAACAATAGTTTTCCTACACAGTTGGTTGAATTTGGTTATTTGATTTCTGTTTCCTCACAAACCCATGCCATCACTCATTTTATATTAAAAAAAAGTTTTAACTGACTCATCATTTTGTATTTCTGCGAGTTCTTCTTGATACTGCACATTTGATATATCAGACAAATCCACTAACATTGACTGCATCATTCATGTAAGAAAATCAATTTGTTTTCAGTCAGAAAATCTTTCTTTTAAATCGGCTGATACAATTTTCAGATGATCGACAATAGCAAGTAAAGCGGTATCATTTACTTCACATTTTTGGAGCCAATGAAACTGTTCAATGTTTTTGTTGTTAATATATTTCTGACATAACTCAATAAGGGTAATAAAACCCAATATCCTCGCTTTTGCATTAACAAGAGTTTTATTTGTTCCATGAAGTTGCTTATTTAATCTATTTAGTTTTCAAAGATATCGGCTAAATAACTCACAAATGCTTTACAATCGACTGTTGACAGATACTTCATTTCAGGTTTGTCACTAAAAAAAATCACAAAGAGTATCAAACAGTTTCATAAATCTTTTCAAGAAGTTCCCTTTAGAGAGCCATCTTACTTCAGTGTGAAGTAAAAGTCTCATATGGTCTGTTTTTATTCTTCACAAAATAGCTTGAAGAGACGCTCTCATTAGTTTTAATAGCATTGATACACTTTATTACTGAATGTAGTACTTCATTTAGAACAGGCGAGATGTTTTTACCTACCAAGTTTTCCCTATGCACAAAAATCATTCCTAGACTCTCATCTTTCATCAATTTTAAGCAGTCATTTTTCTTGCCCATCATATTAGCAACACCATCTGCAGCACAAGATTTTATATTTTTCATTGGTATATTATTGACATCTAAGTAGTTTTTTAGCTTATTATATACATCTTTGGAGGTAGTGGTGCTTTCTAATCTTTTACGGAACAACATTTCGTCAGCAAAATGCCCTTTATCAATATATCTTACATTAGTTATCAATACTGCCACACTGTCTATCAAAGTTGATTCATCCGTTTGCACTGAGAATTTTCTAGTTTTCAGCTTTTCAAAAAGTTGTTTTTCAATATCTTCACTCATTTCGTCTATTCTTCTGCTAGCAGTGTTGTTACTGAGTGGCATAGCTTTTACATTTTTGTCAAGAACCATTTTAAGAAATGCTGATATTGACGGTTTTATTAAATTCTCTCCTATAGTATGATTTTTTCCGGGGAACCACGCGGAGCCAGACGTCTGCTGCAGAGAGGTTAACTTGATGACGCAAAAAACCCTGTTGATATTTTTGTGGTGCCACAATTGGCATTACATATTTATTTTCTATCCTTTTAAAAATATCTTTCATTACTTAAGCTTATTTTTATTAATAGAAGAATTATATTTAAAATAAATCAAAAACTTAATCTTTTTAAACGAACATAAAATATTTATTTCTTCTCTTCTAAATCAATGTAACGGATACTTTTTATTTCATTATTATGCAGACCTATTAATTCACTGTCGCCTCTAATCGAAAACAAAAATCTATTTATAACTTTTTATTCTAAATTTCCAACGGCTAAATGTTTCGGTTGCATGGTTGTAATAATTCTCATAAATTTGTTGGCGATTCGTAATCGCCAAGGTATCCTTTTAAACCCAATATTGATATGCTGGTTGGCTTTGTTTTGGCTATGTTATAATTTATTAAATCGCCAATTTTGGATCTCCTATCCATGCTTCTGTGTCCGTTGGGAACAAATTACACGTACTTTTTAATTTGGCTTTTGATTAGGCAGGTTGTGGGGGATTTATCTCCCATGGCCTGTCCTTATTAATAATATTATGCAAAATTGATTCAACTGAAATTCTTATGGATTATATTTATATTTGGTACCTCGAGCTCTGCAAATAAATAAAATAAAAGCTTTTTATTAATTCTAATCCGGCTCAAGTATTCTTTTCATCATCTGCTGTTTATCATCACAATCTTCAATTTGTCAGTATTCTTCAACTAGCCCACTATAGCAATGCAAACTCCATCCACACCTTAATATTTCACCATCTCAAAATGAATAGCACCCTGAATCCTATCTCCATAATTTTGTTCTCGTCAAACGAATTTATAATATTTATTGGCCGCAATTATTTAAGAATTTGCTTTTTCCTTTCAATTTCGGCACCGAAATCTAAAATTGCATTTAAATCACCCGGAGCAAAAGGTTTAAACTCATGCAGAGTCCATTTTCAAATTGCCCCCCGGTGGGACGTTGGCCCCACGTTGGGAAACACTGATCTAGCCTATTTCAAAAAAACTTTAACTATTTTTAAAAAAAAAAACATGTACCTAAAATCATTCCCTTGCAATTTTTTTCTTCAACTCAATAATGGTTTTGAAAGCAATTATGGCACATAAACGCTAGGTTACATCAATGACGTATATAGTTTACTAATATATTTAGTTCATAATTCGCTTACTATATTTCATAATTACTTATTATATTTAGTTCATAATTAAGTTAAAAGACAGCTGCCACACAAAACTATAAATTTTGGGCAAGGATGAATTCCTTGGCTATAATTTTGATAAATCGATCTAAACTGCTAGATTCACTGATTCTTCAAAAAAGCATTAAAAAAACTTAGTAATTTAAATGAAGTTTCACGTTCTTCAACAAAATTATGCATGTGCATATAAAAATGCAAGCAGAACTATCAAACACGACAATATTTTCCTAAGCTAAGCACACTAAAATGAAAATCTTCTAATTATTGTTATCGAAATTTTTACTTTGCTAAAAGGTATTGTTCTAATTAGCTTTGGGGTGGGGGAACGCTTCCTAAAGCAACTTAGTATTTAAGATTTATCAATCACGTTAGCTAGAAAGCATAGCAAATTGGTCTAAGGATTGTCAGGATTCCATCTTTAACTTCCTTGCATATTTACCTCATAGAGAACCAAATTTGACACTCTCTACTGTAAATATCAGCATCACGTCCAAAATTCTCTTTGATTGCGCCAATAAGTAATAAAAGCTAATGCATTTTACCTTGCTCAATAGGCAGCAGCATTGCATTTATTCTCTACGTTTAGATTGAAATTGCCTTATTAAAAACAAAATAAGAGAGTATCAGATAGAGTATTTTAAACTGTCAGCTTATTAACCTCCAATACATAATGCAATAATTTTAACTTTCTTGCTATGTTAGTTTTTTTAAAGAAAAAATTAAGATTAAAATAAGGAAAACGAATAATAATTGATATTAATTGTTTAATTGACAAAGTATAAATATAATTAATGATAAGAAATTTAATAATAGTTGATAATAGGAAATAAAAAGAAGAAAATTTACTTAGACACAACGGTGTCACTATATATTAGTGGTCTTTAATTACTGTTATGTGAACCAGTGGTGTTCTGAAGATTTGCTGGTAGTTCAAGTATATTTACTGTAACTGACTGCATCACTAGAAGTTTAAAATATGTTACTTTTTAAACTCGAATATTCGAAATTAAATCTCGCGAAGTTTCAAATAATGTAACACGATGAATCAGACGACAAATTTCGGGTATTTATTCTAACTATCTTTGATTCTTGAACTTTGCTTGTAGTACGGCTAGAAAAGGTTTCAGTTGCAGAGAACGATCGAAAGTTCTTTAAGCGTTTAAGATTCAACATTGATTAATAAATTCAACAAGTTGCTGGTCATATCCCCGATTTCATGCTTGTATTTTTGTACGAAATAATTTTTTAAATATAATGCTCATAGTATTGAAATGCAGGAAACATCATGTACATCATATTTCATTATCTCTCTGAAAATGCCCCACCAATCAATATCATAAGCATATAATTTACAATTGGTTTCATTTGCTCTTCATTGTTTTTTGACGTCACTATTTCAATGCTCAAAACATTTTTGTTTAGCTGTACCATGATTTTAAAAGAGGTGAAAAATGTTGCTATGCATTATCACATTTATCATATACTATATAAAACAACCCCTACTGAGAAGAAGGAGTAAATATAGTTGTAAAAAAAGACATCTATGGGGTAAATCTCTTCCATTTGAAGTCTTATTTCAGACCTTGACCTATGAAGTAATTCTTCCAAATTCAGCAAAATATTTTCTACCCACTACAGCCATTGAAAAACGCTTACATTCTTTTTTACAATGCAAGAATAAGGCCATCTCTTCCCCTGCCCTCCTATAACCCTTACTTATGCTCTTTCACGGCCTACGCTATGCCAACTTACCATATATTTTTCCTGCCTCCAGCAGCAGCAAGGCTACAATTCAACACGACTCGAAAAGCAATCACGCCGGAAACATTCGGAAAGTTCGAACACTCTTTCCCTCTACGCTTTCGTTTTCTTTATGGTCGGATTTTACGGCCAAGGTAAATGCCCGGTGGGTCGTAAAAACGCGAGCTTTACATACATGGGTCGAAGAGAGTATGTCAGGGTATCTTAAAATGGAAACACAATTCTCGTCAGCGATTCCTGTTCGAATGTTCGAGTTCGTTTTCGAAGAATGAGTGTTTAATTTACCATGATGAATGGTGAAAGCGCAACTACTTGTCTTTAATGCATATTTCGAATAGGAATGCTTTGAAATTTAACGTTTTTATTTATATTTGTATCCATTTTGAAATGATTACCCGCATGTATAAATTTTGTTCTTTGCAAATTGTGTTTTATGTAGTTCATTAAATAAGTTCTTCATCGAGCCGTATTGAAAACAAAAGCAAAAGAAACAACTGGAAATAGGCGGAGTCTCTAACGAAACAACTGAATAAAAAGTAATAACTGAACGTTCAGAAAAAAAGGCAATTAATAATAGAGATGCATGAATTGAAATGCAGTTCCCATAGGTATATAATTCAGATTAACAAACATTTAAAAAAGTTTTTATTCATTCATATATTTTTAATGTGTTTATCTAAGCATTGTATATAATAAAAATAAACAAGTGATTATTTAAAATTATATTTCATCGATAAATTATTTCTGGAAGTGTGAGTTAATAAATCGCATGAACTATGCTTAATCCGATTTTTTTTTACAAAAAATCCTATTTATCTTATATTTACAAACTTTTTTTAAGAATTCCATAATGTATTTATTTAAACTATTAGAAGAAAATTATGTTTCATTGCATATGATTTTCGCAGTTAAGTTACATATGCAATAAGTATATTTCTATTATATCTATTATTATTCTGATAAATTTATTCTGATAAATTTAAATTAAAAGCATATAATGTGTTTACTTATTCCAATTATGAGCAACTCTTGGAAATGATACAGTTAATTACAAAAACAAATGCCTTAGTAACAAATGTCTTAGTGTCAAATAACTTTCTGCTCAATTTTTAGACCAAAACAGAGTAATAATATTTTAAGATAAAATGAAAAATTAATTTAAACAGTACAAAAATTGAGATAAGTTAGAAAAACTAAAAATCTGTAAGGTTATTGTTTAAAGCGACTCGATTTTCTCACTTGTTTATGACTCTAATTTTATTAATTACAAATTTTGTAAAAATTTTCAGATAAAGATTAACAAAAACTCATGAATTTTCTGATGTATGAATAAAATAAATTAATTTTCCGAACAGCGGAGTTATAAATTTATATTAACCTTCGATAAGAATATATAAATGAGAAAAAACTCCCTTACCCTTGCTTCAACCTTATAAGATATTTTAGCTTCAGTGATGTTTATTTATGTTTATTGTTCTCTACTATCAAGTATATTATTTTACTTAAATAAGTCCATAAAATTATAATGTATTACTGTTTAATTAATAAAAGGAACTTTAGTATAATTTCTCGAATTTGTTTCTTTTGAATCAATGGTTTTCGAGCTTTTTAGTAAATTAGAAATTTACTAATTAAATGGATTAAGTACTTTTATAACTTTAACTAAAAACTTTTATTTTTAGAACTTTTCAAACTTTTCAAACTGTATTTTGAAAAGTTAAGGAGCGAAATATTTCAAACGTTTTTGTAATCTTGTTTTTTCATTCTCGTATTTATTCAGCGTTTATTGCATGTAGAAAAAGTAGTCATATGTTTACAACATGTGAAACTAGTTTCCAATAGAAATAAGATAAATGGGGAAATGTATTTTCCTTTATTTTATCAATTTCTAAATCGGCAATAAATTAAATAAAAATGAAAAGCAACTTTTCTTGCGTGTGAGTCTAAAACCTTTTCATCATAAACTATTTTTAAACTAGTTTCATAACAATTTAACAGAAAAAGCTTACATAAATATAATATAGGCTTAAATAATATATCTCAACCGCCTTGAGATATTAAATAACTATATGTATATTTCAGTGACTATATTTCAGACAAAAGTTCCATTGATTATTTCCTATATTTTGATGAATCTAGTTGTTATCGATTCATTTTAAATTCAAGTAAAATTAAATTCAATAGTCAAAATATTTGCTTTCTTTCATTCAAACAAAAGATTACTTCCCGATTTCAAATACTACACTAAACTAATAGTAATCCTAAGAATATTGATTTCTCTACTAGTTTGCCTTCAGCGAATTAACTTTAAATGAGCGGCCCTAAACCATTATTTGACTAGAAAGAAGAATTTTGAAATCAGATTGTTCGATTTGAGCACTGCAGAAACTATCATTGAAAACAATCGTTTTATTTATATTTCATGCAGCTTTTTAAAATATTTTATAACTTTTTATTGATTGATTTAGAAAAAAAATAAGATGAATTGCTTTGAGGTGTATAGTGACCTTTTTGATCTTTTAAAAAAAACTAAATAATACAGTGAAAATATTAGTTGCTAAAATAGTGTTTCTTAACAAAATGAATTGAAAATGAGAAAAGGAAACAACAATGAAAAGGTAATAAGAAAGTAACATGCATAATATTTTAAATATTTTCGTAATAAATTGAGCAATAAAAAAATTCTTATTTAGGGGACCTATTTAGAAAATATCCGACTTTGAAATTTTTAAAATAAATGGTAAAGAATTTCTGTTAAGAATCCCATGAAGAATAAAATTTACTAATGAACAATATGAATACATGTAATAAATTTTACAAATTGGGTGTGATTGATACGTAATCTAAACTCTTAATAGTTATATTTAGAATTATTGCTGACAATGAAATGAAAATTCCATGCACGTTAGAAATCGTAAATTGATATTAAACCTATTAACCGGGGAAAAATCTTAGTTCAAGAAACAGACATTGGGGATTTTCGCTTCAAAATAGGGATTTCTTTGTTCAAAGATGTGAGTAATAACATCACACTTAAAGTAATTTCCTTGACGAAAAATGTCATAATAACCATTGTAGTAATAGTTTGTTTCTGACGAGATGTTTCATCATACCCAGTCAACAAGTAAAGGAAAAGAGGGGGAAAAAGGTATCGAAATCCTTCGAATTACTGATAAGGGGGAAAAAATTAGAAACTTCGAAGCCAGCTTGATTGCCTGATGAAATTTAACGTTCTTTTTAATAATCTTCCTTTATTTAAAAATACATATGTATCTCTAGATACGGACAAAACTACCAGAATATGATGAAATTTACCTGTTTCTGGCTCTATGGAAACACCAAAAAGATTTTTTACCCAAGCGCTTTGATAAATATTTTGTTAAATTAACAATAAAATATGGTATTAGACAGAGCACTACTTTCGGTGGCACGATCGGTGGTAGCGAAAAAGTGCACCGCTATCTATTCACAAGTTCGCAAACACTGTTACTTTAAATTTGTTACTTATTCAATATCGAATAAAATCTTCTTTTCCCTACTTATTAGAGAAAAGATAAAAAAGACTCTAATCAGATTTCTTTTTGTCCTTCAGTAGCTACTAAAATTTACAGGGGGTGGGCAAAATAATGGAAAGACTTCTAAGCTCACACAATTTTTCATATTTTTCAAAAAATACTTAAAGAATCTTTTATTACTTCAGAAGTGTTTAGATTATGCAATTTCTCATATATATCATTAAAATTTAAAGCTTTAGGAAGTTTGAGCGACCAGCAATAAATTACAAACGGAAAATAGTGTTTTTGATCACACTATGTCAAACAATATAGCAAAATTATTGTAACTTGCAACAAAAATTTTAAATATTATTTGTAATAGGTGCAAACATTTCGTATGTCTAGCTTAAATGTTTATGGAGATTTAGACATTTTTATAAAAAAAAATTTTTTTCTTAGGTTTTTTTAATAACTTTAAAAATATTCAATCAAATTTTAAAAAAATATTTGGAGCAATTTAATATGAGCTACATTTTTTTTAAATTTGAGAAACATTTGACTAAAACTGCGTAGTAAAATAAGAGTAAGTAAATTAGTTCTGCTATACTGCTTATTCAGGGGGGAAAATTTAACTTTTTTTCTTAATTTTGTAGTGAATCATGTTTGGCAACCAATAGAAAAAGTCTGATTTGAATATCTTAAAAATTTTAAAAGTTTCAAGTAATTTTCTGTGTAGTTTTCTTACTTTTTAAAAGATAGTTCAAAATGTAAGGAGTTTTCCACCAATTTAATTCTATATTATTAAACAAAATTTATCAAAAACGACACCGGTATTGTTGGAAATCATTCTTCATAAAAGTATCTTTTCTTTTGCATGTCTTCTTTCTCATGCAGTGATATTTCTATGTATGAGCGTTTATCGCGAGGTTTTATCATTTGTTACTTAATTTTGTCTTAAGATACAAAATAACATTTGTACAAAACCTCTTATGATTTTCAGTTTTATCCAAATTTCAGCAAATACTTTCAATTTGCACTTCAAGTAAATACATTTTACAGTCTTAATCGAATGTAAAATCGATAAAAATATAATCGATTAAAAAAAATCACTACTAATACTGTCTACAACTCTAAACAGAAAAAATACTTTATTAAATTTCCAACACGTTTCAACACGTTGCAACAAATCTCCATTCCTCTCTCTACTTTAA
The DNA here is from genome assembly GCF_982258835.1 of Parasteatoda tepidariorum. NCBI lineage: Eukaryota > Metazoa > Arthropoda > Arachnida > Araneae > Theridiidae > Parasteatoda > Parasteatoda tepidariorum. The sequence continues at coordinate 91,642,148 of NC_141764.1, forward strand.
ATGCAGACATCATAAACTTATACGCACTATATTCAAAAAATCGTTAAAAAAAGACATTAAAAAAAACATGTTTTTTGAATCTGTAACTAATTTGAACTTCTTTTCGACTGGCTTAGGAATTTAAGAGGCAGAGAAATGAAAATTGATCTTTCGCCATTTTTTTTTTCTTTTAAGAAATAATTTGCATTTTTACGAACATATAAAGTTGTAGTTTTCCAGAAAATCGAAACAAAACCAGAGAAATAAAACGCAATATGTTAGTAAAATGAACTTCAAATTGACGTGCGAAGTATGTTTTGCCATAAACTTCAGCGAATGAAATTTTTTCTTGCGCCATTTTTTTTTCATGCCAGTCATATTATTATTTCTCCCAATTTCCAAAAATAATAACGCAAAAATTTTTGTTCGAAGTAGGATTTTATTGATTCGATGTACTTTTATTTTTCCAATTGCGAAACTTTAAACTTCAGCAAAAAAGTATTGCAAAAGGTCGGATCGAAAAACTTAAATTTCGAATTCCGAGTCGATGTTTTATTCTTTTTTCGCGCTAATGGTCTTCGTTTTGCAATATTTCATGCTAAGCTCCGTGACATAAACACGTTTTTGCTTTCCCACTTTTCGTTTATGTTTATCGACAAAACAGAAAATGTGTTACAAAGTATCATAATAAAACATAGAGATTAAATTTAAATTGTTTTTGATAAGAGAGATAAGAAAGAAATAATAAAAACGAATGTGTGAATCATTGATTTCTTTTTTCGCCAGTGGAAACTCAAGCTGAAATTAATTGAACGTGCAGAACTATTAAAAGCCTCAGAAAAATAAATTTAACGTCTTTTGTTCGTAAAGAAAATAAAATCTCCAATATTGCCGTAATAGAAAGAAAAAAGAAACTCGCGGTTGTGTGGAATTTTTATCCTATTTATGGTGGGAGAATTATTTCGACATCAAGACACTTTCTTTTTGTTTAATTATGACATTTACGAACTGTCTTTTATTTCTTTATTCAAAAGGAATATTCTAGATATGTCATTTTGCTATTTATTTTCAATTTCTGCTTTAATGTTTTTTTTTAAATTTTTATTTATTTATTTATATTTTGCAGCACTGTTAATTTATTTTTCTTCGCTACTGTTATTTATTCAAGAATTTTATATCCTAAAATATAATTTAACCTTTCAATAAGTTTTGAAATGCATAATATTTAAATAATATTAATATTAATATTAGATTGAAAATAACTTAATAAAGAACGTCGTACAGTAACTGTCAACAAATGATTGCTTCAATAAGAAAATTTATAGACCACAAAAGAAAAACATATTTAATTATTTTACATTATTTCATTTTACATTATCTTATATTAAGAATTTTGTGTCTCAAAATATATTTTTATTACTCATAAACTGCATAAAAGTTCTTTTCTATTTATAGTTGAAAATTAAAATAATTTTGCGAAAAAACTATTTCATATTAAAAATTCTGATTAAAATAGAAACTCTCATTTATTATTAAATGTGTTGTTTTGAACGTTAAAAAAATATTGCGAACTCGATTAAATTTCTGCCGATATAATTTAAACGTTTTAATAAGCTTTTAAAAGCGTCATATTTAAGTAATATTAATATAAATATTAGATTAAACATATATCAATAAAGAGTGCCGTAAAGTAATTTTCAAAAGACAAAATTTTCCCTAAGAAAATTTGTAGACCACGAAAGAAAAACATATATTTAGTTATTTTACATTATTTTATTTGATTTGAAGTATATTTAAAATAGTGAATGAGACAAATTATATAAAAATATATATATGTATATCTTTGGCATTTAAAATAAAAATTCAAAAGTGGTTTTGAAACTATTTCAAATTTTTTTTCAAGTTTCAACAGCTATCATGCATATTATAATGACATAAATTTTTTTAAAAGCATCGTGTATCACGGAATATCATATATCACATTGTCAGCTCTAAGAATTTCAAATTATTAGCCAGTAAATTAGCCAAATATCAAAAGTATTCTCTAATTTTCAAAATTCCTCGCCAAATGCAAATCTTAACAATTTATGATTATTTTTTCTCCATAGAATTATACAACGATGCTTTATCTATATTTTACGGTAGTTTGTTTCAGGCTGATATTATTTGGACTCAATTCTAATTGGTTATGCTGCGCATCTACCGAAAATTACTAATTTGTTTAGAAAATTTATTTTGACGCACTTTTGAGGATTGAGTTAAATATATATTTTTCTTTCCAGTGGAAAAATCATCCGCCAATACTTCCGACGAAACACAATTTCATTCGTTAAATTTATGATTTTATTGCATTTGGCTAGATGGTGAATGCTTAGCGTGGGCCCTGCATGCATAATGGTATCACGTATCACTTTTCATGAAATAGTTTTCATTAAAAGCGATTCAATATCAGGGTTTATGTCATTTAGTTAAATCTAGTCTTTAAAACAATCCAATAGATTATATGAGAATATAATAAAACGCACCCTAGTAACGTTTGATTTTAAATTAAGTAAATGGGGTGAAAATTAAAAAAGTTACTAACAAGCGAATTAAAAAAGGACTCTAGATTTTCTTAAAAAACTAATTAATAAACTATTAAACAATTGGTACACTTATATTTGCATTTATTTCAGTAGAGCCGTGTACATTCCGTATTTATTTAATTTTCGACTTTTACACTAAAGAAAAAAATTTTAAATCTATAAGTAGTCAAATTAGTTCAAATTTAAAAAAATATATATTTCTCTAAAAAGTCCTCTATGGTTTTCTAATCCAGGTAAAAGATAGTATGGAGTAAATTCCAGAAATATTTATTGTAAATATTTAAAATATATTTTAGAAACAAATAAGCATAATTTTGGAAAAAAATATAAAAGTATAACGTATTTTATACTTATTTATTACTTTCATTTTTATATACAGAATATTTTAACACATACAAATAAATATGAATGATTTACTGTACATCGAGAGAAGAGAAGTATTATTTGCAAATACTTTTGAAAAAATAATTCCTTTAAATCGAAGATAATGTTACATTATCTATGATATACACATAGATAGCTTACTGGGTTATGAGTAGCAAAATGCCAAATAACAAAATTATTATTTTTATATCGCCTTGTGCATTATTAATATTTCTCATGTTTATAAAACAGAGATCTGTGTCAGTGTACTCACAGTATTTAAACTTAAACTGTAATAGATTTAATAGGGAGTGCAATATTTTTCTGACACCTAAAAACATTTAAATAAAATCCAGAGAATACGTCATAGCACAGAGAGAGGATACAAAATTTGAACTGTGACTAACTTTTTCAAGTATCAGGTAATTTATCCCATTGGCAAAGTTTTAAGCTATTGGCTACTTCCTATGGACTTATATGAGAAATAATCAATTATTCTTACATTCAAAATAAAGTTAGTTTGCTGCTAATGCAATAAATGGATGAAATGAATAAACTTACGACATTTGCTTTCATCTGTCCAGTCCCCACAATCATTGTCACCATCACATATATAAGACTCTGACACACATCTGCTGTTGACGCATTTCAGTTGATTGGGTGGACATGTTTGCTGGTTATCTTCATCTGAAATTTAACAAAACATCAATATATTAACCTCCAATTGAACTTTCTTCTTAATGAAAAACCTTTGCTATTCAAACTTAAAACATTGGATTACTGTAAGCCATATGCAACTTTGAACCAATTGGGATACGAGTCAAATGTGGTTATACTGTTCCAAACTCAAAGGAAACTAACTTTTTGTGCCTCAAAAGTTAAACATGAAATCAATTAAATATTTTATAGTATGTTTGTCGGATATTAGTAATCGAATGAAAATAATAATCGAAATGTAAAGAAGTCGTATATTTAAAATTCGATTCCTCAGGAAATATTCAACAGATTTCGCTCAAAAAATAATCTATTTTGCTACATACAATTACATACTTTAAAATTAAGTAAAAACTTACATACCTTACAATTCAATTTTTTCGACTATTATTAAATATAATAACAAGAAATAATAAATATGTACTAAATTTTATTTTTTGCTTGGAATTATCTTTAACCCCTTGACGGTTCTGCACGTAAAAAGTCGTATTTTTACCTGCACTCTTCTCAGCACAGCAAAACCGGTTTTCTAATATTATTAGATAGAAAAGTGGTGTAGTGGGGAGAAACATTCTCCCAGTTTCGCCCATTTGATAAACCGCCAATGGATGAAATAAGCGAATTTTTCTTTATAATTGTGTGCAAAAATTGTTCAATTTTCCTAAAAAGTTCCTGAAATACGATAAAATACACAAAAAGTAAAATCAACATTAAAGGGTCCGAACTTTGGATTGCTTTCCAGACCAAACTACAGGAGCCATAGTTCCCAGATTGCTGCTACCCCTATATTTTGGGTGTCAGAAATCCGAATCCGTCGGTAAAAAGGTATGTTTACTAAGTATCCGTGAAGGTATTGAAAGTACGTTTTTTTTGTCTGATTTCATAACATAAAATATTGTCTGCACTAATTAATTAGAATATTTGAGGTACTCTACCGAACCACTAAGATTGAGTCCTAGAACGTGAAGATCCAATCATCAGATCAAAAGTTGTTCAGAGTAATCGTTTTTTTTTTTTTTTTTTTTTTGTCGACGCCATTATAGGTATTGCCTATTTCCCAGCTCTTGAATTTCCTTTAATTTGTGAATTTAATCATTTTTAATTATTCCTAATCCCTTTTTAAATAATTTAAATCAGTTAATTTTAATTCAATTTCATGCAGAAGGAATACAAATATATTTCTCTTCTCAATAACTGTAACGGTTAACTTTTTATTTCAGTGTAGAACTATTTATTATTCAAGACAACTGAGCATCGAAATTTATTTTAAACTAAAAATTATTACGATTTTGAAAAATTATTATGATTTTATTTCTGTTTTTGAAATTAACTTCAAATAGTAATCTACACCAACTGTTGTGTATATATTATATGTATATCAAAATTTCTAAAAGAGGATATGAAAACTCATGACTATATCTTTTAGGAGTTCGACAGTTTGGAAAAAAAATTAAAAAAAGTTGCAATAAATGTTTTATACATTTATTGTAAATTTAATAGACTTTAATTTAATGATTTTAAGAATTCCGTTGGTCAGTTGATTCCCAAATATTTAATTTATTGTATTCCCAAATATTTGATTTATTATTTTATTTTATTGAATCCCAAATAATTAATTATTATTACAAACATTTTAATTTTGTAATTATCATTAAAAACTATAATAGCTAAGGCTAAACTGGTCAGCTTAAACTGAATTATACGGTAACATCGTGCCCTCATCTTTGAACTTCATTTATTGAACCGTTGATGGTATAACATACTGCAACTGTTAAAAGAGTTAGATTCAAATTTTCGCTTTTTAAATCTTTTGTTTAATTAACGTTGTCACCGAAATATACGACAGTATTTCTGCATACACTACTTATATTTTTGCATATTATATTGGTTCATTAATATCTGAAAAATGATAATCCCAATGAATATTTTGCACAAGCAATTTGTTTTATAGTTTTAAGATGTAGTAACGTTTGAAACAAAGGAACAGAATTAAATTACTTAATTTACAAAAAACTGTTTCAAAGAGATAATATGACCAAGCTAATCAAAATTTCAATTTAAAGTCCAATTATATAAAGTTCTACAGTTTTATAATTACATTTCACATAAAGCCTACAAAGTTTTAACTAGAGTAAAGACAATTTACGCTTTGAAATAGATATTTTGTAAGTTGGACAATTTCAATTACAATCTTAGTAATTAACCAGTTCATATTAAATTCTATAAACTGTACATTTTAGTGACATCCAGTACAAGAGGAGTCGTTCATTAATTAACGCTAAATTAGTGAATCAGACTGACTAGTTGTTATTACTCCGGCTCTAATCTAGCTAAGCTGTCCATAGGGATGTTGAAGTTCATTTCGCCAATTTATTATCGTAATGCGCCAACAACGTTGCCAAGAAATAATTCTAAAGTCTACATTCACGCGTTGAAATACAGCCAATCTAATGGATGAACAGAGGATTCGAGATTGTTTCAATCAAGTTCTGTTTCCCTATCTCGATCATTACGTACACGAAATCCAATCAAATCTTGATTAGTCAGTCAATCTATTTCAGTTAGAAAGGTTTCGTTTTTGTCGTCACGTCAATTTTGGTAAATTTTCATTAGTTAGGGATAAACGCTAATTTAAAAGGGAAAAATATCAGCTCAATAATCCATAGTCTTTTTCGTAGTTTCCGGTTTCTCGAAGTTAAAACTGGTTTCGAACTTCATTTTTATGAAAATTACTTTTATTAATTTATTTTCATATTCCAGATATAAACTTTGTTTATATTATTTTTATAAAAAACAATACCGTCTCTTGAAAATTATTCATTCTAAAATTTTATTTTCAAGAAATTTATTGGTATTAAAAATTTGAAATTCATAGAAATTACTTATACTAAAACTACACATGAAATTATTTATGCAATAAATTTGTGTTCATGGAAATTATTTTAACTTAAACATTTTGCAAAAGAAAATTTTTTTGAAAGAAAGCTATTAAAGAAACTTTCTTCTCTTGAAAATTATTCATGCTATAATTTTGTCTTCAAGGACTTTATTGATACTAAAATACTAATTCTATAAATATTACTTACACTGAAACTTTGTAAAATAAGTTATTTTTTCTTGTTTGTAACGTAAAATAAATAATAATAGTAATAAAATAAATTCAAGCTATGTTATTTTTCATTAAATTTCGCTACTTATTTTTAAAATATAAATTTATAACGAAATATTGCAAAAAGTTTCTCACACAAGTATGTGAAATAATTTTTTTTTTTGACTAAAACTATCTGCGGCAGTTAAAATGTAATGCCATGTATAAATTCAAAATAAAAGTATTGCGACTCCTCAAGAATTCACTGTAACAAATATTAAATTTCAATTGAAAGAAAAGACACTTAATATTTTTTTAAGAAAATGTAATACAAAATAATTCTTATATTAAATTTTAAATAATGATTTCATAATTTTTATTAATTCATTTATAAACTATCAATCCGCAATTCTAACGTTTCTTTCCTTTTTATTGTCTGGTTCCCTCATTTGTTCCGTCGAAAATTCTGATAAAATATAATGTAAAAAATACGATCAGGATAATATTATATGACGCTGGTTATGTATTAAGTAACATTCTCTAACCATAAGACATGAATGTTTATTTAAATTTTAAAAGTGGAATTTACATTTTTACCTCGTGGCAGAATAGCAGCGACACGGCGACATTGTCGCAGAACTTCACAAAGTTCTTGCAGAAAGATTTTTCTTTTGAAAAAAAATTACTTTCCTTTTCTACAGAAATTTACACGTAATATTTGAACAATGCATTTAGATAATTACTATTTGACGGGCTCAATTTACGCCAATAGTATCGATTGTATCATTCGATTGTCTTTTCGGCATTTATTGATATTGATTTCGACGTGGATTTTAAACATCCCGATATATTTCAAACCATATGGAAAATTCGAAACGTGCATTTGATTATTTGTTTTTAAGGCAATAATTCTGACAAATTTTTGGCAGTTATTGCTATGGATTTCCCTATAGTTTTTAAGTCCAATATTTTTTATACGATATTATTTATTACAACCTAATCTCGAAACGAAAAACGTATTTGGGAAGTTAGATTCGCGTGATTTTGTCGTCGATCTTTTCTTCGGCAATTATTACTACGGATTTCATGATTTTTAATTATTATTTTTTTTACTGTGATGATTATTTACAGAGTGCGAAGAAGAAAATAATTAGTACGTTCTTCAACCCAACAAAATGCGAGAATATCATCCATAATACTAGAATAAAAAATTTATTACATGATCGATTGAAAAAAAATTGTAGTTTTTTTCCCCTTTTTTTGTAAACTCAGTGCATTTGCTATTCTAAATGAGTAACGTATATGTTTGTAATTATTAAAAGTATCTTGCAGAAAGATATTAGCGATGGAGAGTTCTGACGCAGCTAGCTAGAAAAAATTCTGACACAAGGCATTTTAAAAAAGGTTTTACGAAAACGAAACGTAAAGAATAATAAAAGAATGCAAAACTATTATGGTCGTCCTTAGCCTTACCTCAATTTAGGAGTTCATAACATTTTTCTCCCCTTATATATAAACTCATCCCTAACCATAATCATCAGTTTCCTTCATTTTCTTCCTTATTCATTTACGAACTTATTAATTCGCAATATCAAGTATCAATACTAAGCATTATTTAGCAAATTTGAGAAAACGAGTGTCGAAAAATGTTGGATGACGCTCGTAACATATCAAATAACGTAACGCAAATAAGTCCTTATATCAATTCTCCTTGGAAATGAAAATTAAAGAATCTCGTTTCAGTTTCCTTATGCTTTTGTTTTCAAACAGATTAAAGATTGAACCATTAACAGATTATCCATTAACAGATTAATTTCAGACTGTAAAGAGATACCTCTATAATGGATACCAATAAAATTAAATTGAGTAATTTATTAAAATTAGTAAAAATTATTTTTTTAAATAATCGAATAACTTGCCTCTTAACGTTTAAATGGCATAATTATAAACTTAAAAAACATGAAATGACAAGAATTTCAATAAAAAGCTAAGAAAAGTTTTTAGAAATGTAAAAACCCTGCAAAATTTATTAATTATTATATATTATTATAGGAATCTTTCACGGACGAAAGGATCTCATAGTAAGGTTCGAAATTTTAAATGATCAAAATTCTCCTGAACTGAATCTCAAGTGATTGAAATCTCTAGGATCTAATCTTTGGAGAAAAAAAAAGAATTATCTCTGAACAAAACTGCGGTGATTAAAATCTCTGAAAACTAAGTATCATGTGACTAAAATCTCCAGAATACAAAATCTCAGGGCGATTGAACTCTATCATCCTAGGTGATTAAACTCTATAAAAAAATAAAATTTCAAGTGATTAAACTCTATCAATAGCAAAATCTCGGATGATTGCTATCTTGCGTTGGAAAATAAACTAGAGCGTAAATCAAGCAAAAACAAGCAATTTAAAGTTTGCTAAGACTTATACAAATCATGCGTACATTTTTGCATTGTATTCTCCATTTATAAAAAATGCAGTTTACTCTTTAAAAAAATGTGTTCAATTATAAAGACCGGCAATACCCATAAAGCTATCAAGTTGACAAAAATATATAATTTTTTGCTGTTTATAGATTATGATTTTCTTAAAAATAACACGAATTTAACTCTAGAAAGACTGAGATACCTATATTGCCCAAACGCAGTCAAAAGGACTGGATTGTGAAAAAATAACTAATGTGTAAAGAAATTTGTTTAAAATTAATCTTTAATATTTTTTATATTATTCACAGTTATATAACAAGCTATTAGCAAATATTAATAATAAAAAAAATTATATGTTGCACAGAAAGTCACAAAATTCTAAGAAATTGTGTCATCATTGCTTTTCAAATTGAAATTAAAAAGCAGTCAAAATGACTTCCCTGGGCAATCTTTAATTATTTATTTATTTTTTTCCATGCTTTTTATAATAAGTATGCATAAATGATTTTGTTGTTTACTCTCTATTAGTACTTTTTCAATGGAAAATATTCTAGTTGCAAAATAAAATAAATTTTTATTTTAAAATAAACTGCTTTTGTTGAAAGAAATTTCTAAAGTTTAAAGTTTCTTCTTTTATTTTTTATTCTAGAAACGTAAAAAGAAAAGGCAATAAAAGTATTCCCCATTTTGAACTATCTAAGGATATTTGAGTGTTATACACACTTCTTACCGATCCAGACAGCAAAGAAAATTCCAAAAGTAAATATGTTTAGATGAAAGAGTTTATACAAAAAAGAAACTTGTAACAAAACGCTTAACTTAAATGGGCTTTAAAGTGAAAGAAAAAGCTATTTTTACTGAATTTTTTGAAGAAAAAAAATACAGCCAAATGTAAAATAAAGCTATTTTTACTAAATTTTTTGAAGAAAAAAATATACAACCAAATGCAACATACCTTTCTGATTTTAAAAAGATTGAGACTCATATTTAAGCGCTACAAGACATATTATGGTTAATTTTAAAGGTTAGTTGAACATTTAATTAAAAATATATATAAAATATATTTTTCTAATACCTTTTAAAAAGCATTTTTATATGTTTCCAAAAGTGTGAGTATAAAATTATTGTGTTTCCAAATTCATACAAACATATATCCAAGAGATATATTTTAATATGTTTGGAATATGATGAAAAAAACCATCTTAAAAATATATAGAATCACAAAAATCCATTTCTTCACTGCAAATAACGTCATTCAGAGATTCAAAAAATTTGGAAGCTGTTTTATATTCTTAACCAAAAATAATACATCATATTATTGTCATAATGTACCATGTTTAATATGTTAATAATATACAATATTAAACAAGAAATATTTAAAGTTTTTTTTAATTGATTTAAATTTAGCAAGTTCTTCTTAAATGATATTCGATCATAAGACTTCATCAAGCGATTTTGTAATAATTGATATAAATAAATGCGTTTGAAATTAAATAAGTATAAAATAATTTTAAATTGACTCTTTGATATTTCAAATTAGTATTTTTCTTCAATTTAGTTCTACATTTTCTACATTTTATGAACTCTTGAAATCTATTAAATTATAATTCTTTTTAGAAAGAACTTTTAATAAGAAGGTATTTTCAGTGGCTTGCTAATTCAAGAAAACATTTACTGTTTAACTTAAGAAAAATAAAATAAGGACAAAACAAGTACTTATCAAAATTTTGTCAATAATATAATAATAATATAATAATGATTTAATAATAATTTAATGATAATATAATATTAATGTAATAATAATATAATATTAATATGATAATAATGTAATAATAATGTAATAATAATTTAATAATAATATAATGCTAATATGATAATAATATAATATTAATGTGATAAATTAATATTAATATGAAAATTATATAATAATAATATTGGGTCGATATCAATTTATTGTTATATTTATAATAATAAAATGAAATGAGTTTGCGAGGTTTAAACTTAGCCCCCAAACTTAAAATTTTTTTCGAAATTTTCAATTTGTCTGTTCAGTATAGCCGTTTGAAAGACGGAATTTTTTCATTGGCTCACCATTAATAAAAATGAGCTCACCATTATTAAAAATGACAACTCACCATTAATAAAATGAGATGGTAAACATTTTCTTTCTTTAATATTTTTTAAAAATTACATCTATGATGTCTGCCAGATTGAAGCTCTCATTAAAAATGCTTTTCGCACGTGTTTTTATTATTTAATTATTTTTTATTCCTCGTGTTAGATAACTCAATGCTCAGCATGAACATGATAGCATTAGCGGATTACGTCGCCAAATTATTATTTCTAAAATTGGTTGAAACGACGGGTTTATTTTGTCCATAGTTATCTATAAAACTAAATAATTTAAAATCAACAATAACTGAAATAAAAAATAATAAGTTATGTATTGAAAATCAAAATAATAGCAAAATAGTACTATTTCGAAATGGAGAAACTTGGAAAATCGCTTACTCTGACAGATGCCGAAATTACTTGATTAAATTTCTTAGTGGATAATTATTTAATTTAAAAAAGGAGCAATGTTCTGGAAATTAAAATTAATGGATAAAAGATGCCTACTCTGTAAGAGGATCCGAAAAAAATAGCTATATAAATATTGACTTTAATGACGCTTAATTTATTTTGGTAATACTTGCAAATTTATAAATAGAGCTGCGTTTAAGGAAGAAAAACTGTTGGAAATGTGGTACTCACTTGTTTAAGAGAAACGTAAAAAATAAAACTCATTTAGTCACCAATGGTGCTTAGATAATTTTGGTATAAAGTACTAATTGAAATGAAAAATACTATGTTCTGAAAAGCAAAATTAATAGAAAAATGGTAAAAATCATTTATGAAAAACACCAAATAATTTTTGACATTATTGATGCGTAATTAATTTTGGTAACACATACAAATTACAATTTTAAAAAAAAGCCATTCTAAAAGACATCTAATTTGTCTGCAAAAACAAATTCTTTATTATATATAAAATAGTTTTAAATTGTTTGCTCAATAACTTGATTAAAAGAACAACAAAGTATGAAAAGAATTTGCAAGCAAAAAGTAAGATTGACAAAAGTTTCTTCTTTAGAAAAAAACATTATTTAAGACCATGCAAACTTCAAACAATAAAACAATTTATTTTCTGAAATCTTTGAAATGGAGTAAATTTTTCCAATAATAAGCTATGTAAAGAAACTTAACAATAGTTTGAGATGAATAAAATTTATTTTTTAATTCATGCAACTAAAGGCAATTTGTGGTTATTTCTTTATAGGCCTTTCAATGAAATATAAGTTGTCATCATTGTATCCTGTCAAAAAATATAAAATTGTTTTTTAATTTACAATTTTCTTACAATTTAAATAAGATAATTAATACTATAAAAATAGTTTCATGTAAAATTTAGTTAAATATTCATTAATCTTCAATTTTATATTGTCATGAAACCTCCATATATATGTTTCAAATTATATGTAAATATAAAGTAAATATTGACAATCAAATAATTAATTGTTTGCAAACAAAAATAAACATGGTGAAATTGTTCAGAAACGAACATGTTGAAATTTAGTGCCAATGTTACATGACATTTTATTTTCATTCACATCTGATAAATACGTGTGAGTCTATATTCAGGAATACACATATAGGCCTTGCTAAACTATATAACCAAGAAAATTAAAGATATTACAAAGTCCAAAATTTTGGTCATCTAAAAGCTATTGCGACTATTTCATGCCAAAAATCTTTATCATTTAAGCGGAATGTTTGCGTGTATGTATGGACCTTATAAAAATCCGCAATTCTGAACTGACCCATACCAAATGTGGTGGAAATACGTTCAAAACCATGACGGGCCAAGCTGTTTACTTTAAAACTTCCTATGACAAATGATTCACTGACAGCATTCCAAAGAATAAGTTTTACATAAGATTCATTGATAAGTATTTTATAATCGATGCGAATTCCACACCCGGCTCGCACCGACGTAAAATATCCTCAGTGGTAGTCAGATCATGGGTTAGAGTCCTTTGGCCGTCAGGCAAACCGTGAAAAGTTTTCATGATTTTTCTCTCCAAGAAACTCAAATCTTGTGGATTGGGTTCAAAATTACAATGCTACGGAGTTGAACATTGGTGATCATAAACTCAAAATTGAGTCGGATGTTCGATAGCGGTTATAAAATAAAATAAAAAAAGATTTATATTAACGTGATTTCTAGCTTACGAGCTGTAATTAAATAAAAAATGGTTTTCTCGCACGAGGTCTTTTACAATTTCTTTTACAGGATAAGTATTGAAAATAAAATGCTTTATTTTGGTAAATATGGGCTATAAAGACTTGGCTTCCAGCAGCAGTATAGTGGCAAATGTTACTGAATATAGTTAATCATATTAATGGGATGAACTACTAAGAAAGTGTTTTGCTTAATTTATTAAATAGGCAATAAATTAAAAAAAATTATTAATAAAGATAAATATTATAATTGTTTTAGCTTCATTAATTGTATCTGTATAGATCTTTCAGTTTCTTGTGTGATTCCGTAGTGTTTTTTAATACTAATTTATTGATTTTTTTTCACCCTGTACGTAGGACTGGTATTCAGCTAGTTCCCATTATAAAGATATTTGCCTATAATCAGGTCCCTTTTTTCTTTGAAGTGCCTATTAATTGAGCTATGCTTTTTTTCCAAGCCACTAGGCGGCTTTATTAATCTTAACCCCTGTTGAAGTTCTTTAGTTTTGACATAGGCTCTCTGTTATAAACTGATGATTTTTTTTCATTATGTGAGCGAAAATAACCAACTGATTTCGAAAACTTCAGTGCAAATTATTTAATGCTAGCTGAACATGTTCTTCGTTCGGCACGAAAAAAGGTATCAATAAATCAGTACTGAACAAGGCTACTAAATCTTGCACAAAATTTTCAGACCAATACTGACACAAATAATACAATTAAAATGATTCCAATAATTTTTTATTTATTTTAATTTGTTGCCCTTCTGGGTTGCTTTACATTATTAGATTAAGCAAAACGCAATTTTAGTAGCTTATCCCACCAAAATAAAGACTAACTGTATTCAGTGTCATTTGGAATAATGCTGTTGTTCAAGACAACTCAGACCATATATCATAAAAATGTACAGTATTGGTGCAGCTATAATGGACACCTAATTTACTCTAAAATAAGTTGTACCTACATTAGAGTATGTCTGGAACTTATTAAAACCACCTCCATTTTTATAATGCAGTGCCCATAAACAAAATTATGCATCATTGCATGGTGTCAATGATAGCAAGACGACATTTTACGGTACCCCGTAACGAATTATTTCCATTTCTCTATTAATTTTTCTTTCCTTTACGGAACATTTCTTAATTTAAATTATACTGATGAATTTAAATTGTTTAGTTTCATAAAAAACTTTTTTTTAAAGCATAACAAAAGTAAACACGATGGTTATAATAATTTGGTGACGTCATTTTCTTGCGTTAACACGATCACGCTGATCATTCAGATAACCTTGTGTGACAGATAAAATATAACTAAGCATAATAGAACACGTAAATAACATCTTTTTTGATTGAAAATAAAACAACAAAGATATAAATATATAATAAACATTACTGATGTTATCTTTAAAATATTTAATTAAGAAAAAATCTGAATCGTCTATATCATAGTTTAAAACACTGGCCTCCGCGAAGTTGATGAGAAAATTCCGTTTTTTAAATGTCTCTGATTTTGAAATATATTTAAAAAATCAAAAATAATTTGTTTACAGTTTTACTCATTTTGTTTCATTTTGAATCTCGCTTGAATTCTTAGAGCTTACGGTATATCCGCAATCCGGTATACACACAAACAGGCGGATATACACGGAAGTTTTTTATTTTATTGTATCTATGAATTATTCGTTGCCCTTCTCGATAGATTTACGCTATATTAGGTTAATTAAAACTCATTTTTAGCTATTTATCTCATCAAAATAAAGGCTAACTGCATTATTCAGTATTATCTGGCATAGTGCTGTTGCTCAAGGCAACTCATGGCATTTAAAATTTATCACAATCAAGATACTTTCTCCTGTATTTATATTTTCGAGCAGCTGTAAGAAATCTATCTTAAGAATGCACTACATTGAGGCAGTATTAATCGGCACTAAATTTACTTTAAAATACGTTGTACCTTCAATAATATCGTGGCGACTTTTTATGGCATCCCGTAAAAAATAAGTAAATTTTTTACTACATAAATTTAGCTTCTTAATAGGTAGCTTATTTTTTTTATTTCAATTATTACCTGTTACCAAAAATAATCAAGCATCATTGACATCTGTATTAGTTTGCCAATTTTTAATGTTTTCTTAAATGAATTAGTAGAATTTTTCAACTGGTTTTCTTTTTGGTACATGGCATTTTTTTTTATTACTTCAAATGGTAACTATTACCAGAATTAAATATCATTGACCTCAACAGAATTATTGGTGCTTTATTACTTTTGCTTTGTCAAATTAGTACTATTTTTTTATTTTTAATTCAAAACTTTCTTTTAATTTCAATTACCGTTGGCTTAAAATTATTTAATTCTATAAATACCCGTAGATGAGTGAAGCATGAAAGTGCAGAGCCTCCAGTTGTAAATAACAACATATTGTTTAGTATGAATAATAAAGCATTGTTGTATGAAATGAATTTTAAATAAAAAGAATTTTTTTTGCATTGTTTGATGTATGTAACTATTATATTGAATAGTAATACTAATGAATCTTTTTAAACAATAACAATGCATTGTTAGATATAGATAATGATGCATGTTATTTGATATATTAAGTAACAATGCGTTATTTCATATAGTAAATAACATATTGTTAAGGTAATATCTAACAATATATTGTTTGATATATCTATTATGAAATGTTCAATAAGTTACATTGTAATGGATAGTTTGCCTAAATGGAGATCACTCTCTCTGTCTTTACTCCCCAAAACACAAACAGAGCCCTATTTCAACATTTAGAAGATACTCCTCAGTAGAGGTAAAGACTTTGGACATAAAAAAGCCCTGTAACTTTTCTGTAATTGCTAAGTGGATAGATTTTAAAAAATTATTAAAATTCTTTACCCTAAACTGTTTTGCTCGACCTTTTGTTTAATCATACATCATAGTATTGTTAAAATTTAAATCACCACTATTCCAGAGACCCAGTTTTTCATTTGCGGTAACTATGGAGATAATTACTTAAGAAATAATATATTAAAGAAACAGAAACTATCATAAAGGCAGACATGTAACGTAAATTTAAAATTTTAATGACAGAAAAATAAATTCTTACGGCATCCATCTTCATCTGACCCATCCTGGCAATCAACGCTTCCGTCACATGTCCAATCCATTATGATGCAACCACCGTCATTGCAGCGGAACTCATTTGAAGCACAAGACTGAGCAGCTGCAAAAAGAATGGACACTTAGCTATAAATGAACTTCATCAAATAAACCTTAAATTAATACATGAAGCTAAGAAACATTATTCCAACTTTAAACGTCTCAACTCTTCTTGCAATTCCTATTATCTCTTCTCAGTGTGGTATTACGAATATTGGTCAGTGTAAAACGTACCCTAAAACTTCCGCTTAAAAACATGAAAGATCTGATCAAACTAAACTTACCCAAGTCAAAATTCTTAATGGTCCCATCAAAAAAATTTTATGGTTTATATTGGTTTCAATGCGATTCATGATGGTCCAACATCATTTGATGGTCCCCATCATCCAACATTTTACATTCTGTGCACATGGTGCGTGATATGCCATCAAACTATTCTTATGTTGGACAATCGTAAGTCTGTCCGAATTCCTACATTAGGGTGATGGTTACTTATGTTGGTTACCATCAAAAAATATAACGGTTCATAATGGAATTATTGATGGTTACCATCAATATTATGTTGGTCCATCAATGTAAAACCATCAAAAATTTTGACTAGGGTAAAGATGTTCCATCATCTTACACTTATCATAGTTTTGGCTTGAGTTTTTATGCCTTAATTATTCAACAATTCTTCGCAACTAATGATTTAACTACTAACTACTAAATTTTCGGAAATCATTTTTATTTAAAAAAAAAAATCTAAATTAAATTAAAGACCTGTTGAGTATCACAAATTGATCAAATGTTTGGACGATATTTTTTCATTCCCTACATACGACACCTAAGTTTCTCTTTCTGCCCCTACCGGAATTTTTTCTTAGCTCCGGTTTTTTGTTCTTTAACTCTCTCTAATTTATTGGTCTACATCGATTTTCCTTGTTGTAACTTGTCTGTAATTTTTTTCTGTATCTCTATGTTTCCCTCTTTCATTCTTTGTTTCAGAGTTGAATCACCTAATTCATTATAGAACCATAACTATAATAAGGCATTGAAAACATAGTTTTCACCTTTGCTCTCGTTGCTTGGCTTCATTCATCTAACGGCTGCACCAATTTTTATGATAAAATTGCATCCTAAGTTTAAATATCATATGGTGTAGGGCGTATATGACGATTGCAAATATATTAATTACAATTTTTAATTAATTTTATATGATTAGAATGACTTTCTCATGTGAAAAAAAAATCATTTACGCAGATTCTGGTATGCGTCAGGTTCAAATTAAAGAGTATATAAAATAGGTGTAAAGAAAGCTCTTTATCAATTTCTAAATTTTTACTAGGTTTCGGGAAAACTTTCTAAATTGTAAAATCTATAATGCACTGTACAGAAAATGAAAATAGGCCCGACTGTAGTTCACGTACAATAATGCGAACTTTATAAATCAAAAGGGAAAATTTAAGTATAATAATTAACGGAATCGGGTATACAATATGCTGTATTTTTATAAATAAACAAATGCATTTTTGACAAATTTCGAAACCCTAAAATGGGGTACCCGCAACTGGTAAATAATGTCACATTAGTTTATTCAGGGCCATGCAAGTGATTCATGTCAAATTCGTTCAGCTACTTTTCTACCTTTTGCGCAACCTAAATATTTTACGTTTTGCTCAAATGACCATGCATATTTAAACCTATATTTGTGATCAAAACAATTGCACGCATTTTGTTTGTAAGTATAATATATAATTTACAAGTAATTGTATTTTTTTTACTACTTAATTTTAAAATTTTCCGAAAATATATAAATAGTGAGGCACACACATTTTTACACGATTAATAAGTTATATAATTTTAAATAACAAATGCAATACTTTTACAAAGATAGTCATATACTTCTTAAAAAAAGTAAGTTAAAATATATAGCGAATTTATTTTTAAATTTCCTTACTTAGAAACTATTCAAATTTTAAATTAAAAATGCGATACTTTTACAGAGATAGTCATATAGTTCTTTAAAAATTAATGTTAAAATATGTAGCGAATTTATTTTTAAATTTCATTACTTAGAAATGACTCAGCAATTTTAATTTTTTTAATTGAAATTACTGATTATGAAATGAAGTAAAAATTTTTATACCTTTCATTGTAAGGTTTTATTAAACTTTAAAAATAATCTTAAAAATGTTATTTTGTATAAAATTACCATTAGTCGATAGCTTTTTCACTGGTTTCTTAGTTTGAGGTCACTAAAACTATTGTTGCGAAAGTCTCTAGATATCAGGATTTCTTTCAAGTGAATTTTATTTGTTAAAAAGAATATATCTGACAAAAGTCGCAAGTATCTTAAGTTTGGGTTTTAGTAACAAGAAATGAATTGTATAAAATAATTAATATGAAATAATTTGAGGATTTTAGATCAAATTATTTCAATTGTACAAACTTTGAAATTGTGTACAATTGGCATAGCTAAATAGTGCCAAGTGCTCAGTATAAAATGGAGTACAGTATTATGAAAACTTGATACCAGCTATTTAGATTTTTATATATGATGATATTTAAAAAATATTTTGACAACTTCATCATTTTTATTTAACTCTGCTTCTACGTACTGCAATTATTTTTCCAAGAAAAACAAATAAATAAATAAAATTGTTAGAGATATACCTTTACTCCAGCTATTAAAACTCTTCCATCATCTTCCAAGCAACTATTATCTTTTTCTAAGCATTTCTATGTTGGAACTAAACATAGAAAAGCCTTGAAAATACTGCATATTATTCGACCAGGAACAAAAATTACGATTTTGTTATGATGAAATAAAACTCAACACAATTATAGCGGAGACCTGCCTTATTTATTTCCGAAAAACAAGACCCTCATTCCGAAAATTGTTTGGAAGGGTAAGAAATTGGCGATATAATATCTCTAGATCCATCAATGGGGAAATATTAAAAATAATATAAGCAAAAAACTAAACACAAACATGAAATATCTCTCAGAATTCCAGAGCTTAAACAGAAGAAAAGCCCATATCTTCTAGGGAACCGAAAGAACCATTTCGCTTAGGTCATAAGGGACTTTTTTCGCTTACGTAGGATATTCAATATCATCTTTCTTATGGAAGGATTAGTCCAGTTGCTGCGATTTTCATGAGTTCTTTTATAGCTAATATTATAAAAGAAAATAGGACAAGAGAGATAAAAAGAGGTGAAATGGTAAAGAGCACGAAACAATGGTGCCTGATGGTTTAGTGCTTCTCATAAAACAACCATTACAAATACCTAAAGTCCACTAAACTACTACCGAAATACTTGTAATTTGTTTTAATTTGTTCTTTTTTTGTTGTCTTAAGAACATGTATACTTTATAGCCAAAATATTTATTCTTCTATAAAATAGATAACTGAACACTACACTATGAGAAATTTTGCAACGTGCAAAACTATAACATGGCTGCTACCTAAATACAGTCCTAAGTTAAACCATAATATCAAGCTTATTAAATTAATTTAAATTATGTAGCCTTTCAAGCCGTAATATAATTCCAATTTGATGCAGCCTAAGTATGTCATTTTATTATATTGATTGAAAAGAGATTCGATAATATTACTAAAAAAATAAGGCAACGGAAATAAAAAGAGGTGAAATGGTAAAGAGCACAAAACAGCGGTGCCTGATGTTTTAGTGATTCTCATAAGATAACCATTACAAATACCTAAAGTCTACTAAATAACTACCAAAATACTTGTAATTTGGGCTTTTTTGGGGTATTTTAAGATCTTGTATAACTTATTGTCAAAGTATTTATTCTTCGATGAAATAGTTAACTAAATAACTCACCGTGGGAAATTTTACAACGTGCAAAACTGTAACATGGCTGCTTACTTAATATAAGTCTAGGCAAAATCATAAAACTCATTAAATTAATTTAAATTCTGTAGCATTTCAAGCCATAATATCATTCAAATTTAATGCAACCTTAATATATCATTTTACTATATTGATTGAGCAGATATTTGATAATACTACTAAAGAAAATAAGGCAACAGAGATGAAAAGAGGTAAAATGGTAAAGAGCACAAAACAATGGTGCCTGATGGTTTAGTGCAGGGATGGGCAAACTTTTCTGGTCGAGGGCCAAAAATCGAAGAAAAAAAATTTTGGTGGGCTAAATAAAAACATCTAGAATAAAAAAAATACTATATGCAATTTTCAATGTAAATATTTAATGAGATGAATGAAATTGCGATTTCATTTTTAAAAGTTCCTTATATAAAGGTTCCAAGTGAGATGTACTTATTTTAAGGAACAAGGGTAAACTACTTCTAGGTAACTACTTCTGAAATGATTTTTTCTCCGGTTTGTAGATGAAAACACTTGTTCACACATAAATAAGAGGAAGCAAACATAGACCTGATTTTCTAGGCATGAAATATTTGGGAAACTAGCTTTTGGTAATGATTTGTAAAACTCAATTTTTGGCATAATCAGAAACAATTGCTTCAGATGGCACCAACTACGGCTATTCTATAAAGAACTTCTGCTCATTTCACCAATTGAAGCTGTCTGTGCTAGCCTCCATCAATTTATTATTTTGTAGAACAAAAATAGAGAAAGTTAAAAGGTCCGCAGTACTTAGTTAAAAAAGAAAGAAAAATAACTTTAAACGAAGTAGACAAGAAAATGGATGTATATTGTTTATATTCGCCACAGATCAGCAAGTTAAAATTCCATCCGCGGGCCGGATAAAACCTTCCGGCGGGCCACACTTGGCCCGCGGGCCGTAGTTTCCCCATCCCTGGTTTAGTGTTTCTAATTAAACAACTATTACAAATTTCTTAACACCATTATACGACTTCTGAAATCATTGTAATTTTTATTTATAATGTGTGCTTGTCTGGTTAATTTAAGAGCATTGTACCTCATAGCTAAAATATTTATTCTTCTATAGAATAGTTAACAACAGGCACTTTACATGGCTAAGAAATTTGTCGCGTGTGAAACTATATTTTTATTCAAATTTGTCCCCACCTTAATATAGAACCAAGCCGAACGACATTATTTTACTTATTACATTGATTTCAATTTTGCCACGATTCGAGTCATAATATCGATAATTGGTAATGCAACCTTAATATATCATTTTACTATATTGATTGAGCAGATATTTGATAATACTACTAAAGAAAATAAGGCAACAAAGATAAAAAGAGGTGAAATGGTAAAGAGCACAAAACAATGGTGCCTGATGGTTTAGTGTTTCTAATTAAACAACTATTACAAATTTCTTAACACCATTATACGACTTCTGAAATCATTGTAATTTTTATTTATAATGTGTGCTGGTCTGGTTAATTTAAGAACATTGTACCTCATAGCTAAAATATTTATTCTTCTATAGAATAGTTAACAACAGGCACTTTACATGGCTAAGAAATTTGTCACGTGTGAAACTATATTTTCATTCAAATTTGTCCCCACCTTAATATAGAACCAAGCCGAATGACATTATTTTACTTATTATATTAATTTCAATTTTGCCACGATTCGAGTCATAATATCGATCAGATTTTCTGCATATTATTGTACTGATTAATGCATATTTTGCAACCATTGCTACAAAAATAAGACAAGAGTGGTAAAAAAATGCGTAATGGTAAAAAGCCCTAAACAATGGTGCCTGAAGGTTCAGTGTTTCTTATAAAACAACCATTACAAGTACCTAAAAACCACTAAACAACTACTGAAATACTTGAAATTTGTTTTATTTTGTGCTTTTTTAAGAACATGTATGCGTTAATGCTGAAATATTTATTTTTCTGTAAAACAGTTAACTAAACACTACACTATACGAAATTTTACAATGCGCAAAACTATAATATAGCTGCTGCCTTAATATGGTGCTAGGTTAAACCATATTATCAAATTTATTTAATTAATTTAAATTCTGTAACGTTTCAAGCCATAGCATCAATAAAATTTGATGCCGCTTTATAATATTATTTTATTATATTGATTGAACAGAGATTTGATAATACTACTGAGGAAAATGGAAACAATGGTGCCTGAAACTTTAGTGTTCTCATAAAACAACCATTACAAATACCTGAAGTCCGGTAAACAACAATTGAAATCTTTGTAACTTGTTTTAATTTGAGCTCATGCTGTGTGGTTGTCTTAAGAACATGTTTGCTTTAGAGTAAGATATTTATTCTTCTGTAAAATAAGTAACTGCACTTTTATGTATTTTAAAGCTCATAGAACTATAATGTTGTTCTAATTGGTACTTTCTCAATATTGTGCTGACTTGAACAAGATTATAGTACTCATTAATTTAAATTCAATTTCGCAGCGTTTCGATCCATGATACTGTTTACTGTTCAGTCTTAATAGGGTGGGATATTCCCAGCAAACACAACATTTAAGGCGGGATAACGGGCCAATATACAGTGACCGATATCACCGTCATCGGCCCAACATAGTTGGCCGAATCGGCTGCGGCAAAAAAGTGTCCGGCCGGCCGGCAGCTGGAGCCGATACTGTCAATGATGTCGGGTCGATGTCGGCCATTTGACACATTTTTATCGGGCCATTTTCGGCAAGTGCATATCGGAATTGTATTGGCTGTTTTCAGTTGTCTAGAAACATTAAAATTTCCCCGATAGAGACCCAATATTAAAATGACGCTGGTTTATAATGGACCAATATCGGCTGGTTTCAGCTTGCCGATAATGACCCATCATTAAAAAGGATATTATTTTATATTGCGCCAACAAGTAGCCAATAAATTTCCATAATGGACCAATATCGGCTGTTTTCAGCTTTCCGATAGTGACCCATCATGAAAAAAGGATATTAATTTATATTGCGCCTACAAGTAGCCAATAAATTTCCATTAATGGTTATATTTTCTTCTTTAACTTTTCTCAGTGTTAATACTTTTTACTTAGGACTCTCGTTGTAGAAGCTATGTTATTCTGATAGCTACTTTTTTCCTTAGTGCCTGATAGAGCCAGTATATATGAAGGTGCATTTTTATTTAATTATAATTAAAACTTTTACTTACTTTTATTTATTTCTTTTCTGGGGCACTTATAGGAAACATTTTAACAAAAACAAATTGCTTTGAAAAAGGGCTGTATTGAATGTAACAACAAAAATTTCTTTAAAATGTAACTTATAGTATCAAATTTTAGTAGAAATAAAAGCAAACTCTCCTTCTTTTTCTTATATTTATAAGCATAATAACCCTTTTGTGTTTTATGATAGAAGATTGTAATATAGTAAATTATAGTTTGATCGATTCATCTAACAAAAATATTATAAAAGAGTTAATTTTTTTATATATTCTTTTTTTGTAATTTAAATTAGAACTTTATATTTAATCCATTATTTTTTATATCAACTATATTTATAAAAAGTTGAGATATTAACTTTCCTAATCTTATTTAAAAACAATTTTATAAAAATGTAAAATGAGAGTTATAAATTATCTTTTAAGTATTAAGTAAAATTCCATTGTGTTAAGTTATATCATTTATTTTTTGTTTAATAATTAATATCAGTTTTAAAAAATTTAAATTGCTGTAAACAATTTTATTTTAGGTTTTGTTTCTCCATTTTTTAGAGTAATTTTTAATTTTAAGTGGTGATCACATGTTTATTGTAAATACACATTATTTTCAATATAATTGCATGGTTAATGTAAGTATATTTATTTAATGTTAGTGTTTATAATTATCAATTAAATAAGAAGTAAACAAATCAAAGTTGAAGGAAATTTATTTCATGAATATATGAAGGATTTTGCAAAGAAATGCTTTCAGAAATTTGTATCATTCATAGTATTATAAATAATATAAGTATAATACAGTTTATGTCAGCAAAAATTAATCAAATTTCAGAAATGATCTCCAGGATTTTTCTTCTTTTATTTCTCCCACCTTCTCGATCTCCAGCATATCGAAGCCACCTTTTAACAGCATCTTCTTCTGATGCCTGCGTGACGTCCTGGAATTTACTTCGCACTGCACCTATAAATCAATTAAAGTGTTTAATATGTTTTCCATATAAGATAAACAGTGAAAAAAAATTTAGAGAAATTATCATTTACATTTTAAAATATTAATCAACACTTATTGAAATACTAATTATATTAATTACTATATATTATTAATTAATACTTATAACCCGATCCAACCTTAAACTACACTAAACTTATCTAAAAATTATTCCAAAAAAACATTTTAAAAAGTAAATTTTTATAAAAATTTTGGTATAGTAATGGTACGGTTTTAAATTATAGTATTATATACAAGTCATATTAGGTATAATTTAAAAAAGAACCAAGCTCAGAATAAGCCTAAGATTTGCATTTTAAATTATCAACGAAACCAATCAAATTTTTTGTAAAAAAGGAATTTAAAAATGCGACTTTAAGAGTTCCTTAGTTGATATCCTTTTAACGAAATAGAAAAAAGGTAAATTATCTATAAGCACAGGTAGGTATTAAAGGTATTAGTCAGCACTGCGAAAACTATTCAGAAACTGACCGAATTACTTCACCGATAATGACCAAATTAATAAAACTGAAAATTTATTTGACTTGATATTTTTTGTTAGATTTAATGGCAACGTTACAATATTAGTATCTATTAGTTTACAGACAGAATAACAGGCAGAAAAACAGAGTGTCCAGTTTAATTTAAAATAATGGTTAATGATAAACCAATCAGAAAATTATGTTACTATTCTATTACTCATTTTATGAAGTTAATCCATTTCTAATATCTAAATTGTTAATTCTATTATCGTAAATTCTAATTTTATTATCTTCAATCAAAGAATAAGTACTCGTGTGAAATTTCATCATTTATCCCAATGTATTATTAGTCATAGCTTGATCAAAATTACGATCTAAACTGTAACATTTAGAGGAGCTTTTTCTGGATCCTCAGATCAAAAAATCGCATGCAATAATACATGATGCTTCCCAAGATATCTGTTTCAGATCCTCATATTTTCATTAAAAAGGAAAAAGTTGATACATTTCATATTTTTTTAAAAATAATTAGTTATTTTACACTTAAGACTTGACTACAAATCAAATTAATTTTTGTACAGAAATATTTTAAAAGAAACTCTTACGAATTAGAAAATTATCCAGCTGTTTTAAATAAAGCACTATTGAAGAATTTTCATTCTTTTTTACTCATAGTTATAGTTTTTACAGAACAGCAAAAGATGAGAACAAGTAAGTGCATAATAATTAAATAAAAGTTCTCAGTCAAACAAGTTAACCATAATTTTTTTATAAATATTGTCAATAATTTTTTTCAAGTACTTCTCAGCTACTTAGCTTAAATATTCAAGCTTAAGCTAAATATAAATTTTCTAGTTTACAAAATAAATAAATAAAAAATTAAAAAATAGATGGTTTGTGTTGTATTTAGGAGAAACAAGATGGGCATTTCAATTTATATAATGTAAATAATAATAAAGTTATGTTATGCAAATACAACACTGATACTAATTGCATATTTAATCAATTGTATACTGATGCAAACAATCTATTCAGCACTTATTGTGACTGACAAATGTTAGACAAAAGCATGAAATTCTGATTATGTTTCTGATATTCTGAGTTCTGATTAACATTGCTGATCTTACTAATTATAATAGTAAACAAAACTTAATAAAATAAGTAATAAATACAACTTGGTAAATGAAACTTAATTTTAAAAAATAGATTAGTGCCTGTGTATTTAATATAAAATAATTTCACTGAACAAAGAAAAATGTGAAACAGTTTTAGAATAACAGACCTCATTATTTGGAGTAAATATAGATGCAAACAATTGTGATTTCATTGACTTAAAAAATAAGCAATAAATCTAGTCACTTTCATCCCCCACCCCCAATAGTAGCTAAAATTATTTTTAAATTTGATTTTTTTTAACTAAGATAATACAATCCTGACTCATTCTAATATTTTAAAATTATAGATAAGTTCTTAAACTTTACACACTAAAAAATGACAGATTTCGTTTACAAAATTCTTCCTGTATTGACAATGCATATATTATTTTATTTAAAAACGTATTACAAATTTACGTAAATTTGACATTTCAAAATGAAAAGTGATGCTTCATTTTAGTTTTAAAAAAATTACTAAGACTGAAAAAGTTTCTAATTAGTAATTCTAGTTGATTTCTAATTCTAGTTGATTAATTTCTAATTGCTATTTTTGCTATCTAATTGCTATTAATTTCTATTGCTTGCTATTTTTTTGTTGTATTTAATTGCAACTTTACATTATTAGTATTTATTAGTTTCAAAGCACATTTTTGCAAGTTATATTGCTAATGACTGATAGTCAAAATTTACCATAATAAAAACTGATTTTAAAAGCATAACAGTAAGCAAAATAATCTCGTGTTTTCAGATACCGTCAGAAATATTAGTTTAGTGATTTTCTTCAAATATGCTACCACCTTCATGTTGATCATTAAGCTCATCTGACTTAATGAATAGAGAATATATTGTAAGAAAAAAAGTTCAATGAAGTACTTTTTTACTTAAATAGTAAATAAGTAAGCAAACATAAGTAATGTTGCCCTTAGAATATTTCAAAAACAGATTGTTCAGCTTAAAATAAAACAATACCTAATGATAAACCAATCTGAAAATTCCATTCTTTAAATCTCTCAGCGAATTTAAATTTTAGAACAACTCTTAAGATTGATTTTTAAAATTTTGCCCCCATCCGTGATAGAAGAAACAAAGGAACAAACATTTCCGTTTAAAATATAGCTAATTTTAAATTTATATATAATTGAGTTAAGTTTTTACAATTTTTATGATTTAAGCTTTTTTTATGATAAAATTCTTGTTTATTATTTTATTTTCATTTATTTATTTTTTTTAAATGAAAAGCAAAATTGTTTTAAAATTTCAATTTATTACATGGATGTATATACTGCATATCAAGAATTTGCATTTTTTTTTTCGGTTATTTATTTTGTTATCTTTCGAAGACAAACTCAATAGTTTCCTTTACTATTACTAGATCACCAGGGAAGAAAAAAACATCTATCTAACCAGCTCAATATTCAAAAAATAAAATAAGAAACACCATACCATAAGGCTCTTAAATGGTTATTGAGTAGTTGCATCTGAGCTCATTGTTTCCCCCGGTAACGTAGGTGGCTCCTCTGTTCTTTGTGTGAAAAAAGCAAATAAGACCTCTTTTACTCAAATATTTAAATTTTTACAATATCTGTCTACGAGATGGCGCTGCCATAGACATGATTTTTTGTTCTTTTTTTTTTAAGTATAGCAAAAATAAGCAAAAAATTTTAATGCCTCAGATTTGAAGAAAATCTTCAATTTCAATTTATGATCACTATTTTATCTTATTATTTGGGCGTTAGATCGTACACATAACTTAAACATTAAATAGTTAATAAACTTTTTTGAAAAAGAATATAAATTTGCTGAGATTTTTTTCTTTTAAATAAAAATTATCAAAATTAAAGAATAATTCTTAAAACTTTTCAATTTTTATGAACATACATAATGATAACATGCACTCGAGTAATATTATAGAAATTAAAAAACTAAATCACAAAAACTTTTATTTCACTCAACTTTCATATTGGTATACATTTCCCTTTGCAAATTATTTTATGACAGTCACCTTATTTAACAACTTTCCAAATAATGAGATTTCATTTCATTTCCCCAAATTAAGAGCGTTAAACAAAAAATATAAATTTTTTAATCTAGTAATAGAAAAATGTTAAGATAATAGGTAAGATAAAATAGGATGTTTGCTGAGCTTAACTACTTAAATTTATAACATAACATGCACTACATCTGTAAAATTTATAACATAAAATATTACCTGCAATTAATTGTAGGATCCTTGGATATTCTTGGATTGATTTGTCATGGAGAGGGGGTCATGGGGTCCAAATTGAGATCTTGAAGAAAGAGGTTTCTCAAAATTCTGTCGAATCGTGTTATAGCTGAAATTAACATAGCTAAACTTACTAATTTTAATAATAGTACACTAAACTTACTAAAATAATTTCATTAAATAAAGGAAAACGTAAAACAGTTTCAGAATATCAGAACTCATTATTTTGTGTCAATATAGCTGCAAACAATTATGCTATCATTCATTGACTTAATATAAGAAAAAAAAAATAATAAATAAATCTATACAAATTCTCCCCCCCCCCTCCCCAGTAGTAGCTAAAATATTTTTTAAATTTTTTATTTTTTAAATAAGATAATACAATCCTAATGCATCCTCTAAATTTTAGTCTTTTTTTGAAAATAATGTGAATAAGTTCTTACTCTGTTTACTTTACACACTCACACCCCCCCCCCCAAAAAAAAATAAGATTATGCTTAAGAAATTCTTTCTGAACTGGCAATACATATATTATTTTAATTTAAAGCTCATTACAGATTTAAATAAATTTAACATTTCGAAATGAAAAGAGATGCTTCAATCATCTTAGTTAAAAAAAATTACCAAAACTGCAAAAAGTTAAAAATCTGTTTAGTTTCTATATAAAATAAGTAAACCACCTCTGTGTACAGTACCGTCTTTACGCATGGGCACACCCGGGCAGTCCCCGAGGGCCGTAAGCACTCAAGGGGCCCTTGAGAATCTTAATTTTTATAAATTGTATTTAAAAAAAAAACTAAGAATAAACAAAATTGCCGGATATATTTTTAAAAATAAATATATTCTATGGTATAAAGTGTGCATTTTGTTTTTCTTTCTACAAATAGTGATTGATTATCATGCAAAAAAACAATAATTTTAATAGTTTATCACCAGGGAAACTGAAAAAGACAACCGAAATCTATTTTTTCTACGTTCCAATGAAGTTTTTATGTGGATTCAGTTTTTTGAGGAATCAAAATGTATTTAAATTTGCTCAAATTATTGCATATGTTAAAAATGCTTTATTTTGTGTATAAACGTTTTTGTTAGTTCGATTTTAAGCAGTATGACCTGTTATAAGGGCCTAAAACATTTCTCTGCCCGAGGGCCCTGCATGCTATTAAGACGGCCCTGTCTGTGTAGAGACCTTTTCTATTTACGACCACTTTTGGAAGGCACAGAATTTTTTCTACAGACTTTACAATAAAGAAAACCTTTAAGCGAGACCATCAAAACCTACCTCAAACCTCTGTAATAAGGTCAAAGAGGGGAACACGAAAAAAACTATCAAAAAAAAATTCTTGACAAAACAAATAAGTAAATTTAAATGCATTCAAATTATTTGTAAGTGGCTCTTATTTAGAGCGATCTACAACATCATGTTGCAGTAATAGTGCTCTAAAGACGATGCTATTAATTATTTATTTTTAGAGCTGAGACTTAAATTTAAAAAAAAAAAAAAAAAATTTCTAAAAATCTAAGAATCTCAAACAAACAAACCTCTTTTTCCTATTTGAAGTGGTTTGTTTGTTTGAGATAACTAATTTTTATGATATAAAGTTAAATGCAAACTCAAATAAAGAATTCAATCGCTTAGTTATTTAAAATAGTTCCATTATTCATAATTAGTAAAATTATTTTTAGACATAATCATATCAATAAAAGTGATTCTTATTAAAGCTAAATTTTATTCATCTATCCAGTTTTCTTTACACTCACCCAAATGACATTTCCGTATCAAGAAAATAACACTGAATAAAATTAAAATCTCTTGCAGAAAGTCATCTACGTTCCATAATATTTTCTCAATCATACTCAATAGAGGTAAGCTCAAGCAGTGGCGTATCTAGGGTATGGCAAGCATGGCGAATGCCATGGGCGCATTATTTCGAAAAGGCGCAAAATCAATCAACACAAATTTTTTTTTTCAAGTTATGGCAGAATTAAAAAAAAGCATAAACATTTAACCTTTCCTCGTGGGCTCGAAAAGAAGACATCGAGGTCTTTTGAGGAACTCTTTTTTGTAACAAGGGGAGTGAAGTATGAAAGGGAACCGCTAATAATAAAAACACAGTAGGTGACGAGCGTTAAACAATTTTAGTCTCCCACTGTTTTAATTTTTTTCATAACTTCGTTTGAAAACTCATAGACCACCTCAGTTAGGGATAATAGGAGGGCCAAGGTTTTCAGCTCTTTTGCATAACTCGAAAAGTGCGAGAAATCTCCTTCGGTTGTTATATTATATTCAACATTTAAAAAAATGTTGGAAATAAGAAAAAAGAAAAAAACATTCCACATACCAACTCTTTTTGAACGACTTGACGTCTGTGTGATAACAATTCATACACGTTTCTGCATTCATTCACTAGACACTTTTTCTTTCATTATACTTTCAAGTTAAGCAACAGAGGATTCGCAATAAATAAAAATTTTAATGTTCATGAATACATTCACGATAAATACTAAAATAAATCAGTAATAAAAAGTGGCTTTTTCTTTTCTACTATTATATTTACGACGATTTCGGCAGAAGCCAAATTTTAATTATAATATCGTAATTTAAAGAATAATGCAGAGTTTTTAATAATTAAAACTGTTACTCTCCCTTCTAACTTTTTGATACACTCCAATAAAAATATTTTTAATATCAGAGAATTTCCTAAGCAATTAACATTTAATGTCCTTTGACAAAAAGACTTTTAACCCAGGGGTCTGTCCAGACATTTTGTGAAAGATCCGTTTTTCGTGAAATTGTGAAAAAATTACTCACATTCTTTCAACCAGGGTCCGCTTTTATGAATTTGTGCAAATAGGATCCGTTATTGCGAAAAAAAACTTTTTCAAGGAGTTCTTAAATTGTAAAGACATACAAGATTATGCTCAACACTGTAAAATTATAATTAAAAAAATTAAATTTTAAAAAATAAACAACAATTGCTGCTTCTAAATTAGAGATGCAGCATACAAATATTTGGTATTTAGCCTATACTGCTGAACGCAGAATATTAATTTCGGGCGAATAATGGAAGAATCGTCTGCCGAAGACATAACTTAATTCGTTTACATCCATCTTTCTTGTTTTCCGCACTGGAAAGGGTTTATTCTATTAATTAAATAATAATGAAGATAATCAAATTTGTGAAGGGTTCGATTAAAAGAAAAATCATTTTGTGAAGGGTCCGTTTTTAAGTTAAAATATTTTGTGAAGGGTCCGTTTTTATGAAAAGATATTTTGTGAAGAGTCCGTTAACGGACCCAAATTTCTTCTAAACAGACCCCTGTAACCCCATAGTTAATTTTACAACCGTCGTTGAATAGCCGACCCAATTCCGCAGCCTTGTAATTTTGAACCCAATCCAGAAGACAAGGGAACTCCTGTATCGAGTAATGGGAGAAATTTGCCTTCGTGCAGGGCTTTTTGGTGGAGCTAACGCGCATTTGCGTTACATGGAGAGGAAGACCACGAGAACCTCCCGAGGTTAGCCTAATGGCAAGGGGACTCTAACCCATGATCCGTCTACAATTGATGATATTTCACATCAGCACTGTGGTTGGTGCAAGCCGGATGAGGAATTCGTATCAACTGGGATTCGAACCTGGTTTCCCTTAATTAAAGGCGAACGCTCTATCCCCTGAGTCATCGCTGCTCCCATATTTAAATTAAAAGGAATTTAATTTTTTTCCCGCTAAAATGTAGCTTCTGATTGCTTTACGATATGTCAAAGCTGTACTATAAAAAAATTCAAGCTATCGCTGATAAAATGAAAAGACAAAATGTAAGCTCATTATTCATTACAGTAAAAGTTTAGAGGGAATTTAATTTTTTTCTTTTTTTAGCGTATTATGAATTTCATTTTTTCTACTAAAGACGAAGAATAAAGCACAAACTTAATGTAAAATTTATTGAGTAAAACGAAAAGAAAAATATTTTTTCCATGTATAAACGATGATAAAATAAACAGTTTAATGATGTTCATTCAAAAGGGTTATTCACGTGTAAGAGTTATAAATATTTAAGTTCCGAATCTTATAAACAAACAAGACATTATTTATAAGACTTTATTGAAACTGTAACTCAGAGTCAAACTATTATATTGCACAAATGAAAAAAAAAACACTGAAATAGCCACAAAAAAGCATGGTTATATATAAAAATAAAATAATTAACTAGATAACATAATTTAGATTACAAAAGTATAGATTATGTACTAGCATTAAGAATGTATATTGTAGAATTGTGTTGAATGTGTATTGTAGTACTATGTATGATGTTATAGCTCTTGAGTAGCAAATATATTGATATAGGTCACTGCCTTTTTCCTCGGCAATACATAACGTATTTATTTAAAATCGTGTCCTTTTTTATAATAAGAACAGAAAACAAATCCTAAAAATAAAATTTATTGATTTCGTTTATTTAAACTAGTTTACTTAGACATTCATTTAAATTTAAAATAATTTACTTGGAAAAAAAGCTTTTCTACTTAGGTTATTTGATATTATTTATGTATTTGAAAATGCTATCTGTAAAATTAAATTATAGTAATATAAGCTGAATCTTTAAATTTAAAATATTTATCTATATGAAAAAAATTAGTAGTACAACAGACTAAAAAAATGAAAGGCGAACGAAAGAAACTTTGGAAGTTCTCAAGTTGGTGAGAAATGTAAAGAAATTTTTCTCCCCTTATCTTAAAGAAAGTGAGACCTCCAGTTAAAAGAACAATTTCCCGGGGAGGAAATGGATGGAACCCCTTCAGGCAGAAAAACCAGATGGCCAGATGGTGATGACCAGAGGGATGACTTGAGAGATATGAAAACCATGGGGTGTCCCAGTCTAGCTTAGACTAATTATTCTGTAGTGAAATGCTTGTAAATCTTCAATTTTATCAGGGGTTAAAATCTCTTTGAAAAACGTTTTCGGAATCTGCTGAATAGATTTCAAATAGAACCCCTTCTATAAATTAGCGTAAATCCTTCCACAACAGGAGATTTTTGCCACCCATGGTGGGAATCACCTTCACTAAAGTGTGAAATACTGAAAATAGGAGGTTCCTCTGCCTCGCTCAACAAATAATTGAAGCCAATGAAACGATTTAATAATGAATACACCTAACTATTTTGAAAAATAAAGGACAGGCGTTATAAGTAGTTAGGCGCTCATACAAAAAATTCTGCTCGTTTTAGTTAATGTTTTAAAATTTAAGACAAGAAAATCAAATATTTGAAGTCTTTAGATTTTTAATCTATTTTGATGCAGCTTCTGGGTTTTTATAGTTGATTCATTGATTTAAGTGAACAACGTGTACTACAAGGATTTTCTTTGATTGTAAGTAATCATTTCCTAAATATTTAAACTAATGCATAATACTTTCCCCTGTATCTCTTATTTTATTTCAGACTATAATTTTCTTCCTTAAAAGAAAAAGAAAAAAAAAAAGAAAGAAAAAAAAAGAGATTAAATAATTACTTTTTTTTAAATTTTATAAGTCTTTTACAATACATATCACTTACATTATATTTATATCACTACATATTATATTACTTGAAAAAAATTGTTACACTGTTTTTAAAACAATACAGTATTTTTTTTTTTTTGTAAAATTACCTTTTCTACAATATAGTATTTTTCCTTGTTAAATTACCTTTTTTTAAAACGATGTAAAAAATGTATACCTTACAATTTAATTTTTTTACGATTATAAATAAAATAATAAATATTTACGAAAAGTTATTTTTTAACAAACGACCTTTATAATTCTGGGAAATTTTTTTAAATTCTATTGGAAAGCTCTCGAGTTACTTCTCATATTGCGGCTACCCCCAATACTTAGGGGTACAGAAATCCAAATCAGTAGAAAAAAATGGCATGTTTATTCAGAAAAAGTACGTTTTAGTGTCTGATTTCGTAACTTGAAATATTGTCCCTGCATTTATTAATTAGCATATTTTAAGTCACCTCCTTGAACCATTGACATGAGAAGAACGTAAAGATCTGATTATTATATCAAAAGTTATCAGGGTAGTCCGTTTATTTATTTTATTTTTTTGCGCACTGAACGTCGAAAAACTTATAATTCAAATCTGTCTAATTTTTTTCTGCTTTTTTTCCAATTTGTTTCATTCTGATGCGAAGAGAATTTTTCATAATTTGATTTTTTTTGGTCTATTTCTTAACTTTTTGCCTTTTTTTTCCCAATTATCTCTTAAACTAATCCGACAACTTCCTCTAATTTATTTCTCATTAAAGAATGTATTATTGTCGCTATTTTGTCTTGAGTTCTGTATTTAATTATATTTATATTTTTTCTAATTATCGGTTATTATATAATGTTTGTACAACTTAATTATATTAAGAGCATCGGTTTTTTGTAAATAAAAAACTAACCAAATTATAAAATTTGATTGTAGCTATTTTATTTGAAATTGTCATAACTAATCGCAATTGTTTACACTGTGATCTTTAATGAATTTATTATATCGCGATGATTTTATTGTTTTGGTATTAGCAAAGCATGATTATGTTTAAAAACAATCAATTTCATTCAGTTTAAATTTCGGAAATAATGGGTAATAATCCGGTTATGTTAGAGTTCTTCTTTAACCCAGAGACATTTGTTGCGTGTGAGTATTTTTGTTACCTAATTATATTTGTTGCTTAATTAAACAAATTGTTAGAATTTTTATTGACAGTTGAAGAAACGCAAGAGAATCTTCCTTAAATATGATAAAGGAGACTTTTTTTATTCCTAACTAATGCTAATTTCGATCACACGTGAATGCATTACAATTAAAAAGAGATTATTTTATTGTTATAGTTAATTTTTATTTATTTATTAATCTGTTAAAAAAATGCAATGCAATCTTTTCGGAAAATTTAATAACCGTTGTTGAACAGCCGAATTGTTTGAATTTGCGACTGCTAATGTTCAACTTCGCAGCCTTGTAATTTTGAACCCAATTCAGACAACAAGGGAACACCTGTATCGAGCATTTTGGAGAAATTTGCCTTCTTGGAGGAATTTTTTGATTGAACTAATCCGCATTTGCGTTACATGGAGAGGAGGATCACGAAAGCTTCCCGCGCTTAGTCTGACGACAAGGGTAACCAATGATCCGTCAAAGAGGATATTTTACGTCAGCACTGTGGTAGGTGCGAGCCGGATACGGAAATCGTGTCGAGCAATCATTGCAGGGAGTCGAACCCGGCTCCCCTCGTTGGAAGGCGAATGCTCTATCCCCTGAGTCACCACGGCTCTTTCTGCAATATTGCCAAAAGGCTTAAATTCTTCAAACCTTGTCCTTATTGTTTGCCAAGCTTCAAACTATGCTTTTATTTAAGAGATTATAAATATTTTAGGAAGGGCGCAAGTGCGAGATTTGCCATAGGCGCTTCTTTCCATAGATACGCCTCTGAGCTCAAGAACGACCTATCTCCATTAATAACCATTTTACAAAGACTGTTCACTCCAGAGAGGTTTCACTGTATAATCAAGTACTAATGCTAAACCGTAAGACTAAAATAGTAAGGAAAATAAATAATCTTAAAAATATTTTTCTCAATTAGCATTCATTTCAGAAATTTCTAAAAAAATTTTAATTCCGAAGCATTTGAAATTACTTACCCGAAATAAACGTTCTTCTTTGACGAGAATTTTTCCGGGCATCTCACTCCTTCTTTTTAGACCTTGGCAACTACTCAGACTGAATAACGCCAGCTCATAAATGGACCACACATTTGAATGTCTTCCGATTGGGTATATCTTTAGGAGGAGGGGTCTCCTTCTAAAGGGTTTTTCTTTTTTGAACACTATTTTACATTCTTTCCAACATTAAACTCATAATTTAAAATTTTTTTAATATTTTCCTTTTTGATATGTAATTAGTAAATTCATTAGAATAAATTTGTAAGTTCCCCACTAAATTTTTAGAGGAAAATTTTGCTAGCTGCTTTCGAGAAATATCAATAGCCTTTTCTCGCTTTTATTAAATACCTAAAATATTTATCTTTTCGCAATGAAAGGATTATATATATATATATATATATATATATATATATATATTTCAGATACACCTCTTAGCAAATATTTGTTAAAGTTTTAATAAAAACCAATAATAAGTAAAAGTTTACTTGCTCAGAATTATTTTTGGCATCAAAGAAGCATTTTGGCATTATTCATATTTATAAAAAAGAAAAGTGTAAGGTGCATAACAAATTCAAGGTGAGATTATAATGTTCAAATGTCCGGCATGTAACAATGTAGCAATTTAATTATCCATTCTAAAAAAAATATTTTTCCCGCTCAAACTGAAAGAATTTATTTAATAATTGAAAAACCAATCATTATCATTCGTTAATTATAAGGGATTTTAAACAGAGAAAATATAAAATAGTTTATGAATACGTTAATTACGTTAGAGGAAAGGGGGCTAGTATGGACATTTTATACAAATTTGTCAAAAGCGCTTATTAAATATTTTTAAGTCATGGAGCATTTTTTAAAACATGACTTGGTCGCATTACTACATTCTGGTTGATATCTGGAGATAAAAAGGTATCAAGTTTTTTTTTCTATCTCCAAAAAAAATTTTTTTTTAATGTTGTTTTCGCACACACTAGCCCCATTACACAGGGCTAGAGTGGATAATCTTGGTATATCTTGTTAAGTAGGCATTTATTTTAATTCAGATAGGCATATCTAAAACCAAAATGAAATTATTTATATTACAAGCTATATTAGGGAATAAGTATTGACATATATAACTCAAAATACTAATTCGTAAGACAACTTTTCACTATACTAAGAAAGAAATTTTGAATACACATCAATACGTTTGAAAATTATTATTTAATTTGGTTGATTTGATAAATATTTTAAATTAATTTAACTTCTTTTAAAAAAATTAAGTGTCAACTTTAAATGTATATTGAGACACACTCCTGGTAGTTCTGCATATCGCTGGAGATTGAAGTATGATAGCTATTTTTTTTCGTTAAAAAATTTAAGAAAAATAGCTATATTTAAAAATTTAACATCATAGTCTTGAAATGTATAAACAACTCTATCATCATAATGCCTCCATTTTTAATTCCTAAAAAGCGAAGAAAACCTGACAACCACTTACTTGTATACTATTATTAAGTATTTGTAGTTATTGATTTCCTGTTATCAAGTTTTTGATGGAATCAACCCGCATATGCATGGAGAGGAAAATCACAAAAACCTTCGTTTTCCAGAAAAATAAAATTCAAAATTTCCCGAGAATTAAAATATCAAGACCAGATTTAAAATTTTACAACTGCATACATCGGCCTTTTTTTTATTTGCGGTACAATTTCTTTTGTTAATTGCAACCCAAGTGTTAAACTCTATTATGCAGGGATGCTGCATTTACACAAAGTCTAAATAATTCATTAAGTGCCTCTGTCTTCTAAGAGTTTCCGTATACTGTCTTTAGGCAACTGTTACATTCTTATTTATAGAGCTAAATTTTTTAGGAAATTTACAGAATTTTGGACGGAAGGAACAAATATCATTCCACAGCAATATTCTGATAATTGTTTATTCTTTGACAGCTTTATCGGTAACTAACCTCACAGAGGTAGAAAATATTACTGGGGTTTGGTGAGTGTTAGCGGGCACAAAGTCCAATAAGAAAGAGTTTTTTTTCTTCTTTTTTTTTCCCTGTAACTTTTTTTCCGAACTTTTGCTTCCGTTACCTTTTTAATTATTTATTAATAATTCTCACCAAATTATGTGTTTATTGAGCAATATTGATAACAAATGCCAGGAGTTCAAGATAAAAAGTTTGTAAAATAAAATAATTTTAAAAAATATTGAACTGAAAATAAAGAAATTATCTATCGCATCTTCCGAATAAAATGAAAGTAATTTCTTTAAATAGTTGGGTGTAAAAATTATTTAAAAATAGCAAATAGAAAATGGAGGAATTCTTTATCCAATTTTTTGAATAAAATAAAAGTTATTTCTTGAAGTGGTTATATGTAAAAAAAATGGCTCGAAATCGCAACTAACTTTTATATTTTTTGGGTGATTAAAAATTGATGTGATGCATAGTAATAGTAATAATAATAATAATGATTGTTTTTGATATCATTCCTATTTAAAGCATGTGTAATACCAAAGCCTCCTAGAGTAGGCTACTCTAGGAGGCTTTGGTAATACGCAGCTCTCTTTTCACCGTGACCTTCAGAAATGTTTCTGTGTCCTTCGGCAAGACATCTACGTCTACATCAACTAAACCATAATGTTCCCCCCTTGGGCACAGGACCCCCCTTGTCTTGTTCCCAGTCTTCAAATAAGGTAGAACCCTTTTCTCAGAATCAGCAATCGAACCTTGTTGGTCATTTGAAAGGAGGAGTCTGTGCATCGTTTACAAATAGTTTAAAAAATTATTATTTTTTTTTTTTTTTTTCTTGATTAAAGGAGCAATAAGAGGAAAATGCATTCATCCTAAATTTTCTGTTTTTTCTTCTTTTTCTTAAAGCATTACTGATATAATATTCACTAGTGTATGCAAATTTCGTAATGCAAAATATATTACTTGATAAAAAATTAAGCATTAACCTCATTTAATTTTAAAATATTTTTTTAAAGATACGCTTATTATTTAGCGCGATATGTCATTCTTTTTTCTTTTTTTTTTCGTTCTTAAACACTATTTAATTCAATCCAATCAACCAAAATTATCTTATCAAAAATACGTCATTCGCTCACCATTAACAGTTGAACAAAAAATAGATAAAGAAGCAATAAATAAAGAAAGAAATAAAACGTCATAACAAATGTCTTAATCCCAATATATTGAAATGCAAATTTTTCAGGAAACCGCTGCCATAATATATCTACTGAAGTAAATGAAAAAAAAAAGAACTACCTTTTCAAGCTATATTACAATATTAACAACTTTCAGTACAGCTGCAAAACTGTTACTGTTTTGTAACATTTTAATCATTTAAAGATAGTTAGAAAAAACTTTTTTCTAGTTAAGAATTATATCTATTATCTAAATTATGGAGTAGTTTTTCGGTCTGACCCTGTCATATGCAACGACTAACTGATTTTAAATTACATTCGAAAACGATGGCTCCTCATAGTAATGTTATACATTTTATAAGGCGTGCTGTTATCAAACGCTTGGGATAATTTTGTAGAGGGGAGAAAGGGTTAGGTTACGGGAGTTTAGAGTTAATGAGAACTTTTTTTCTTGGTACGCACTCTTCATAGAACTTTTATTTGTTATCTTATTTTTTATCAAAATTTAACGAAACGAAAAAAAACTACTATACATTTTAAGTCTTTCAGAAAGAATTAATGCTAAAAATTAATAAAAAACTGCAAACTAGGATAAATGGGAGTTGGGGGGAAAATTTGCCCACATACCCCCTCCTCTACACTCATGATTATTATTTTTATTTTATGACCGCCGTTGAACAGTCGACCTAATTTTTGGGTTTACAACTACTAATGTTCAACGCCGTAGCCTTGTAATTTTGAACCAATCCAGAAGACAAGG
This sequence comes from Parasteatoda tepidariorum, assembly GCF_982258835.1. Lineage (NCBI taxonomy): Eukaryota > Metazoa > Arthropoda > Arachnida > Araneae > Theridiidae > Parasteatoda > Parasteatoda tepidariorum. The sequence goes on from NC_141764.1 coordinate 91,682,229, forward strand.
AATCTCCTAGATCGGTACCCCCAGAGGTATTGATTTGTTACGGGAACATGGAGGACTTAGAGACTCGACAGATTTAACGTGCATCAGTCACCATTTACTACACTTTTCGACCAGCTGGGACTGAACCCACGACCTCTTGGCCATGGGTCTGGCACCCCACTGACCACATGATTATTATTATAATTTTCATTTGAAGAGACATATTACGGTTTCTAAAATATCTCATTTGATGTTTCAAAAATTTCTGACTATACGGTCATAACGGTCCCCTTTTCTTTTTTTTTTAAAAAAAAAAGAAAAATATGATAGCGCATAATTACAAAGACGGACAAAAATTTTGAAAACTTAGCTTACTCCAAAAGAGATAAGTACTGTTTTGTGGCACGGACATTTCTTCTGTTGAGGCGCCAGCCGTTGTATTATTGTATTATTTATACTTTGGAATAAAGTATGGTTTAGTGTCTTGTTTCTTAATTTTAAAAATCTTCTACAATAATTAATTAATACAAATGTTTCAAATCAATACAAATGAGAAACAATAAAAAATAAGCAAATAAATCATGTCTTCATTCTTAAAAAAGTTAAGGCATGCTAAATTAATACGATCAATCCCCCTTTATATATTGCGTAATTTTTCGAAGATTAAAGCAATTTCTAATCTTAATTAATGATAAAGTAATACAATATCAAAATGATTATTGGGCCAAATTGTCTTAGTGTAATCGAGTTTAGTATTTGAGTAATAACATTTTTTGATTCCCACAATTATATTCAGAAAGAGTATTAAAAATTCATATGTGAAAATAACATTAAGGGATGAAAAGTTTCTACCTTTCTCTTTACTGATCTATGAAGGTCACATATTCCAAATTATTTCTACCATTCTGACAACATTATTTTAAAAAAATATTTTTTTATTCTGAGGAATCACTTTTGTATTTAATTTTGCATAAAAATCAATAGTCTATATCAGGGGTTTCCAACTTACATGAGGCCGCGGGCCACAATTAAAAACACAAATCATATGGCGGTCCACAACTTTATCAAAATTTTATCAAGGACTTTTTTATGTTTGAACGAACATTAAATACTACTGTCAGATTTTTAATAACTTTAATGTGCACCTAACAAATAATGTGTAACAGATATCTAATTGTAAAGATATAAAACTTTAAAAAGGTTGGTATTAAAACTTACATAGTAGCACACAAAATATTCAATGAGAAAATTGAGATTTATCTGCTACAACAACCAGAGAATAGATATTTACATTTAAAATTTACAAATGTGTGTATAAATATTTTCGTCCAAAATGAGTGAGTGGTTTCAAAAAGTTAAATCGGATAATTTCTTCGAGAAAATTTCTGATACATGCTGAAGATTTCTGACGCACATGCTGAATTATATTCACAAAATACAAAAAATGAAATAAAATAGAGCTACATGCACGATTATTTTTGTTTTTGAATAAATATTTTCCTGATTGCAAAACCTGAGAAATAAATTTTTTTGCACCGTTGGTATGCTAAATTTCACAGATACGAAGAAATTAGGTTTTTATTAACGAGAAAAGCATTGAAAACCCATAGTGATTCTTTACGAAAATTGTTCGCTAAAAATGACAACTGATATAGTTTAGTTCGCGGGCCACAAAAAATGGCTCCGCGGGCCGGATGCGGCCCCCGGGCCACCAGTTGGAAACCCCTGGTCTATATGCATATTCTTAAGTGAGCTTCTTAGAATAAAAATATAATCATTAAAAAATAGAATCATCGCTCAAAATTATTAAATTTGATTCATTTTTTAGAGCGTTTTATTGCACTACATCTTATCTTTTTCAATAAATTATTAATAAGAACTGAATATTATCAAGACCTGCATTTTAATCTTTAAAAACTCAGCCTTCACATAAAATGCTCTCCTTTTTTGTCAACAAGGGTACTCCACGCCATCGCCTTCCTAAACTTAAAATGAAATTATAACAAAAACTATTTCTGCATCACCTGGCCATAAGTTCTCACATTTTACTGGAGAGATTTAATTTATCATTATTTGAGGAGAGAATTGTAAGAGATATATGGTTAGTTTATGATTTAAAAATAAGAATCATAGATTTAGTATTTTCTTTCTTTCTTTTTAGTTTAAAGAAATCAGTGGTAAAAATAGAATATACTGCCATTTTAGTTAATCTGTACATAATTATCAGGTATAATTTACTTTTAACCTTATAAGTGTAATATTTTAAAGTAATTTTTTGATATTTTTATTAGAAGAATTATAAAACTGTTAAAATTCTCTGATTTCATTTTTTCAGTAAAATAAGATTTTTTTTTTTCGTGATTTGAAAGTATATAAATTTGCTTAAGTGTTTATTCATTCTCTTTTTTTTTTTTTTTTTTCTTAATCCATTTTGCCAACAAATCGAAATTTGTTTCATCTGCCACACTAAAGTTCTAACAATAAATTTAAGAATATGGTTAGTTCATGGTTAGATGAAGCTCAGCAGCTATTTTTTAGAAAATGTGTTTAGCTGGTGTTACAGCAAGGGTGGTCAAAAGAAAATAAATTGTAGCTTTTAGTATAATGTTAAAGAAGTGTTTTGTTTTGTATATCATTATTTTCTCAGTTAGGCAGCAGTTCAGTTAGGCAGTAAGTTTTTCAAATTCGTCTTACAGCTCTCAGTCAATTCGCTTTGTATGAAAGCTAGAAAAAATTTGGTTCTGGCCAGTTTCATTCGAAACAGATGCCGGAAACTCTTTCCCTATTGTAAGGTGAATGAGGTTTACCTGCTTTCTCCCGATAATAATAATAATAATAATCTTAAAAAAAAAAAAAAAAAAAAAAAAAACTGTATGCCTTCTTTCTACATCTATTTTTTGAAACATTTGTCTTAGATAAAATTATCTAATACAAATTTTAATAAAATAATTTTTGAAAAAAATAAATAGTTGGTGCCGTTTTTCAAATGTTATTAATTAATCTGCTTTTATTATCACTTTTTTATCTATTTTTCACGTTAGAATGTATGTAAAAGTCGTATAGGTGCTACGAAATATTTATGGTCACGAAAACAAAAGTTTAGATAAAACAAAATGAAACAAATTCAGTTGTATTTAAATGTTGCTTTTAGAAAAGGCACATAAACGATAAAGAAATTAATTCATATTTTAAAGATATTATTTTATTGATAATTAATTTTTATATATTGGATGATTTTTACTAAATTACAATTTCTTTTTAAAAATCTCAATTGTCAAAAAAATAAAAAACAAAAATATCAAAGTAAACAGAACATCGGAGTAGGGAGCGTGGCAGTGATATAACCATCAATCCTGTGAAATTTAAAAATCTTTTAGATAAAACCTTTTGATACTTTAGTTTTCTTGAAACTAAAATTTTATCTAATGATATAAAATGTCCTATATTATCGAGAATAATTTTAATAGATAAAATTAATATGTTGCAAGCCTAGTAACAGTGAAATAACTAAAATCTTAAAAATAATGATAAAAATTTTCACAAAATGAATAAAATATATTAGAAAAAATTTAAACAATGAATGAAGTAAAAACATTTTTTATTTTCTAAAATTAAAGGAAGAAGATAAGCATATGATGTCAGAAACATCAGTAGAAAATTTATTAGAAGAATTTTAGTATTTATCAGTAGAATTTTATATTCAATTCTAACCATAGCATCGAGCAATTCAAAATTTCTACTATGATATGGCTTAATTTGGCCCCTTATCACGGTTTAAAGAAATTTCAAACAGTATTTTTAACCTTGAAGAGCGTATGTTTCTTAATCGAAATCGAACAGGCGGGAGCCATTGAGTTTTCCAAAAGGAAATTAATTATGCGCTGCGAAAAAACGTTGTAATTGATATTAGAAATAGAACACCTTTGAGGCTTAGACGTTGAATAATTATTGCTTAATTATTTGAAATGTTTACCATTTTTTGCAATAAAATTTTAAACAAAATGTTTACTTCGATGATAATTAGCATAAAAATTATCATATTATACTTGACATGATTGTTTTAATACAGGCAGACATGTTTATATATAAATATTTTATTTATATTTTATTTTATTGGAGTCAATAGTTAATTATATGTTTTAGAGGGCAAAAAAGAAATAGGACACAAGACGTTAGTTAAAGTACCTAACGAACAAAATTTAAAAGAAAAACTTGCAATCTTATATTTAGCTCCTTTTTAAAGAGTCAAAAGTCAAATTGCCTCTAATATATATATGTTATTGTGACATGATGTTTAAAAGAATAATTTCGATTCGAAATTTATCGGGTTTATGGGAAGAAAAATGCTTAAACAAAATAAATTAATAGGTAGTCTATAATTATTCAAAAAATGTAAGCTGAAACATGAGAAACCGGTGCGGCCATGAAAAAAAGCAAATGAAGTATAGTAATTCTACAAAAAAACATGGTGTTTTATTTTTAATCCTAATTTGAAATAATTATAAATTCGCATTGATTTAATAACTAGTTTAACACCAATTTTGAAAATCATTTTTATACGAAAAAATAAAGAGCGTTTAGCATTTTATTATAGCACAGGATACGTTGATCTAAAACAGAGTTTTTCAATTAAATTTGAGAAGAGGTGGCATTTGGTGCTTTCTCTAAGAGCTCTATCTGCGAACTTCAGAGTTAAGAATAGCTATCTTGATAGAAGACTTTTCGACAATGAATAGGGAGTAAACTAATTGATGTTAACTGTCAATCCTGTGTTCCTCCCCTCCCCAACGAACCCCAACAACCGCACACCTGGAGAGTCACAAAAGAACACCTCGCAAGAGTTTGAATGTAGGTGTTTTTTCGTGATGCTTCGGAAAGGGGTTAAATTTGAAAATAAATCTTACAACTAAATCTCAATACTATTAAGTCTAATATTGATACTTTCCCCTTTGAAAACACTAAATCAAAGGACAGTTTTCATTAATTATCAGAACAAATGACGCGAAACGTTTATCGTGTAAAAAGATTATCTATTGAAGTAAAAATATACATTTCTTATCTAACATAATGGTGAAAAATAATTCACATTATTGTTGATGCATCTTCCTTGGGTAAAAAAATCATGCGATGATCTTAGTTAAAAGAGAAGCGGTAAATCTCTTTTGTTATCATCAGCATTAAATTAGTAAATGTTAGAGAAGTATTTTTTATGCGTAAAATATTTCTCTATGCCTTATTTAACAGTATCTACCAGCAAAATATTCCTTTATTCTTTATATATCATTCTTTCTTTGTAATATTCTCTGCAATTTTTACTTTTTTGATTTTGATAATAAATCTAAATTAAAGGCTTAAAACTAAGCGTGGTCTTTTAAAACGTAATACTATGAAGCTCTTACACAACATTTTGGAATAAGCATTTTCAAAACTGCATGTAAGTTTTTAATCAATTTAGAATTATTAAATAGTAATTTTTAATAAGTTACAATGAGCATTATTCACAAATCTGCGCAGTCAACTTAAATATTTATTATAACGTATCAAATCTGCGTTACTAAAATACAATATTTCAGTATTTTTTAGATGACTAACTTTTAATTTAACTTTGATCGCTTTATCTTAAAAAATTAGAACACTCGCACGAAGCAATCATGGGTAAATGTAAGCAAAGTGAGCTGAGGGTGTAGTCCTTGACTATTTTTTATTATTTTCAATTCCTTATTTGATTTTCAATAAATTTATCTTATTTATAAAGAAAATTATCTTTTTTTAATGTCTCTTTCTAAAAGTTTATGCTATTTTAACATAAAAAAAAAAAATAATTTTTTAACACAAAATGTAACAAAAGTTTGCTTTTCACTGTAAAATATTAAATAAATTTTGTAAAATATTCGTAAAATATGTGTTCAGGTATGGCATTTGAATTAGCGCGATTATGTATATGCTTCAAAAATGTATATATAAGTATATATTTGGATTTGTTTTATATTTCTAATGAGATTTGTGACTAATTTATTAAGCTATTTAATTTAAATAAATGTAGGTAATTATGAAAATCCTTTAAATAACTAAATAAATCCTTAAATAATAATATTTTTCTAACATCTTTGCCCTTGCTTTTTAAATTTCTAAGACATACATTTATTCCTTTAAATTTTTATTCATGTTTTCTTTGAATTTATAATGCGGAAAGTACTTGATTGGAAAATAAGTTATTAGGAATAATTTGGTGAATGTCTTCCACCCCTAGAAAATAATTATTCAATGCGCTAGTTATCCTCTCCTGAGGAAAAAAGGAAATTAGAAACTGTTACCATATTCATTTAAATAGATACAGTGGTAGCGTAGCGGCCCGAATGGTAATGAAATTGCTTTTATGATAAAAAAACAATATTAACTAGGATTTTTTTTTTAAAAAAAATAAGTCTATAGTTACAAATATCATGATATTTGTAATGAATATTAATTTATTATTATAATATATATTATTTTTTTATTTTAATTTATACTGTATTATATAACTTAATTTATATAATTTATAATATATCTTCATTTATTTATTATACTTAATATATGCATATATATTAAGGTTTTTGAAAATTTTATATTATTATTTTTATTATTTTTGTTCTTAGCATTTATTTTTATTTCTTATTTTTAATTGTTTTTAAATTATTGTACCCTGCTTTTAAACGATTAATAAATTATTGTAATATAGATAAGGTAAAATTTAATAGATAAACGTGTAATGATAATACCTAAAATAAAATTACTTAATTATCATTAGTTATTAAACAAATTTTTTTAATCCAATTAACCAACTACTATCAATGAGAATCGCACTACAAGAGTACGTTCCTGCCTAGGTTGAATCCCTGATTGAAGAGAAAAATGCGTAAATTGCATCTACATTTTCAAAAGCCGTTTTTACCAAATGGGTGACTATTCTAAAGAAGTACTTCAATAAAAATTCCTGATCGTCATTCTAAAGTAAATTAAATCGCACCCTCTTTTGCAAAATGTTTGGTTAGAGCTTGGCCAAAGAATACCTAAAGAAGCTTTTTCATTTCAATTCTAACCTTCAGTAAGGATAGGTTCGAAAAGGGACGAAATATATTGCACCTCCAAAACCCGTTCCACTGTCTCCCCTACATTTTTTGTCGGGGTGCGTGTGTTAAGTAACCCGAAACTAATCGACTAACCACTGTCGCAGAAGGGGGATTGCAACCTGCGGGGGTCAACTAGCTTTCAAAAGATATCAGAAGAAACTCTTTTTCTCTTTCTAAGAAAGACTTAAAAAATATTTTTTTTAACTCTAAAACGACTTTATTTATTTTCAAAATAGTTTTATCATTTTATTTAACATGCACTTTTTCTAATTATATCTTGAATTGTTTATTATTTTGATTTGTTTATTTAGAGAACTAATAATAACCAGAGTATTTAAATTTATAAAATTTTACTATGTAGTCATATGAAAGTAATTCATATAAAGTAACTACATTAAAAATAAATTTATATTTTCTCTATAGATCAAATAAAGTTTGTTAATTTTTTTAAAATTGATTTGCTAATTTTTAAAACTTTTTATGTTAAAGTAAAACCTTGAGTTCAAGATTTTATTTTTTTATTACGTATTTAATTTTCTTCTTTCAATTACAATTCAAATACAAATATTTTTCACAATCTTTTTTTAATTTTAATTAATTTTTTTTAAAGATTGTTACACCGTTTTGAAACTAATTAAATTCTACCACTTTAAAAAACTATTTTAACATTTAATCTATTGTTTAAGCAAATATGGTTGCTTACTATGTAAATTTGATTTAGACTAAAATATTTGAATTTCGCAATTTGAATGAACTAAATTTACCTTCACTAAAAACTCACTTCATTTTAATTATTACTTTTGCTAACTACAATTATTATTGTATAAATAACTCCGAACTGGAATTATGATTCGATCTTAAAAAATAAACACCGGGGTTATTTGTCACAAACAAATTGAAACATCAAAATTGAAAATTATTTGATTTAATTATCACAAAATTTTAAATCATATTAAGACAGATCTAGTTTCCGATTATATCACTTAACTTATTCAAATAATTTAGCTCGGATACATTTAAAACTTCACCCACAAACTCACATTCATCATTTTTACTTACATTATTTCTTCTCAGTTATAGTTACTTTAAAAACTTATCGCCAGAGATATTATTTAACAATAATACAAAAGAAATTCCTTATTGATCTAAAGCAGTTATTTAGTATAAATTTATTAAACTGCATATTTTGAGAGCGCAGTTTTATATGAAGTTTATTTTAAAGGAATAAAGGAAAATATAACTTATTAAAAAGTGAATATATTTTATTTATCAGATTTTGCTTGTTAAAAGGTATTTATATTTTATCAAATAATTTTTATCAAGTAATATCTTGTGATTACTTTATATAATAAAGGAACTTCATTTTTAATTAAATTATTATAACCCTAATAACAAAGAATAATGGTAAAAGTGGGTAATGAACGCATTTTATTTGTAAATGTCGTAAATAAAAGGACAAATAAATAACTTACAAAAGTATAACTTATTTCTAAGAAATTCCTTAAAAACTATCTTTGATAAGCTTTATAATTTTCTAAACGTAGAAGTAATATTATAAGAAAATTGATGTAACTCTTTCATTTCAGTTATGAGGATTCATAAAAAAATACCATTATTTTTGTCGTAAAAATAAATTATAACATTTTCGACTAATAAGCTGAAGTGACAGTTTAAATTTATTTTTCTAATAGATCATTTCGATGGATCATTAAAAACAACAAAATAAAACAATTCTATGTTATTTTACATTTTAGTGCATAGATTTGTGAGACTGCTCACTGTAATTAATATAAAGATTTATCAAAATAATCGAAATTAATTTATAAAAAGTACGATAACGAAATTTTTGAAAGAAAAGGCATTTATTGGTTTTGATTAAAACTTACAACATAACGACAGATTGAGACAAGTTTACTTTACAAAATTTTATCAAATACAAAAATACAGAAAATTATGGTTATCTAGGAGATATATTCATATAGATGGCATGCTGGCTAACCCTGGGAGGTTTTCGTGTTTTTCCTCTTTATGTAATGCTAATGACGGTTAGTTTTCTTATATTTTAATTAACTATAATTACACTAATTAAAGTTTGCAGTATAGAAATTTCTACTAAAACTCTTCTCCATGAATGGCAAAAGAGGGTCAGGGAAGAGAAATTAAAATAACACATTGATTACATACTTTGTTCTAGCAAAAAGTTATGAATAAAAATTACATTATATACTTTTAATATGAATTCGAAAAATTTCTCGTTATTAAATACATAAGATATTGCATAATTACTACTCTTAATATATATTTTTAGAATATTGCGAAAAAAAGTTTTAAAAAGTGTATTAATTAGGAACTAGAGATCAGGGAATCAACTAAGGAATCAGGTCTGTAAACATCAAAACCAGTTTGACTGTCTGAAGTAACAAAGAGTAGCTTAACTATAAGTATTACAGCTTATTTTTATTTTTTAATTTATCGTGATGAAATTTGGTGGTGTTTATAATAATCACATTTCTCATTCTTTCTATTTCATCTGGCAATCAAACTGATTTCAATATTTTCAGTGTTGCGTTCCTAAGCATCGATTCATTATATTTTGATACCGTTTGTATTTTTCTCTCGTGAATATTAATTAGGACCACTAATGTTCTTTTACTTCCTTTTTTTTTTAAAGAATTTTACAATACATGCGTGTATTTTCATATTTTTCTTCATTTGCTGATTAAAATGAAAATTTCATAATATTTTAGTGTTCTTGCGTATTTACATTAAAGCACTAAAAACAGGGTTAAGTGCTTGTTCATGTTTGGATGATGCGTGGTCTTGTGTACTAGCTATTTTTTTCCTTACCGTGAAAAAACATACTATCCCAGCTATTGGAGTAATTAAAACTATTTACGGAATGAAAAAATTGGAACCTTTTAAATTTTTTTAATGTAAATGTTTTTTAAACCTACAAATGAGTGTACGATATATTTTTTTTTAAAAAAAAGGAAAACTGCAGTTTTGTGATGCTTTATAGTATATTGGAAGATCTTTACGTCATTTATTCGATTTTAATTAATCTCACTTTATTCAGCAGCTAATTTTTTTAATTCTGAAACATCTCTAAAAAACAAGAAACAAAATTTAAAAAAAGGGGAATCATGTATTTAAAAAATAAATTCCATTTTCAAAATGAATAAAAACAAGAAAATTATTACTACTAAATAAATAAAATGTATATAGAATGAACGAATTATCAGCAAATATAATTTTCATAATAAATTACAAGCTTATAACTAAAAAGAAAGCTATCGGTTTTTAAAGCGTTCCCCATATCAGTTCTTCAGGAGGACAGAGAGAGAAAAAGATTTTCAAAAGGGAGCAAGACCTCCCACCGAGAAGATTAGTGAACTTGGGGGTGGAAGTTGCCTTCCTCCCTTACTCAAAGGTAGAAAGGGACTTGTGTTTCAAAGGCAATATTACAAAAAGTAATAAAGATTAAAAAAAATTAACCTACATTTTCGTGGATAGGAAAGATTGAAAAAATTATTAGAATTTTTTTTTAATTGATCACTCCGATTCTTGAACAAGAAAAATCGATTCAAAGTATGACAAGCCCGCCATAGACTTTACATGTTAAAAGCAGAATTGAGGAGTCTGCTTGGTGCAACACTTTTCTCCCGGCAACCACGATTGTGGACCCGACTTTCTTGCTTTTGCGCCATCTGTTAAACGTTCTTTTTTTTTTTTTTTTTTTTTTTTTTTTTTTTTGAACTAAAATAGTCAAATAAGGAAAGGTCTCTATCGTCAGTAAAGCAAAGGATTTTTTGTACCGACTGATTTCAATACTAGAAAATAATATGTAGACATTTTGACTGTTTTCAAACTATCAGCAAAATTATGAGTTGCTTTTAAGCAACAGTTTTCACCCGGAATATGTCACAAAAATTTGTAATCGACAAGCAGTAAGAGCTGCTTTAATTTAAGTATAATTTTCTTTCACGCTGCAATATAAGATACATGCATAGACGCCAATGCAGAAGTTATGGCACTGTTTAAAACTTATGATGGTAGCGGAATAACTATTAAAATAATTTCAATTTGTTTCATTTTGCCAGCACTTGAAAACTTTATAGTTTGAGTAGCAGGTCTTATATTTATTCGATTGATTACATATATGACGGTAGTCAAAATCATTGTAAACTAAATTTTTTAAACCAAAATTACTATAGAGAATTGTAAGACTGACGAGAATCCTATATATTAAAAACTAATCTTTCATTTAAATGGGAGAAATCGGCAAGTATATATTTTGCTTCCAAAGTTTATACAATTTGAAACATAATTTAAATTATCACTGAAAATTTTTAAATTTGCTAAAAAGTTTCTTATTATGCTCTATATTTTAGTCAAAAGTACAAAAATTAATAATAAAAAAATGCTCATGTGAAAAAAAAGAAGAGGAAGAAAAGAAAGAAACAAAATATATAGTTCTGCCATCTACATGTAGTGTTGTTAACTAAAAAGTGTTAATTATTATTATTTATTTATTTCATTATTTCTTTCACCAAAAAGGATAGGGCATGAATTGAAAAATTTATTTTGGAATGAAACTTAATAATAAAATGAAATAGTCAGGTAATTTTAAGAAAAACGCGTTTGATAATTTAAGCATACTTTACAGATACGTTAAATCTCAAAATCATTAACGATAAAAAGGACTGGTGATGCCTGCGTAGCAGCGATGCTCTTGGAGTTCTTGGTTAAAGAGAGTTTTTACTACTTTTTTTTAAAAAAACAATTGGAAATAGAACATAAATTTAAATAATTTCACTTATTTTATTGCATTTTTTAACTTATTTGATATTTTTTTGTTATTGAAATTACATAATAAAATAAATAATTCAATCCTCAATAAGTTAATAATACTTAAAATAATATATTTAATCAGAGCTTTAAATTGTTACAAAAAGAAGAAAAGGATTTTTATTATTTTAATAGATTTAATAAGTATAATGCAAAATTTGGAAACAAAAATTAGTAATTACCTTTAAAAATTAACAGCACATAAATATTAACAACAACCTTTTTTAAAGTTGGTTTGCTGAAAAACTTATTTCATGAACATTCAAAATGATTTTGTTGATTTTATTTACTAATTCTTCACCAAAATTAATTTCTTGATTTCGTTCTATTAAAGATATTTTATCCTATTAACTGTAAACGCCTTATTAGAATTTTTTTTTTCAATTTTTTCGACCAAGCTTGTCGAACCACAAGTTTGTCACACCACAAGCTTGTTCGAAACCAATGCATTTTAAAGAAATCATTTGAAAATATAATTTTGAAATCTTTATAACCACTGTTTATAAAAATTGCAAATTAAACTAATGTCATTTTAGTGAAAGATTAAATTATTACTGTAATTTCAATATCAGGTAATATGTAATAAGTGAAAAAATATAATAAATAAAAGGAATTAATTTATTTTTAAACTAACATTATATTAAGGCAGAATATTAATTAAAAAGAGTTAAGAAAATTGCTCTAAATTATTGTCAACTACTATTTTTCATTTATTTAAATATTGTTAATAAATTAGAATTGAACGTAAAATAATGCTGTTTATGAATAAAAATAATAAATAATTCGAAAATATCTAAAATACCTAACAATTAGCTCCTGCATTCGAACCCGGGACGACGTATCATTATTCTGGTTCTTTACCACTGAGCCACGGAACGACATGTACGCTTAAATTTAACACCTGAATAAAGCGCTCTTGAATTTTCAAGTATGATGTTTTCGTAACTTGTCCGGCTTGCATACGTAGTTAATTTTAAGAGTTAATATTCTTAAAATTTTCTACTATTATATAAAGCTTCATTTCAGAGTAAAATTTACCACTCCATGCTCTCCTTTTGTTATTAATTATTGAAAATTCGATACGCATAAATACCCAAGATTTTCCATAATTAAATTCGTTGTTTTTTTTGTTTATGAGAAAGAGCAGCCTCACGCAGCCTCTTTGGGTGCAATTAAAGATTATAAACTTGCTCTGTAGTAATAACTGGCAGTTTTAATTTAAATTTTTTACTGAAATAAACTAATTTTTCTACTAAATTTCTACTAAATTCAGTGAAATAAACTAACCATCACATAAAAGCAAAATTCTGTGATGAAAATTCATAAAACAATAAATTATTAAGCATAATAGTTAATAACTTTTGTGCTAGAAAATTAGCCTAATTTGCCTGAGTTTTATCGAAAAACTTTGTTTTATAAAAAAATAAAAAATGAGAGGCAATTTGGCATAAATATATATCTAATTCAATAATATTTATTTTTAATACTAAAGTGTTTTAAATTTTTGCTCTGATTTCATGTATCCCATCATATATATTTTAAATATCGGTCACCAGTAAAATCACCGATTCCGTTAGCATGGATACAAATAAGATATCGTTATTTGATATCGGCCCAATTATATTAACTCCGTTGAAATATTGTTATCTGAAATACGTTATCGGCACTTTATAAGAAATCTTGCATTGAACCGACTCTGATACAACCAATACCATGCCAATAAAATGCCGATATAAGACGGTCCGATGGCCGACAGTTGCCGATATCACCGACAACGGGCCGCAAAGTTACCGACCTAATGTGTTTGCTGGGTTATTGTACCTATTGAACCAAATTTTGCGAATAATAGAACAAGAGAGTTTAAAAGAGGTGACATGGTAATGTACACCAAAAAATGGAGTCGAATAGTTTAGTGCTTCTCATAAAACAACTTATACAATTACCTGATCCATGAATTAATCCATTACAGAAATATACGCAATAATAATTTATTTTAATTTGATTTATTTGGTCGTTTTAACAGCATATGAACATTTAGTATATTTACTTTGCATTAAAATAGATAACCACATTGTTAGAAACTTTTCAGCGAGATGAGCTATGAAGCTTTTCAATATTTTTTTCTTTTGCATTAACGTGAAAAAGACACTGTTAATTTTAAAGATTTGTTTTGAAACTTAATCTAATCATTTATTTAGCATAAATCGTGATGACATGGAACTGTAATCTTGACATTTGAGATAAAATTTTCGTCATTCAGAAATTAGGTTTTCCTAATAAACGCTTAGCTTGACTTTTAACGTCACAAAGAAACCTATTTCTAAATTTTCATTGCAAAACGTACTTTTTTTGAGCGAAAAAGTATATTTTTAATACGGGTACGTTTTTTTTTTCGAGTTTTTTTAAATATTTCTTTTATCAAAGTTTTTTAAATATTTGAATTTCAATTTAGAAATTTTTTTTAATCAAACGCGTTTTTGCTTTTAATTAACCGATTTACTCACCGAAATTCTTATTTTCGAGACACAATCAGTGTAAAACTGCGCTCAGCTTTAAAAGAAAAAAAATTCCATGAATAATATAATTTATGTTCTAATATAAATTTATGGTAAATACGGAAAAATAGTTATGTTTTAATCATATTTCTTATCTTTTGCTTTCTAGTTGTGACTTTTCTTTCAAGCATTCCAGTCGAAAACAGAGTTTTTTTTTCGAGTTTTTTTAAATATTTCTTTTATCAAAGTTTTTCAAATATTTGAATTTCAATTTAGAAATTTTTTTTAATCAAACGCGTTTTTGCTTTTAATTAACCGATTTACTCACCGAAATTCTTATTTTCGAGACACAATCAGTGTAAAACTGCGATCAGCTTTAAAAGAAAAAAAATTCCATGAATAATATAATTTATGTTCTAATATAAATTTATGGTAAATACGGAAAAATAGTTATGTTTTAATCATATTTCTTATCTTTTGCTTTCTAGTTGTGACTTTTCTTTCAAGCATTCCAGTCGAAAACAGAGTTTTTTTTTCGAGTTTTTTTAAATATTTCTTTTATCAAAGTTTTTCAAATATTTGAATTTCAATTTAGAAATTTTTTTTAATCAAACGCGTTTTTGCTTTTAATTAACCGATTTACTCACCGAAATTCTTATTTTCGAGACACAATCAGTGTAAAACTGCGCTCAGCTTTAAAAGAAAAAAAATTCCATGAATAATATAATTTATGTTCTAATATAAATTTATGGTAAATACGGAAAAATAGTTATGTTTTAATCGTATTTCTTATCTTTTGCTTTCTAGTTGTGACTTTTCTTTCAAACATTCCAGTCGAAAACAGAGTTTTTTTTTTTCGAAACGTGTTCCAACTTTTAGTTTCACGCATTACATTTAAAAAAAATAAAATTTTTAAATAATATTGAGGAGCCGAAATTTTTAATTTTTGGACATAAGTATCTTTTAATTGTGTCATTTCCCAACATATTTTTAATTTAATTTTTTAATGTTATATACAGTAAAACAATTACCTTTCGTTAGAAGCCGTATTTTTATTGCATGGTGATAAATGATAAAGCAGTACCATTCACTCAACATAAATAATACAGTATTTACCAACTACAGTAATTTCAGCTCCATATATTTATCAGCAAAAGGCAGATATTGTTTAGGAATGAATGAAAATGGCGATAAAATCTCCTCTGATCTATTGTTGGCGCAATATTAGATATAATATGGACGAAGAGCTAAAACAAACACGAAACAGCTCTCAAGATTCTTGGACTTTCTTATAAGAAAAGCTTCCATCTTTTCAGTTGTGGCGAGAATCATTTTGTTCAGATAAAGGAATTTTTTCCCTTATGCTAGGCATCCTATTTTATCCTCTGGCATATAAAGATTAACCTAGCTGCTTCGATTTTTATCAGTTCCTTTATTTTTGATATTATGAGGAGGAAGGAAAAAAGAAATAAAATGTATAGGAGTCTCTTTAATTTCCGTTAAAAGGTTATTCCATGCATATTTTGGGAAAATTATACGATTTTAATATTTTTGATTTCTTTTTATATGTATGCCCTAGTGGAATCTGTATTTTAATTTATTGAAGTCTATTATACAGTTTTCGCTAAGAGAAATGTCTTAAAATTTATAAATAAAAGCGGAATTTCCGCTTACAAAGAAGAGCGATTTAAGAAAATTTAAAAAAAAATTTGATATTATGAGGAGGAAGGAAAAAAGAAATAAAATGTATAGGAGTCTCTTTAATTTCCGTTAAAAGGTTATTCCATGTATATTTTGGGAAAATTATACGATTTTAATATTTTTGATTTCTTTTTAAATGTATGCTCTAGTGGAATCTGTATTTAAATTTTTTGAAGCTTATTATGCAGTTTTCGCTAAGAGAAATTTCTTAAAATTTATAAATAAAAGCGGTATTTCCGCTTACAAAGAAAAACGATTTAAAAAAAAGAAGAAAAAATATGAATTAATTTAAAAAAAAGGGATTTAAAAAATGAAAAAAACATGAATTTCGACCTTTAAAAAGATTGATAGTCAGAAATTAAGTAAGAGAAATACAATTATTTAAAAATAACAAAAATAATGACTCTTTTGAAAAGGTCACAAATCAAACTTTCAGTCAGAAGGAGGGAACTAATGTAAAAGTTTATTATTGAATTTAACTACTGTAAAGCAATGATCCTACAATTAAAATCACTTTGATGAGTGGATTAAACTGAAAATTAGAAATAAATGAATAGCGTAATTAAAGTCGTTTTATACTTCCTTCGCATTATCAAAACTTGTAATGATTAAATTGAGACTGATTTTGATAAATATCTTTTAAAAATTAAATACTTTTTTCACCAGTTCTTTATTGAAATTTCCGTGAAAAAATACTACAAGAAAAAATAATAAAACTACAATTTTCGTTCCATAATCTTAGTAGAGGGAGGGGGAATCGTCTTAACTAATAAAAAATTATACATTTAATATTATAAGTAGCTATACACTGATTTTAAAAATAAAGCCAGAGGGATGATATAATTATTTTTTTTAAAAAAAACTAGCTTAATGAAGTAACTGACAATTGGGAGTCACAAATGTTAGTAATAAATAACAATGCATTCATTTTTATACCCTAAAGTAGCATTTTTACATCCTTAAGCTTTTCAAAAAGATTTTTCTAATTAAAAATTGTTAAAATTTTATGAACGGCTTATTTCTTAGGGCTGCGTTTTTAATTTCAATGATAAAATTTTCAAAGACTATAATTTGTCAAGACTATCTAAGGAATTGCAAAAAAAGTAAAATCGTTAACATAAAAAAAACAAATATCTTTAAAACTGATGTTAACGTATCAAATGTTTTAACTTTGAAATGTTAAAACTTTCATCACAAATTACAGTCCTGCATGCCTTTTGTTAAATTGTAAATGGAAAAAGGTAAATAATGGAGTCTTAATTTTGAAAAAAAATAAAAAAGCTTTCGTTTTTTTTACTTAAAGAAAAATCTTTTTTAATTCATTTCAGTTGAAAAAATTTTCCTCTTCATTTTCACTCAAGAAAATATTTCTTTAGACATACTATAAAATATGCCTGTGTATACATTAGTATGTATAACAATACAAAGAAAAAAAAATTCCTATCATGTAAAAAGAATTTTCTTCCACAGTCCAGAAAAAAGAAAAGAGATAGAAAGAGGAATATCTCCTTTTATTTGATCAAATGAAAAATATCCTTAAATAAAAAGATATGTGAACCTTTTAATAAAGATAATGAAAAAAGCTACTTATTTGAAGAAAAGAAACATACAGAAATAGACTCACAATAAGAAATTTAAATAAATTACCCCAATCACATAAATTTCCAATAAAAATAAAAAGCATTGAGTCGAGTCTGGTTTATTTTAACCAAGATATATTTATTTCATCTAAATCTGATGCCCCACATTGATCAGAGTTTTGTCTTATTTAATAGAAATTAAAATCAAACGAAACAGACAATTCAGCTTGGCCCACAAAGTTGGGAGGGAAACGGAGTGCTAGATTTTTTCGTTGAATTCAGGGTAAAGCCTACGATTTTGGGGAGATTAAAACAGTTTTTTAACGCTATTTTTTGAAGATGTTTCGCTAAAGAAAACAAAAACACAGTTTATGTACCTTGCACTTGAACAAAGCTATAATTTTAAATTATCTATACCAACCTGTGCCGTGAAGAACTATCTGGCCTTTAGATCAATTAACTTAAATATTTAAAAATTATCTTTTTTAATAATCACAAATTTTCGACATTTTTCCACCGAGTGGAAAATTAACAAAATCAATGCTTTATGCTTACTTTTTGCAAATTTTAATGAGCCTAGATAATGCAGCATTGAAATAAGTATTTAAATATTAAAAATTTGGATCGCAAGCAATTTTCATTTTCTTAAAACTGTGACTTTTCTCCATACTGACAATTTGTACCATTTTCAGAATAAACGAAGAAAGTGCTGTTTAAAGATAAGCTAAACTTGACCAAACGGAAAGAGTAGAAGTCCAGCTCTTCGAACTAACGGTTGGAACTTTTCGGTACGGCATGCAATACCAAAAAACAGCTATTTGCAAGGTAAGCAATATACTCAGATTTAGCGAAGCATCACATGTATTAAGATTCAGGGCATGCGCATAAAAGCAAAACGACAATCAAGAAGTACTTCACCTGTGAACCAGTTGTTGAACAACTCTACATATATGGTTAAGTACGTTGCCTCCCATCAACCGCCATTTTATTCTATCTTTATACGTCAAAATGTGTTAGCAGATATAATCAACGTCGATGATATAAATGTGCTTTCAAAGACATATCTTAATTGATAGTAGAGTACTGTTTATTAATAGTGCAAAATGCGAAAAGCTCTAACAATAAATTAAAAAAGAAAACTTGCCCCCCCCCCAATCCCATTAGAGGTTTGAAGAAGAGGAGTGTGCAACCCCGTTTCAAAAACCTCTGATGTGTGTCCCTAAACGTTGTTTTTTCAGGGGCAGCACCAAATCTTGGAGGACTAGTTTACATTATGTCTGTGGAAGCTAGCCTTCTTCTTCTATATATATGTTCTTTGTTGATAGTAAGTTAGGAAAATGTGCCCTACCCAATTCTTTAGTGCCTTTAGACAGGTGTGCTATTGAAAAGTCCTTTTTTTGTTTCCATAAACCTCTGTTTCCAACAAAACATGATATCGAGGACCAAAATGATTTTGAGATATGCTGCGATATAAATATTTGATTTTTAACTTTGTCCAAGCACATCTGAAAAACGTTTACAAAAAACAAACAGATGATATCTCGAAAAATATTGCGACTATTTTCGTAACTGCGGAGTAAGAGCTCATAATTACGTCCATATCTCAAACGTCACGTTTTCACTCTGAAATATTTTACCTCAACAATCTGCTTCATGTATAAAATATCTGAAGCATTAAATCGATATGTCAAGAAGTCATATCGGATTCGAAATATCTTGTCATATACTTTTCCTGTTCCAAAAATCGCTCATCGGAGCATGCCTTTGTGAATTGCCTGCCACTGATATAGTCGTAGAAATAATGACACTCGGAATTCGAAAGAGTAATGAATTCTGGAAAAGACTGGAGAAAACTGGATAATGAGTGTGGTTGAAAAGATGTCGAGTAAGATCACCACCTCCTAAATGATATCTCTTACAGAAAAGTTGACGTTTAAGGAAGTCACTCTAATGAGATGGGTGGAACTCTGTAGAATAGTTGAAAAGTTCCAAAAGGGATTTTTTTTTAAGTTTAAGGTGAATAGATTTCATAATTTACATTCCTATAACAATATTTATCAATAGGAAAAAAATAATATTTTCTTAGCAACGATTTAGAAATATTTTTTATAGTATTATTTCTTTAATGCTGAGAAATATGTATATCTTCATTAAAATTTAGGATTTTAAGCTGAAGTAAATTTAGATTAATTGCTTCATTAATCTTGAAAACAACGAATCTTTTTTAATAGATTCTGAGAGGAATCGTCTTTTTACATACTCCAAAACAATCATATCTAATTCATGAAATATGCTTTTTTTAATAAGAGCTGCATGCTGATTCACGTATTACTTTAGCTGTATTACTAGTCAAATTTCTAGGGAATATATTTTTTATTTTTTTTTAAGTTAATTTTTTTTTAAATTTTCACAGTATATTTAGATTTATTCGCCAGAATCAAAATGATTTTTGCATCACTTTTTTTCAAAGAAATTATAATATTGACCATGTAAAATTTCTGTTCAAACTATTAGAAAAGAAAAAGCATATCTATTCGACTGCTTTTTCATCTTGATTTCCTACCTACTATTTTCCGACTAGTTTTTCTACTTATCTTCTTTCTTTTAATTTTTTTTTCTGTCCACTGTTTATTATGGTTTTTAAAATAACAATGCTTAATTTCTTGTTCAATTTTTAATTTAATATCGATCAAAAAAATTTTATTAATAAATAAATACAAGAAAAGACGAATAAAATTACGAAAAACTGTGTTTACACTGTTTTTTCTTTTTCTTTTATTTTATTTTCTGTTTTTACATGTTATTCTTACTTATTGTGTACTATTTTATTTGTTGTAATTTTTGTAAAAAAAAATTTTGAGTGCTCCTCACACTATTGTATTAATATATTTTGCTTTGGCTATATTGATACAATATCAGAAAGCACTCTTTTTGCGGATGTAATCGTGTGGGCTGATGAAAAGATTATATCTTTTTTTTCCGGTTTCTTTTCAATAAAATTTCCTCCTTTTTTTTCTTTTTTTTTAAACTGTTGTTTGTTATGTTTTTACTTATTATTTCCCCCCCCCCTTTTTTTCATATGTCTATAATTTTTCTTTGTTTTATCTACATTTTGAACTTATATATATATATATATATATATATATATATATATATATATATATATATATATATATATATATATATATATATATATATATATATATATATATATATACTGGAGGGCTAAGCCCCCTGTTAGCTGCCGCTCACCAACCCCGATGATTGCTTCGCAATTTTTGTCTTTTAATGGCAGAAAACAGTTTTTCTGCGAAAGTTATAATTATTCTCTTAACATATATATACTAAAAGGAATTCCGTTTGCTTACGCTTGTGCCGCTACTTCCCACGTCCAAATATTACTGTCTATTAGTATTATAAACAATTAGATCTCTTGGTGAACATAAGTGATTTTTCGAAGTAATAATTCTTTAAAATAACATTTATATTCTTATAACATTATATTGCTCAAACAAATTTGATGAGTTTGCAACCTTAATTTAATATTTTCGCTAATAACAGCAGTACTGGAAAATAACTTTGAGTTTTGAGTATAGTAAAGTGCGGCGTGCTCTCTGCTTTCTCTTATAGCACTGCGTTTCAATAGGTAAGGCTTAATTTAGCCTATCAAGATTTACTTGAGCACTGAGACTCTTCTTCAAATTCAAAATGCTTCCACCCAAATTAACTTTAAATTAGAAATACAAAAATATTTAAGGGAAAACAATACCTTTACGACTTTTGTCAATTTTATGCTGATGACAACCAAAACAATTCGCGATCGCAACGCTCGAGTACGCCCTCTAGCGAGAGCCTGTAAATATCGGACATTAATTTATCACGTCTTCATTCAGTTCCATCAAATTCATTGGCCATGACGGACGCCATTTTCTTAGCAGCAAATAAAAATCAAAATTTCCCTAAGGAAAAGCTGAAGAACTAACCAGAACATGCCAAACATTGAAGCAGAACACGCCAAGCATTTGAAGAACAATTTCTCCATAATTTTTACCTTTCTATTACCAACAACATAACTTACAATTTCATGATCACTTGCTGTTACAGATGTGTATATTACGGTAAAATAATTTTTTCTGTCTTCAATTCATTACAAATTAAAATAAAGTCAGCATTGCTTTCGTCATTCCAATTAATAAATGGGAATTCAGAACGTCAAGAACTGCAATAGTTATAGAATATTCTTCTTTGTTATAGAACAGTATATATTTCTGTACCTATATAATTCGGAAAACAACAATAAAGAATCAACCAAATAGTGTCATTTGTGCTGATGATTAATAAATTCTTTATCGTTTTCTTGGTAAGTTTTTTTTCGTTTTGAAAGAATAAATAATTTCAACTAGAATTCAGCTGTTCTGTTTTTAAGCTACATAATCGAATTCATTCATAAGATCTTACAATTATAAAATTTTGATGTGTGGTACGTTATCTAAAAGTAATAAAGAACATTTCATTTGGAACTGTGCGGATTTATAAAGAAGGTAAGTGTTATGATTTTTATAATAAAAAATTAGTTTGTAAAATTTTTTTGTCATATTTGATTATAGTTCTCTACAGAATGGTTTTTTACTTCTGATTAAGAACCATAAGAATAATAAGAAAAGAAACAATATGAAAGTTTTTATTTCAATGTAAAGAATTCTTAAAATCGTTTCTTATCCTAAGAATTCTTTATCTTCCGTTTTATAGTTTATAATTTTTTGATAAAAATTGTTGTCAAAATACTTTTTTTGAAAACATAAATGGTATAACATTATATGTTTATGTATACTTCTTGCATATTCTAATGTTTCAAGTAATATGATTCAGAAAAGTATGAATAAAAATTCGGTACTTATGTATTAACGCCACAGCAGCTACAGATTTGGCGGTTTTTAAGTGCCGCCTATCTACACCTAAAATTTTTGTGACAAATCATAAAATGAAACACTTTATTTAAAATCAAAGCAGTTTATCGGATTTCGGTGGACAATGGGCAAAATATTTCGCTCCTGCAAAAATAAAATTGCATCTTGTTCTATTTTTGGCAAATCACAAAGGCGCATTTTCGTAGCACTAAAAAATGGTAACAAAAATCGAGGAACAAATCATTTTGTAATTCTTCAGACTTATAAAGCAGGTAAGTGTTAATTTTTATAAAATAAAAAATTTTACTTTTCCGAAGTTTTTTTCTTATTTGATGATAGTTTTCTATAGAATGGTTTTCTGCGTTCGATTATGAATCAAAAAAGAAAAAACATGAAAGTTGTTTATTTTAATGTAAGGAATTTTTAGAATTGGTTTTTTCTTTTTTGCGTTGTATCGTAAGCATTCTTTATTTTACGTTTTTTAGTTTCCAAATAATGATTTTTATTGAAACTTGAAATTTTTTGATGAAAATTGTTGCTTAAAAACTTTTTTTACTAAATTAAATTTCATAAAATTATGAGGCTTATGTAAACTTTTAGTTCATTTTAGTTTTTGAAGTAATATGATTTTTAAAACTATGTAATGTAAAGTTTAAATAGGCCTTTCATATTATATCATTAAATTTAGTAAAACTATTTCTCGGGCATTAGGTTTTAACTCTTATAAGAATATACATACTTTTTTCTGTTTATGTGTAAATATTTTTCCGATGTGTTTTGGATGTTCCTTCTAAAAAAAAAGGAGATACCATTTTGTTTTCGTTTGCATAAGAAAGGATATTAAACATTTTTCTTTTTTAAATTTAATTAGCCACGATAAAGAAGGAACGTTGCAATGCTACATGCTACATTAAAGACGTCTCTAGAGTAAATGAATGACTGTTCATATAGAAATCGCAGGTATTAGTCTCATACAACAACGCCCCCTATAGTTCGTTGCGATCGCGAATATTGAATTGAATGAGAAAAAACTGGATTCACTCAGTTTTAGATTGTAAGTTTAGTTGTAACATTTTAGCAAGCAGCATTATCAAAAATTATTACCTTTACGCACGCATGCGTTCTCAATTTTAATTGGCTGTTTTGTGCGTTACTAACAGCAAGTGTTCTGTGATTGGCTATTTGTTATCATTTCGCTATCTTCGAATATTATATATGTATATAATTTCAATAAAATTTCATTTAAATTTCCTAAAGTATTTAAATGTGAATAACAAATCTACGAAGAAGTTCCTTATTTTACTTTAAATTAAAACTGATTTTTTACAGTTTTTCTACTGCTGAAAACATGTTATTCAAAGAAACATTTCCCATCGTTTTCCAAATTATTTCAACGTCACTTAACATTTTTGCCAAAACTCTTCAAAAAACCCTATATTCTTCGGAATTATTTTCAGATAAAAATTATGCATTCTTAACAAATTTATCTCGAACTAATTTTTGATTTCTTCCAATGTCATATAACATTATATCACAAAATTTCTTCAAATATCCCAAAATATTCGAAAATATTTTTATGTCTTCAATGCCGATTTTTTTCTTTTATTTCAAAACCAATTTTAAACCAAATTGCGATTTCACTCAGTATTTCGTTCACCAAAATATTCTTCTTACGATTGAAAGCATTCCAAATTATCGAAGTAAAAAAGGAACATTCTTTCCTTTTCTTTAAAATAACTTTAATACCATTTAATAGTTCATTCTTTGCTTTACAAAAAAATAACAACTGCATCCAAACCTCATTACCCTGATCCATACTGTCTATTTGCAACAAAACTAAAACTACATTTCTCTTGAATAAAATAAGTCAACAGCAGAGAAGAGAACATAATGTGGCTCATTTGTTTCTGGACAAAAATCTTTCGGTTGGAAAAAAAATCTCTTTGATGACTCAAAATTTTCTTTTTTGCATCTCGTAAAGCATTGATACATCACTTCTTATTCAAAATACTCATATTAATGCTTCTTTAAACTGTCACTGGTGAAAGGGCCGAATCTTGATTGATGCTCCAGAATATTATAAAAATAGAATATTTCTTGTTTTTGATATAGAATTCAAACCATTTCTACTCGGAAACCATAATGCAGTATATGTTTTTCCATTTAAAAGTCAATGGATCAAAGATTCAAACTGTTTTTCTATTTTTTTCTTTTACAGATGAATTGCTGGAGGTTATGTTGTGTAGAGAATTAAAAATATTTTGTCTAAAAATAGAAATCGAAATTTTAAAGAATATTTTCATACAGTTAGCAATGAAATAAAGAGATAAATAAAAAGGTAGTTACATAAAATATTTTTCCGAGTTGTACGCAAAGCATATTTGGCTTACATATTTTCTTTTAAGTGTGTCATATAATTATTTTAACTGAAAAGTAGAATTATCTTTCTTCTAGACATACATTTGACATTATCATCATCAATGGCTTGACAGCCCAGGGTGGGCCTTGTCCTTCTCAAGAAGTTTTTTCCAGGCTAACTTTTTTTTTTGCTAGTGTTTTCCAATTTTTAGTTTCTGAGACCAAAAGCTCTTTCTCAAGGCCATCCATCCATCCGAAATTCAGCCTGATTCTTTTTCGTCCATTCTGATAACGTGGCCTGCCCATTTTATTCTTTGTCGTTTAATGAAGTTAATGATGAGAGTGATAATCACTCATATAATGAACTATGAGTGATAATCACTCATAGTTCATGATATATATATATATGAGTGATATACATATGAGCGATAAATATGAGTGATATAATATGAGTGATAAATATAAGAGTGATAGTGACACATATATTAATCACTCATACATTTGACATTACGCTAATTAAAATGCGCTAGCGAAAAATGTGTATAACAAAAAATTTATTTTGCGTATTTGAGAAAGCAAAACACATTTTAGTGTAGGAAAATATTTTGATTTCAACAGAATTGCACAGTTTTCCAAATTATCTTAGTAAAAATGCTACATTCTTTTTTTTCTTTAAATTCACTTCAACGTTTTTTGTCTTTAATGGCTCATTTATTGCTTTTCAAAAATAAAAAATAAAAAATTACTTCATCCAAACCTCATTACCCTGAGCCACATTGTCTATTTCCAATAAAACTAAGACTACGTTTCCCTTGAATAAAGCAAGAAAGTCAACAGCGAAGACGGAAACATATTGCGGCTCATTTGTTTCAGGACAAAAATCTCTCGGTTGCATAAAGAAAAAAAAAATCGCATCGCTAACTCCGAATCTTCTTTTCTGCATCTCATAAAACACTGATACATCACTTCTTATTCAAAATTCTCATATTAATGTTTCTTTAAACTGTCACTGGTGAAAGGGCCAAAGCTTGATTGATGCCTTAGAATATTTTAAAAATAGAATATTTCTCGTTTTGGACTTAGAATTCAGACCATTTTTGCTCGAAAACTATTATGCAGTATTTGTTTCTCCCTTTAAAAGTCAATGGATCAAAGACTCAAACTGTTTTTCTATTGTTTTCTTTTCCAGATGAATTGCTGGAGGTTATGTTGTGCAGAGAATACGTTTTAGCGTAGGGAAAATATTTTGTCTAAAAATAGAAATAGAGATTTAAAGGATTATTTTTCATATGTTTAGCTTTGAATAAATAAATAAATAAAATGTGTTATTACATAAAATGTGTTTTACGTATTTTACATATTTTACGTTCAGTGTTTTATATTCCCAAGTGTGTTAGAAATAGAATATATTTTAACTGAAAAATAGAGTTCCGTTATTCTTTATAAATTCTATTTCTTCCGTTCATACATATGACATTGCCCGAACAAAAATGTGTTAGCAATAATGTGTATCATGAAAAAAAATATTTTACGTATTTTAGAGTACGAAGTACATTTTAGTGTACTAAAATGTTCTGACTAAAAGCAGGATTTGAGGTTTTTTAAATTACATTCCTTTCTGATACGGCATCTATTTGATTTTGTAAGAAAAAATACATTGATCAATTTTACGTGTTATTTGCTACAAATATTTTGACTACATATTTACTCTCTAATATTTTGTTAATATTTTTGATGCCCCAACGGGCAATACATATTTCCTAGCTTTTAAAATTTCGACAACTATTTTCTAATCATTTTTAAATTTAATTAAAGCAATTTTTAATTTTCATTACATTTTACAAAAAGCTAATATAAATATTTTATTCTTTTCTTAACAATCAATGTAACGGCTAATTTTTTCTTTCAATACAAATGTAAAACTCATTAATTCACTGTCACGACTAAATCAAAAACAATAACTATTTATAACTCTTTATTCTTTATTTATTACCACAAAATTTTTTAGTTACATGGTTATTCTAATTTTCACTGTCTGTTTGATTATGGTTGGCTTTATATTTGGCTAAGTTATCTTCGATCAATTGCCAACCATGGATCTCTTCCCATGCTCCTAACTGTCAATTGCGAATAATTCAATTACTTTTAATTTAGAATTATTGGCGTGGAGACTGGGGGCTTCGGCCTCTCAGTCCCAACCGCCGAATTGATATCCTTACAGAAATTCTTGATGAAACGACAACAAGAATGAATCTCTTGATTCCTTTAAGGGACTTTCTCTTCCTTATTTTATAATGTTGAAATGAGGCCATGTTCATTTACTAAAAAAATCAATTTTTCTTAAATGATTTTGTTTATTTTTCCTGGATAAATATCCCTACATCATATTGAAATTACAAAGTATCTGAAACGCCCATAATATGCTTGAATTCTACGAAGAAACCACATCCACTATTAAGAAATTGGGCTGAAACTGCCATGAAAATATTACCTATCTGAATAGGTAAACAAAATAGCTCAATTTAAGAAGAAAAAAAAATTCTACCATTCAAGTTACTTCTCGAAATTTTCAGACGCCTGGAAGAATGAAAGTTTCAAAAAAGTTGCATTCTACCCAACAAAAAGTAATTGACTTGATTTTGATTTTGCAAGTAAGAAAACAAAGCACCAGAAATATTTATTCGCGAGAGGCGAAATTAAGAACACGAAACAAACGCTACATTTCTGGAAATTGCTGAAAGCAAAGTCTCAATAAAATCTTCCGATTGCTAGAACAATGTTAAAAAAATTTATTGCAAGGGAAAATAACATCTGCAGTAGTAACTACTCACAGCAATCTTCGTCACTGTTATCTCCACACTGATTGGTTCCGTCGCACCGCCAATCAGATGGGATGCAGCGTCCGTTGGCACATGGGAATTCCTTTTTAGAACAATTCCTTGGACCTAAAACAAAAAAAAAAGAGAGGTAAAGAAAACATCATAGTCCTTAAGGAACACAGAGAAAGATAAATAAACACACAGTGTCATCGAAGAAAGAAGATGATGAAACAAAACATTTATCAGAACTTCCAGATAAAGATGGTGAAAAGATGAACTATAGAAGACTTTTGATTTTTCAAGAAAGGTGATGCGTAATTGCGATAAAAATCATTATTACTTTCAAGCCTTTTTTTTATTATATTCCAACCTCAATTTAATACATGATAGTTCGATGGTTTCTTAGTAAATTTCACTTAGACGGTGATCATTAATCTCTCCTCATAAAATAAAAAATCATAAGTAAGAAAAAATTGAAAATTTTAGTAAAAAAAATACTGAGACAGTTGAATGATATATATTTTATAGGTGAGATGAGCGAAAACCAAGCCCAGCGTAAGTTTTCAGGAACGGGCTCATGATCAAGTTTTCTTACTAACTTCAAACTAAACAGGCATTTAAGAATCGATACAGATTTAGAACATAAATATTGTAAACACTAACATTCGTAGGGTATATTATAGATATGAGATGGGTAATGCCCGGAAGCCTCGACTGGTACCCAATATAATAGGGTCCTAAGTTTTCGGAAACTGACTCCAAGTTAGTATATTTTTTTACAACTTCCAACTAAGCAGGTATTTCAAAATCTGATTTAAATGTTAAGCGTAAAAATGTGTAAATATCAAGCATAAATAAATTAGAATTAAAAAAATGTCATTAATTCAAAATAAATAATGTCAAATGAACTTTCTCCATGGTTTTTTATTTGTATATATAGTTTTGTCTATTTTTTTTTACAATGCAAACTAAAACTGAAAAAAAAAACGAGCTCAGTGTAAAAGAAAAATAAATAAACTAATTAAACTGATACCGGACATGGATTTTATTTTACTTTATACCCATCGTTGAGCAGCCCACCCAATTTTGAGTCCGCAAATATCAATGTTCAAATCCGTAGTCTTTTAATTTTGAACCTTACCCGATAGACAAAGACACTTCTAAATCAAGCATTAAGGGCAAACTAGCCTTCGTGGAGGACATTTTGATGGACCTAACTCGCATATGCATTAATTGGTGAGGAAAACCACGAAAACTTCCCATGGTTGACACGACGGCAACCGGATTTTAACTCATCATTTAGCTATGAATGATAATATTTAACGTTAGTGCGAGCGGGGAGCCGAGAATGCGTATCAACCACGAGAATGTGTTCAAACCCCTCAGTCACCTCATTGGGCGGCGAGTGCTCTATCCTCTGAGTTGAAGATATTCCCAGTCTTGGATTGTAAATATATGGACACATGAATGCTCAGGCTCTAACAATTTCTACCAATCCCGGACATGAATTGAATGTCTTCGGCATAGCTAATCCGAGCTCAAAGAAATCCTATCAATTCTGAGCAAGAATTGTAAGTCACCTGGCTCAAAAATTCCTATTGATTCCAGTCTCAATATCAAAGTCATTTTGTACGGATGAACTCGGAATAAAAAAGTCTCATCAATCATGGACTCGGAATAAAAAAGTCTCATCCATCATGAACTCGGAATAAAAAAGTCTCATCAATCATGAATTCGGAGTAAATAAAGTCCCATCAATCATGGACTCGGAATAAAAAAAGTCTCATCAATCATGAACTCGGATTGAAAGTTTTGGCGAATATGGGGAATGAAACCGAGCTCATCTTTAATATGATGAGACTACTATGAAAGTCATGTTCAGGAAAAAGAGTGACCAAAAAATTCTAAAGTCACAATTTAAATTTAATTATCTCCATAACATTTTTATGAATATACCGTGAAATATGTATATTAATATTTAAAGTATTATATTATAAAAAATTTATACATTTATTTAATGGTACATTTTTTCAGTCTGAATTCACGTAACAAAATTTATACATTCTCTATATAAAAATTTTAAGCCTTAACGTTCAGATTACACTGCACGCGTGTTAGTTTTTTTCTTTTTTTTTATTGTAAAACTCACTTAATCGCATAAAAATATTCGTTCATGCGCAGCTATTTTTTTTTTCTAAAAAAGAATTCGGCATTTTTTTTTCATGCATTTACTGAAATTACTGAATAATTTATTTTAAAGAATTTTAAATTCACTTTCTAAAGCGTAACGATTTAATTAATTTCAATCAAACGTGAACTATTCTATCTTATCTCACTTTCATTTTTAAATTGTCACTTTCAGAGTGAAAGAAATGTGATGAAAAAACTATATAGAAATTTTATGCATTCTCCATATAAATATTTTAAACCTTATCGTTGTTTAGATTACACTGCAAGCGTGTTAATTTTTCCTTTTTTTTAATATAAAACTTTCTTTCTGGAATTAAAAATATTAATTCTAACACTGCTATTGTTTTTCTTTCTAAAAAAAAATTCGGCATTTTTTTATACATTTACTGAAATTACTCCTTATATTCACATAATCTATTTTAAAGTATTTTAAACTCGCTTTCTAAAGCGTAACGATTTAACTAATTTCATTTCAATCAAACGCGAACTATTTTATCTTATCTCACTTTCATTTTAAATTGTCACAGTCAGAGAGAAAGAAAAGTGATGAAAAAAAAACCGTTTTCTTCTTTTTCTTCTAATTTTAGAGTTAAAAAAAGAGACAATACATAGAAAAAGTGAAAAGTAAAAAAAGAAAACAATTCGTGCAATGAAATGCGTAAAAAAAATCTTTTCACACTAAAGGGCATTGTTTCTCGATTTTCATAAGATACTTTTTACAGTTTCGCGCAGAGATAAATTAATTTGATGTTCTTATTCAAATTCCCTTCGAAAGCCCCAGGCTGTTCCGACATTCCTTGTGCAACAATCGAAATTCCTTTGCTGATAAGGGAGCACTTTGGGAGTAGAAATAAAAAAAAGACAAACGAACACCCCTTAGATATTTATTTGCATTCTTCGTGTTAATTTACATGATTTAAAATCTCGCCAAAATAAGTTGCGCTTTGAAAGAGTTTAATACTTGTTTATTAAAAAAATTTAAAGGAATATATTACAGTCAAATAAATAATTCTTACAAATATAAAAACGTTTCTTTGTAGAAATGAAAATTATTCTTCTACATTTTAGAAGAATTAAGTTATAAACATATTAAACTAGTGACTTTTATTTTTAAATGCAAAAGAAAACAAAAACTTTGTAGTGTTTCTTCATTTAGAATTCATTTTCTTTGTTTCTTCATTTAGAATACCGTACACACATTAAAATCATTTGATTTTATCACACTTCTAATTGATAATAAAGATTAAGAAGGAAAATTTGCTATTTATTCCTTTCATATTAGTATGAAATGAAGACCCTTTCAAAAAATGGGTGTTGTGGTATTTTTATAAAGTCTTTTTGAAATTGAAATCAATCGCATCTGCCAAGGTTGCTATTTAATGTAATTTTACCTCATATCTACCTGAGGTGTTTAATTTTTATACCGATTGGAAGTTGGTAATTTTCTACCTAAAGTTGATAATTTAACGCTATGGATATAATTTCCCAACCTAAAGTTGATAAATAATAAATTTCAATCGGTGTAAAAGTAAAACACCTGAGGTGGAAATAAAGTTATGGCATGCACACCTTGTCAAGCACATTAGGTAGATAATTAACCACCTCAATGAAGTATAGAATAAAACACTTATAATGTCTAAAAGTGTAAAATAAATACCGAAAGTAAATAAGTAACAACTTCCGATAGGTGTATAAATAGAATATTGGTAGAAATGAGGTTATGTAGTGCATCCATTATAACCTTGTCGCATACTTTTGGTAAATATATAACAATTTCTGTGAAGAATAAAATTAAGCACATTAAGTAGGAATAAATACTTTAAGTTATAAAATAAAATACATAAGGCAAATAATTAACAACTTCCGATAAGTATATAAATAAAACACCTTAGGTTGAAATTAGTTTATGGTACGCACCTATAACAATCTTGTCATACATGTTAGGTCGATATTGAACAACCTAAATTAAGTATAAAATACTTCAGGTTGGCTAATAATATCTGAAGGTTTAAATAAAATATTGAAGGTTAATGATTTACAACTTCCAATAGGTGCAAAAGTAAGACACCTAAAGTTGAATTGAGTTTGCGTTGCGCAACTACTATAACAACCTTGTCAAACACCTTAGGTCGATAATAAACAGCCTCTATCTAGTGTAAAATTATGCACCGGATAGAATGCCCAAGATGTTTAATTTTACATTTTATAAAAGTATGTTTTGACAAAGATTGTATTATTGCAAATCCTGTCCAAAGATTGTATTATTGCAGGAAAAAGGATGAAGCACAATTCTAAACATGAAATGAAATTTATGATTGTCAAAAATTCAATATTTTTATCAAGTATATAAATGTCCAGTTTCAGTACGTTTCACAAGATTAGAATATTATTTAACTCAATTTTTAAATAAAAGACAGCTGGAATGTAAAGCATTTAACCCAATAATAAAGACTTGTGCCGAAAAAAAATACAAGTTTAAATTAATTTACTAATAAAATTAAAAATTGAATTTTAATCTATACTGTTTACTGCTTCGATAAATTTTTAAGAGTCTATTTTATTAATGCGATATCACTTTTTTTCCAAAGTGAAAACATTTTTGACTTCCGTTTCTAGAAAATGGTCTCTCTCTCTCTCTCTCTCTCTCTCTCTATATATATATATATATATATATATATATATATATATATATATATATATATATATATATATATATATATATATATATATATATATATATATATATATATATATATATATATATATATATATATATATATATATATATATATATATATATATATATATTTTAAAAATTTTGCCAAAATAATATTTATTAATATTAATATTAATAATATTAATAATATTTATTAATATTATTAATATTAATATTAATAATATATATATCGTAAAATTTTTGCCAAAATAATATTTATTAATATTTATTTAAATTTAATTAATTTCGTAAAACCTGTCTAATTTAAAAAATACTTTTGAGCAGTACCAAATGATTTGTGCATTAACAGTTATATTAAAAATAAAAGATTTAAGATCAAACATTTGAGCACAGACCCTAGTTACTTGAAAATAGAACAGAAAAAAAACTGAATCAAAATAACAAGCGAAAACAGAAAGTAAAATAAAAACCGAAACCTTCAACCATAACAGAACGAAATAATATCGTTAAGATCTAAGAAAAAAATAATGTATGATTGAAATTGAAGATTATACTTTGATTCAATAACTCATACTTCAAATTCCAATAACCAACACACTATCATACTCATTTATGTTAATATTTCTATTTATTTATTGAAATATTCCTGTTAATAAAAATGAAATGGACCGAATCGTATTATAAATCGAACATTTCTTTCCACGTGACGCTAAAAAATCCCTTTCGCTTTCAGTCACTTTAATCTTTCCTATCGTCAACCGAACTTTTTATATATTTTTGTCCATCCGTGATTAAAGATATATCGAGCCGATATCTTTTTTTGTGCTACAGTAAACGATAACTTATAAGAAAATAGACAGACACGATATTTCATTCCAAGCAATTTCCTGCGTACAAAATAGGATTACCGACTTCTAACATTATAGTAAACAATGACCAACCTCTCTGTATTGAGTGCAGCGAAACATAAAAGAATAAAAAACCCACTTTGTCCCAATTCTTCAACTGGAATCAAGCCAAAACTTTTTGCTCTCTTTTCATCGTCTCCCTTTCGACCTTTTTGCTGCATTTTTCTCAAATAAAAAAATATATATTTCTGAAAAGGAAAGCAGTTCAGCTGTAACCGTACCCCACTGCAGTGACCAGTAGTAAAGAAAGATTACAAGCAGTCATACATATATATAAAAGTTACTTTTTGTTAAGTTTCTTTTTCCCGTGGAATAAATATCAATCCTTGGAGAAATCTATATGAAAGACAGTGGGTTGGTTCAGGTACAGAGATACACTCTTTTGTTAGTGTTCCGAGTTGATAACGCATATATTTTTATTTTCGAATCGATTTGGGATCTTTTAAATTCTTGATATATTATTTCTTGCTCTATATTTTACTCAAAGGTATTTTGTGGCTGGGAAAAGTCAGCTCAGATGTATTTTGTCAAAATCAAAATTAAAGGCATTCTGATGTGTTGTTTACATGCTTAATATTATGATTACTAGTCGTCTACCGACCTTGCTTGCTATCGCTCGCCAATCCTTGAAAAATGTCTTGTTGTTTCTTATGGATCATTTGAGATTCGCTATGAAATAAACTGAACTTTCGAGTTAATTATGATCTAATTGATTACATGCTTAATTAATTGAATATAAATCTCAAAATCTATCTAGCATGCTTATGCTTCAAAATTTATAATAAAATCCTTATGTTCCACTTCTTGCATGATAGATATCGGTAATAAAAATTTAGTTCTAAACGCTAAAAAAATACTTTATTTATGTTTGTTATTCAATGAATATCTTTTTATTTAACGATTCGAAGAAGAAGACCACTGATACACAACCACCTGATTTATGGATCCATGACCTCAGGGCCAACTGGTTGTTTAAAAACTAGTTGTGTGTTAATATTCTGGACATTGCTGGTTAAGATCGAACTGAGTTTAATTAGGATGTTAATTAACTTGAAGTTAATTAAATACAACACCGTATCGCATGTCGAATTTGTTAAAATATAACTGTTTCTTCTCTGCATCTTTAATTTAACCTAGATTTACTTAACCAGCAATATCCAGAATATTAACCAAAAAATATAAATAACAGATGTAGATAGTTTCTTGTCTACATCTGCTATTTATATTTTTCATTGAACGACTCGAAGAAGAAGACCACTGATACACAACCACCTGATTTATGGATCTATGACCTCAGGGCCAACTGGTTGTTTAAAAACAAGTTGTGTGTTAATATTCTGGATATTGCTGGTTAAGATCAACCTGAGTTTCTCCACGTAAATTAGGATGTTAATTAACTTGAAGTTAATTAAATACAACACCGTATCGCATGTCGAATTTGTTAAAATATAACTGTTTCTTGTCTTCATCTTTCATTTAACCTAGATTTATTATTTGTTTGTGCATTTTCTTGTTAAAGTAAGTAGTTTTTTTTTGTGTATCTGGCATCTTTGTTGTACAATTAGTTTGTTTATGTTCAACGTGGCTTCGTGCCTGCTTTTGTGTCAAGTAAGAAATTCACCAAATCTTTCTTTGGAAAAGAATATGGAGAGCGTCACTTATTGAGAGAATTTATATTTGACCGGAGAGGCTTTACTATAAATAAAATGGAAAGAACAGTAGCTAATATAAACAAATGCCGCATTACAGCAGTTAGTCAGCGTACAAAATCTTTATGACGCCACTTCTATGCATCCACTTTTACATACATTTACGCTTTAAAAATTTATCCAATTACTTTCTCTTGTTTATTCGTCACCGACTGGTGATAGAACGACATAAACTGAATTATAAGGTAACCTCACGAACCTTTGAACTTCATTCGTTCGTATATAGCAAAGAAGTACTATACTACTTTAACTTTATGAGTTATTTATATTTTCGTGCTTTAAAGCAAATTGTAGAACAATAGATTTTACTGCTTGAATAATTTTTATTCTAAAGTAGAGAAAAAAATCCTACTATTTAAGTTTTAAAGTAACAAACTTATTAAATTGATAGATTTCATATAGAAGTACAATTTATCACTTTAATTTAGTGAATAATTTTTAAGGGGTTTAGGTAGAAATAACTTTCTTTACAAAGCATCAATGTACAACTTTTGTTTGACTTTCAATAATTTATCTGCAATTTAACTAGAGATTCTGAATTTTGCACGTGAGTTTAAAATAAGCACTGGTATTTTTTGAATGAAAACACTTTTGCGAAATGATGCAATGTATTTTCATATTTTAATTTTCGTAGAGCTAATATTGGAAGATATTAAATAAATTACTGGCTAAATTACCGTACTGTACAGTAATATTAATTCTGCTATAAAAAGATAAAACAAATAAAAAAATATCATTTTGGTGAATAAAACCAAAGTATACGGCACTTAAACAATTCCTTTGGTATATTCTCTTCTTATCCCCCTCAAATCCTGCTAGCTGCCTCACCGTGGCGAGGGGGTGCCACTGGGCGGAATGGGCGAAGTACGTCTGGAGCTTAGCTCCTGGTAGGGCCACCCTAGGCGTGAAGGCCATTCCATTATGTCCAGCTAATGCTAGCAGGTGAAACTATGGAGCTAAATCAGTCTTCTACCTTTGGTGCTCCAGGTCACTTTCGGCCAACAGAAGCTGTAACACTTTCCCCTGTACCATGAGTCTAGTTCAAACACACTCTTCTTATGGGGTAACTGTCCAATTGAAATTCTGGTTTTCAAAATTGTACATCGAACTTTATACATTAATACCACACATTAAGTTATAAGTAAAAAATCAAAAAGTTAATTTAACTGAATTAATGTTTTTCATTACATAATTTTTATGACATAATAGTTTTACGTCATAATAAAATTACCAAATTTTATTACTTATAATAAAACCATATTTTATTGTAAATTTTATAAAAATAATTTCAAGGAAAATTAACAAGCTTTTTGGATTCCCATAGAGCCAGAAACACGGTAAATTTTACTATATTCTGATACTTTTTTTCCAAGTGCGTGGCGTCTTTAGCACCAATAAAAGTTATACAAATCGTATCGACAGACAGTAAAATCTTCTCTTTTTATAACCATACTAGCTCAAAGAAATTCTAAAATAAGAAGTATTTTTTTTTTAAATTTAAAAAAAAAATATTTTTATTAAAGAATTATTTGATGTATTCAGTCAAGTGACCGGCTAACTGAAAAGTCCCATTAAAATTTAAAATTAAATTTAAGAGACACATTCATAAATAAAATAACTTTTTTTAACATATATGTATGTTTTTTAACATTTAATATATATATATATATATATATATATATATATATATATATATATATATATATATATATATATATATATATTTCATTAAAATTTTTATTTAATGAAACTAAAATAGAATGTTAATTTATACTACTGTAGGTAAATGAAAATTTAATTTAGTTAAAAAAAAAAAAAAAAAAAAAAAACAGATTTGATTTTTTTCATGATAAACAGTACGCCTTCCTGTTTTGTTACGAAGAACCAGTGATATAATTTAGAGATTAATTTTAAACCTCATATTTTTTATTTTTTTCATTTTTAGTACAATTTTAATAAAAAAATAAATTTTAATCTCAGTTTAAAAATTTAAGGCAATACTTTTTTATTCAAAGTAACATAATTTTATATTTGTCATTAAATTTTAAAGAACGTAGCTTTTTTTATAAATGCAAATGAACGATACATTTTTATTATACATGGTACATTATTTTAACATTATGAAAATTAAATTAATTCCAACAACATATTAAAAAAATTTATTTTATAAGAAAATATCTTAGTTTGTATAAAAATTAGGTTTCATATTTAAAAGAAAAACTATATATGTTTTTCAAAATGTATTTCTTTCGATTTGTCTTAACAAAAAAGTACTTAAATGTGGAAGATTAAAAATTTA
Source organism: Parasteatoda tepidariorum (assembly GCF_982258835.1). Taxonomy (NCBI): domain Eukaryota; kingdom Metazoa; phylum Arthropoda; class Arachnida; order Araneae; family Theridiidae; genus Parasteatoda; species Parasteatoda tepidariorum. The sequence goes on from NC_141764.1 coordinate 91,719,808, forward strand.
TCTTAACAAGTTAGTCGACTCAAATAACAATTGAGAGTTTGAAATAAACTTTTACAACCAAAGGATTAAAAAAAATATCAGCAATTATGTACTTTCATTGATGTAAAAACTTAATCGGTTTATTATACATATTATTTGCACCTTCATGAACACCAAAAAAAATACAAAAAATGCGATTTTCCTCAAAGACTTATACTTAGGCTCATTAATTAACGATTACGACTTTATGAATTTCTTTTTTGAAGTAAGGAATATTAAGAAATTCCAAATCTTCTTTAAGAAAAAAAAATTCTTAAGCATCATATACCAGAAAAATTCTTAATGAGTAGAGCCCATTTCAAAACATTTTCTTCTCAAAGCTAAAAGAGTGAAGAAAAAAAAACTTTTCAACGGTGCTTAGTCTCCATGGAAAGAAAAAATTAATTCGAATATTCTCTTACTTCTCCATAGGAGTGAAAATTCTACCGTTAATCAAAACCTAAAGAATATAAGTATGTTTTCTCAGCAAAAGATATCTTTTAAGAAAAGAATGTGGGTTCTGGCAATTGCTTTTTTTCTCTTAATGCTTTCTTTCTTCTTTTTTTGAATACTTGATGAGGGGTTTTATCCTTGCATCAATTAAGTCTTCGATTCTTTCTTTTATTCTTTCTTTTTTTTTAAAGAAGGAGAATCCTCACTTAAGCCTTTTTCAGTGAATGATTGGTTGTGATATGATCCTCTTTCAGGGCCATCATCACTTTTTTGGTGGTTCAGAAGGGTGATTTGATTCTCTAATAGACTTTAGTAAGGGGCTAAGTGCAGTATAAATGTATCAGGAAGAATTCAATTAATAAGACACTGGATGACACCTTAAGGAGAGCATTAAGTGGTATTTGTATTTATCTACTGGAGCAGAATATTGAACAAACTGGATACCTTTAATTGAAAAATAATAGACGGGTGACTTTATCACATTCCGGTTTTTATTTTTCAAATGGGTACTAATTGATGCATCGTTATACATAAATTATTTGAATTTACACTGATTAATGATACTTAAGGCCCACATTTATGTAAATTTGAAGGAGACTTTCGTAAGGGCTAAGAGCAGCATAAATATACCAGGAGGAATTCAATTAATAAGACCTTAAATGAAACTTTAAGGTGAGCATTAAGTGGCATTTGTACTTATCTACTGGAGTGGAATATCGAACAAGCTAGGCACCTGTAATTGAAAAATACTAGAAAAGGACTGGAGACTTCGTTAAAATCACATTCTGGTTTTTATTTTTTGAATGGGTACTAACTGATGCATTATTATACATAAGAATAATTACTTAAATTTGCACTAACTGATAATACTTTAGACCCTTAGAATTTGACTAGAAAAAAATTCGATTTGGAGAATAATTCATATACTTTTAGGATCATTATTTTGTAATATTGAAAAGAAAATTATTTTTCAAAAAAAAAAAAATAATGGTCGCAAGTTTAAGAGCAATACCGGTAACCAGAAATAACTACGAGGAATGACTTCGTATGTAAAGTGATTTTTCTACAAAATCTAAATAAATTTTTTTTTTAAAAAAACCACGTTTTTGTAGTGGAGAGTAAAAATTAAAAAATAAAAATTTAAAAACAAGGATGTAGACAAAGCTATTTTGTAAATTAGTTGCGAGGAAACTGATATCGCTGCAAAGCTCTTCAAATCTTTCTTGTAAGATTCAAAACGAAAGGCATGGGACGCATGAAATACATAACTGTAATGTTATATTAGTGTGTGTATGTGTATGTATATTTGCAATTGTAATTGTATCTGAATTTGGAAGTGTATGTGGAATATGTTTGTGTATATGCACGTGGATGTGGCTGTGCATGTGTATGAGTAAGAAAATGTGTATATGTATGTTTATATGTACTGTTATGTATTTCATGCGTCCCACGTTTTTCGTTTTAAATCTTACAAGCACGATTTGAATAGCTTTGCAGCGATATCAGTTTCCTCGCAACTAATTTGCCGAATAGCTTTGCCTACACCTTCGTTTTTAAATTTTTATTTTTTTACTATCGTTCTCCACTACAAAAAGGTGGTTTTCAAAAAAATTTTTTTATTTCGATTTTTTTTTGTACTCACTTCCATAATCTCAATTTTTTCACTCACTGTACACAAAACTTTTCGACTGACATGTAACACTAATTTGAAATAATCGAATCGATGACAAAAGACAATCGCAAAAATATTACTTTTTCTATAAATTTTAATTTTATTTTACTTTGTAAGTCTTCTTTCTCTTCATTTTCATGCATTGTCATCCAATTCTGAACTATGTGCCAAATTTGAAGTCTGTAGCTAGTCGGGAAGTCAGTTTAAAATCGATTACAAAATTCCACCCGAACTGACATACACGAAGGCAAGTTAGTAAAAACGAAAAAGAAAATGACGTTAAAAAGAGAATGACACGAGTTCAAGAGCAATACCAGTTACCAGCAATAACTATGATAAATGGCTTCTTAAATAAAGTGATTTTTCTAAAAAAGATTTGACGCGTATCAATATCGGTAACGGGCAATAACTATGAAGAATGACATTTTATGCAAATAACTTTTTTTTAATGTAGAAGCGAGTTCAAGGGAAATATAGGTAACGGGCAATAACAATGAGGGATGACTTCTTTTGTAGAGTGATTTTTCTAAAGCAAAATTGTCTCGAGTTCAAGGGCAACATCGGTAATGGGAAATAACTATGAGTGTTTTCTCATAAAATAAACGCAAAATAACAAGGCTGTGGAGTAGAACATTGGTTGTCGTAGACCCGGAATTGGCTCGGCTGTTAAATGCCGGAAATAAAACGAAATAATTTTGAGGGATAGCTTCTTAAAAAAAGTTATTTTTCTAAAACAATCGAAGTGAGTTCAAGGGTAATATCAGTAACCGACAATAACTATGAGACAATATAGTATGACAATAATTCTTTTGTAGAATGATTTTAAAAAAAACTTGATGCAAGTTTAAGAGCAATGTCAGTAATGGAGAATAACTATGAACAATGCTTTCTTTTGTAAAGCAATTTTTCCTAAAACAAAATTTCGATAACATAACGGGCACTATTTAGCTACGAGGGATGACTTCTTATGTAAAGTGAAGTTTCTAAAAAACAAGAGTTCATGGGCAGAAATTAATAGTGCAATTATAAAGGTAGTAGATGATTTCTTCTTTTATATTGCAGAATAAATATTTTTCTATTGAACTGGAATATTGAGCAAGTCGAGTTCCTTTGCTTAACACATTTACTGCCAGCCGAGTACAGGTGGTTATGTTGGATCTATTATTAAAAATGGTAATCGATAAATTTAAAAATTAAGTTGATGGGTTTTTTTAATATAGCAACCATTTAATTTTCTAAAATTCACAATAAATTTATTTCAATGAATAACTGTGTTACTGTCGGAGGAAAACTTTATATTTTCTGCAAAAATAGCTGCATGATAATATGTACTTTTTTACCACTTGATCGGTTTTATCGGCAAAAAATTTGAAGAATTTCATCTCGCGCTGCTGCAGGATCGGGAGTGAAAGAGTTAAAGGAATAAAGCATGACAGAAGTTGTTTTTCGAAATAAATATACCTTTTGGTTTTAAAAATTCTTTTAGTGTTTGAATAAATGCTTATTGATAAAATTTGCTGTATAATAAAATAATTATCCCCAAAAGTTCACATATTTATAATACTTAAAATCCTAAAATATTTTTTTTTTTATGAAAAAGAGAAAATTTATGCTTCAATTGTTTCGGAGAATGATTGATTTACTTTCAGAGTCAGAGTTTTTTAAAAATCAAAATATAGATTTATCTGAACTGATTTTACTCTAAACTTTAAGTTTTAAAATACTATTAAAGAAGAAACAACTTTGCCATGAATTGTCTCTCTAAAGATACGACGTCATCCTAAAGAGAGCATTAAATAAGACATGTATTTAAACAATGAACTAAAATTAGCAAATTGAGTTCTCGCATCAGAGTTCTTTTTTAAACCGTATTTAGATTTTAATTAAATTTAATATATTTTCAGATTCTACAATAAACACGAAATAATTTTCAAAAATTTTTTTCGTGTAAATCAGTTTTAACTGTACGCGAAATTCTTTTGATTTTTCTGAATTGCAAATATATGGTAACATTTGCAAAAAAGAGTCTCAAACTGAGAAAAATGCATATTTAAAGAACAAGTACTTTTACTAATTGTTCCATTTATTACAACTAGTTTTGAGTTTTTATAATATGGAGTAAAAAGAGAGAAATAAAAGATAGAAAATATGCGGAATGAAAAATTTGTCAGAAATAGTATAAGAATCAAATTTTTTTTTAGACTTTGAGCTCATCGAAATGACTAAAAAGGGAAATAAGCAAGAAGTTTTTTTTAAGACTTAACTCGAAAAGCAAGGGAAATCCTGAGACAAATAGCAAAGAAAAATCACCTTCGTAATCTTAATCTTTGCATGAAATATCCTCCATTTAAGTTTCAAAAACCTTTCATGGTTATATGACGGCAATTTGACTGTAATACATGATTCGAAACATTTCATGGTATCGAAAACCCTGAGAGTTAAACAAGCTCTCTTAGAATTTGAACCTGGTAGTAAATGAATATTTAAATAAAACTCGCATGTATAAAACGGTTAAAACTCGTATAAAACACTAGAATTCTTTAATTCAAAGAAGTCAAATACTAAATGTAAGGAAAATATTGACAAATCAATTGAAACTTGCACAAGACTTTAAAATATTTAATGCATCGTCGAAGCCAAATACCTAATTGAAGAATATTTCTATATTGCTTAAAACTCACTCAAGGCACTCGAAAATTTAATACACAGAAGCCAAATACTAAATTGACAGAAAATATTAAACACTAGAGTCTTTAATGCGCAGAAAACAAGTACTTAATGGAAGGAAAATATTTTTCCATCAGTTAAAAATCATACATGATACTGTAATCTTTAATACACAGAAGCCAAATATTTAATGTAAAGAAAATATTATATATTGATTGATACTCGTACAAAACAGTAAAATTCTTAAATTACAGAAAATATTTCTATATCAGTTAAAACTCATACAAAACACTAAGTTCTTTAATTCACAGAAGACAACTACTAAACAGGAAGAAAATACTTCAAGATCAGTTGAAACTCGTACAGGATACTAGAATTCCCTAAGTCAAATACCTAATAAGAGGCAAATCTATATTACCTCAGATGTTCAGTTTCTCATCGCGTATTTAAAAGCCCTCTAATTAAAAAAGACCCTTTTTTTTAATTCTGAAATATTCATTAAAACTTCGTATAAAAGTTATGACTATATTATACAAAATATTTATTTACTACAATAAACTACTAACATATGAGTTTTGTTGTAAAATATGGTCTTCCCAAGAATGTAACTAAATTTCAAGTATCATGGATAAAAAAAAAGGAACGTAGAGCAAGCTGCAATAAATAATTTATTTCCACTTCCAGCTGTTTAATTAATAGTCTTGTAGTGATTCATTGATGCTTTGTTCATCTGATGTTCGCAATGACAAACAATGTGGTGAATAACATAAAAGAGTGGAAAAGAAAAGATACAATAGAGACCAAAGCACACCCCTTCTCAGCTGGTGCTTTCAGACAATAACCACAAGCTGACACAACCATGTTCTCTTTCATGCAGTTATTAAGCGTTCGTGGCTTTAACATTTTTTATAACCCAGCAGTAAATTCTAAGTAAGTTCGTAATGAATTTTGGCTTAATAGTCGGCGCTTGACTTTAAGCGATAAATATAATGAAAATATTCGACTTGTATAAACTAAAAAAAGTAAATGCCCTAAACATTTTCAAATTAATTTAATCAAGCGTGTTTTGGGTTTATATACGCCTCTAAATTAATTAAAATTATTTTCTGGTGTCAGGTATACTGAAAAAAAAATATTACATTTTTAAAATTTGGAGCTGATTAAAAAAAATCACTTAAAAAAGTATCACTCATATAATAATTTTATATATGAGAACGCGTGCAACATTCATAAAACAGGCATTATTAATTTATACATGCAACAGAAATATATGACATAATTGTAAAAAAAAATATTTAACTATAGTGTTTTACTGATAATAATTTTAGATAAATATGTTCTGTAATTAAATTTTTATTAGTTTAAATAAAGTAATGAAGTAATTTTTAAGTAGTTTAAAGTTTTTAGTAGTTTAAATGAAAAATAGTTAAATTTTTAAGAACATTAAAATTTTTCTTAATTTAATCAATAGTTTTACTGTTAAAAAATTAAATTTATCTAAATTCAACGAATGATATTTATAGCACTTCAAGAGGTAAATTTTATAACAATTTCCTCGACTTACTATAGAATTATTTAGAATAACGTTTTCAAGTTGCTAACACGTATAAGAAAGAAATTATAAAATCGTTAGGACGATATGACATTAAGTTACCATTAAGGTTGTAAAAGTAAGAAAAGAAAAAACTTTAACTATAATCTTAGAAAAAAATTGTGCTCCATACCTTTAATATTAATGAATTTCATTAGTTAGAAATAAAAAGTTATACATCAGCAAAAAGTGTAAGGAAAGTAAAAAGAATACAAAATAATTTAATTTGTAAAGATTGCAAAGCCTTTAATTAAAAATTAAACTACAATTTAAAATTCAATAAAACAATAAAATTATGTATAAGATATGAATATTTTATGCATCATTAATTTTAAATTGTTTTTTTTTCTTTTTTTAAGTTTCAGTCGTAATTTTTGTTTTTTTAAATGAAATATACACAGACTTGCACGTTGGGAAAAAACAGTATAAGCTAATTACAGTTAAAAAAACATTAATTTTTTAAAGTATTATCTTCCTTAATTATGCTTTTAAATATGGTTTGAAAGGGTCATATTAGTTTTTGACGCATTTTTATAGCAGCTATTTTCAAAAACTATTATTTTCTTTTATTTAAAATTAATGTATGTATTTATAAAAGCTATCCATCTCTATTATAAATTTAATCTGTTATGTAAAGAAGCAGCAAAAAAAAAGGTAAAAGAAAAAAAAAATCACATTGAATATTGTTTTTATAATGAACGAATTTTTCACGTGCTTAGTGTCAAATTTAGTAATTTAGGATTGACCTCGGAACTGCTAATTGACTAGTAAATATTTATCAAAATTTTTTTTCTTTTAAATTTAATTTTTGTAAAAAAAGTTAGTTTAAAGTAAAAAATAAAAATTTATATATTGAATAGATAATACTAAATAGTTATCAAACTTTTCTTCTAATTTAAACTGTTAATTTAAATTAAGCGTCTGAGTTGGGTTTGAACTGCCAATCTCTCAGTAGGAAAGCGAATAGCTTAACTATTCCGTGATTTCATTAGAGCTAAAAAGTTGTAATATATAAATAAACTAAAACTTTAATAACTTTAAAGGAGCATATTTTACCCCAGGGCTCAGCAGTGGCGACAAATTTTTACCTTATCTGAGATTTTCATTCATTTACGCTTTGTTCGTTTCACACACATATCTATCGATATATATATATATATATGGGTGATTCATTGAAAACATGACAATTCGGAACAAAAAATTTCTTCAAATTTAATGTTGTCAAAATAATCTAAACTTTTTTTGTATATTTATTTTGTTACATTTATTAATATCTTACAGACGACAGAGTAGTTTATTGACATTTTCTCAAGAAAAATATTAAATAGAAATTCACCAAATTTTGAATGCCAGAAAAATGACATATTAGCCTAGAAGTTTAAAAAAAACGGTCATTTTAAGCTAATAGTAAGTAACTCAACTTAAGCCTTTGCGTTCAATGGACCATGAATAGCTTAAATTAATTCTTTTATCCACTTTAGAAATAATCAAAAATGTTTTTGTTGCTGATATTTTCAGAATAAAATTGTGTATAATAATCAATCATTGAATAACAAAAAAAAACTTTGATTACATTCAAGCATATTACAATCTTACATAAATTTGGTATTAGGTAAATATTTACGTTCTCTCTTTACATTCAACTGCTTAAAACTTTTTCTGGTAACTGTTTCAATGTCCTGACATTCATAAGCCAGGAAAATGACGGCAAGGATAATGACAATTTACCATTATATAGCACTTAACTTAACTTCAATTTAACATTTCGGCATAAGATGTTTACATTCCGCAGAAAGCAACAGGATTTCTTGAAATAACTCAGGTAAATCTATGTAGTTTATGTTATTAATGATTTCAAGAAGACAGGAAAATGACAACATAAAAACCTACTCACCTTGAAAAATTTTTTGAAATAGGTTTTGAGCCAAAAAGTTGGTTCTTTATTGATGCAATAAGACATGTTCAGATAGGATGGTATTCTAATCAATCTATTAACATAAGATATTGATTGCTGGAGTTATCTATTTTCGTTATAAATCACTAAATAAAAGTAGGCAGGAAAATGACAGATTTTCTTGTGACAAACAAATTATTGACAGAAAAAAATATTTTCTACAAAGTTTTTGTAAATAATACCATCTACATATAATCTAGAAATCCGTACAGCGGTTGAGATAGAAAAATTAGATATTTGAAAATTTATGGGAAGTTTTGAAGCTAGTGACATGACAGGAAAATGACATTTTGAAATTCAATTAAATTTTTTAAATTAACAAAACAGTCAATGCTAATGCAAAGTCATTTTAAAATACTAATAGCTCCTAAATGCTATTTATTAAAATTTTAAAAAAAGTTCTTTTAGTAGTATAGTATTAGATCTTGGAGCAAGAGACTGTAAATTGTCATATTTGGTGAGAATCACCCATATATATTTGAAACAATATATTGAAGCACTATAACATGTTTATCTGTTCAATATAAATTACTTCTTCTTGTTGTTTCAAAACATTTTTGTTGAAAATAATTGCGTAAAGACAGATTGCAGTAAAAAGAAATTATTCTTGCGTTTTTCTAAAATATTTTTTTTCTCCATCTAATACAATAAAAACTGTTTTAGAATATTACTTCACACTTTTTTGAAATGCAGCATAAATAAATCATACGAAACTAGAACGCAGTCGGAAAAATAGAATTACAAAAGAGTTATTCTATTAAAGAAATGTTATTCCTAACATTAAATATTCGATATAACTTACAAAAAGGGAATAGATATTTTCATTCTTTATTAGAATTTACTTATTTTAGTAGAAAGTACACATTTGATATCCGGAAAAATAAATTACTAATTCCTATGTCGCAGCAATGTATTATGATTCACAATACAAAATCAAAATAAAGAATTGGTTAATCTTATTTGCTTTGCTTAAGAATTTATACAGTCTTCAAAGATACATTTTTAAAATTTTTATTCCAGATTTTACTTTATTATGCTTTGAAATAACAGAAGCATAAATTCTATTGATTTAAACCTTATGGAGAGAAAAATTTATTTTAGAAAATAGCTTATTTCAGAGAACATAATCATATTCACGTGAAATTGCATCGTCACTTATTTTTTATTCCATTTCATTCTTTCAGTCCCTTTTTTAATTTTCGAAGTGAAAATTTTTATCTCTGTCTAATGTTTAGTGATTTATTTTTAAAATTTGCAATTTAATTCTATCAGGGTTTTTCAAATTTTCGTTTTTTGTCTAATTTAAAAGGTGATTGAAAAGTGCAAAGTTCAAACAATTGGATTAAAATTTTTTACAGCTATGTAGCTTTTTTTCTAAAATAAACATTCAAAAAATTTTTTGATGCTGCTAAAAAACGATGTCTTTAGCTTTTTTTGTAGTTTTTGATACGGCTAGCATAAATAAGAATCATGATAAGGCATTTTTTCAGATTATTATGTTTTTTAAATTTTTCAGTTTTTTGTTTATTTTTTTTTGGAGAATCTTTTAAGTTTTTATTAAGTACGGACGTTAAAATAAAGCATAAATAATTTATTCATTATGGAAACATATGTAATTATTGTTAAGTTTTGTAATCGATTGCACTTGCATTTTATTGAAATAGAACTCAAACGTACAAAAAAATATAAGTAATCTTACGAAATATCATATTACAATTTCAATGAAATTAGTTTTTGTAGTTGTGCGAAAAACTTTATTTTTCTTTCCTCTCGCGTAAGTTTGACATGTTGGGTCATGTAGGCTATTCCCCATAGGGGAATCCTATATATATAATCCTATATATGAACCAACTGCTCAACAACTGTGCAAGTGCTTGAGAGGGTGGCATTGTTAGTTCCATTTTCAAATGCTTAGGTAGCATTGTATGTGCGTTATGTTTCATACATTTCCCTCAGTGTGCCTCACGTTTAGCCAACAATAGTTTTTAATAAATAATTAAAATACGTAATTAAAAAGATCTGTACACATATGGACTTTTCATTTATAATTAAAGATGTAGGACCCTACAATATGCAATGGTCTTAGTCAACGTAGAGCACAAAATTTGTTATTTAAGAAATACAATGGCTTAGAATAAAGTAATTTTTGTTTTGTATATAATGCTTTTATATAGAGTGAACAAAAAACGAAGCACATGCAAGCGGACAAATATTTCAAGGAAAACGCATCGAATCAAAAATCTAAAAAATTCACAAGAGGTTTATTTTCAAAAGATGCTTCTAATGATTTAAAACCTCTTTGATAAAATAACAGGGGATAAATTAAAAATTCAAAGTGTGAATCTTTACTTTTTATTGCAGATTTGGATTCTCCAAAAATTTATCCCAATACAAACTACAGGTTTTTGCATTTTGGTTAACAGATGGCACTATAAAATCAAAATGAAAAAGGCAATTCACGTTGTTTAAAATAGAAATATATTGGGATATAAATATTAAAAATATTTTATCATTATTTTGAAGGATTAATCTCACTCAGACTACCAACACCACTCTCCTCCAATCACCTTAGCTTCTGGAATGAGTGATTTTCGGAGGTTATAGTAGTGTAGTACCGGATGCGTGTAAGTACCGGATGTGATATTTAACGTTTTATATCTGACATAAATAAAGCAGTCTCCTTCATTTTAGTCTATTTAGAAAAAGGTAATTTTATTTTATTTTAATACTTTCTGATTTTCAGTTTTAAATATGTTAGTTTATGTCAGATGAAAATCAAAATTTCGATTATTGTTAATCAAAGCAATACATTTTGTTTTCTTCAAAGAAATAGTTTGTAATTTTTATTGGCATCAGTCGTATCGCTTCGGGTGAAATATATACGATAAAACGAGACTGCTAGGGGTCGAAACTTAACTTTAATTAATAATTAACTTTAATCGCAGATGATGTTACGCGTGAGTACGCGAATCAACTTCGACACACATGCGCGGAGTCGCTTGCAGGTATCCTATTAAATCTGATCCGAAAATTGATTCATTATAATAAAAAGCAGAAGCTTTGAAGCCGTAATGTTAAATATCATGCACAACCATGTAATTAGACACAATTATGTGATTAGTTAAAAGTACCCAATTGACAAGAGAAATTTTAATTGGCAGCAAAATTTTAATATTAATTATGTTATCAACGATCAGAAAACGATTGACACTTGTATAATCATTCGTCACAAAGCTTCAATTCAATTTTGAACACTAACTAGTAAGAAAGTAGTTGACATTTTAAAATTAGCGATGATCTTTTCTTTTTTTTTTTTGTTAATATAGCTTCTACTGTTCAAAACATGTTTTAACTTGCATCTTTCATCATGCGTGGAACTCCAGTATAAATAATTAAGTGATTTAGCTAGTCGAAAAATATTTAAAATTTTGATTACAAGATTCCACTATCACAGAAACAAATGTTTAATAAAAGTGTAATTTAATAAGAATGTGGTAATAAAACTATATTCTAATAAATCACAATTTGAAATTAGTCATAAAAATGATTTGCAGTATAGAGCAAACACTAAGTTCCTAGAATGCCAGTAATAATTACAATTTACTTTAAAAGTTTATTAAAGTATTGTGAGCATGAATCACGCTTAACTTTATAGTTTCCACAATGTAGCACATTTGATCAAATAATCTATCACTTTGGAGTTTTTTCCTCGTTTTGAAACAAGATTAATTTGTCGCCATAATTCCCATCTCCAGATCCCATCAATGTGGTTGTCGCCATTTACCATGCCTCCTTACGTTGAAATGTTTTCTTGCTCGAGATATTTCACATGGAAAAAAGGAGCAAAGATGGCATTGCTATTGTTCTGAAAAATAATGTCCCCTGTTATGTGAAGCGGCAACTGTCACCGAATCGAATGAATAATTGAAACCATTTTTTACGTTTTTCTTTCTTTAATCGCAATCGCACTTCATAATTGACGATCGACTTGAGAAGTTGCCTTGTAATGGATAAATTGAGATTGCATTTTCCTTATTTCTTACAGGCAAACACATATTTTTCAAAATGCGTTAGCACAATGAAACAAATTCATTGAAATAATAACCTTTTTATAACATACACTCAAAAATTGTAAATTTCGCCTTTTTTGAGTTCAAATTACTTTATTTTAGCTAAATTTAATTATTATTTGTTTTCTTTCAAAATGAATGACTGGACAAATATTACACAGATACTTTTTCTCCAATGTGGTTTGCAAAAATTTCAAATTGTTTTTTGGTACTACTTGACTTCCACGGCGACCACTGTTAACACGGTGCAAAAATAACGACAAGCTAGAATCATTCGCATTTAGTTTGTGGCTTCCATATATCCGCCATTGCTTTCAATATTTAATCAAAAGGCTTGTCTTTCCCTTAGGATTTTCGCCGCATGGATTCCGCAAGATAAGTCTCTAGTAGATGACGAGCTGTCACCTACTAGAGATAATTATTATTATTATTCTAGAGAAAACTATTATTCGACTTTAATTACAATTATTATTCTTATTTTCAGTATTATTTTCAAAATTTCTTTTTATTATTATTATTACTTTTAATACCGTTTCCATTAATTATTTTTTCTATTATCATTATTATTATTATCATTATTATTATCATTATTATCATTATCATTATTATCATTATTATCATCATTATTATCATTATTATCATTATTATTATTATCATTGTCATTATCATTATTATTATTATTATTATTAATATTATTGCAATAACAACAAATTTTTAATTTGAAAAAATTTCATTATTCAATTAGCGTTTACTAATAAATGCTTTTTTTAAAATAGGGAACCTAAAAGAGTTTCATGTTTGATAAGATATTTCACTGAATATAAAGTATAATTTAATATGATATTTAATATAATTTAGAGACAATCTAGAAATCGTAGAGGCTTTGATATCATTTGTTAGGTTTGCTTTTCGTGGAAATTAGCATTTTCATATCTCCAAAAAAATAATAACAGTATCGGAAACATTACATTCTTACAGCCTAGTGGTACTAGAGACTTATGTTTTTTCTTCGTGTTCAACTAAAATATTAAATTTAAATTAAACCTTTGAATAATCGACAGTAACTAAACAAATTTCAAAAGGTCTGCATTTTTTAATATAAACACGTTATGTAATATATTAAAGTATCATAGCATTTATTAATATTACACAATATTTTTTTTTCCATAAGGAGAATTTCAATACACTTTAATACTTAAAGAGAGTCTTAATACACTGTAAAATAGTAAACTGAGTGCTTAATATATTTTCGAAAAAATATTAAAATTGATTTTTCAATCATAGTTTTGAGTAATGGAATTTTATGTTAGATTTATAAGAAGAAATGCTTATTTTGAAATTATTTTTTAAGCCATTTTAATAATATTTTACACTTTATTCATCTTAAAAATGAAAAAAAAAAGAGATTACTCATTCGTCCCATGACATTAAAGTTACATGCAATGAATCCTTATTACTTTTCTTTTACTGTCTTAATGGAAGTTAAATAATGAATCTAGTAGGAAAATGACCCGTTGGAATGTTTTTGTTGGAGAAAAGGAGCTTTAGTATCATTTGTATTTAAATAATTCGCTTGAAAGCAATGACATATAAATACAAATATTGTAATAATATACTAAATCTAAATATAATTGCACATGTTTAATGACCTTAGATGCTGGAAGTATTTTTTCAATCCATGATAAAATTAAATAATTATATGATTGACGAATACTTTATATATATATATCAGTGACAAAAAATCTCCAGGCAATTCAAGTTTTGTTGGTTGGTTGGTTGGTTTCGTATGCCTGTTTAGACAGAGGGGTGCGATTGTTCTTGTTCTCCAGTGGCGCCATCCTAGGCCAATAATTCAACTTCTACCACACCCATTCGTCGCACCCGTTTATAGGGCGGACCCATTCATTCATCCACAGATCGTAATTTTGACCTGAATCAGAGAACGGTCGATCTCCAATCCAGCACCCCCAGAGGTATTAATTTGTTATGGGAACATGGAGGACTTTTGCGACTCGAGAAATATGGTCCCAATAGTTTAGGTTTCAGTTAGGTCAATGGTTTATAGTTTAGAGCGGTTCAAAGTTTATATATCTTAACGTTAATTTTACTTTTTTACAAATTTCGCTATATCTCAACTTCTTAAGTGGATTGAAAACTTTTTGCCCACAGTTAAAAAATTCGTTTATTTAAAGATATATTTCAATCATAAAATAACTTTTTGTAACAATTCATTATTTTTTATTATTTCATTTAATAATAATAAGAAATTGAATTGTAAGGTATGCAGCTTACAATTCAATGAATCGTAATAATTAACGAATGCATCATTTTAACGAATGCAATTTTACATTGCAAAATGCAAAATTGAAATCGACCTAACAGTTTCTGAAAAGTCGACTGTTAAATATCTTTAAAATTCGATTTCATCATCAACTATTTGACCGATTGCAGCTACCCCTCTTATTTCAAGGGTCAGAAATCTTAATTCATCGTAAGAAACGCATGTTTATTTAGAAAAAGTAAGTTTTGTGTCTGATTTCATAATTTAAAATATCGTCTGTACTAATTACTTAGAATATTTCCGGTCACCCCCTCAAACCATTAAGATTGAGTCTTAGATATTAAAGACTCGATCATTAGATCAAAAGTTGTTTAAGGTGGTCTGTTTTCTTATATGTACTCATTGAAGGTAAAAAAAAAATTGCCATATTAGTATACAGTATAAACTCGTTTTTCAAGTATTAGCTTCTAAACTTCATTTTTATGCCAATCATAAAATGCAATTGATCAAATGCAAATCATAAAGTACAATTGAATGTAGTTTGAAAAAAAAATATCAAACTAGATTCATTATTTAACAAGTTAAACGTACGAAATTAAATTTAAAATTGTAAAGTCTTAAAATATTCCAATTAATGTGATACCTTTTTCAACAAATAAACATAATTAAAAGTCATTAAAGGAAATAACTCTCCTTTATGGTCCTCATCTATTCTAATCTCTGACAGATCTCTTTTTAAGTCCACCCCACCGCGATGAGGGGTATTAATTTCCACATTCCAACTGCGCCCAAATTGCTGGCATAACGCACAAAAGCTCCTTTCCATCTAGTTGATAATTATCCACACCTGAAGCAGTAGAAACTATTTCCTTACTTCTGGAAACAATACGCAGACGAGGAACTCATATTTCAAGCCCCGATGAGGCATAAAATGTATTCAAAAGGCTCATTTACCCCGAGATCTTCATCTCTAATTGTTTCCGAAATCTTTCCATTAAACATTGCAGAGTTATTCTCCCTGTTATTTTTAAGAATATCTTCTGAAAGATGATAGAGGATTAAAAATTAACTTAGAAAAGTCACTACGTTTTCGCCGGAGCCAAGAATTGTCTCAAAGGCTAGAAAGTTGAAAAATCATTTTCCATTGCTCGCTGACTTAGATTTGTCCTCTTTCAATTTATCTGTCACAACTGAAGGATTAATCGGGTCCTCTTGAGAGCGGGTCTTTACTTAAATCTTGTTCTTTTATAGAAATTCAAAATGGCTTTTGGAGTACTTCGGGCGGGATTATTTTTAAGCGCTCTTCATTGTGGGAGGAACTTTTCGCTTTTCTGTGAGTTGTTATTTTCCGTTTGGGAATCATAACAATTCTTTAGTACGACACAGAATTAAAATGGACTGCTTAAAGTTTGTTGAATTAACTGAGTGTATTGATAGTTTTGTTTAAATTTTTTTTGTTACATAAAAGTTTCAATTTTTATTGCAAAGTATTGCTGAATTTTCCAGACACATTTTTGCCTTAAGATGTTAACAAAGAAAGCTATAAATATTAATTTTTCATGCAAATATCGCATTTTTCAAACTTTTTGATCAAAAACGACTAACATTTAATTTTAGAAAGTGGAAAGAGAGGAAAATATACGGATTTTTGCATATTTTTAAGGAAACCAACAATTTTTTTCATACCAATTTTAAAAAAAATTTTTTTTTGAAAAGTTCGTCAATATATAGCGTTATTGACTGAAAAAATGCAAAAGCATGTTTTCTAATGCCTGTCAGTTTCTTCCAATTAAACTATTTGCAAAGGCACTTAATAATTTAGTCCTCAGACTGCCCTACATTGTTGTTGCAAACGATTCTTATTTTAAAAACAATGTTTAATATTTTTTATCATGTAACTAAATTAAAAAAGAATAAATGAAATTAGAACCTAATTCTCTGTACAAATTGTCCATACATATTTCCTCCAGTTTTCTTTATTTGGTTTTTCAAAATAACAGTTACTTTCATGTCTGCCTGTGGTAAGTGTGTAATATCTGCTTAAAAAGTCTGATATTTTTTTAAATTTCTTTACTCTAAATATATATAAAGCATTTACTTTTAAATAAATTCTATTCATATTCTTTTCTTCTTAATTCAACTCCTAATTCAGTTTTTTTCTGGCCCTTAGACTATTTTTTAACTTCCGAAATATTTGAAAGATTCTAATCTAAACTTTTTTATTAACATTTCACAGATTTCTTGTCATTTTCTTATAAAAAAATTTAAGATTAATATTTCAGATAAAAATATGTTAATTTTAAGTTCTCTTCTTCAATTTATTCAACAACGTTAAGCAGAAATTGCTCTACCATTAAATCCTTTTAAAGGTTTGATTTCTCTAAATAAAAATGGTTTCCTTAGCGTCGATATGCTTACTGTAGAAAAGAGAAATAACTACAGTTGTTTTACATTTTCCTTTGGATTATTCTTTAGCTTTTACTTTACTTTTACGTGAGATATATATGTAGACTTTGCATTTTGTTCCATTAATTTGCATATTGAGTAGATTGTTCAAAAGTATTATCGAGAAATACGAATCGGGACTGAAATCGAAATACATACTTATCAAATAATTTCAAAGGTGCATTTGAAAACCAATTCGATCCCTTAATTTTATTTTCCTCCTGGAAAAGTGCTGGGCCAATTTCCAGATAAAAACAACTATTTTTTTTTTAACAGATTAGAGATTTCTAGAAAATAGCAGATCAGTTTGACATGCACTTATTTGTATTTTTCATTATGCGATAACAGAGGACACTGTAATTACGAAACGGAAATGAGGTACAAGTTGATTAAAATGAAGGTCTCTCAAAAAATATGAGTTGAATCAAAAATGAAATTATGTTTTGAATACCCCAACACCTAGCCCGATGTATATTTCTACAGTTATTGAGCCGTTTCCATACATTTTGAAGAGCCAGTACAATCAATAAACTAATAAACCCACCAAAATAGTCAGATTTTCCCCTAAATTAGCAAAACACGCTAATGTCTGGCAATCTAGAGATGAACTCTCGGTGATATAGTCTTTATTGAGGATACGAGCTTACAGGGGTTGGACAAAATAAAGGAAGCACTTATATACTAACACATTTTTTGATCTATCTCAAAAAACGCTTAAAGAATCGTTTTATAAATTTATAAGTGTTCTCATACTTATCAATGAAGTTTAAAGGTTTTAGAGGTTTGAGTTTTCGACAATAAATTACAAACGGAAAATTGGATTTTGAGCACCCTATGCCAAAAGTTGTAGAAAAAAATTTGCAGCCAGCAACAATTATTTTTATTATAATGTGCAATAATTACACAAATTTTTGTACTTCTTGCTTAAATATTTATGGAAATATGGACATTTTTATACAAAGCAAATTTTTTTTGTCTTTTTTCTCTGCAATATCTTTAAAAATATTCAGTAAAAATTAAACGAAATTTTTTTAGCAATTTAAAATTAATCACAAAATTATTGATTTAACAATTGAGAAAAAATTGCCTAAAGTGATGAAGCAAGAAATGAGCAATTAAAGTAGTTCTTTTATACTGCCCATGCACGGAAACATTTTAAATATATTCTTTTCTCTTTTTTTAAGTAGTTTTCGTAACTTTTAAAAGAAAACTCAAACTCAAACGGGGTTTTCCGCAAATTTTATTTTCTACTATTCATTATACTATTTCTACTATTAATTTTACTGCAAAATTTTATACCGTATACTTTACAGTAATAATTATCTAAGTACAGTTATTCGGTGATTTTAAAATAAATATTTTTGCAAGAACTATGGTATATCAGATTTTTTGTTCCGTAAAACTTTATAGTGAAAATAGATTTCACGGTGAAAAAGAACCAGCAACCTTGGTGCCAGTACATTTTACAGTAAATTCCTGGTGTCTGCGTAGAAAAGTTCGTTTTACTGTGGCCACTCTCTAATGTCCTCTTGTTTTTAAGATATCCTTATTTGTTGCCTATTAAAGTTACAAAAATTGTTCGTAGCTCAATTTATTGTAAATTTATTAAAGATTCATTCCCTAACAAACAATAAGGATTTCATTCAATAGTAGCATTGTTCTGTTTCATTTCGATAAACTCTGTTCTCGGGGTAAAACCAGGAACTCCCTTGATGTGGGTCTATGTTGGGCCCATGAAAACTGCAGTACAGCGGAAGAAGAAGAAAACTACATCCATGGCTGAACAAAGGTATTACGGAACCAATGACAAGTTTTTTTTCCAGCCCTTTCTTTAAAGCACAAAAGACCTTTTTTTAATATTTTGTGGAAATTTTTACTACTCTTTATACAAAATCGTAGTTTTTTTATAGGAATAAGTAAATAGTCTGCAATTTTCTTTTAAAAAATAAACTCATTAATAAGCACTATAGTTTCATCAGGAATCTAGGTTGAGCTCTCAGCAGTCCCTAGACCCCGGTCAATTGTTCTTCTCCTTTTCCTTCTTCATTACGACCTTCACCGGATCGCATGTAAATTACATGCATAATTTTCTTAAATTACTCTTCTTCTTTCCCTTCTTCAGTAAGACCTAGACTACATCACGTGTAACTTACATGCATAATTTTCTTAAATTGCTCTTCGCCTTTCCCTTCTTCAGTACGACCTTGACTATATCACTTGTAAATTACATGCATAATTTTCTGAAATTGCTCTTCTCCTTTCCTTTCTTCAGTACGACCTAGACTACATCACATGTAAATTACATGCATAATTTTCTTAAATTGCTCTTCTCATTTCCCTTCTTTAGCACTACCTTAACTGCATCACATGTAAATAGCGTGCATAATTTTCTTAAATTGCCCTTCTCTTTTCCCTTCTTTACTACGACCTAGACTACATCACATGTAAATTACATGCATAATTTTCTTAAATTGTCACATAAAATAGAAGCATCTGCCACTTCTTAACTGAAATTACGGTGTTTTTAAATTTCTCATAGAGTTAACATGTGCACCCAGTTTTATCCAACTTATATTGGCAATAGACCGGTTGATTTGACATTTCTATAAAAATATTATTTATTAAAAATAGTATTTCATTGACTTTTCAGGAATCTGGACTTCTCGGTCGAAAAGAATAGCGCCATCAGGTTTTCGAATCTTAGTTTCCCGGTATTACATCACTTTTTCTTAGATATTAAAAAATTTCAATACGGAACACCCTGTATAGTTATAGGCTTTTTAATTGTTGAATTTAACTAGAATGCATACAATATCCATAACAAGATTTATGATTCAGAAGAGGATTTAAAATAGCAATCGACCACAATATGTCGCAGATTCTTTAAAGTAGCTTCTTTCTTTCTTTCGTTTTTTCCTTAGATATTCATTTGCGATCTTTAAAATGTATAAATGTTTGACTTCATTTTCTATGATTATAAAAAGTGAATGTTAAAGTTAGTCATTATAGAACACCCTTTCAAGTTCCAGCGCTATCGAATTGTAGGAGTTTATTATAAGATACACCACCCTACAATAATGGAGGAGACACTTTCAGTTTTTGACATTTCTTTTAAAATTTCTCATGAAATACTCCATATTTCTCGTAAATAATCGTATTTGGCAACTAATAAGATATCTAATTTGAATATAAGTATTTAAAAAGTTTCAATCAATTTTCGAAGTAGTTTTTGTACTTTTTAGAAGACAGTTCAAAACGATAACGGTTTTTTCACAGATTTTATTTTGTGCTATTAAACAAGATTTATTAAAAATGAGACGGTCATTTTTGAAGATCATCTCCCATAAAAGTATGTTTTCTTTCCTTATACTATCTCATTTTGGTTTTCAGACAATTACTGTAAGGTATAATCATTTGTTATTAAATTTTGTTATGATGCAAAATAAAAAATTAAAAAAAACCTTATCGCGTTGAGCTTTATTTTAAAAAGTACAAAAATTCTTAGAAAATTGTTTGACACTTTTTTTAGTTTTTAAGATATTCAAATCAAACTTTTTTCATTAGTTACCAAATGCAACACTACAAAATTAAGAAGAGAAAAAAATTTAAATTTTTACTGCGCATGCGAGGTATGAAAGAACTACTTTAGTTACTTATGTATTGCACAGTTTTCAACACTTTCCTTTCAAATTTTAAGCAAAACTTTTTTCATTAATTTTAAATTTCTCGGTAGATTTTGTTTAATATTCTTGAATATTTTAAAAATTACAGCGGAAAAAATTATAAAAACCGCAAGACAGAAAATTAGTTACTTAATAAAATTTTCATATTTAAGCTAGATTTACGAAATTTTATGCAATTATTACATATAGTTACTGAAATAAGTGTCAAAAGTTAAAAATGTTCTTCCACATTTTTTGGCGTAGAGTGTTATAAAACTCTTTTCTTTTTGTAATTTATTGTCAGTCCCTCAAACCTCTAAAAACTTTAAGTTTTATTAATAAGTATGAGAATAGCATGAAGTATTATGAAATAGCATGAACTTCTAAAGTTATAAAAAGATTCCTTTAGCATTTCTTGAGAAATATGAAAAAATGTAATAGCATAGAAAATTTTACATTATTTTGTCCACCCCCTGTATCCTCTGAACTACAAGATAATTGTTTGTATAGATTCCATCTTAATTTAATCTTAATTTTTACATGGATGAAAAAAAACTTTAGCAGAAAGGAAGAAGGTTCTAAGAAAAGCTCTGGCCCACAAAGGGATGTCATGCCAATAGAAGAAAGAAACTTGTTTTAAGTCTGAATACATTTGCAGAGCATTTCGAAATTCGTCTTATACAAATTTAAACACAAAGAAATCAAAACTCCAATTTACATATCACATTATTCCAATTTTTATATCAGCACAGTATATAGAAGAGAATAATGCAGTGAGAATCTGGTTTTTATTAAATATATTATTGATGAACTCTAGAAATTGAAATTACAGAATTTAAAATTCATTATTCAAACATTCATTCTCTCATTATCACAACATTAGAATGTTACTTTGCATAAAAAAGAAGTGTAATCATTTAACTATCTTAATTTCTTAATTATACATCTAGATGTATCCGAAAAACTGTCGTTTTTTTTCTTCAAAAAATCAAAATATTCATGCCGAAAAAAAATTTTATTTAAGCAGTTCACTGAAAAAATTTGCTTACTTCTTAAAGGAAAAAGAAGAAAAAATGCATAATATTTTTTTTAAAAAAATCCTTTGATAATATAAATTTTTAGTAAATCAATTTGTCGTTTAGATAGGTTATTTTTCATTATTTGTTAAATTTATTATAACTGTAGAAGAAAATGGCAGCGCCAAATGTTTTGATACTTAAATTTAAGATGTTTAAAAAAAAAGATAATTTCATACAAAATTTGTATTGATGTTATTTTATATTCTAAATTTAACATTTTGAAAATTTTAGCCTAAAATTGGCTTTATGTTTGTGTTTTTATAAACTAATTAAAATTTAGTATTTTACCCCCGTCTCCTTCAAACAAATACCTTTCAGTCGAATTTGGTGATGCCTGAATATTTATCCTTCTGTCTAAAATTATTTTTTGTAAATATGTGACCACTGCATCAACTTTTTTATTGAATTGAAAATATGTGATTAAAAATAAGAAGATTTACATGATGCATCATATTATACATAAATTCCCCAAACTAAATCTGAAAGGAATTATATACACTCCTCAAAAGTGAAATTGCAACACCAAGAAATAATGCACGTAGCGTCGCTACGTGCATTATTTCTTGGTGTTGCAATTTCACTTTTGAGGAGTGTAGATAAGTATTTGAGTGAGGCAAAACAGCACGAATAAAGAACAAATAAAGGTACAGCTTTATTCATGCTGTCTTGCTTAACTCATACGAAACAAAAAGCATACCCTATCTTCAATAAGCATTTATTCTAAAGTAGCTCACTGGATTCTATCCCTTTTTTCTTCTTTTTTTGGAAAAAACTTTGAAAATTCATAAAATACTGTTTTTAAAAACAAAATAAGGGCAAATTAGAGCATAAAACTACAAATTGTTTATGTTCCGCTTACAACTCTACAACTTATTGTAAAGCACAAATATCAACAAAAAAATTTCAGATCAATAACATGGTAACCCATATTTTAGATTAAAATCTATTCAAAATCCCAAATATGCAATCAAATAAAAATAAATATATTATTAAATATTGATTTTTTAAATGAAAAATTCAATGCTTTAAAGCTTGATAAATGAAAATTCTAAGCTTAAAACTTTAAAACTAAAGTTTGATAAAAATATTAAAAACATCACACTTGAAACTTTACTTCTTTATATTACAATAAATAAAATTAATATATATAGCAATATATAAAATTTACATACAAATTTTCAAAAAATTCTATAATAAACCTTTTTGTAAAATGTGTTAGCGTGAAGAAATTTTCTCAAAACCATTTTTTTTTCAGAAAATAAAAAAAAAGGATCTGACAGTGAATAAAACAAAAAAAATTAATGATTCCAAAATAAACTACTGAATGTGAATTATATTTATTTTAAATACATATTTTATTCAAATAAAAAAGATAAAAACACTTTAAGCATAACAAAAAGCATTATAGTTTTGTTATAGGGAGTTACTTCTAGTTGCATTGGTCAGCAAGCGATAAAACAACTATTTTATTTTTGAAAATCGGAGAAGAAAAATTCTAAAGGATTTTGGAAAAACTAATGAACTAATGAATTTCAAAAACAAAATCGAAATTTTCGTCGACATTTCTGATTTTTACTAAGTCGGATTCCTTAAATTAAATCTGATTACCAAGCCTCGATTCAGAAAAATCTTTTTAACGAAGTCCATCAGTTTAAATTAAATCTTGTACAAGCAATATCAATAGGTCAATCAATTTAAATTAAATCTTGTACAAGCAACATCAATAGGTCAATCAGTTTAAATTAAATCTTGTAATATCAATAGGTCAATCAGTTTAAATTAAATCTTGTACAAGCAATATCAATAGGTCAATCAGTTTAAATTAAATCTTATACAAGCAATATAAATAGGTCAATCAGTTTAAATTAAATCTTGTACAAACAACATCAATAGGTCAATCAGTTTAAATTAAATCTTGTACAAGCAACATCAATAGGTCAATCAGTTTAAATTAAATCTTGTGCAAGCAACATCAATAGGTCAATCAGTTTAAATTAAATCTTATACAAGCAATATAAATAGGTTGTGTTGCGTTTTAACCCACAAGCTATATAGTGCTAACAAAGCTGTTTCTCGAAAGTTGTGACTTTCGCCACAACATTGTCACTAGACTACTAAAACTAATGCCTCAAGTGAAGAAGACATCATCTTGTACGTAATGGGTGCTGAAACTATCTTTATTTTTCATAGGTTGGTTTAAAAAGAAGCTAAAGATGTAATGTGCCTCTTAAAGTACAACGTAGTTAAATAAAATAGAACATAAACTCAAGTTTAGTTTACTGGCCTTTGCATAGTTCTGCAGTTTTGCCTTAAACTTAAAGCATTTAACGAGTAAGTAGTTTTGGGAGCTTAAGTATTATTTTTGGAACTTAAGAGACTTAAACTTTCATCAAAATATCATCAAAATATTGCCTCAGCTTTCTTTCTTTGTTGTTTTACAACAGGTTTCGAAAGCAAACGTCTTAAAAATTTATAATAAAAAAATTTATTACGATAGCGATCAGGTACCTAGCAGTACCAATTGCAACCCTCAAGGATTCACAATGATCTGTATTTTTATACTTTATGAATTAAAAAATATATTGTGGGGACAAGGCCATGAATTAATTTTACCATGAATTAATTCATTTTAAGTACAACCTTAATTTTTTGCCATTCTCCCAAAATCCCGGTAATCATTTTTGTGTATATAAAGTGGGTACAACGTACCATACAAGCTGTATGGCATACGGTTATACAATCTGCCATTTGGTATTTATGTTATTTTTAATCCTATAATTTTATTTAAAAAAGTTAAAGTAAAACTAGTAACATTTGACTATACGCAGAGTTAATAAAAGAAATCTTTCAGTTTAATTTGTTTAACAATTGATCATCTTGTTGGATGCAAATCTTTATCAAAATCTAAATATTCAAAATATCCATTATAAAAAAAATATGAAAATTTCTTCTTTTGCTTTCAAGGCACAATAGCCTGTTAAGGATCAAGGCTCTGTCTCAAGTAGTTTTTACCATCTGGTCCTATCCCAAGCAAGGCTCTTCCAGTTTCTCTTATTTACTATACGAAAGTCCTTCTGCTCCGAGTCAAACCAACTAATTGGCGGTCTTCTTCGCTTTCAGTTTTTCCCGAAATGAATAAAAGTGAGCTTTTTTACTGGATTTGTATTGTTAGATCATAATAGATGTCAGAGCCATCGTAGTCTTTTGCATTTTATAACTTTAACAATACCAGGTTGCTTCTTAAATAAGCAAGGATGGCCAGCTATTATTCTCCTGGATTGCACCAAATATGATTAAGATTTTCTATTCAAAGGTCAATGATTTATTTTCATGTAAATTTTTTATTATCTAGCATTCACTTTTATAAAGCAGAATAGACCAAATTATATTAAAACAATAAAAAAAAACTATAACAACTTTGCACCCGACAGTCGTTTTAAACTTTTATATCAATCTACTCTATATAGTGCTATACTCTGTCCGTTGAAAAATTACGAATTATTTGAAGATAAATTAATAAATAAATGCTTTAAAAAAGTCCCAAACTTATTTCTTAAACATATTAAAAATCTCTAAAGGAAAAAGGTGTAATTAAAAAAAAACATAGATCAAGTAGCCTTTTCAGATAGGATTTAAATATTGGAACAAACCAAACTAGATATGAACCGTTAACTCAATAAATCCATGGCAAAAATTATTCGAAACCATTATTTTAATTACCATCCAGGGATTCATTAGCCTTTATTTTATTATCATTATTTCAGTTTTTTTTAGTTTTTGCACTTCCGCTAAAATTCACATTTTGGACTTAATATGCAAATATGACCTTCCGCTAAAGCTTCGCGAGTCGAAAAGGAAATTAAGAAGAGGAAAATTCGCTGGAATATTAACTTAGAAATAAACTAGTTTTTTTTTTCGGCGTTCTTAATTACCAGCTCTGTAATGAACGATGAGTGTAAAATTAATAACTAAAAAAAATAATTTTCTCTTAATATTAAAAACTGGATCGACGAAAGGAGCCTTTAGGTATTAAATGGATAAACAAAATATTATTTTGGATTATAAAACGAAGAATCTAATTAACCGTGATTCTAAAATTGATATTATGAACAGTAGTTTTACAAAAATAAATAAAATGGTTGGAATTTTTTACTTTTTTTAAGAGATGAAGGTATTAAATAGGGTTTGGTTATTATCTTTTATTTAAGTATCTTTAGTTTTGCTGATGAAAAAACTTTACTTTTGATTCCTTGCTGTTAATTAGACAATTAGCTGTTTGGAAGCAGATTCTTAATTAACGAATGTAATTGCCGTATCTTCTCTCACAATAATTGGGTAATTATTGTTTTCTCGTGTTTAAAATATTTTTTTTCTGTTTAGTACATATTTTTGATTTATCTATCTAGCATATTCAGTACTATTTACTCTTCCATGAGTGAAACAGCTCCTAGCAATTTCAGTAAAACTTTTTTCTTTCTCTAATGATTTTTTTAGGCTTCGTAAAACATAATTATGGAATGTTTTATCTTTATAAGAAGCTCAGAGCTGCATACAGATACTCAGAGTATCTGAAGAAATCCTAAATTCGAATTTAAGAAATGATAAATGCGAAATTCTGTCTTGAAATACGATATAAAAATAATGTATTAGTATCAGTTTCCTATATGGGATTACTTTGTTATTTGAATTTTAAAAAACATTGAAAAATCTTGAGATGTGACATAAATTTGGGTAAAAATATTATAAAAGCCTAATTTTGTTTATTTGGAATGCAAAATAAATTTGCGTTCTAAAATCAATTCAAGCCAATTGCAAAATAAATTTGCTTTCTAATTGCGTTTAAAGCTTTTTTTGTTTCGAAAACTCAAAATAAATTTGCTTTCAAATAACATGCGAGTGGCATTTTTTTACAGAATGTAAAATAAACATGCGTTTAAATAACAGAAATTGTTATTTTTTACAGAACGCACTGAATTTGCTATTTAATAACATCAAAGTATAATTTCGTGCTCGAAATGAAAAATAAATTCGCGTTTAAATAATATCAAAAGGCCACCTTTTAGAAGAATGCGAAATAAATATGAGTTTTAATAAAAGCGTCCTTTTTTACTGTCGCATAGCAAAATAGATTTATATTCCAATAATATTGAAAACCAATTTTTTTTTCAGTATTCAAATAATATAATATATTAAAATATTTTTAAGCCATCATTTTATTTATTTGTTTTGGTACGCAAAATAGTTTTACGAATAAAATGTATGAAAGCCCAGTATCTACTGAATTTCAAAATGAATTTATATAAAAAAAAATAGTAAAACCTCATTTTCTTACTCTCAATAGTTTTGCAGAACAAGTCTGATATCAATGTCTGACAAGTCTAATAGCTGATTTATCATAAAATTAAGAAATAAACAAGTTTTTTTAAATGCTTATATAAGGCATTCCCTATAAAAAAATATAATCTAATTTCGGAATAACTTAATTGTAGAATCTTCGGTAATAATTTTATTTTAAGAATGCGTATAAATAGCTTAGCACAAAATGAATTTGTGAAAACAGCATTTCACCTGTGTTTGTTTGCAATTCTAAATTAAAAGTTAAAAATACAGATAATACTGATAAATTTTACATTAATAAAATAACATTAAAAATGTAACATGAATGAAATAAGTCTGCATACATTTCACACGGAAGAAAAAAAATAGAAAATTAAACCATATACGTTTTACATAGTGAGAAAAAGAAGAATATATAAAATATTAACCAGCATAAATTCTTCAGAGTAAAGAAATGAAAGAATAAAAGAAAAATTAACCCACATACGCTTTGCAGGGAGAAAAAGAAATAAAAAATTAACCCACATATGTTTTACCCGGTGAGAAAAAAAATAAATAAAAAAAGCAACCAGCATATGCTTTGCGCGAAGAGCGAAAGAAATTAAAGTTGTGAAGAATATGTGATTCTAGGAAACGTTTTTTAATGTTTATAAACAACTTAATTACTGAATGAATTTGTGAAAACAAAAGTCCAAGTGTTTGCTTGTACTGCCTAATTTAGAATTAAATGCGTGAGATGAAGAAATTTTTGATATATTTATATCACTACAGCTAATGTTGATAAGTTAACTCGTATACATTTTACACAGAGAAAATAAAAAGGGAAAACCAGAAGACAATGTAACTTGAATTCTTCAGTATGGTTTTCAAAAGCAATAACAGCATTCTACGGATTCGTCTGAAAATTCGAAAATTTGTACCTAGCTCTTGTATATTGTCCTAACTTGTCTTGTAACTAAGGTAATGTCCCTTGAGACAACCCAAGAAAAAAAATTAAAATCCACTTAACTTGTAAATGATAGTATCATTTAATGTTGTTCTACCTGAAATGTGCGTCTGAATCTATGCAAAAAAAATAATAATTACTTCTTTTGAATGCCCAATAATTAAATAAAATATTTTTAACAATTTTAATTAACATGCAAATTCAAGTAATGTTTTTTAATTTAAAACGAAGACATCATTAAATATTTTACTAGCATAGGTCTCCAAGGTCTCAGTTAATATTCAGTTTATTCAGTTAATATTCAGTTAATATTTCAAACATTAACCCTTTTCTTTTTAATTTTGTATGAGAGACTGGTTTGTATGAGCGATTTTTTTTAAAATGATCATAAGATAAAAGTATGAAATTTCTATTAAAATATGAAATTTCTATTAAAATTTCTATTAAATTACGCGTTATGTTTTAATTAAAATAAAATCATTGACTTAAAATATGTGTAAACAATAACTTAAAAATAATAAGATTAAAAACAATAATTAAAACAAATAATTTAAGTTACAAAGTCCATGAAATACTTACTAGTTAAAGTCAGAACAAATCAAGAAAAATTAAAATTTCGAAAGAAAAATGCATATGTTTAAATACTATAATGGAATATATTCTTACTATGAAATATGTTTAAATACTACTATGGTTTTAAAAAAACATATGACACTCTACGAAGCATTTACTTATTAAAAACGAAGTCTTCCAAGGATCCCTATTGATTATTTAAAATCTCAAATAAGATGATCTAAAAAATTTTAAGTACTCGTATAATTTTAAAAAAATTTAATGTAACATCTACAGTTTCTTTGATGCATTTACTAATGAAAATCAAAATGAGTTAAGAAGAATTTAAAATTCTAAAGAATAAGAGTAGGTAAATCAAGCGAATATCATATTTTTACGCACAAGACTTGTTAGTCCTTAAAAATTTATTTCATTTTTCCGCAGAAAAAGGGAAAATAGTAAACGCCAAAATGAGAAACAACGCTTTTTGGCAGATTGTGTTGTTACATTTTCTCCAAGGGCCTTTTAAAATCAGCTTATACATATAAGGGAAGCACTTTGAAAGTTTTTTATACTTCAAAAATAAGTCTATAAAATTTTTCGTTTTCCTGAGACTTGAAGAAGAAAAAAAATGTCTCACAATATGGCTTTATCGAGAAAAAGAACTCGTTAAATACATTATGACTCTGAATGATTGAAGAAGAAAGATTTAAAGTTTCGTAAAAGATTTGGTGAAAAATCTCGTAAAATCCTCTTTAACTCTTGTTCAAGCCTTAAATGGCCGCAGTTATTTTTAGCGGGTTAGAAGAAAAATAGTGAGGCCTAAGCGTACTTTAAAAATCCCTTGAGCGAGAAAAACGAACGAGAAGTAGAAACAGACCGAGTAGAGGAAAAACACAGTTTGAGCCGAAAATCGTTTGAATCATTCAGTTTTGAACTGAAAGGAAGTCAAAATGCTAGAAAACAAAAGGATATTTTTGTTTAAAGAAATGTTCTGAAATAATGCTTAACGAAGTGGAAATAGCGCAAATAATATTTTGAACTACTCGAAGAGGTAACAAGTTTATAAAGTTTATATCAGTGTGTGTATCGCAATGTTATTTGCTGTTCAAAATATGTAGTTTAAATTGAATAAATGGATTCACTTTTTATTTGCGTCTTTCGCTTAATTTATGAAAGAGTAAAACTAAAAATTTATTTGATTAAATGGCTCACCCGTATTACTTAAATTTTCAATAACTTTTTTGTTACATGATTCTAGAATCAGTTGCGTCTTAATAAAGCATTGTCAATGTATTTCTATTATAATAAAAGTGCAAAATTTTCTTTTAATTATTAAAGAAGTTGATTATTATCACAAATATTTTTTTTAGGAATTCAATCAACTATTGAATCATGTGATTTTGACGTTAACTGTTTGGTTGCAATAGCAGTAATTCTTCTTGATCAAATTGGTCTCTATAAGCAATTCCGATTTAAAATTTGCTGGTAATTTAATTAATTTTTGTTTTTTGTTAAGCGATATATCTGACAGTCGATCAGCCGATCAGGTGGCCGAGTGGTTAGCGTGTCTGACTGCCGAGCCATTGGCCGCGTGTTCGAATCCTGCTCAGGGCATGGAAGTTCCTTTCTCTCTGTGTGTTCTATGTCCTTTCTCCTTTGTGTGAATGCGTACAGCCCTATAAACGGGTTTGTGATTGTGTGACGTGGGTGAAGATGCTCCACCGCCGTGGCTTCGCCATAGGTGCCCACTGGGTACCGAGGAAAGGGTAGCAGTTCTGGCATTCCTGTGCCCAATGGGACAATCCCCAAGTGCCAGCCATTAAAAAAAATATATCTGACAGTCAAGTATTTTCGAGCATCGTTTTTCGCATTTATAAATTTGTACTTACAACTCTAAAGGAAGTGATTATGCATAACAACGTGATTTAAATGAGATTTAATTGGATAGTTGAGAGCGACGTCACGCACATGTGTAGAACCTGACTTGCTTCAGACTCGAATAAGGTCACGATTTGCCTGCGATGACCTGACTTGCAGGTATCTAATTCTTACCTAAATTAAGTTGTCTTAAGTTACTGTTTAAAAAAATTACGTCTTTTTAATTCTTTTTCAAGTCGAAATTTTAATTTATGCAAGTTCAAGTGTAAGGAAATAAAACAAATGAGCGTAAAAATTAAACTAAAAAAAATACGCTAAATTTAAATAATGAATTTCTTTATGTTGGGTTATTACACGTACTTTGTGCAGATCACTTCAGTGATCACTTTAGTTGTTTGAAGGAATTAACATAAACTGCGGAGTGGGTGAAAAATAAGAAAGATGTCACTACGTTCGTACTACTGAACTACGCAGTGGGGAGACAATTAGGAATGATGCCACAGCGTTTGTACTACTAACGATCTGATTTATCGCTTACAGTAACCCGTGCAAGGGCCTTCTACTTTCTAGATGATTTGCTTGAAGCTTACCCAGCTTCAGAGCGATTTGTACCAGCCTATCTGAGCTGTTGTTGTTGTTAATTTACGTTGCACTGCACTAGAGCTGCACAATGGGCTATTGGCGACGGTCTGGGAAACATCCCGGAGGATGATCCGAAGACATGCCATCACAATTTTGATCCTCTGCGGAGGGGATGGCACCCCCGCTTCGGTAGCCCGACGACCTGGGCGCGCAGTCGAGCACTTTACGGTAGCACAGTTTAACGAGGACCAATACCGCACACCCTCGGTCCCTACGCAGACTGATCCAAGTGGTCACCCACCCACACACTGACCGCAGCCAGTGATGCTTGACTTCGGTGATCTGCTGGGAACCGTGTCTTAACGATCAGTCCACTGCGGGACAGTCTGTCTGAGAAGTAAAGGTAGTCTGTACGTAACACTGACCATATTACAACAATCATACCATTGGTGTTGAAATTGTGAAAATCTTAAGCTCCATGACTCTACTGACTTACACGGGGTTGTAGCGGAAATACTTTATTATTAGAAAATTTTATATTACTCACTGCAATCAGTTTCGTCTGAATAATCTCCACAGTCATTTTCGCCGTCACACCACCAGGATGTGATGATGCATTTCCCACTGTTGCACATAAACATGTCACGTGAACATGCAGCTGCATCTGGAACGAAAGAATAAAAATATTTTTATAGAATTTAAAAAAAAAATTTCGATTAAAGAAAACTTAGAAACAAGAATCATTCGAACTAGTGGTGGAAATTGAGGACTATAAATGGAAGCTGATCTAAGTAATAAAAAAAAAAGTAGAAAATCTTATTATTTTTTTTTTAGGAAAAATGTATTAAAGACCAAGCTGTACAAAGTGGAAAGCGTCCATAGTGCGAACTTCAATAATAATAGTTCAAAATTTTTCTGAAAGATCGCGCTGGTTGAATTTGAGATGCCCAGTAAAGTGGAAAAAGTCCTAATTGAAATCAAAGCTCATTGATAAGATGCCCGGCATTTCGTTCACGCGTGTTCTTTCTTGATGGTGACTGCGCTTTTACTGCTTCGGATGAACGTTTCCAGTGTTTGTTTGTTTTTTTGCTATAATGGCAGAATATCTTGTGAAAGTGAAGAGGATGGTGTTTAAAAAAAGAAGCTGGAAAAAGCTGCACAACGCTCGTTCAGGGAAACAACCATATCCAGCTGATATTCCTTGCTAGTGTAAGTATGCATGTAAAACACTTACGGAAGAACATCGAGAAACTGTGTTTTGTTATTTTTATGTATTATCAGAAATTCAACAGAGATTAAACATTTTAAACAGATAGGAACTTGGGCCAGTACGCGAAGGGTTTTAGTATTGCGCTTAAGCTGAGCACCGGGCAGCGAAGTGACCCCTTTCCCGTTCATCGTGAATTTGAGTTCTGTTTGTATTAGATCTTTGTGGTTAGAAGGCAGTGGAATTGCGAGTACAAGAAAAAAGAATACGAAAAGGAAGGAGATTGAAAACCCTGCAGAACATCTTCAATGCATAGCTCATCCAGGGAAGCAACCATCTCCAGCTGTTATCGCTTGCAAGTGTAAGTATGCATGTAAAACACTAACGAAACTTTGTTTCGTAAGTAACTTTGCTTCGTTCGTAGTGAAACTTTGCATCGTAATTTCTATGTCTTGTCAGAAATTGGCCAGAGGTAAAAATTTTTAAATAGATGGGAACTTATTCCCGTACAACGAAGAAAGAATGGGGCGTATGCAGTACTAGAAGGGAACAGAATTCATATGAGAGTGTTAATCATTTTTCTGCTCCCCTGAAACAATTTCTTTTTTTTTTTGGACTTAAGTCATTTTTCATCTCTAATCCTCAACTTCTGATTATTTTCAAACTACAAAATGGTCTTAAATAAGCTAAAAGTCAGTTGCAATTTAGAAAATAAATAAAAAAAAATCTGTTTATTTTTTTATTCTGTATAATAGTAACAAATTTATGAAAGAAAATCAATTAATCACTTAAATCTTTATGTAAATCACAACAAAAATTCTTTTTATTTTTTATTCTGCATAATAGTAACAAATTTATATAAAAAAAATCATTTAATCACTTAAAATAAGTCTTTATGTAAATCACATAACATCCAACTTAATTTTTCTTAACGTGTTGCGATTTTTTTAATAATGCCTAATCACTCCCCTGTCAATTTTAATTTGTCTATAAATGAAATCCTAATGAGTTCACGAAAGATATAATAATTTTAAACTTAATTCAGAATAAAATATACATAAAATTCTCCACAATTCATGCAGATTTTCTTCAAATAGATTTCAATAAAAATCATATTTAAAAGCATTCTTCTTTTATTTTCAACTTAGGAAATTCACAGTTAAAGTAGGAGGTAGACTAATAAGCAAATTTGTCTTAGAAAAAATTTGCTTTTGTCTGATAAATTTTCCACAAATGATGTATGTAAATGCGTTTTAAACGAACCATAATAAGTACTTTTTTTACTTTATTCTTTAAAAGAATTGGAATCAATAAATGCGTTGCATTTTAATTGACTTTCATCTTTTCTTGTTTGTCTGGTTTACGTCTGGTTTAGACAAAATGATTTATTTTTATTTTTTATTATTACTTGAGAAATTAAAAAAAATTTCAAATACTTTTTTAACGCGGCATATACATATTCATCATGTTTACTTAACCATTCAAACACTAGAAATTTTGATAAACTTCCTTACATAAAATTTTCAAAAAAAAAATTTTTTACAACGTGAAACTAAATAAAGCATATATTTTTTAAATATATTCATTTGACTTCTAAGAATATTTTACTGAAAAATAGGCATCGTTTGAGATAAGTTTAAAATTGGAAATAATATTTCTGAAATATTTTAACGTATCTTTGCAATAAAACGCCAGTTCCCAAAGTATTGAAAAATGCTAGTATTGTCTTTATAAAATATTTAAAAATGACTAAAATATGTAAATATCATATTTCAGTAAAACAAATGCTGAAGAAGACATTTTCCAGAAGATTAAACTATATATCAGAAAATATTTTACAAATTTTAAAATATTGTCATGAAAATTGTATGTATAAGTTATAAGATGATTTTTTTTTGACTTTGCTGAAACGTTAAAAGAAAACTTAATTTTAGTTTTCGAAACACTTTTGTTACTACCCCGTCGATTACAAATTTAAGCTGATCAAGGAAAAACGAGTTTTAATTAGTTTTTTAAAACTTCCTTACTCACACAAGTTATGCAGGGGAAAAAAGATAAATAAAATGAGCAGGAAAAAACTAATAAAATAAACGGAAGTGGTTCTTTAACTGAAAAAGAAAATGGCGCATTAAAGCATGAGAGAGCGATAACTGGTTCAAAAGTTATAATGAGTTTCTCTAATTTTTTAATGATGAATTCTAATATGTGCATATTAAATGCACTTCGTAAGTTTTTGAGAATGTAATATTTCATTGAATAATAATGAAAAGAATCAAATTTATTACTAACTTTTAAATAATCCGAAATGGAAATATAAACATTTTGCAATCCTTTAGTCAACTAAGAAATAATAAGAAAAAAAGGGACATAAGAAATGGGGAAATTAGAAATAAGTTCTTTTTAAGTTTTTGATTCATAATAGATTCATTTAAAAGTAGAATTCGCTAATTGCCTCTTACAAAAAACCAATTACATCAGAGCTCCTCGAATAATCTTCTGGTCAAAGTTGCAACAAGTAAAGAACGAAAAAAGAAAAAGAAAAAAATAAGAGTGAAAAAAATAGAAAATTAAGACAACAATAATTTACTCCAAAAATATTTAAAAAGTATACATTGGCCAACCTCTCAGTGTTATTAAGACAAATTAAAAAAAAAACTTTAATTACAAATTAACTTAGTAAACATATACCAAGGGCATCAAGATGGGAAAGTTTAAAAACTGGTAACAAATAAATTTTATTTTTAGATTTCTTTCGGGAATAATAAAATATCCATAAATAACCAAATTTTTTGACGGATGCACTTTGTATATTGAATTGTTTCTTCCTTGAGAAAAAATTAATAGCAATGAATTATTTATTGTTAAAAATAGAATTACTCCTCCCGAAAATTATCTATTTTCGAAATAGTTCTACTACCAGTGTTTTCTCTTTTCCGTCCCGCTTCCAGGCCTGCATAAACCACCACCAATACCCAGACAAAAATCTTCATGCATCTACACACAAAAAAATTCCGAAACAAATTACGGTATAAAATAACACTTTGGGAGCATCATCCGTAAAATTCATTTTTACCTTAAAATATTATACCATAAATTTCATAGTAATATTTACCTAATTTGAATAATTCAGTGATTTTTCAGTAATCATTTCTGTAAAATTTACGGTATATCAAATTTTTTGCTCCTTAACATGTTCCGGTTAAAATGGATTTTACGGTAAAAAGTACCGGCTCGTTAAGTGCCGGTATTTTTTACAGTAAATTTTAGCTGAAATTTGTACAGTGTATCCTTTTGATTCTGCTGTTACGAAGGAACTTTTGTATGGTACCGAAAAAATTACGTGCTATATAAAACTTTTTTTTATACTCATTACGTTTTCGTTACGTTTGAATATTTTCCTAGTAATTATTAATTACCTTCGTCAGTGACAAGGCGAAACTCCTTATGCTTTCATTTTTTGCCTCGAATGTATTAAAACTATCTCTGTATTCTACCGAAACAATCATAAGAACCCACTCATTCATATTTTTTTTCCTTTTTACCACCAGCGCAAAGGACGCTTTATACATTTGGATACCATTATAGATATTAACATATCCTAATTAACTTATTCTAATTAACGTATTATAATAATTAACTTATTTAGAATTTCTAATTAATTTAAAATAAAATGTTAGGCAGTGAGAAAAAATCATACTTTCTTTCTATGCTTTTTGACAAAATATTCATGAATTATCATTGTAAAAAAATTTAACAAAATTCCAACCACTAAGATCTCTCGTCAAAAGAAAAAAAAATTTAAAATGTGAGCAACTTTAAATATCGTCGCATTTAGCATTAACTCCAATTCTCCATAAAATATTAAAAAAATTAGTCGCATTTATAAAACGTTACAAAAATTCACCATTTTCTAACATTGGACTGTGTTTTATTAAAAATAATAATAATAATAAAAACGGAAGCAAATGTAGGGAGAACAACCATCAATACTTAAACACAGAATACCAGAAACACATATTCTATAACTGTCTATCTATACGCCTAGCGAAGATTCATCTTGAACGTAAACAAACCGAAGGAGATCGTTACATTATGTATTTATAAACAAACAAGAAGATGCATTTAATCGTATTAGTGCTTTTTATAACATTATTAAATAATAAAAAAATATACCATAGCGAAACCTGTTTTTTTTCTTCTATTGAAATAGATCTATAAAGAGGTTTTGAGAACAGCTGCAAGCAGAATGAAAGAAATAGTTATGAATAAGTGTTTACTTATTTATTTACAAAATACGGAAACACTGTCCAACTTCTGATATCCGAAAAAAATGTCTAATTATCAAGGAGCAAAACAAATCTCTCAAAGCTGAAAGTTTTCCTGTTGGTGAAGTCTTGAATCTTGAAATAGGACAACCTGCTCAAGAGAGAACTACGATGTCCTAGCGACATGTTTAGTAAATATTTTTATTTAGATACAAATTACTTATATATATATATATATATATATATATATATATATATATATATATATATATATATATATATATAAAAATCTCTTGTCACAGTTTTAGTGGTTAAACTCCTCCTAAACGGCTTGACCGATTTTGATGAAATTTTATATGTATATTCAGTAGGTCTGAGAATAGGTTTATAACTAATTTTTTTTCATTTTTTGGACAGATTTAACGTATATTTTAAATATATCTTTATTTAATCGTATTCGGATCCAAACTAGACGTGGAAACATAACAATTAAAAAACAATATTCAAGCACGTTGCAACAAGTCATATTAAACTCTAATACTTATGCACGCCCTTAAAGGAAGAGCATCAAATATATTTGCAAGTATGTGTATAAAGGCAGTGATATAGCAGTATTTCGAGTTGAAAATACCAATGTGACAGCTCTTCCAGTGAATTGGGTATAATATAAAAAAACACACAACTACTTCCACTTAGTAGGAATAACATTTACCATGACGCAATGCTAAATTCTATGCCACTATCCACATAAATCAATTATTAATCAAAAATCGAATATCAATTACTTTTCTTTATAATGCAATAAAATCTGTCGAGCAGCTATTTAAACGATCAAACACTTCGTTTGTTTATTTGTGGCTTGAAGTTAGGCTCGCAGAAAATGCCGTTCATGGGTTAAATTTAGTAGGAATAACACAACCTGTGACGTAGGCTATAGTATACCCAATAACAACGACGAGAAAACGCTGTACCAAATAGACCGGTTCATCAGCTCCAATGAAGCTGTTTGGCGAATCTTTGGATTCCCAATTAATGAACGGGATCCAACCGTTAGTCATTTTAGCCATTCATCTTGAAAACGGTCAGAGCGTATATTTCACGAACGAGACAGCGATTGACCGAGCTACAAATCCACCGAAAACTACACTCGCCAAATTTTTTGAATTGGGTAATCGTACGGATGCTTTTGGTGCCGTTGCACAGACATTACTCTACTCAGAAGTACCAGACTATTTCACACGGGTTCAAAAAAATGGATAATACGCAAGCAAGGCACACCGGTTGATGCATGTCCCGGTTTATTCAAATCAAACGCCTTGGGGAGAATATTTACAGTCAATTCAAGGCAGACTGAGTGCTTTTATTTTCGACTGTTGTTGGTTAATGTCACCGGCTCATTGTCATTTCAAGATATACTTAAAGTCGATGGACATCAGCATCCAACGTATAAAGATGCATGCCTTGCACTCATCTTGCTGGAAGACGACAACCAGTGGGAATGTATGCTTGCTGAAACAGCATTGAACTGTACTGCAAAGCAAATTCGTCTACTATTCGCTATAGTATTAACTACATGTTTCCCGGCCTCTATAGAAACGTTATGGGATAATCACAAAGATTCGATGACTGATGATATACGGTATCAACATCGCACACGTTGCAACGATCTAACGATAACATTCAGCGATGCCATGTACAATGAAGCACTGATTGCTATTGGGGATCTTTGCATTATTATTGCCAACTTGCCACTCAGTCATTTCGGTATGCCTTCGCCAAATCGAAGTGCATCTGATTTATTAAACACTGACATGAATCGTGAACTTCAATGCAATACGATAGAAAAAGCAGCGATCGTTACTCGCAATGTTCCACTAATGATTGAGGAACAAAGGAACATTTATGACCGCATTATGCTCGCAGTTTCGGCAGGACAAGGTGGATTTTTTTTCCTGATGCACCAGGTGGAACTGGCAAAACATTAATTATTTCGCTAATTCTCGGTGAAACACGATCAAATAATGGCATCGCGTTGGCCGTTGCATCATCTGGCATTGCTGCAACTTTATTGAACGAACCAACGAATTGAATCTGTAGATGCAACAGTTATTGCCAGGTAACTTGGTGACATATAAATCCGTTGATGCAGTTTGCGATCCCATTGAAGCTGCAAATTTTCCAACAGAGCTTTTAAACTCATTGGATTTACCTGGCATATCACCGCATAATTTAGTACTCAAAGTTGGATCTCCAGTTATTTTGCTTCGTAATTTGAATCCACCACGGCTGTGCAACGGCACGCGATTTGCAGTTAAAAAATTTATGAACAACGTCATCGAAGTCATTATTTTAAATGACAAATTCCGGGATGAAAGTATATTACTTCCACGAATCCCTATGATACCCACAGATGTGCCAATTCAATTTAAACGCATTCACTTCCATATAAGACTGACATTTGCAATGACAAGGCCAAACAATGTCAGTTTGTGTCTTAGATTTGAGCACACCATGTTTTTCACACAGACAATTATACGTGGCATGCTCTCGAGAGGGCAAACCACCCAGTTTAATTGTGTTAGCTAAAGATGGAATGACAAAAAATATTGTATACTCCATTGCACTAAGAGATTAATATTGTTGACTAATATTTTCAGAATTCGTTGTATATATAATTTATAAAAAAAAGTTACAATAAATTAAAAAAAATATTATTTGGTGTGTTGTTATTTTCACATTCCGTCATCGTTCATAGCGCTCCATGCCTCTTCCACTCAACCACTCAAATACCACATACGCACACACTTACAATAAATAAGATACATTTTCATAGTATAGAAATAATTCATGTGGCAAAACAACGTTTGCCGGGTCAGCTAGTATATATATATATATATATATATATATATATATATATATATATATATATATATATATATATATATATATATATATATATATATATATATATATATATATATATATATATATATATATATATATATATATATATATATATATATATATATATATATATATATATATATATATATATATATATATATATATATATATATATATATATATATATATGTGACATTGTGTCACTTAATCTCAATTTTCTGTTGGGATTATGACCTAAAAATTAGGCCGAACCCTGACCACTCTCCTGTGACGCCTCACTGTCTGTCGACCTTCACGCCTGTGACCTTCGGCAGCCTTTGATGTTAGCACATGGCGGGTGGTTAGCTGCAGTCACAGTTTGTGAATAATTGTAATTTGATTTTTCGCAGTTAGTCTATTCACTTCAAGTCCCATTTTAAGGAGATTAACTTCCACTTCTTGCTGTTTCTATAAATATCGCCCATTTTTTTGAGCGGGCGCTTTCGAATCAACTTCCGTATCAATACTCTACGATCCCTTAACAGGGATTTTTCATTTCTACCCCCTCCTCTCTTTGAGTAACGGAGTTTCTTTTTTTATTTTTGAAAGTGGCGTTCTTGTCCCGCCATTGCAGCTACATCGACATGTTGGCGATAAGATCCGTTCTTTTTTCTGTACCGAGGAGTTTTTCAAGGACTCGACGTTAATTATTTTGGAACCACCTGATCTTCCTGATGAAACATGACATATCCAATTCGTTCTTCTTTGATATTTAGTGCTCGATACTCATCCCCCACAGCCTTTTCGAATTTTTAAGCTGCCTCTAGTTCCTCCTACCCGGACTTAGTAATGAAAGAAGGCCTAGCCAGTGTGGAATGCTGTCCGGCGTGTTCATCCCTGTTTTGTAGAATCCCCTGATGCTCAACAAAAAATAAAGAAAATCTTTTTTTTAGTGAACTGTAAAGTGTGTTTTTTTCTTCTGCTCAATACAGACTTTGTGCAAACTGTGGATTTTTAATTAGTTCAATACATCGATTTCAGGTTGCTGTGGTCAGCACAGGTATGTTTTTCTTTCATTCTAAATTTTATACCATTGCAAAGGATGTAGTTTTTTTAAGTTTACAAGTCTTGTTGCGGCACTTCATGTCTGCCACTATAGTAAATGAGATCATGAGCCATCATAAATGTTTTAAAAACCATATACTTTTCTCTTAAATTTTTGATTTATTAATTTATTTTATACTTTTAAATCTCCCCAACCCAACAATATAGATTATAGTAAAAAGAATAGTGATCGAAAAAAGAAGATCTACCATTTTTTTTCACTTGGTGGTACGTAGTGCCCCATTACATTTTACAGAGACTATAAACATTCATTCGAATGGGAACGACGACGTATCCGTGGATAAGGTTTTTAGGCGAGTGACCAGATATTTTTTAAATTTTTCAAGCAAAAATAAATCTTAAGACTCTTCTTTTTTCCTATTTTTTTATTTTATATCTATTTTATTACTCACTGTTCTTTTATAAATATATTTACTATGTTTAGAATTTCCATCTCCTAAAGTAACGCTAAAAAATTAATTATATTTACTTATTTATTTTCTCTAAAGCGTCTCCAATTTTATCCAATATAAGTGCTCTTTTATTTGTAATTACGAAACTAAAGTTTTCAATTCAACTAAGATCTTCCCCTAGTTAACGTCTTTAAATAATTTTTATTCGAAATAAACTAATTTCTCAAGAAATATTCGCAAAAATAAATCATGGTAAAAATAAACCGTAAATGGGCAAAAACATCAATTTTCGTTCGATCTTGGACTAGACGTCTTGGAAAGAATTAAACACTGAACATGGCAACGAGTTTAATAAAATATGCATCGATAGTAACACTATACGGTTTTTAATATCAAATGACTCCATACAAAAACGTTGCCTTCTATGCAAAAAGCGTATCCTTATGACAACGCATCTTTATTTGCGGAATATTTTTTGAATAAAGTGCAATTTGAAAAAAAATTAAAGATAAAACATTTACTAGAACTCAATATTTTTCTATTTAATTTTGCTACTGCGACACTTTTATACATGCTTACTTATATTTTATTTCCAATGAAACGTTTCAAATTTATTACAATTCATTTTAACCTTATTGTTCTTTCTTTTCTTATATATATATATATATATATATATATATATATATATATATATATATATATATATATATATATATATATATATATATATATATATATCATACCCACTTAATCTTTAGCTTTCTTAGCAAACAAGCCCATTTTTAAGACAATTTTCAGTTGATATTAGATGAGAAGAACCAAAAAAGACACTGCATTTAATGTTGTTTACTTACAGCCGAAAATCTTCTCATTATTGATGCTATAAAAGAACTAGGAAAAAAAGCTACTAGTTCATGCATGGACCACGACGCCTGTCTGAAATCGAAACTATGCTGTGTTTCTATCATGATTGTTAAAAGGTAAAAGGAAAAAAAAGCACTTAGTTGTGACATTGATGTGAAGTTTTGATGGTAGATAAAAGCAGTTCAAAACATTTATGTAAGAAATGACAAAAATATTTTAATATGAATATGCTACCGATGCTGTAATATAAAATGGCTTTCATACAAAGAATTATTCCAATGGCTTTTTGACATAAAATGGCGACCAGAAAAAAAAATAAGAGCTTACTAAAGCTCAATCGTTTTTTTTTCATTTAATACTGACTCCTACCAATCTCATATTTATTTATTTATTTTCCCTAAAACGTCTCCAATTTATTAGACTTCATTTCTAACATAACTTCTCTTTCTTTTTATAAGTAGGAAATAAAGCTTTCAGTTTACCTAATATCATTTTCTTGTCGATGTCTTCTAATGGTTCTTCCGAAAGAAACTCATCTCCCACGAAGAGTATCCGCACAGCTAAATCATTGAAGAAATAAACCATGGACGGGCAAAAAACTATCTCTTACCCTCTCAATCTATCGCCTTATTCGCTAACAAGCCCATTTCTCTTGACGTCAATTTTCATTTGATCTTGGGAAGAGAAGTGTCAAAGAGAGGAAGCAAACACTGCAACGAATCTTGTCATATTCTTCTTTTTCCCAATTATTTTACACTGCGATGTTTTCAGGCATCATTAGTGGCGAAGCCGATCTTCGTCTTTTTTACTCTAATTAGCCCGAAAACAATACCAAGGAACAAAAAAATTCTTTTAATTTTTTCATGCGCTTGGGTCAACTATGTGCCCGGGTTTCGATTTTTGCTGCTGTGGTTTTTCATGTCATTGTTCGTTTGGCGAGATTTTTTTTGGCGCTCCTATTGTTAATGATTGATGTTTTGTGGTTAAAAAATCGAATATAGACAAAAAAATCTTCGGCGGTGTTGGGTGATTGAAATAATTTCCCTCCTTAAAGAAAAGAGCTTTTCTGCACCCTTTAGTGTTTTCTTTTGTTCGATGTGTTGTTACTAATTGTTCATGGCTTAAGGAATTAATGTTGTTTAAAAAAAGTAATAATCTGCTATAATCAATATTACTTTTTCTTGCAGAAGGGATATTTTTAATATGCGTCCAAAAGCCCTGTGCTTCATTGTATAAAACTGTGGAAAAAAACTGTAAATGCTTTAAGTATTATTATTCATAAAATGTGACTTTTTTAGCGTTTAGCAGGAATATTTTGTTATGGCATTTGTTTTGAACAAAGTAAAAAAAAAAACTGTTTCATTGAGTGAAAATAATGCATACGAATTTTCATATAATTACTTAGCTATGAATATTAACTCTTTATTACATTTTTATTTCTTTATCTCAAGTCATTGTTCATGAAATTATAATTTTTTTCATCAAATGCTAAGCAATCATTGTTCCCATTCGAAACTTTTGTTTCGAAATAATGCCAGCTTTCTTGAAAGTAATTGAGCAT
Organism: Parasteatoda tepidariorum; assembly: GCF_982258835.1. Classification (NCBI taxonomy): domain Eukaryota; kingdom Metazoa; phylum Arthropoda; class Arachnida; order Araneae; family Theridiidae; genus Parasteatoda; species Parasteatoda tepidariorum. Next base: position 91,763,295 of record NC_141764.1, read on the forward strand.
TCATATTTTGTGTCCACGTTTATAAGTGCTTGTTAAAAAGATAATATCTAATACCTGCGATAGTAATAATATTTATTTAAGTCTTAATAAATACGAAAGCTTGCATCAATATCAGATAGATTTACTTATTTTTGGTTCTAAAAACACCAACGTTGGCGCAGTTTAGATATCGCCAATAGTTTGCGTACATCGAACAAGAGTTGACGTAAGTTTATCGCTTTCTTCCACACTTTTAAAATAATATATCTACTGAAATAAAAACTTGTCGTTAAAATATGCATGCATGATTTTATTTGTGTAATAAGGGTATTTATATTTTGAATATCTGTGAACTGTACTAAATATTTTTATAATATTTAATGATTTTGTGCTTCGTCTTTGTTAAACCTGTAGTTTGAGTTCTTATTATTATTCTCTCTGTGCTGTGTATATATTTGATTAACAAATATAACTAAAGAAAAAAAGCAAAAATGTATGCTTTATTATAGTGTGTCGTTAAGGTAACTTATTCTTATGTGCATAATAAATTTTAGTGTTACTGAATAACAAATATGGCGGCTACTTTGCACCCAGTAGTGTAAAAGAAAATTCAGGGTGTTTCACTACGTCTTTCGTTCTTGGTGCAGTGGAACCCCACTTTAGTGTAAAAGAGTTGACAGCCTTTTTCTGGGGGTCAGACGCACGAAAATGTTTGACAGTGTTATTACCAATGGAATTTATTTATGATTTCCATTAAACGTCTCGTCTACGAGAGATCGTAATTTGACTGCAATATGTTTAATGTTCGTCGCAGAGAAAGCATTTTTTTATAATTCTTAATATACTCGTAATAATCATAATTTCACATAAATTTAAACTTAAAAAAATATTTTAAGTTAGGAAAACAGATACAAAAGCATACTTTCTTTGTGTTAACGTAACTTCTTTTCTAAGAATTATGATTTTTAATCCCAAAAGTGTAGAGGTTATGGGTATCTGGAAAATATCCATAACACCCATATTTTTTCTTATAAGAGTAAGTTACAAGTAAAATTTCATGAAAGTTACAAGTAAAATCAAAATGTTGGTCGGATGGTGCAACAAAAGACGAACATAATTTTAACCATATATTCTAGAGTAAATTTTAAAAAAAAGCAGTGCGAAATAAGGCTGACAGGTACAAACCAGATATTTTTAGCGTAACATATAGTTAACAAATTTTAAGATGTTTTTATTTTTAATAGAACAGTTCCTTAGAAATCAAAAGTGGACCATAAGATGGTATTCTGAAACAGCACATTGAGCTATAAGTACTAAGAGATAGGTCATTTTAACTATTTTCTTACATCACAATATTACCCGCCTACTTCACCAGACTTGAATTTCAATGATATTTTAACTCTCATTCATCTTAAAAACAAGGCTTTGTTCAAAACTTCGGACTGCGTGAATAAATCTTTGCACAAATAATGGTAGATGTGAATCATATCAGCAAGTTTTGTGACAAGTTTAAATTTTTGCGCAAAGGCTAAAGGTAATCAATAAATTGAATGTCAGAATTTAATTGTTATAGTGTAATAAGCATTAACACTTTCTATTACAAGTGTCCTCACTTATAAAGCTAATTTTATACTCAAACTATTAAAGTTCTTCATGAATATAAAATCTAAGCTTCGCACGATCTTTTCAAACATTTAAATAATAAACTGAAAAAACTATCTTAATTTAATCCTTTCTACTTTACTTACAACAAAAGCGAAACAAACTTTCTTCCACTATTCAAATTGAGTCGAGGGAAAAATACGAATTGAATAACTTAGTTGCCAACATAAAAGATAATAATGAAGTAAACTGCATAATCCTTATCTTTATCTTGCTCTTATTTAAAACATAAATTTTAAAGTATTGCTTAAAGTTGTTTCTTCGCAGTATTTATTTCACGGGATGACCTCTTTGAATCATTCTCCAATAACTCATATTTTATCTTTAGCAAAAAAATAAGATAACTTGCAAAGATTTATTCCTTTTTTTCTACTGTTTCATTGATTTTTCTTTCTACTTTCCCATAAAACTTAATACATCTTAAATGCAAGCGTTGTAACTTTCTTCATGGCTTAAGTTTCTTACATAAAGATAGATTGGTCGAATGAAAAATATTTTTTTGGCAAAGGGCAGAAATATTAAATTAAAAAATATAGGCGTTGGCGTCTGGTTATTTGTCACTACACCATAAATAATGTAAAAATATATATATTTAAGAAGACATTTAAAGTCAAGCTTACTTTTAGATAATATTAAGAAGTATAAACTTTCGAGTACTTTTATAAAGTTGTCTCAAAATTCATGGATGAATTGAATTTCGCTTTATTTGTAACATAAAATCGTCGATGAGTTTTTTAATTTGGACACAGTTCAATATGCGTGTTTAAAGAAAAGGAACATAGCTCCTACTGCGTGTTAAAGAAAATAGACAGCTAAAAACGCTTGTATAAGAAATTGAAAACAATTTAAAATTAGTATTTAAGAAAATGGACATCACTCGAATTGCATGTTTTAGAAATTGGAAATAGCTAAAATCGCATGTTCATGAAAACGGACACAGATTGAAATGCGTGTTTAAGAAAATGGAAATAGATCGAAATGTGGGCTTACTAAAGTTCACATGGCTAATAGCGAATTTTTAAGAAAATAAACAGATAAAAATGCGTGTTTAAAGAAAATGGACATGGCTCAAAATGCGTGTTTATGAAAATGGTTCATTTTGTGCTGTGTCCATTTTCTTAAACAAGCATTTTAAGCTATGCTCAGAGTAAAAAGCTCACCAACGAAATGTTACAAATGGCAAAAATGAGGCTGAAAGACAACTGATAGTTCAGGATTTATAAAATTATAATGATCCCGAAACAACGCGTTTTATTGTTAGTAATAGTTTGAGCCTTGTCGTGAAATTTTCCACTTGGGTGATAAGAATTGATCTCTCAAACCATATAACGTAATTAATATAAAATCAATTAGGACTCTATTCTTGGTTGTTTTTTAAAGTCTAAAAAGGCCAAAATCGTATACTCTATGAAAGATTGAATATGGGAGAGAGTTGAAAATAACACAAAACAAAATGCCCGACAAAGCCCTTTTATTTAATAAATCTTTTACATATTTTGCTTGAACAATGAAAAATTAGTTTTAATATTTACTGACAATATTATTGTTATTATAATGTTTTTTTTCTGAAAAAGTTAATTTTACTTTATATTGTAAATAAAAGTGTGTTTGAATTATAAACTGTACTTTTTTGTCTTCGATTATTGTACGAATTATGACTAAATGCGAAAATTTGGAAACAGCAATAGAATTAACAGAAAATTAAAATAAGGGTCGCTCAAGTAAAAAGTGGTTAGGCATGATAGCGTCAAAAATACTGCAACGACAGCAGCGCCACACTTAAGGATTATAACTTAAGTGCACCACAGATTGAGAATAACTGATTATCAAGTTTGCTGAAACCAATATGAAGTAATGGTAAGTTGTATGCATTCATACAGATAAGAATAGCACCCACTCGAGCGGTTTATAGTTGCAAAACGTTAGTGTAATACAGGTGTTAATCGTGGAATACTTAATATTTACGGCGGACACTATCTAGGTTGATAACAAAAAGCATAAACTAAACACCATGATCATCCTAGAATTTATTGTTGCTGATGAAAGAATTAAAGGTAATCGAAGAGTTATAACTCGTCATAGATGTGTAGCACTTCGTCTGACACGAGTAAAGGAATGATGCTAATACCTATTATTACTAAAAACTATACTTCGTGTTTTTCTATTCCTTCTCAGTTTGACTTTACATTCGGTTTAAATGCTCGCATGTAAGCTTCTTGATCACTAATATGCAATTTCCTGCGCACTTCTCTTACTTTTTTCCTAACCATAATGATGACGCTATATCAAGGTTTGAAAATTTTCAGATAAAATTCTGTTTCCCTAACATTTGTAATTTAAAATGTTGACTATTGAAAAAACGCGTATTGAGGTAACTCCAGAGAAAACCATGAAGTTCGATATTGAATAAAAATATCAAACTTCCCTATTGCATAGTCCTGATTATTTCTGCCATAATTTGCTTTTATTATGATTTTTTGAAAGGAAAATTTCATCATTTGAAATATTATGGTTTTACTTAAATCACTTTTTACTATACTTTAATATTTAAATTACTAGCATAAGTGAATCCTCTTTTACGAAGCCTCGAATTTGCCTCTTTCTATTGATGAAGCTACTATCATTCCTGTATTTCTGTCGCAATTTAATGTTTCTACTTTTCATACAGGTAACCCTTTTAGTTAAGAAAAATATTCATAATCAGAAATAAATCCATAAAATAACATAAAACTATAAAATAATATATAATTTCAACTCCCAAATGTATTTTTGACAATGACGAAATGTCGAAAAATTGTCTGTGGTATATAGAATATTTTTGATCATGACTCTGCCACCATTGTTGTATCTATGTCACAATTAAATGTTTCTCCTTTTCATTAAGGTAACCCTTTTAGTTCAAAATAAAATTATCATTAAAAATAAAACTATAAAATAATTCTAATTCAAACTACTAAAATGTATTTTACACATTTACGAAATGCTGTATAGAATGTTTTTAATGATGACACTGTTACCATTGCTGTATTTCTGTTTCTATTAAATGTTTCTCCTTTTCAGTAAAGTAACCCTTTTAATTCAAAAAACATTCTTAATCGTAAATTAATGAAACTGCTAAATAATTCTAATTTCAACTATTAAACTGCACTTTAAACAATGGCGAAATGCCAAAAATTGCCTGTGGTATTGAATATCTTTAATGATGACGCTGCTTGCATTGCTGTATTTTTGTAGCTATTAAATTTTTCTCCTTTTCATGAAGGTAACCCTTTTAATTTAAAAAACATTTTTAATCATAAATGTATAAAGATATAAAATAATTTTAATTCCAACTACTAAAATGTGCTTTGGAAAATGACAAAATGACAAAAAAAAAATTCCTATTCTATATAATAAAAGTAAAAAGCAAAAAATTCAGAATTATTTACTTTCCTTTATCACGTAACGAAAGAGCATGTGATGCATTTTGTTTTCCACTGGGATTTATGTCGGACCATGACTTTGCCTTTTATTGAGATTGATTACACTTTGCTTTCAGCACATTTTAAAGAAGAAAAAGAAATGGAATAAATTAAATTTCAGGAACTGAAGATGAGCATTGTTCTTTTATTGCTCGCTTGCTTAGAAGAAAAAAAAGATAGCAGTTATTCAAAAAGAAATTCTTCTGCGAGTTTTCAACTCCATTTTGAAATGTTGCCATAGAAACGTAATACCGAACAGAAGCAGCAAGAATACTGGTATCAAAATCAAGATTTTTTTTCTTTCGAAATTGGATAAAGATGCGTTTTTCAAATTTACTTTAAAAATGCAATTTTTTTTTTTTATTTTTTTATTCAAAATCGAAAACATATTCGAAGATTGCAAAACTGGCTTACATTTCTATTGCTTCGGGTATCTCAGAAATATGAAATGGCAACCTTATAAAATTTTCAAACCATAGCTTTTCGATAAGGGAAATCGGGCAAGCAAAGAACTACACTTAATAAACAATAAAATATTCATGTAGTATTAATTCTGAATTTTATTTTGAAATTACTCACTTTAATGCATACATCTCTTACTAAAAATCACTTTAAAAACTTTTTTTTCTTAGATTTTCTCCAATAATGAACTATATCTGACATACACATAGTGGCTTATAGACAAAACTTTATGAGCACTTACATTTTTCTATTCGAGATTTTCTCTACAACCTTATTTATAAGCGAGATTTTATATGATATAATTTCTCATGCGAAATCTTATCTGGGAATTAATTTTTCTTCACTCTAGATATTGTCTAAAAGCAGATTTTTATTTTGCGAGAGTTGCTTTTAGGTTGATTCAATATCATCTAAGGTTTTAACCGTGATTTTTTAATGTGAAATTTTATTCTCGAGGCAATCTTATTTTCCTGCCAGATTTTTTTCTACGCAATTTTTTTATTCTATTAAAATCTGAATATGAAAAAATAAGCTTCTAATGCAAGGGATATTGTTTTATTTAATTAACTGAATTTTTTTAGCAAGAAAAAGTTTTTTTTTAAATAACAAAATAAGATTATTTGTATCTACAAAGCTAAAATAAATTTGCACCCCCCCCCCATGTTTTCGCAATAGTTCAGCTACCAAGCTAGTATTTTTTTTAAATGCGCATTTTTGAGAAATACCTGTCAGAGGATTCTTGTACTATTTCTATTATTTGATAAATATTAAACGTAATGTTTGAGCAATTTACAATTCAAATTTTGACTTATTGAATCGAATAAAATATATCTTAAAACTTTTGTACTGTGTTTTCTTTGTGCCTTGCTGACCTTATGCGCAAACATTTTTCTTCAAAATCTGGTAAAGATAATGTCCGAAATATTTTATTCACACAGTATATCCGATATTCTATTCACGATTCGGTATATAAAAATATCTTTTGTAGTATTCGAAGTCCAATCTACTTTTTTAAAAAAAATACTTTTCAATTTTTTTTTAAAATAACTTCAGTATAAATATATTTTAAATCAGAAGTATATTTCTACAAATTGAAAAAATATTGAAATATTGAACTCAATTTTATCTCCAAAAATAAGATTTCTTAATAAAAAATCTTAGTTTATTTGTATCTGCTGAGTTCACTACCTTTTCGCACTACGCGAGCTCATATTTCTTTTTTTAAAATACAGGTTTCCAAGAAATATCTGTCAATAGATTTTTTTATTAAAATCTTTTTTGATAAATGCTATGTGTATTGGTTGAGTTACTTGTAATTCAAAATTTATCTTATTGAAGCGAACAAAACACATTATTATATTTCTAAACGTATTTGTTTGTTGTGAGATTTGTTTAAATCTTGTTGACCTTATACGTAAGCACTTTTTTTCAAAATCTTGTAAATATAATGTCCGAAATAATTTATTCACACTGTATCTCTGATAAAATATTGTATTCATGATCCAGTATCTAAACATATCCCTTGCTGTATTCCAAGTCCAATCTACTTTAAAAAATAGAAATACTTTTCAAACTTTTTTAAAATAACGTCAGTATAAATCTATTTTAAATCAGAAAAGAATATTTCTACAAATTGAAAAAATATTGAAAATTTTTGCGATGATTCTCTTTAAGTAATTTATCCGTTTTTCAGCAGATAAAAATCCTCTTCCATTCCAAAATTTCAATATGAAATCTAAACAATATCTGAAGTGCGTACTTGCCTAGAACGAAAATAAGTTGAAAAATATTGGATCCCTATTTTCGTCCTTGTTTCTTTATTACGTCCTCTACTTTTTGCTGTCACAAAAAGCACGTACTTTGTTTCTGCCCCATTTTATGGGATTTCCTAAATCCTCTTAAGTTTAGAAGAGAAAAAAGACAACAAAAGAATTCTCACTTTGTTTGAAAAGACAATCTTTTTCTTGCTATCAAACACAATTTGACACTCTACCCTCTAAAGATAGTTTCTCTCTAACTTCAATTCTTCCAAAAATGAAAATGAAGAAGGCTTTCAGGTCAATGAAAGATTCGATGATTTGAAAGGTTTGCTCAGAACATATTGTTTTGTTAGTTTTTTTTTTAGTTTTCGTTCAAGATATTGCGATTTTGCATCCTGCCAGCAATTTTAGAAGTCTAGACGATATAAATTAAAAATTTATTTCAATATATTTTTCTCACTTCATCAAAATTTCCGTTTTATTTTATTTTTGCATGGCTAAAAAAATTGACATTTTATGAAACTCTTACTTCAACAAATCACCAATTCTCAAAGCGAAAGTATCTGAAATGTTGCTCTCAAATCTAACTAAATTTTATGTTCGCAAATCATATATAAAATTTATTTGGCGTATTTTGCAATTATTAATAAGTTATATCGAAAACTGCAATGTTCACCTGGAATACTTTGCTATTCTCTTTTACGTTACAAAGTCCTATACATCGAGTTAAAATTCAATACATCACGCTGAGCACTGTTCGCTGTAAGAGAATTCTTAACTTTTATCTAAAACATTACTATTTCTGTACAAAAATGCGAAAAACAAAATACTAAAATTTAAAATTAGAATAGAAATAGTAATATTTTTTAACAATGCACTGTACATTGCCTTTCAAGCAACAATGTATTTGCCAAACTAGAATTTAACCAAGAAACCATTTGAAATTAAAATTCAACGTTAAGTAAAGTATTTAATTAAGTTATAAAGTAATTAAATTATCTATTAAGTTTAATCCTACATTTCATTCTTCCAAATGTAGTCCCTATTACGCGTTTAACGAGGCTTTTGTGATTCTTTGCAAGTTTTTTCGTTTTAACTTACATTTTTAAATCAATATTTTCCTTGTATATATATATATATATATATATATATATATATATATATATATATATATATATATATATTATATAAAATAATATTTAGGTTCTGAATGAAAATTCTTTTCTCTCGTGAACAACGAAAAACTGAAACAGAACTGAGCTATAAATTGGGAGGAATTGAAAAGTTAAAAGCAAATAAATCGTATCAACAAGCAGAGAAATTTAAATTCGGTTTTAATTATAATTATGCAGATTCAATAATAATAAGTTTATTCATTGTCATTGTTATTCGTAGTAAAATGAGTAATACCGAGCTGTTTTGATTTTTAAAAACATCGGTAATATTTAGTTACTGCAAGTTTTTCGATTGCATATCACTTATTTTAATTTAAAATTTTTACTTCAATAACTTATTGTTGACTGAAAATTTAATTTTTTTACGCGGAAATTAGTTTGAAAGATTGTAGTAATTGCTTTAATTTTTTAAGATTCCACTCTAGAAAACATTTCAAATGGATTTAACTAAACAGGGAGCAGAGTGAGCATGGTTTGCATAGCAATCTTCGGGTGTTGAGAAGCGTCACCATGAACACGTAATTATGAGCTACAAAAAAAACACGTGGTTCCAGACAACGTTGTAAGTGTTAATTTGATGACGCAGTATTTTTTGAAAAATTTCGAAGCATAAGACTAATTTTTTGAATGTTGATCCCCTTCTTTACACATCGGTCTTTTAGCTTACTTGACTAGAAGATTAAAAAAATAATTATTACAGAACATGCACTAAAACTCAGCTTTGAGAAAAGCTGTCACTTAGCAAACATAAATAATGTTATGCTAAGCCTACAAAATAGGAATATTGTTCGATCAATCCGCTCGAATGAACTAATTGAAATTTTTGGGCTTGCGAGTTAAAATTACCATTCAAACCTTATGTCCACATTTCATTACAGTTTTGAAGTAATACGAGTGACGCAAAAAGAAAAACTCCTCCTTTTGTAATAGATAATTTTTAAGATACACACGTTGTTCTATATTGAGAAAAACTGAATGGAAAAACTTTCAGAAAATGGTCAAATTTATCATGTTTCTGATTGGATGGGAGCACCAAAAAGCTTGGTAAATTTTGCCAAAACGCATAGTAATAAATACTGTTTTGCAATATATAATAAAATTTGGTAAATTTAAAATTTCTAAGTTTCATCATGATGCCTAAGATCATTAGATAAAAATATTGATTTGGTTAAATTTACATTTTGGTTTTTTTTTAAATGCGTTGTAATAAAAACTATAATTTTGAAAAACTGAATTTTCAGTAAACCGTTACCATATGAACGGAAAACTACCAAGTGAATTTTTTTAAATGCTGTTCTCTTTTAACCAGAAGAATCATTGCCATACCGTTCGATATTTTTTATAGAATGGTTTTTTTGGTATATAATTACTGTTTAAAACAAAAAAAGTCAGAAAGCTGTAAATGTTAAGAATTGCGAATTATTTATTGTGACTATGTGCAGGCGTGTGTGTTCATTACAAAGTACGACAACGTAACTTATTATTTGAGTAAGAAAACCTGTTTTTATCTCTGACCAACTGTTAATAAGATCGAAAATGAGGGACTAAAATCATTAAAAATCTATTCATTTGGTCATGAAGCTTAAAGGGTTTTCCATAGACATGCGTATGCACTTTAAAACCAAAAAACTGTTTTTAAATGATTTCATTTCTACCTAACCTTAGTTATACCAATCTTCTATATTTAGAATGGAGTCGTGGTGGCTCAGGGGATAGAGCGTTTGTCTTCCAATGAGGTGAATCAGATTCGAATCCTAGTGATAGCTGGTCTATACTAATTCCGCATGGTTCGTGGTATTTCTCTCCGTGTAACGCAAATGGTGGTTAGTGCCCTCAAAAAGTCCTTTATGAAGGCTTATTAGTTCCAACACTTGTTCCAGGAGTTCCCTTGTCTTCCGGATTGGATTCAAAATTACGAGGTTACTAAGTTGAACATTTGCAGTCGTAAACTCGGAAACGACGATTATAATATATTTAGCATCTTATAATATTTTATATCTGAATATAAATTATATTTAGAATAGAGAGCCGTGGTAACTCAGGGGATAGAGCACTCGTCTCCCGATGAGGTGACCCGGGTTGAAATCCCAGCGATGGTTTGTCGATACGAATTCCGCGCTTTGCTCGCACCGACCACAATGCTGACGTAAAATATCCTCTGTGGTAGACAGATCATTGGTTAGACTCTCTATGTCATCAGGCTGACCGTGTGATATTTCTTTGGTTTCCTCTCTATATAACGCAAATGCGAGTTTGTCCCTTCAAAAAGTCCCTCTTGTAGTCAAATTTCACCCAATATTTGATTCAGAAGTTTCCTTGTCTTCTCGATTGGGTTCAAAATTACAAGACTACGGAGTTGAACGTTAATAGTCATAAACTCAAAATTGGGTCGCTGTTTAAGGACGGTAATAAAACATATTTAGAATAGATGCATTTTCATTTTATTCCACTTAAATAATGATTTGCAATACAGTGACTTCCGATGTTCATAACTCCCTCACATCATTTTTGACAATGCTTCTAAAAAGATATATTCAGAGGGGCTATTAGGAACATCCTGCACATGAGTACATAAACTGTTTACATTGGTTTACTTCAAGGAGCTTTCCGATTGTAAAAAAATACATAATATGCAAATTTTAAATATTGGATTTATAAATGTTGAAATCAAATATAAATTTTTACTTACATTTACTTAACACATCTAAAATATTTTAATTACGAAATCTTTATCTATTTTTCGTTTCTTAATTAATTATTTTACGATAAACTTCACTTCATTCGAAAATCTGTTTGATCGGTTGCACTATCTAGTTATAAAATATGCCAGCGTTTTAAAAATTTATATAAATAGCAAAACATTGAAAGAAGTTCTCTATAAAACTTCAATTTTAAGTATAACTATCTCATTATCTTTTTCTAAAATATTATCATTTTTCAAATTTAAATTAATTATCAAATTTGTTGAATAGCATATACATTTATATTTCTCATTTCTCATTGCAACGAATATACTTCAAATGAAAATGAATGAGCATTTATGCATCAGTTTACGTTCTTAGAGAAATTAAGATTAAAATAATTGTAAATTAATACACTTGAGAATATACTCGTATTTCAATTAAACCTGGTCCATTAATTTTTTACAAATTAATTTAGATTGAGTTTGAATTATAAATTATAAAAACCTGTCTTAATTAGCATCATGAATACAGGTAGATATGATTTATATTAAACGCTGAGTTGAACAATCTCGTTAGTATAACAAAATTATATATCTCTTTTCATTTGAGCTAATTAAACTATAATGAAGGTAATATTTTTGGGTAAGAAATTAAAGAAAATTTAATTTTTCCTTTCAATTTTTCCATGCGCTGTGATAAAGACAGCTATAAATGTAATACTTTTACAGCTTTTAATACTTTTTATACAAATGAATCAAGCTCATGAATTTTTAATCAAAACTGTAAAAATCTTTCTAAGGAAACTAATAATTTCTTTTGAATGTGTTTTTTTTCACTGTTACTTTAGAAAACGAATGTAATACTTTTTCGGCTAATTAAACTATTTAAGATATTTTTAAAATTAAATTTTAATTTTATATTTTACTTTTATTACCAATTAAATTTAAACATTGATTCATTGGTTCTATATGATTTGATCTAACATAATTAGGAAATTTCTATATATAATTTTCTAAAGTGAATTGGAAGATGCCATTGTAAATTTACCCAATGAACAACAAATCTTTCTGAACCTATACGAACAAAAACTTCGTTTTAAATAATTTTTCTACTATACAAATGTAGCAGTGTTGAAAGTTTATATAAATCACTGGTACAAGAAAATTTATATATTATATAGTGCAGTAAGGAGCAAAAACTGGAAAGAAAGTAACTTCATTCTATATCTTTGTAAAATATCTTTGACTACCAAAATGTGTCAACATGTTTATCATGTATATAGGGCGATTTCTTAACTGAGAAAAATTAATAGTAATGAATAATTAATATGTAAGAATAGTAAGAGGTTACATTACTTTGCCTTAAAATCAGGTGATTGAGCGTTCACCTTCCAATACGGCGAACCGGGTTCGAATCCCAGTTGATACGAATTCCGCATCCGGCTTACACCGACCACAGTGCGGACGTGAAATATTCTCAGTGGCAGACGGATCATGGGTTGAAGTCCTCTTGCCATCAAGCTAACTGTGTATTCTCGTGGTCTTCCTCTCCGTGTAATGCAAATGCGGGTTAGTTCCATCAAAAAGTCCTCTTCGAAGGCAAATTTCTCCCAATGCTCGATCCAGGAGTTTCTTTGTCTTCTGGATTGGGTTCAAAATTACAAGGCTACGGAATTGAACAGTAGTAGTCGTAAACCCATAAAATTGGGATAGCTGTTCAACAACGGTTATAAAATGAAATATAATTGAAGGGATTTTACTTCTCCTTGAAACCAGTATAATTGAAGTGATTTCTGTCTTTTAGGATTGAAAAGCACATTTTTTTTTTAAATTATAAAGATTAAGATCACATCACATGTAGAGAATAAATATCCTCTCAATGCAAAAGCCAAACTCCTATTTTTGATTACGCTTTAGGAAAACTTCTCGTGTGTCGGGTGTATAAATCAAATGCTGACTAATATAAATATTTCTGAAATTGAAGAAAAAAAAGTTTGACAGTCTCCATCTTGTAAGAAAAGAAACAGACGTGACAATGGCCAGTGGAACTACAGTTGATCAGATAGTTTTTCGTTTTAGGCTCTGAAATCGTATTATTTTGTCTGCTATGAAGTAATTAACGTATAAGTTATCTAATATTACTATTTCTACCATAAATACGTCCCCAAGTTCCAATCATGTCCTTGAAAAAAATATTCTTGAAAATAAAAAGTGTTACTTTAATTTAAGATTTTTGAATTGTTTGAATAGTTTCCGAGTAATAAAATTTAAAAAAAAAAATTGAAAAATTCTGTTTTTCATGAACTATTCGACCAATTTCGTTCGAATTTTGCATTTTGATATTTAAAAATGCATTGCTTTCAATGGTGCGCGAATTTGTATACTTCGCAACTTAATATTTTTCCACCCTTATGAAATAAAATAATAAAAAATAAAATAAATTATTAAAATAATTTTCACATAAAAATATCTTTGAATAAGCGAATTTAAATGTTTCGATTATCTTTAAAACATTCCAAAATATGGTTAAATATGCAAAACGTGAAATTAAATTTCACTTCTCTGGAACATTCCAAATACATACAAAAAATATATAAAATTGCATTACTATACTTAAATAAGTATCTATGCCACGCTGTTAGAAAGCGCGAAACAAGAATTATTAAAATTCACTTGATTAAGTATCTTTTAAATCTAATTCCATAAACATCAAACTAAATTTAAAATCTAAATTAATTTCGTAAGAAGCATTCTTAAGATATCAATTTTATAAAAATTAATTATTTCTAGTTCGTAAAAGAATGTAGTAATTTTATTTCAAGTACTTTAATTGTTTTCATTTTTATTAAATTAATTTCGTTTGAAATGACCTTGTGAGCGATTCTAATAAAAATTAACACCTGCGTTTTTTATTTTTTTTCTACTGTAAAAACAATATTTTGTTTTGTAAAAAATACACGTGATGAAAGAATTAATTTTTGACTGCTGTATATCTATCCAACTTCATTTTAATATATCATTAGTTATTTATAAATTAGTAATCGTTCATGACTCAAAGCTATTTATTGTACCACTGTAAAATGAGTTAAATGTTACAATATTTCAATTATATAATTTTTTCTCGGTTTCATTGCAGTGTTTAAACCTTTATTAGCTTCAATTTTTTAATTATGAACAAGAAAATCCTAGTTAACAAGCCTTACGATCACGTTTCTCTTATTTATCACTGAAGCAGGAATTTTGCAGGTTTTGATTCTACATGTTATCCGAATAATCTCTAAAATTCAGTGCCTAATATACTACATTTTAAGAATATTTTTTACACTTGTTTGCGTGCACAAAGTAATTGTCTGCTTAGAAATAAATTCTTTCTTACCCTTATTGGAATATAATTTATAATAAGAAGTCATAAGACGGTAAGAAATTCGATTCTTATAAGTCATAAGAAGGTAAGAAATTCGATTCTTATAAGTCATAAGAAGGTAAGAAATTCGATTCTTATAAGTCATAAGAAGCTAAGAAATTCGATTCTTATAAGTCATACGAAGGTAAGAAATTCGATTCAAACCATTTTTAAAGTAATATAGCACATAAATCTTGGGAATTTACAATAAGCAAAAATGCTAAAAATTACATTTTTCGTTTTTGATACAATAATTTTGAAAAAAACTAAAAAAAGGTTAATTAAGTTTAGCTAATTGAATTTTTTAAGAAAAATTTTTTTTTTTGCATTTAGGCTTTTAATTTCTTCTATACATATTTTCTTGTATAAATCAAACTTTCGATCATTTATTTAAAGCTCGGTAAAATAATTCCATATTTTTAATATTCCTCAACCTATAATTTTCTACCCACAACTATTGCAAGTAGTATGCACATCATCATTAAAATCTCCTTCCCTTACTCGCTCAATAAATTGGTTCAAATATGTGTATTTAACATTATTCAGCCAACTCAATGCATGTACCTTCACGCAAAATCATTGAATGGATTAAGATCCGGAGAACTTGAGAGCCATTCAGTTTTTACGGAAAGTCAGCCTGTATGTCTCTAAACCAATGTTATAGAATTTTTGATGTATACGAGCGAGCACCTTCAAGCTAACAGCAATAATATCTAATCTAATAACTCAAAGAATTTTTTAAGAACTTTCTTCAAAACTTTCTTTTTGTAGTTTTAAGCATAAATTTTATCTCTCTTTTCACTGAAAACCAATCTAAGTTTTCACGTCAGCACTGTGGTCGGTGCAAGCTGGATGCGGAATTCGTATCGACTGGGATTCGAATCCGGTTCACCTCATTGGAAGGGGAAAGCTCTATTCCCTGAGCCATCGCGACTCAACTGTGACGAATTATCTGGACTTTAGAACAAACAAATAACTTGAATATTTTTAAAGTTGCTATAAACTTTTTTAAAAATTGCCGATTTGGACTCTGGCTCCCCGTAAGAATAACGGTGTTATTTATTGTAATCTCACAAAAAAAGGGTGAATAAAAAACCCCGTTATTCTTGCAAAATACCCTATTAAAGAGGAAAATAACCAATAAAGCAGTGCTGAGCGACACTACGAAATCACGCACAAAACTAAGAAGCATATACCGACACAAAACAAGAATAATTTAACTTTTAATTTTATTTTTAACCCTTCTTGGTAGCCTTACGTTATTAAATTAAACATACCAACTTTTTTTGTTTTAATTTCCTCCCATCAGATTAGAGATAAACTATATTCAGCATTACTTGGCAAGATCCTGCTTATGTTTAATTTTGCTTTTCAAGTCATTTTTTCTTCATTTTAATTACTACTGATTTTAAATTATTTTCATTTGTTGAAACGCATTTTTAAAAATATTAATCTAAACAAAATAAACACTTGGATACAGATAACTTTAGGAATACTAATTTGGTGATGTAGTCCTCTCATGCTACCACGTTAACGTTGCTCAGTGAATTTATCTGACATAGAGGATAACAAATAATTAGATATTAAAGTATGTGCAATAATCTGTATTTTGATCAAAGAGAGCTATAAATATTTCATAAAAGGAATCATCTTTAGTTTCATTTAAACAATAGCTAACGCTTAAACTCTTTTCGAATGGCTTGGAATAGAATGATCTAATGTAAACAGTAACCTTCCTGAGCTTTGAACTATCAGTATACCAAATTTCATAACTCTTTGTCGGATGGACATATATATATATATATATATATATATATATATATATATATATATATATATATATATATATATATATATATATATATATATATATATTACCTTATAAACTATTCGGTACAAACATTTCACTTTTATGCGTTATAATACGACTGTTCAAAAACACTGTAAGCTAATAAGCTAATCACATGTTACATGATTTTGACTTACCACAGTCAATTTCGTCACTACCGTCCCCACAATCATCGTCAGAGTCACATCTCCATCTAACAGGAATGCACGTGCAATTGCCATATAAGGGTGTGGTGCAAGCGAAGTGGTTCACGCTGCAACTACATGCCGTTCCCCTTGCTGCAACACCTGCATAAACAAATACAAAATTTGAGTGATTTATTTCTAAAAAAATGAAATTAAGCTAAATTGCTTAACCTAAATGTCAGAAAAATGTATTCGTTAAAACCATTTGAGCGAGATACATTTACAAAACTCATCCATTGTTTTATCAGACTCATTATTATAGAATGGTATTACTAATATTGTGTACAAGATTAATTAAATGACTGAATGAGCGTAAATTAAATGACCGTAACATTTTAAACACATCCCGAACAACACAATATAATTTTAATCGTCGCAAGTAATTAATTTATTGCTTGTTACAATTGTTTTATAATAGTTCATAGCCCAGTAAATTTGTATTTTTTCGTTGGAAAAATTAACATCTAATTTTATTTTCATAGAAAAATTTGTTATTTTATCATGAATAATACCTGAACAAATAATACCGAACTACTCTCTTCTGTACGATTCCCCCTTTTTTTTGGTGGGGGGGAATTAAATTTCCTCAACACAGACTATTGATGCATATTTTTTCATGTATTTTTTCCCGCGAAATTGAATGAGACCTATTCCGATACAATCGAACTAATAGTTCAGAAGTTGTAAGGATTTTATGCACAAGAAGTATAAATTTGTACCTGCACTTATTTATGCACCAGACAGTGGTTTTAAAACAAGTGAGGTATCATTTTCTACCTTTTATGCCAAAGTATATAAATTATCAAAATTTTCTATATTTTTACTCTAAAACAAATAAACTATACATAAATCCATAAGAAAAAAAATAGTTCAAAGATGGCAAAAGTTTTTAAATATAAAAACTACTTCATTACACACATACTTATGTATATACTTCACATTGATTTACAGGAATTATCTAAACATGTAAAGTATATTTTTCGACGCATTTTATCGCGATGAATTTGAATGAGACCAATCCCGAGAAACTGGCAAATGATTTAGAAATTATAAATGTTCTATAAACAAAATCAAAATTTACGCAAGTTACATAGCTATACAGACAAGTAAAGTTGTTGTTTCCCATGTACTTTTCCCGTGTACTTCTCCCGTGTTTGGTCTTACTCAATTGAGTAAGACCAAACACGAATGAAAACGCTTCATTTTTTCACAAATTGAACTGGAATTATTTAGTATAAAATTTACTATATTAGAATCGAATCTGAAAAAAACTCTTATTACTTCAAAGCTATTAAACCTATCAACCCTAAATTTTTATCTACTTTACTGTATCTTTTTATATTGATTATATCAGTAAGAAATATTTCATCGGTTAACTCTACATGTTCAGAGTTGTGGGCATGTTGTCTACATGACCACATACTTTACTATACATGTTTGGATAGCCTTTAGATAGCAAAGTATAAAATGCACAAAATTATGTCAAAAATATTTCTTTTTATACATAAAATACGTTGCAACTTTTGAACTTTATACTCCATAGACTTGTATACAGTTTCATTGCATTTGGTGTTAAAAGTTCTAGTGGAAATGTGTCTCAGTAGTTTATATAGCAATATAAGACGATAATTCAGTACAAGTATAATTTTTTCTCGTATTTCAAACCCTTATAACTTCTAAACTATTAGTCCCATAGCCTCGGGATTGATCTCATTCCTTTCCGCCGCTCCCAAAATGCGTTGGAAACAATTCCTCACTTGCCTAGAAAAAAACATACACCCCCTCTAATTGCCCTCATTCCCCTAATAAGAATACAGGTGAGGATAGAAGAATTTTCAGGCATTATTTATAAAACTACAACAAAAAAATTATTGTCAAAAATAGCTTGGGTACTAATTTTTTCAAAGATATATCCTTTTTTTTGTTGTCATAATTACTAGACTATTAAGTTGAAGATCTCACATTAAAAAGTGATAATTTTATTTTGAAAAAAAATAATCCGGTTAATTGTCTTATTTCAAAGTAGTTATAACTTTAAAAAAATATGCATATATAATGAACGTAAGTGAAAATCAAACATTTGTTCCTTCACACATTTAAGTACGATATTTTTTAATGAGAAACAAAATTTAGTAAAACATTCCATTTTAAATTTCTTAGAGTATAAACAATTTAGTGACCCATCATACTGCTCCAGGAAAAGTTATGAGACTTGCACTTAAAGCAACTGGAAAATATACTTAAACTCTGCTTGATTTAATAAAGAAAAGCAAAAAGAGAAAATAAAAGAGTAAAAAGAACAAGGTCATGAGGGCAGTTTGGGGTAGTGTACCCTTTTCCTACCTTTTAAACCCGTATATCTAAACGTTCATCAAACATGCTACCAAATTTTGCCAATTCCTTTAAGTCGGGGTGTTTTATTTAAATAAAACTTTAGTAAATTTCTCTTTAGCTAAGCCAGTTTGATTGATATGAATAAAGGGATTATAAAAATAAACCTTTTAGTTCATAGTGCTTGAGCTGAATTATTATTTACATATACCTAATTATTAAGAACCCACAATTAATTACACACCCTCTAAAATTCTACGAGGAAGTGTCTTTAAAATAATGGTAAAACACTATTTTATTCGAACTTACTTCAGAAACACGTAAATCAACCATTTTAAAAAGTATTTTTTAAAACGAATCTTCTATTAGATTTGATAACCGAGAGTTTAACTTAATCTAAAGATGTACATAATTAGACTCTCCCTCGAACAAAACTGGTAAAAATATACTTTTATCTTGTAAACTTAACCAAATTGGGTGAAATTGGGTCAAGTACACAAAAACAAAATCAAAATTGTTTTTCATATAAATCTAATTATCTAATTTGATTGAACGTGAAATGAATATACCCGGAAAACATATTTTATATTTTTGTTTTACGAATCTTAGAACACTTTAATCAAAAATAAAATAAGCCTTATAAAATGAACCAAGAATGAAAAATAACTGAACTGTCACACTTTTTAAACAATGCGCGAAATCTTCATTTCGTCTCTGCCAAAAGCTAAAAGACTAAAACTGTAACTTTTAAATTGAACTTTCAAGTTAGTTTTTATGACCTTATACTAAGCCTAATCTGCAAACGAGAAATAATCACTCTTGTTCAAGAGCTAAATGGGTGAAAAAACACATTTGTCTTTTCTGTTGAGCCCTTGGGCAAACAAGAGCCTTGGTATACGAATGAGAGTAAAAACAGAATGACGAAAAAAAAGGTTATTTGTTTTAATTACAACTTTCCCCTTATGTCGACGTAATTGTGGGACCTTAAAGATATGAGCATAATGGAGGAGAGGAAAGGCAAAAAGAATGCCCCTGAATTTCCTTCCGATGTTGCCACCCAGAGAAAGATAAGAACAAGTTAATTACTATCTATGAATAGTCACTGCATCAATTACAGCAAAGAGGAATGCGGAGCTCATTGCATAAAATAACAAAGATTTGAAAGGCGATAAGATTTTGGGTCTCATAAAAAACAGCCTGTCACTAAGCTGTTTAAAAGATTTTATTTGCACAGTGCACGCAATTAGCTGAGGTGTAATTCGGATTTGAGATAAGAGTAAATATAAGAGCTATTAGAAATTGCTAGGGAGATTTTTTTTTTATTGACAACTTGGCATTTATCTCATCCCTTATACATTAGATTTTTTTTAATGAAGCATTGAAATATTAACGAGTTTATTTATAGTATAAAAAGTCAAATAATGCGTCGTAAAAAATTTATTTTTTACTGTAAGCATGTGTTCGTTTTTAATGTCTTCAAAGAAAAAATATCTGCTAATTAATTAATAGAAAATAGTAAAAGAAAACTTTATTTTTGTTCATAAGTTTTGCAATACAAAAAATAATCTTAAATATCTGAGATCATACTATTTTGTTTATGATATTAGCAATTAAAATTTGCATGATTAAAAGCCACATGAAGCTTTATTCTAATTCCAGTTAGTTAACCTAATCAAAGATTGAAAAAAAATTTAAAAAGATTTTATCCATTTGAATAAAAAATCAAAATTCAAAACTCACTATCAATTATGGAACCCTAAATTCTGTCAAACAAACTTAACCATCAAAAATTAAAAATACAGTCTTAAGAGCATAAAAGACATACAATACTAACTAGTAGGTACTATTTAATTCTGAACAACTTGTTTTGATTGAAGCATACTGGAATGAATAAATCAATTAGTGTATTGTTTTTTTTTAAATTGATATAACATACATTTGCAGGCTTCTGTGCTCAATTAAGGCTCATAAACCTTTGTCAAGTTGAAGAAGAGATGAAACAATGCAGAGAAAGACTGCACGAAGATACATCCAGGATAAGAATGGGATTTGAATCCACTATATCCATGCTTCGTGGCCTATACCACTCGGTCAGAGAAGTCTTAAGTTTATTGGCACACTTATATATGCAAGTTTAGTGTTCAATGTCATAAGTACGGCTCATAAGCCTTGGTCAATTTAAAGTATAGATAGCACAATACAGAAAAAGATAGCACAAAGATACATCCAGGGTTACGACGAGATTCAAATCCGCTATCTCCACTCTACAGAGAGTTTGGTGGACGATACCGCTCAGCCAGGGAAACCCCAAGTGAAATAGTACACTTACATATGCATCAGTCAAGCATCACTGACTGCGGTCAGTGTGCGGGTGGGTGACCACTTGGATCAGTTTGCGTAGGGACCGAAGGTGTGAGGTATTGGTCCTCGTTAAACTGTTCTACCGTAAAGTGCTCGACTTCACCTGCAGGTCGTTGGACTACCGAAGCGAGGGTGCCATCCCCTCTGCAGAGGATCAAAATTGTGATGGCATGTCTTCGGATCATCCTCAAGGATGTTTTCCAGACCGTCGCCAATAGCCCATTGTGCAGGTCTAGTGTGACGTAAATGAACAACAACACCAACTGTGTGTTCAATTACAGCTTATAAATATACAGCTTATAAATCCTATAGAATACAGCTTATAAATCCTTTTCAAATTGAAGAACAGATAGCACAGTACGTAGAAAGACAGCACGAAAATACACACAGGTTAACAGTGGGATTCGAACTGATTCTAATACTTTATTGATTTATTTGATTTATTGAGATTACATACATTTGCTGACTTGTGTGCTCAATATAGGCTTATAAGTCATTGTCAAGTAGAAAATACAGATAGAACAATTCTAATACTTTACATAGCGTTTGATGGACGATGCCGGTCAGTCAGGGTAGCCCCAAGTTTATTGGTACATATATACATGCAGTCTTTGAGCTCAATAACATAAGTAGGGCTTATAAGCCTTTGCCAAGCTGACGAACAGATAGCACAATTCAGAGAAAAACAGCACGAAAATGCACCTAGGATTCTCACGTTCGAACATCCACCCGCTATCTCTATGCTGCAGAGTATTTTATGAACGATACCGTTCTGAAAGGGAGGTCTCTGTAGAAATCAAAGGATTTGCGAAGTGTTTTATTTGTAACTAATTCAAAATAAGTAACTTTCGTTTCCGGAAAAGTTATGCTTTCTCCTTATTAACGCTGCAAATCAAATAAGCAGCAGGTTCGATTCCCATTATAGCCTTCTAAGTATAGATTAGTACTCTCTAAGTGTCTCTACTTATGTCCATTGTGATGCTTGTCGGCAATTTGTGTTGTATATTTTTGAGATTGACTAAGACTGTAAATTTCCCAGATTTTTATAGCAAATTTCGCAAATTTATTCCTTAAACCGTTGGCCAATTTTATTTTTTTTTGGATAAATCAACCCTCTCGGTAAAACTTGAGCACACAAGCTTATAGATTTAGAGAGATGGATTTCGTGATCATTAAATAATGATCATTTAATCAATCACTCTGGAAGCATATGAGGCAATCTATTCGTAAACAATTAAGTTGTTTCTTCATCTCTTTTCTTGCATCTATCATAGTTTTTTTTAACTTTAATTCTGTAAACTCTGTGACTTCTTTTAAACAATCTAACACTAAGAATATCTGTACCAAAGATCTACATACAATGAATACGTCTAGAAACTATTAAATATTGTCCTAAAATTAGTTAAAGTTGTCTTCTAGTCTGGTTTTGCTCCTCACTGATACAATAGATGTATTCTTTTTGTGGATTTCCTACAATTTTTGCTTTTAAATATGTTATTTTACATTGACAAAAAATCAGCACAATGTGTAACCAAAACACCCGTGCCCTGATATGTCATATTAACACCCTTAAAAAGCTCGGTTAAATCCACTAGAACCATCACAGAATGTTAAATTGTACTGTGCCTTTGTTCAAGATGATCCATACTACTAGGAGAGTAATCAAGTTTAGCATAGACGGTAATAAGTTTCCACTTAGAATTATAATTAAAACCTTATGATATTCCCGTCTACTAACTATACGTTAAAGGAAAAAAAAGGTATTAATTCCAAATGTGTCAATTTTATGTGCTTAAAATGTTTCGTTTTTTTAGATTAAAAAAACAATAATTTTCTATATTTATGTAGATATATAAACTGGATATTTGGCTGAGAAAAAATATGACCTTAAAGAAATTTTAAAAACCATAAAAACAAACCAACGAAGCTACTAAGTTACGAGCTAAAAATATCACTTTCCTCCAGAATACTTTTATTCAGTCATGACCAGAAATAAATATATATTTTCGCGTCCAGATTTTATCAACAATGCTTCAGTCACAGAAAAGGGGTTTCAATACTAAGTCCGGTCAAGTGAGAGAATCGCATGACGTTTTACTACAGAGTCACCTGTTACCAAACGACCTTAAAGGTCCATTGCAGATGGAACATGGAAAGCTTTTATCTTTAGAAATTTCCAATTAATCTAGACGAAAAAGCAATTGACAGTGAGTGCGTGGGTGTAGGGATGGGAGGAAGACATTTGCTGCCCACCTTCTTTCTGATCATGTCGACGGCAAAGCCGATTTGCTACGATGGTTAGTCGACCGTGCACGCGAATGAGCGTGTCTCCTTCAGCCTATTGGTATGTTACTCTGACATTACTTGTCCTCCCTTTAGACTGAGAGGGACTGTATCCAAATCTACTAGTAAATTATAATCAAGAAAGTTTTATTACATCTCAAGAATATTACCAGCTGTTTCTGGAGTTCAAATACTCAAGAGTTCTATACTTAACCCTTTGACGCAGAATTTTTATTAAACATATTTTTCATTATTTTGTATTAATATAAGACAAAATAAGTTGTTTTTTTTTAATGCCCACCTGGATAATGACCTGGGTCATGCAGGCACCTGAAGGGCAAATTTTTTGGCCACTCTTTCAGCAGTCCTGCTAGATAATACAGTTTTGGTGAAAACATCATGAATAAATATAACAACAGGAAAGATATATATTTAAATGTCATATTACTTTTAAGCATTAAGATATATTGGTGTATTGTACACTTATTTGAAGAAAACTCCAGAAATCGCTAAAGTTTTTTTTCCAATGCCCACTTGTGTTAACATCCGTCAATTCAGGCATATACAGGGCGATTTTGCTGACCTCTCTTACAGGGGCACCATATTAGGTGGGCCAACTTGGCTCCCACAGTAAGGACAGATAGTACAGAGAAGGAAAGAACATACATGCCTTGCCCGGGATTCGAACCCAGAACCTTCCTAATACAAGGTCAGTTCCCTTACCCCTATACAGGCCGGTCGGCTAAGACAAAATAAATGAAAAATATCATATTTAGCATTTTAATGATTTATGGTTAACAGCATGTTATAAAGTACAGCATGACACACCGGTGTCTTTTTTCTGTGCTGAAGGTAAAATCTTTCTAAAATGACTCAGTTCCAAACAACAATTTTTCCTAATTGCATTTATTTAGATCTTAGAGAAACAGTAATTCATCATTAAAATTTCTTTAATTAACAATATCAACTACTGATAAATTTTTGAATGTGAATGAAAATAAAAATTCAGACTACTTTTTCTGGCTTTTATATTTAAGTACAAATATAATTCCGATAATCTGAGAGATGTTTTTAGTAACAATAATTTTTTTGTATATATATAACTGAAAAAGACTAGAATATAATTTTTACTTGTAATTAGAGAGTCAGAAAAAATTATAAAAAAGGGAAACCGGTGTCACATCTGTGTCCAAGGTTTAACTCAAAGACTAATAATAGCTTAAGGGTCACGGAAGATTATGAGAACAACTATCCTATTTAACTATGGACTTAGGCAAAACAGATTAATTTAATTTTATAAATTTTACTTTAAATTTTAAACAATTTTATTTTATTTCCTTTAGTTTTATATTTTTTGCGGCTTATGTGCTCATTACAATCTGATACTAGACTGATCGTAAAACATGGTTTCCTGCAGATCACTGAAGTCCATCACTGACGGTGGTCATTGAGAAGATGGATGACTGTTTTTATCATCCTGGGAAAGTACCAAGGATGCGCGTCATCGGTCCTCGCTGAACTATTCTAATAAAGTACTCGACTTCGTGCGTAGGTCTTCGGGCTACCAAAGCGAGAGAGACATCTTCTTTAAAGACAATAAAATTGTGATGGCAAGTTTTCAGATCATTATCAGGGGTGTTGTTTCCCAGACAGTCGCTATTGTGTTGCTCTAGTGTGACCTAAATAAAGCACTACTGCTGCTGAATTATGAGAATTTATAAGAAATTAAATGGCTGCTACTGAATTATGAGAAATGAAATAGCTGCTACTAAATTATGAGAAATTAAATGGCTGCTACTGAATTATAAGAAATGAAATGGCTGCTACTGAATTATGAGAAATTAAATGGCTGCTACTGAATTATAAGAAATTAAATGGCTGCTACTGAATTATAAGAAATTAAATGACTGCTACTGAATTATGAGAAATTAAATGGCTGCTACTGAATTATGAGAAATTAAATGGCTGCTACTGAATTATAAGAAATTAAATGGCTGCTACTGAATTATGAGAAATTAAATGGCTGCTACTGAATAATAAGAAATTAAATGACTGCTACTGAATTATGAGAAATGAAGTGGCTGCTACTGAATTATGAGAAATGAAATGGCTGCTACTGAATTATAAGAAATTAAATTACTGCTACTGAATTATGAGAAATTAAATGGCTGCTACTGAATTATGAGAAATTAAATAGCTGCTACTGAATAATAAGAAATTAAATGGCTGCTACTGAATTATAAGAAATTAAATGACTGAAGTTCTTTAAATTGAAATAGCATTGAAATATATCGAATACCTCATATCGAAATGGCAGTTGGCGCCAAATTAACGAAGCTACACGCGAGAAAACATCATGTCCTTCAACGTTGAAACTAGCACAGACTGGTGGTCTGTTATTTTACCCTACTGAGCTTCAAATATTAATATTCAGTTTTAATGTTAAACTATAGAGGACAACAGTGAAAATCCAATTCAAACTAATTTTTGCACATATGTAAAAAGGCGCAGTGAAGGTTGAAGTTATTGAAGAAAAAGTTCTTAAGTACAGTTTTGTATTTGCTATTTTTTACTTAAAAACTGGTTACATACATTCTGAGAAATGTATGCTTAAATAAAAATATTTTTACCTGATAAATTGAGATATGTCTATACTATTGAGTTTCTGCAGTAAGAAAAAGGAAAAATGCCAATTTTTATATAAGTTCTAAAATTCAAAGCAAATTTAAGCTCTGAGTAAATTTATGCTATAAAATAAATTTTACATACTTCTTAAAGTATAATTTTGTTTGACCGAGGTACTCGAGGAGTTAGAAAATCAGACTCCTGTCAAGAGGAGCCGGGGTTCGAAAGGGGTACTCTACTAAAATCCACCAAGTACATGCGATATACGAGCTGGTAAAATTTGTATAAAATTCGTAAAATTTGTGGTCGATCACTGAACTGCACCATGGGTACATTGATCTGGAAAAATTTCCTTCTCCTTCAGATCTATGTTCAAATTGAGGAAAGGTCCTCAATGAATGATGCCACCCTCTATCGGTGGTGTTCTGAGCTGAGACGTAATTACACCCTTGTGGTGCTCTCTTGTCAAACGAAAGACACGCCTTCCTGATTTAATTGGTAAAAGACCAATGGCTGTCGAGCTTAGCTTGTCCATATGTGATTAGAAACAGCAACAACAGTTTAGTTTTATATTTACAAGGTTTTGTTTGTAAATATAAAACTAAACTTTGTGCGGGCTTGACTCTTTTAATATGCTTATAATCATTTTAAGACACAATAGCAGATTCAAAAAAATAATACTTAAAAAAATTTATTTTTTTCTAAAAATGTAGAAATACATGTTTTAGTATAAATTAGTTTTGCTTAGTTTATTGATAAATTAGGCTCTTATGCACAAACACATAATTTGTTAATTCCATCGAACAAATTTCGTTAACTGTTTATGAGTAATAAAATTAAAGTTGAAATATATGTTAATAATTTTAAATTTTTTCAACATCATTAAGAAAAATGTCAAATTTTTCTTTGATTATATACAGATTAGGCACTTATGCATATATACAACGGGAAAAAAACATAATTTGACATCGCATCGTATGAAAAAACACATAGTTTGTTAATTCCATTAAACATTAATTCATTAATTCATTAATTATTCATAATTATTAAGGCATAATTTCGAGAACTATTTTGGAGTAATGAAATTAAAGTAGAAATATATTTTGATAGTTTTTAGCTTTTAATTTTTACTACATGACAATGAAAAATTTAGATTTTTACCTCATTAAATGCTTATAGGGCTCGTATGCATAAACACATAGTTTGTAAATGCCGTCACACAAATTTCGTTAACTATTTAGGAGTAATAGAATTAAAGTAGAAAGTGCGAAATACGAAGAATATATTACTTTAACGTTATTCATTTTCTTCAATCAAGATAGTTTCATCAAAGGAAATACGCTATATCATAAATTAGATTCAAATGATATACAGACATATTTAACTAAATCAAATATTAAAGACTTACATGGCAAAATTCTTAGAAAAGGGTTACTAGTTTCGAAGAACAAATTCAACAGCGCTGCTTAAGTAAAATTTAACTCTTTCTCCTAATTAGTTACCCGGTTACTAAGGAGACAGAATTCGCTAATTGCATTTAAATAAGGTTTCAGTATGTCTGTTGTAAACAGCAGAGTGTCGTGGAGGTTTAACAAATTTAGAACGCAGTATAAATTGAGGAGTAACTTTTCGTGTTACAACGGTGTTGGATGTAACAGTTTATGTACCAAGTCTCTAGGGTCGGAGCATAATTTTAATTCGTTTAAATAGAGTTTTATCTTAATATGGAATTCTGTGTTCTTCACTTTTGTATATAGGATGTTAATCTTAGTTTAATTAAGGTTTCAATTAAAATACTTTAAAATGAGAAGAAACTTTTACGAATTTCTAAGTGGGTTAAAACGAATAATGTATCCCACTTGAGAGATTATCTTGAAAAGGTTTGATCGTTATTTTATTAATTTATATTAAAGTATTATTAATCTGAATAAGAGCATGGATTTTTCAGTTTTATTACTTTAAGAAAAAATGTAAATGTCGAATGCTAATATACATAAAATTTATTTTTTAAAAAAATAATAATTTTAGGATGTTTTAATTAGGTTAAAACGAATAATGTATCCCACTTGAGAGATTATCTTGAAAAGGTTTGATCGTTATTTTATTAATTTATATTTAAGTATTATTAATCTGAATAAGAGCATGGATTTTTCAGTTTTATTACTTTAGGAAAAAATTAAATGTCGAATGCTAATATACATAAAATTTATTTTTAAAAAAATAATAATTTTAGGATGTTTTAATTAGGTTAAAATGAATAATGTATCCCACTTGAGAGATTATCTTGAAAAGGTTTGATCGTTATTTTATTAATTTATATTTAAGTATTATTAATCTGAATAAGAGCATGGATTTTTCAGTTTTATTACTTTAGGAAAAAATTAAATGTCGAATGCTAATATACATAAAATTTATTTTTAAAAAAATAATAATTTTAGGATGTTTTAATTAGGTTAAAACGAATAATGTATCCCACTTGAGAGATTATCTTGAAAAGGTTTGATCGTTATTTTATTAATTTATATTAAAGTATTATTAATCTGAATAAGAGCATGGATTTTTCAGTTTTATTACTTTAAGAAAAAATGTAAATGTCGAATGCTAATATACATAAAATTTATTTTTAAAAAAATAATAATTTTAGGATGTTTTAATTAGGTTAAAATGAATAATGTATCCCAATTGAGAGATTATCTTGAAAAGGTTTGATCGTTATTTTATTAATTTATATTAAAGTATTATTAATCTGAATAAGAGCATGGATTTTTCAGTTTTATTACTTTAAGAAAAAATGTAAATGTCGAATGCTAATATATATAAAATTTATTTTTTAAAAAAATAATAATTTTAGGATGTTTTAATTAGGTTAAAACGAATAATGTATCCCACTTGAGAGATTATCTTGAAAAGGTTTGATCATTATTTTATTAATTTATATTAAAGTATTATTAATCTGAATAAGAGCATGGATTTTTCAGTTTTGCTACTTTAGGAAAAAATGTAAATGTCGAATGCTAATATAATTTATTTTTTAAAAAAATAATAATTTTATGATGTTTTAATTAGGTTAAAATGAATAATGTAGCAAATTTGAAAGATTGCATTGAAATGTTTTATCGTTATTTTATTGTTTTAACACTAGAAAAACTGAACACTGCTAGATACTTAGGAAGATTGAAGGGGTCAGTTTGGCTCTTAACAGACTGTTTGTGTGTTGACCAATTAGACATCCAAAATCTAAAATATAATCATAATTAATTTAATAAAAGCATATTATAGACTTGGTCATCAATATTCTATGGCATTTTGTTATCAATCAAATTTCATTATAATTTATTTAATTTATATATTTTATATTTTTAAAAATTAGTTTCTTATCCAACAGAAATTGTTTACTTATTGCCTCAATAGGTGGCGGCACAGGTTGGCTCTGCCAGTGAACAATTTCTTGTCATGTTTAATTGTGTATAACATGATTTGCATCCTGGTGACACCACTATGATAAGTTTTAAAATAAATCACTATAGTGATATTTATCTTAAATTTTAATAATCTTTTTTAATGAATTTTATGGTTGAATTATGCTTATTTAGATTTATTTATATCAAATTAGTATTGTTTTATCAATGTTATAAAGTATTATTTCATTCATGACTGTTTTTATTGCTGGACTTTTTTTTCTTTTGTTCATCACGCGCTACTGCACGTGATGATCATAAAAAGAAAAATAATAAAAAAAATTATGCCTACCGAAATACCTAAGAGGTGTCTCTAGCCTCTCCCATCATTCTAGGTACATAGTTTTATATATACCTTTCTATAAGACTAGTACATGACTAAATAAGCACTTGGATTGAATCAAATTATGAAAAGTCATAAATATTGAATAATTTCAATGCGTTAATTTTCAAATTAAAGAGCAATGAAATGTGAGAGGGGCTAAACTGGCCACCTCCGTCTTTTAGGTGTTAATGTATTAAACTAAAATTAATTAATTAGAGCAAAATTAATTAATTAATAAATTTTTGCTTTAATTAAAGCCTAAATTAAAGCAAAAATTTATGCTTATGAATATTTAAGAAGAAAATTAACTTTCAAATACTAATATACAATTTGTGTCAATTAAGTAATGAGGCTGATTTTATTATTATTTATTTAAATAGATTTACAATTCAATATTATTTTCCTTTAAGTAATTACTTTGGGAAACAGTACCGCGTTGGTGAGAATTCCTCCATTCCTAAAAGCAGTGCCGGAATTCTACTGGAATAGTCTTTATCATTTCAGTTACAGCATTGCAGGTGTTTCAAAATGACGCTCATTGCAATGAATTTTTAATTTCTCTAAAGAAAAAGGCTTAAAAAAAGACTCAAGTCAGGTAAGTAAAAGCGTTGATGAGTCACAACAATATATTTATTTGTTCCAAAAAATATTTAATGATATTGCTGTTTCGCAAATAGTTTGCTTCTCTTGATGTTCTGCTTCACATTCAAGCTCCTTTTAATTCAAATTCAATTCATTTAAATTTAAATCCAACTTCAAGTTCAATCCATTTTTCGAAATCTGATGATCTGTAGTATGATGTAAATTAAACAGTTTTCCTATCACTATATGGTTCTATCTGGATTCTAGATCATCAATCAACGATCTATGAACTCGAAACCCTAGAGTATGTTAACATTTTTTAGTTTAAGAGTTGAAGTCCTTTCGCAGCATCATTCATTTCCCAATAATCCTCTTGCTTTTTAAAATGCAGTAAACCACAAAAAAACCTGGTTTATTGGCAAAATATTGTCTCTGAAAGCCAACTGAAGTTTCCCAAAAGTATCAGTTACCAATGTGGGCAGTAAAATCTGAGAGCACACGATTGATCAACGATCTGAAAACTTGATACCTTAGATTCTGTCAATATTTTCTAGTTGAAGAGTTGAAGTCCTTTCGCATCATCATTCATTTCCCAATAACCCTCTTGCTTCTTAAAATGCAGTAAACCACAAAAACTCCTGGTTTATTGGCAAAATATTGCCTTTGAAAGCCATCTGAAGTTTCCCAAAAGTATCAGTTACCAATGTCGGCAGTAAAATCTGATAGCACAGGATTGATCAACGATCTGAAAACTCGAAACCTTAGATTCTGTCAACATTTTCTAGTTGAAGTCCTTTCGCAGCATCATTCATTTTCCAATGACCCCCTTTCTTCTTAAAATGCAGTAAACCGAAAAAATCCTGGTTTATTTGCAAAATATTGTCTTCGTACGGTAGCTGGAGTTTCCCAAAAGCACTAGTTACACATGTCTACAGTAAAATCTGATAGCACACCATTGCTTAACGATCAATCAACGATCTGAAAACTTGAAAATCTAGATTTTGTCAACATTTTCTAGTTGAAGTCCTTTTGTAGCATTATTCATTTCCCAATGACCCTCTTTCTTCTTAAAATGCAGTAAACCACAAAAATCCTGGTTTAGTGGCAAAACATTGCCTTTGTACGCCAGCTGGAGTTTCCCTAAAGTATCAATTACCCATGTCTGCAGTAAAATCTGATAGCTCACCATTGCTCAACGATCAATCATCGTTGCTCCATACTAACGTCTTTCATTCGCAGGAATCACAACAAAAACTGATTTCAGAAGAAAGATAACTCCAGAAAACCACATTAATCTACCGAGTTCATACTTATACAGAATGTGTATCAGAGATTCACAAACCAATCAAGTTTCAGAGGGTCCAGTTTTCACATATTGATCTTTGTGTCACCAATCTCATTATTCACTAAGAAAAAAGTATTTTCAAAACTACTAGATTATGGTAAAATTCAAATAACAACTAAACACTTTTTATTATTTATGAAAATTTGACAGGTATTATTGCTCTGATTACCGATATATATACCGATACAGTGCAACATTGACAATGTATTAAGTTTTATACAAATATAGTTATACATATTGAATCTTCCTATTTTTTTAAAGCAATATATAACATAATGTTATTATCAAAATTTTTCAGATAGTGTTTTTTAATGCAATATTATTATAACCGACGTTGAACAGTTGATCCAATTTTGGATTTACGACTACTAATGTTCAACTTCGTAGCCTTATAATTTCGAACGCAATACAGAAGACAAGGGATCAAGTGTTGTGGAAAATTTGCTTTCGAGGAGGACTTTTAAATGGAACTAATCCGTATTTGCGTTACATGGAGTGGAAAATTACAAAAATCTCCCATGGTTAGCCAGACGGCAAACCCATGATGCGTCTACCACTGAGAATTATTTACGTCAGCGCAGTGGTCGGTGCGAGCCAGGTGCAGAATTCATATCGACCAGTCATTGCTGGAATTCGAGCCCAGTTTACCTCATTGGATCACGAAAGTTCTATCCCCTGAGCTACCACGGTTCTTTTTATACAACTTGTTGAGACGAACGCAAAATAAAGGAAAAACATTCCATGCTGTTAAAGAGAATGGAGCAAGTTGAATTATAACATCGTAAAATTCGCGGAAATATTCATGATTAGAACCTTTGAATTAAAACATAGTTCAAGAAAACAACTTATTAAAGTTTCATAAAAAAATTTATAAATAGAAAAAAGTACCGTTACTATGATACTTTTCTGATACAGAAAATAATAGAAAAATTAATAAATAGAAAAAAAGTACCGTTACTATTATACATTCCTGATCTCATTTTTTGAATATTGTATAGGATTTTATTATTATATAACAAAAATATTAAAATTAATCAGTGCGTCCTTATTCTTTAAAAAAAGTAATATACTGATCTAATGCTATCGAAGCTTTAAGGAAATAGTTTTAATGCAAAAAGAAAATCCGAAACTTTCTTATCTACTTAACAACATGTTAACAAGATTGGCGTTTAATGCAACACATTTTAACAAATAATCGTTTAAAATTTATTATCTGATAAATTTTTTTCCCTCACCGATAACTTCAAAAATTATGTCAGGATATAAAGAAATGATAAAATATTTAAAAAAAGAAAGAAGAAGGACGCGATACAAATAATTTCCCTCGATGTTTTTCGTTTCATTTATCAATTTTCTGGAAGGTTTATTGATTATTCTCTTTTTTAGTTATGAAAAATGAAAATAAAAAAAGAACAATACAGCAGAAGGAAAAAAAAGAATAAAAGGGATACAACATTTCTTCTTCTTTGAGGTATGCCGCTTAAACTAATTTGAATAACAGAGTTTCCTTTTCAAAATGATCTGAAGGTTATTCAAATGGAAATGAAATTGCATTTCATGCTGTTTTCACTTGCAAATCAAGAGTTGGATAATGCGATTTTTTTTCTTCCTCTTTGTGTAATTTTAACTTCATATTATAAGGGTAAAGCTTATAAATATGAGAAACATGTTCTAGCAATGTCCAAAATGGTATGTTATTTTGCGTTCTTGTAATTTGTATGTTAAAGGACAGCAAGCCACATAAAAAAGCTGATGTAAGAGAAGATTGAAATATGTTAATGCCAACTATTTTGTCCTTAGTAAAGTCGACGCATATATGCTTTGTAATTCTTAACCAGAGCGAGTTTAATTTTAAGTATGAATAAAAAATATTTATTTTAATACACATAAGTATAAAATTTCTTATTAACATGAATCATTACTATCAAAATATTACGATACAAAATATTACGAATATTATGATCAAAATATTACGATGCAAAATATTACGAATATTACTATCAAAATATTACGAATATTACGATCAAAATATTTCGATACAAAATATTACGAATATTACGATCAAAATATTACGAATCATTACTTTTGATTATGTGACGAAAATCAACAAAACCCACTTGATTGCAGAATTAAATATAATGGAGATAAAAAAATAATCATTGAAAACACTATCAAATTTGATCAAGCAATTAAACTGGCTTTGTAAGTTTCATATTCGGTCTTTTTCACTTACTTGACAATTGAAGATTTCAAAAGCATTTATTATCTTTCCTCTCTGAAATATTAATTTGTGCTCCGTAATGTGTATAATATTATTTTTACTTCATTTTTTCCAAAGATACATTAAGGGTAAGTTTACGAAACATCCAGTATTTTTAAGTATTAATATAATAAAAAATATATTCATGAAAATTGTATAAAAGTTTGGCATTTGCATGTAAAGTTGCTTAAAGAACTTCATTTATATATGAAGGAATATTAAGCAGAGTTCATAAATTTCTTTTTCCGTTAAAATATCCAAAGAATTTTACAACTCATATAAAGAAGAATACAGCGAAATTTTTATTGCTAGCTGTAGTGTCGTAATGTTTTTATTTCCTTCCTCAAATTGCAAATCTCCACGGTGTACGTTTAGCGTACTAAAAATTTATGCACCGTCTCATTTTATAGATTTGCTTCCGATCTTTCTTTAAATATCTTTGACTATCCGGAAGCTTCGAAAAAAAAGGGAGGGGGTAATCAAATTAAAACTTCCCAGAAAGGAGCTAGTCCCGTCTAAAATGTCAGCGATATAAAAATGTTTAAAATACAAAGAAATATATACTGAAACTCAATACATTTGAATACGATTTATATTCATAAAAATTGCTTTGTAGTTTCAGCAACATAAACAATAGCAACAATAGTAACCGTTATTTACTATGTCTGTATTTTAAACGCAACTCTTTTTATTTGATCACAATAACTGTTGTTTTGAAGGAATTAGTTAGTTTATTTTGAAAATTACATCATTAAACTTAGCTGGGAATGTTTATATCTGAATCAAATTAGAATCTAAATAACAGCAACTTTTTTTCGATGAATTAGTAAGTTTGACCTTCAAAATAAAAGGGATCTTAGCTGGAAATTTTTACATGTGAATCAAAATGGAATCTACATAAAGGTAATCTTTTCCATGGATATGGAATTTTAACTTTCAAAACAAAAGGTAGCTTAGCTGGAAATGTTTATATGTTAATCAAATTAGAATCTAAATAAACGCAACTTTTTTTTCCGATTGATTTGGAATTTTGACCCTCAAAACAATCTGGAAAATATCATGGTCCCAATAGTTAGGTAAGGAGAGAGGTTTAAAATTTTGAACTTTTAATACTAATTTTTCTTTTTGCGTTTTTCGCCATATCTCAACAATTTTTAAAGCAAATCAAAAAATTTTTGAATTTTTTATAAAATTATTTTTTCCAAAATATCCAATTCAATTGTTTTCTCCGTGTGAAAAACAATTTTTAATAATTATTAATTATTTCATTATTATTTTATTTATTTGGAAAACCTTCGAATAGTAGGCTATTCAAATTTTTGTCGCATTTCAAGAAATGCAAAATTAAAAGACAACATACAAAATTTGAACGAAATACGTCTAATAGTCTCCCAGAAATCGAATTTTAATTAAGTTATATATTTAAGATTTGATTTCTCAGGAAGTAATTAACTGATTTCATTCAAATTTTGTAATTTGTCTTATAAAACTGCATTCTTTCAAAAAATAAAAAAAATTGCATACCTTAACACTTAAAATTTTCTTGTTTATTATTAAATAAAATAATAAATAGCTTTTAAAAAAATATTCTTTGCCTGAAATTATCTTTGGATATATAAATTCATATTTTCATGCGAAAAAAATATTGGATTTGTTTAAAAAATTACCAAGATCTAGTGAAATACGCAAAAAGTTATATTAACATAAAGGGGACCAAATTTTGTTGTCTTTAGTGTCGTTTTTTTTCTTCCTCAAGTTGCAAATCTCCACTATGTACGTTTAGCGTACTAAAAATTTATGCGCCGTTTTTTATTTATAGACTTTCATCCGATTTTTCTTTAAATATCTTTGACACGAAAAATAATGGATAGAATATTCAAATTGAAACTTCCCAGAAAAGAGCAAGCTTCGTTTAAAATTTCAGCGATATATAGAAATTATAAAAACGCGAGAATAATAAATATATACTGCAAGTCTGCATATTTGAATACGATTTATACTCATAAAAATTGTTTCGTACTTTTAACAACATAAACAATAGCAACAATAACTGCGCTTATAAAGCACTATATCTGCATTTTATTCAGAACTTATTTAGTTGAACTCCAAAACGATATTTTTTACAGGAATTTAACTAATTTATTTTCAAAACTGCATTATTAAACTTAAATAGAGACGTTTATTATTTTTTAGTCAAATTAGAATGAAAAATGAAAAATATATAAGATAATTAAAAAATAATATTTGAGCTCAGAAAGTTTTTTTTTTTTAAGGAATTTTAGAAATTGCATGTTCAAAATCAGCTGGAAGTGTTTACATCCGAGTCAAATTAGGATAAATATTAACAAATATTAAACTAATGCGAAAAATTACCAAAACAATTATAGTACATCTAAACACTATAAATAGTGGTAACTACTATGTACCAAATGGGTGTAGTGAAATGCCAAACGTAGCTGCTATAAGATTATACCTTCGATTTCTATAAGATTAAGCATACATTTTTATACTTCAAAATTCATAAAGCATTTTAAAAAAATTTAGAACTATCCACGAAATTTAATAACTTTTGTCGTGTAAATTTAAATATCCATTGGATGTGGAGTATAACGACAACAGTTTAAGTAGCAACAAGAAATGGCAACCAGTTGAACGCGATAAATTTTACTAACTATTATTATTTTTAAATTTATATGATATCAAACAATGAATGCCACACTTTTTAAAATATGTAGGAATCACATTTCATAAATACTGTGTTTATTAAAATCACCAATTTTATTCTATCAAACTTAATTATCCATATTCAAAGAATATTGCAGCAGTAGTTAAGGCAGCAACGAAAAACGACACCATTGCTCATTGAAATGGATTAATTGTTAATTCTATAAATTTATATAACGTCAAATAAAAGGCGTCAACTTAAAAAGTTGACACCTTTTGTTTGACGGTATATAAATGTATAGATTTATAGACATCAAATGCCTAGATGCTTACAGCATTCTGTAAAATAGAATGCTGTATCTTCCAGGTATTTATGAAATTCACAAATTAAAGAACGACGCCTCCTTTTGGATCCAAAAAACTCCTGTAAGTATCAGTTTTGATAAATATTGTATTTATGAAAGTCACCACCTTGCAAACTAAAATATCCATATTCAAAGAACATAGCAGCAATAGTTAAGGCAGCAACAAAAAACGACACCATTGCTCATTGAAATGGATTAATTGTTAATTCTATAAATTTATATAACGTCAAATAAAGTATGTCAACTTCTTAAGGGATGCTGTAAGTGTGTAGGTATTTATGAAATTTACAAATCAAAGAACGCCTCCTTTTAAAAAAAATCTGTAAATATCGAATTTCATAAATATTGTATTTATGAAATTCGCGAATTTTATTCTTGCAAACTCAAATATCAGTATTAAAAGAACATTTCAGCAGTAGTTAAAGCAGCAACAAAGCAATAACACAATTCCCTATTTAATGAACGTGATAGATTGTTAATTCTATACATTTATGTAACTTCAAACAAAAGATACCAATTTTTTTAAGGAAATAGTGTAAGGTATTTTTGAACTTCCCCAATTTTATTCTCACAAACTTTGATATCCGTATTTATACGTACAATGACAATGAACGAAGTTGCGACAAAAAAAAAATGACATCATGTCGAATTCTATGAAAATGGTCAATGGTGAACCTTAATACTCTCCGACGTGGTCTTTCTTTTCTGCATCTTTGACAAACAAAAGATACAAATGTGTCAAAAGTATCTACTTTCTTTTTCTGTTTTCACACGAAGAGGCGTTGTACAAAACATCGGCGAATAAATACGTGCTCAACTGTCAGGGACAGAAGAAGAAATTTGCTGAAACGACAAAAAGAAAAATATTTTGACAACTTCGAAATCCTAGCTTTCCTTCTTAGACATGTTTGTTTCTTGGAGGTGTTTCATCCAAAGATGACGCGGCTAGTGATATCATTTTATTTGTTGGAAAACACGTGTCTGAGATAGGGGGAGGGATCAGGGACATCTCACTGTCCAATCTAGTTTGACGACGAGGAATTTGATGTTCTGTCTTTTGTACTAAATATTTTATTTGTGTTTGTTCTCGAGGATCTATGTTCTAAGAAAATAATACAATATTGCATTTTTCAGATGAAAGCTCCCAGAGGTCTTATAAAACAATGCACAAATGAAAAAATATTTTGTTAAGCGCAACATATTAATCTGTTTTTTTTTCGGTGAGCTTAAACAGAAGGTGTTAATGTATCGTGAAAATCTAAAGATATATTTTATTATTTCTTTTTTATAACGTGTTAGATAAATCATTAAATTTTTAACACTTGAAATAAACGTAATAAATATCCCTACAACATACTTGGTTATGAAGGCGAGTATACCATGAAACAAAATTTTTATTTACTCAAAATTAAAATCAACTACTAAAAACATTACTAGTTTTTATTTAGGATTTAAATAGAAAATATAAGTACCGAAAACTGGCAACATACATGGAGAAAGAGATTCTGGAGAAATTACCGTACTGTATGGTAATGACATTTCAAGAAAAAGAAAACATAATTCTGGTAATAAAATCCTTAATATACAGTATTTAAACCATTGATTTAGAAATTTATCTGTTTATTTGGAAATTTTCACGACTTACTGGTTATGGTTTATGGAAAATGGATTGCTTTGATTTACGGCATTTAAACCACTGATTTAGTATTTTTTCATGTTCAATTGATAACGGTTTTCC
Source organism: Parasteatoda tepidariorum (assembly GCF_982258835.1). Classification (NCBI taxonomy): domain Eukaryota; kingdom Metazoa; phylum Arthropoda; class Arachnida; order Araneae; family Theridiidae; genus Parasteatoda; species Parasteatoda tepidariorum. Next base: position 91,802,251 of record NC_141764.1, read on the forward strand.
AGAAATTCTTACAGTTTACTGAATAAGGCCTATTGGGTACGGTTTATCGATATATGCGGTATTTGAACCATTAATTTAGCAATTTTAACGTTTATTTGGTAACGGTTTTCCGGAAAATCAGGTATTTAAAATTGCAGTTCTTATTGCCAAAATCTTATTGCCAAAAACTTAGTAAAAAATACGAAGACTGAAAAGTAAATTTAACCGAATAAATGGTTCATATGAAGTGCTCTGAGACTTAACTTTAAAAAAAAAAAACAAATTATACCACATTTGCCAAATTTTATCACCACATTAGTAAACCATATTTTATTGTTAATTTTACCAAGCATTGTACATACATTGGTGAAAATTACTGAGTACATTGTACATTGGTGAAAATTACATTGGTGAAAATTACTGAGTACACTGTAAAATTACTGAGTACACTGCACATTGTACATAGGTGAAAATTACTGAGTACATTGTGCATTGTACATTGTACATTGTACATTAAATGCAAATTTGTTCCATTAAGGAAGTCCTCCTCAAATGCTAGTTGGTCCTGACTCATTATCCAAGAGTTTCCTTGTCTTCTGATTTGGGTTTAAAATTACAAGGCTACGAAAATGAACACTCATAGTCGTAATCTTAAAATTGAATATAAAATTGTATATAATTGTATATTGTACAATGTGATTGTTTATAAAATATTCACAAAAAAAACAAATGCTAGTGGGAATATTCATCGAGAAACATAATAAAACTGCAGATTCTCTTCAATATTTACAATTGAACACAAATAAGCATTCTTCGAGAGGGAAAAAAAAACGGATTCACAGAAAATTACAAAAGATAGTTCTAATTCGAAATTTAATCTAAATCAAGCATAACATCCATGAACATTCAACGCAAAAACAACAACAACAAAAATAGTTTTACTCCAAAAGTAAAGTAAATTCATATAGATAAGATATGTCTAGCCGAAATTGCCTTATCATAGATACTGCTATTTTAATAATTAAATTGTAGGAAATTTGTTAGGGGAATTTTGGCATGACGTATAAATACTCATTAAGTAGTCTTCTTTTAAAACGACGTTATTAGTTTCTTCACTAGCTCTGTTTTGAATATTTCAGCTTATTTAATTTAACGTACTATCTACTGACATCCAAAGTATTTTTTTATTAGCTTGAGAAATTATGGAATCCTTTTTTTTTCCTTATGAAGTATTTTATTGCTAATACCACAATCTTAATCATTTTTATAAAAGTAGCCCTTAATGAAAAGAGTTTTTTAGGGCCTTTGCCCTTTCAGTTGATTTCTTTCTCATTCATTTATTGAAGACTTACTTAAAAAATGATTACGTTTAAAAAAACATGCAAAGTTTCGAACTTACATTAGTCGATTAGTGCTTTAAGAGAATTCAAACTATATTTATTAACTTTTTAAATGTCTAAGTTTGGAGAAGATCCTGACTTCCAGAGCAAAAGGCCATTTATCTTACATGTTGTTCAAAGGAGGTACTGTACATTGTAAAAAAAATCTGAATCAAATTACGGTATAAAGTAAATTCATTTTTACAGTAAAATATTATACCATAATTCTTTCACTAATCTTTATTTAATTAGATTGATTCAGTGAGTTTATGGTAATTTTAACTGTAAAAATTATGGTGCAACCAATTTTTTTGGTTCCGTAAAATGTTCCGGTAAAATCGGATTATACGGTAGAACGTGCCCTTACCTTTTACAGTAATTTTAAGCCGGAATTTTTTGCAGCGTTTTAGGCTGGAAAACTTCTGTATAAGTTGACTCATGCTTGCACAGAAAAATTAGAGATAAAGGGCTACGAATTATTCATAGAAAGTATAAAAATTCTCAGGACAATATTTATTGTTTGTTTTAAGTTTCATTTTACCTGTTGAATTAATGCAAAGTGGTTTCGAAGTTTTAGATACTTAATAAACCTTCTAGCTGGCATGCCAACTAGATATGTTTATGCCAAATGGTCTTTTCGAAAGTATACATGTGAAGATATTATTGCAGTCATTTAAGTCAAAAATTAAATTATTTAAATATACTTTAACTCATCTCTACAATATATCTCCCATTCGCGTACGTGTTGGTAGGTTCATTATACTTAAAAAAACGGTTCAATATTAAACCATAATAGCATTAAAATTTACCATATCTTGCTATTGTTGAACAATAATATTATGCTCTTAATAAGGTATAAAGTTGAACCATGACTCATGTCCTGGAAAAGTTTTAGCTTAAAGAAGGAATTTAATAGTCCAAAATTTCCGTTGAAAAAGTTTGTGCATTTATCATTTGTTGAAGAGGACTGTATTAGTAGAATATAATCCTGAAGATGACGATTTATATTAGCTGAAACATATTGATGTATCATTTATTAGGCAATTACCATTATTCACTTGTCCAATTATTTTATCGTTCAGAGTGTGAAGATATTAAACAAATATGAACTGCTTCAAAGAAGAATTCAATTCGATAAATAATAAAAGTATTTTGTTTTCGAAATATGGAATCATATGGAGCTCCAAAGTTAAAAAAATGATTAATTTTTGTGTACATATATAAATTAATAAATTTAGAAAATAGCCTGGAGAGCGTAGCTACAGGTCCAATTCCACAGGACACCTTCTTTCACAAAGAAATCAAAAATACAAGCGTCATGCGTACATTGAAATAGTTTTCGCCAAGGAAAGTTAAGGATCCAAGTATATGCTATTAATTTAATGCCAAGGCTCTTTTTCTTAGACTTGAGCATTCAAATGTGTTGGCGGAAAAAAAGGGGGAGAAGCGATAACGAATTTCAAAGAATCCCAAACATTAGCAACCATATAACGGTTTTCGAATTCTATGTAAGGCAGATGTAGAGGGAATCTCTAAAAATAGCTTTTTTTTCTGCACTCAATTCAAATTTGTAGTATTAAAAAATTACAGATTATATTAATGATTTCTATTTAATAAAAAAGAATAAAATAAGATAATAATTCTGTTTTTTAAATGTTTAAAAATATGTTATTCTTATTTCAGCATGACAACTCAGTTCAAATGAAATCATAACATCGTATAATTAGATACAAGAAATCCGATGATTATTAAACTGTGCATAATCTCTGCTATATTTAACTTATTTAAGATTCTTAATTTAAAATAATTTTTTAGGGGTTAATTTTATAGTATAGTATTTTTCAGACATGAAAAAAAATTCAATTTCTTCAATTTTAGCTTTAGAAATCTATAAATTTATATTTTTTTTAAAGCAAAAGGCTCAATATTTAAAAAAATGAATACCCTTAAATCCACATTCTTAACAATAAAAAAAGCCTGTTAAAAAATTTTATCATAAACTTTCACAAATTTCCAAAATATGGAATACATCCCCTTTTAGACGAAAGAACAGGAAGTCACGTGAATTCATTTCCCTTTTGCCAGTCCAACGTTGCGAAGTCAACGAAAAAACAAAAAAAGGAAGAACAGCTTTACGAAACCGAAAAGGCAGGAACAAGTTATTTCATAAAGCTGCGTCAATTTCGAGGCTCTCAGCGTCAGCATATCCTGCCATCCCCGTACTAAAAACAAAAACGGGAGAGAAGCACTAACACATACCCACCCCCTAACAGCTAGAAAATAAAAGGAAAAAAAGAATAAAAAATTCGTAATATAACTAAAATAAAATATGAAGAAAAAGTGGTTGCTTAAATTTTACATGTACAAGCCGATGTGGAATTCAGGAAAAAGTTTTAAGGAAAGTTCCAGGAAAAAGAGACAGTTATTTAGAATTTAATATTTGTTCCATTTCTCGTTCATTTTTTATCTCATTTACTTTCTGGGAAATAAAATGTTTTGTCGTGTCTCGGATGACATTTTTATGAGAATAAACGGTGATACCAATATTATGAGATTTTGGCGTCTAAAAATGAAGTAAAGAATATAACACTAAATGAAACTGTATAAAAAACCGAGAAATAATAAGAAACAAATTATTTTCAATATTTTGAAACTTCAAAGAGTCTGCAATGTATAATATAATACCGTGAATAATTTTGAATGAGGAAATATTGATGCACTAGATTAAAATCGGATAAAATAATGATACACGAAATAAAACAGTATACAATACTGACTCATACCAAACCAAATATTTCCAATATTTTGACTTTTTAAAATGCCAGCAATTTATAATACAATATAAAAAATGAATTTAAAATAATTTAAAGTTATCAAGGATAAAATATGGATACACAAAATGATAAAAAATGATACACAAAATAAAACTTAATAACTAAGTAATATTAAAATAAAAATTAAATTAAATATTTTTTTCATTCTGCAATGCTATTAGATTAAGAGACAGTAACTAGGAGAAGTTAACATAAATTAGGAATAAATATTGGTTTCATTTTAGAATTCAATATTTATTCCATTTCTGGTTCCTTTTTTATTTAATTTTTTTTCTGGAAAATAAAATATTTCGTCATTTCTTGGATCGCATTTTTATGAGAATAAACGGTTATGCCAATATTACGAGATTTTATAGGCTAAAAATGAAGTATAAAAAATATAACACTAAATAAAACTGTCTGCAATACTGAGTAATATTAAGAAACAAATTGTTTCCAATATTTTGACACCTGTACAATGTATAACAGAATTAAAGGACTTAGGTTGAAATCACTTAGAATTTTGAAAACTTAAATATTGATTTACAAAATTAAACTATAATAAAATGATGATACACAAAAAAACCCGTATACAATTCACTGACTTATACAAAGAAGCTAAATGTTTTCAATATTTTTACATTTTAAAATGCCTGCTATGTATAATACAATATCAAAAATTAAGTATTACAGAACGCACAATAAATAATTTTTTTTAATAAGAACTACAATCTGGAAAACATCATTGATGCTATCTTTACAATATTTAACAAAATTGAGGAAAAAATGTATATTTGAAACAATCTAACTCTATTTTTTTTAACGCAATATTGAAAAAGGAGTTTTTGAATTACCTATAAAACGACACTTAAATGCCGACTATAACTAATATGGAAAAAAGAAAGGATTCCCCTGCAGAAATTGCTTCTCCTTGTCGTGAGTTAGTATAAGGAGAAACTAGTTTCATCTACATTCATTCCAAAGAAACTGTGCATATAGAGAAAAATACATATTTCTTTATTCCAAATCTAGATGGGTAGAAAAGCTGTTTTATTATACGGTGATTAAGAAAAAATTGATTTTCAAAAGCTAAATTTTTAAAAAAATACCATAAAATGGCTGAAATTTTGGTAACAAATGGAAAAAAATTTTATTTGACTAAAAAATGGAAAAGTTAATGCGAAAAAATGGAAATAGTCTTTATTTGATTGAATGATTTTAGACTCAAAATATTTCTAAATAGTACTTATTTGTGCAAAAAAAGATAATCTACAAGATGAAGATTAAGGATAAAGAAATTTTAGAATTTTATTAGCACCACACAGGGGTTGAACTTTTGAAGGGAAAGGAAAGGAAAAAGCCTAATTTTAGTTAAATGATTCAGACTCAAAATAATTATAGTTGTTTTCTTTTTCATCACATAACTAAATGTAATGTTCAATAAATAAATGATTTGTAAGTAAGTACTATTCTTATAAGCGAACAGTGCTATTTTTTTCAAATTCCGTTTGCAACAAATAAACTCTATCTCACTTACTGCTATACCAAACCAAAAAAATTTATTTTTTTAATTCAAATTTTCTCTTTATCCCTATTAACAAAGAACATAATTCTCATACAGATAAGTTATAAAGTTCATATTTTTTTCCAAAATTTTTTTATGCAAATACTTACATTTAATTCCACCAGTGACTAACAGATTTTTGTTGCCTTTCTATCCGTAACAATATTTTTTGCTGTTATGAAAATAAAAATTTTAATCCTCCCTAATGTGCATGTTAAGACGACAAATTATTGTCAAATTTTGTGATTAAAAATTTGAACGATCAAAAGGATCATCTCACAATAACGAAAACCTATTATGACAAAATTTAAAAAATTTAAAAGTTACCAAAATAAATTTCCATACCATACCATTTAAAATGAAATAAAAACTTCATATTGCTTTAAAAATATTAGAAGTCAATTAATAATGAAATGTTTTTATTTTAAATCATTCTTTTGCTTGTTGTGCTTTAAAATTTAGTGATGATCCTGAAGAAATCAAAATAAAAATTATGACTATGACAATAATATATTTTATATTTTGAAGAGGAAATGGAAAACTAAATATATTAATCTTAATATATCCATTGTAAAAATATTTTAGCCAATGAAATGAGAAAATAAAATTGTAATTTCTATAAAATATTTGTTTTCATCTTTGGAATTCAATTCTAAAAGTGATTTTATCTATTCATGTTTTTTATTATATGAATAAATAAAATTCTGAATACCAATGAGGAAAAACAAAACATCATGGGCAAAATACATAAAATTAAGTCATAAAATTAAGTTCAAAATACTAATGAATAAAATATAAAATCAAATAAGAAAATACCATTTTATCTACGAAATGAATGAAACTCAAATTAGAAATAAAATACAATATGCATTCAAATTTTCAATACAGATGAACAACAAGAGCATGCATGCTTCAATTAGATTCAATGTTTATTTGAAATAAAAAGAGGTTAGAAGAAATACTTCCATTGTAATTCCAAAACTAATTACATTTCTAAATTTGTTTAAAATATACAGAAAATAAATTTCTCACTCCCCGGGATATACAAAATTAATAATAAATTTCTTATAGCAAATATTAAATCGCATCTTTATTTAGTTTCAATTATGTTTGTTATGAATTTTTTTAATTTTTCATGGAAAAAAATATGCAATTTAAAACTATTGCATTAGAGAACATTTTCTGAACTTCAAATCCATCACTTACGTCAGAAAATAAAATTGAGTTCCACAGTTTTGTATAAATAATGCATAAAACTAAATAATTAGAATAATTTCTATAAAATTTATTTCAGAATTTTTATTTAATTCTACAATTTTGCATTTATATTTATATAAATTAACTCCTAAATTATTCATTTCTTTAAAATTTTGAATATATTTTAAATTAATATTCTTTTATTAAATTCTAGATTTCGAAGGAAAAAATACAAAATATTTTTTTCCTTAAATATTTTAATTGAAAATATTTTAATATATTTTTTATTTTAAAATGAAACTAGTTTTTATGGACATAGATATTTTCTTATGAATTAAAGTTGTTACATTTTTCTGACTTCGTGTATTAAACCTTCAACTTTCATATAAAACTTGAAATAAGTTTTATTTCTCTTTAAAAACCATTAATTTAATTTTCTTTCTGAAAAAGCAACCACTTTTTACCTCAAGTTTAAGGTTAGAATGTGGAAGAAGCAAAAATTATAATTTATCCAATAAGAGGGTTGTTTATTCGTCAAAATAACATTTATTCTTAAAATTTATGCGTTAAACTACATAATTTAGTTGATTTACATTCTCAATTTGCATTCATAGTTTAATAGGCAAAATTTTACTTTATTTAAAATATTAATTAATGCCTATGTTTTAACGTAAAAGTAACTTTATTTATAACATTTCAAAATAAAATTTGAAGATAGTTTTGAGGATATAAAACTTTTCATTAAACATTTTTAATTAGAAGTGTCAAACTGCATTAAATTGTTTAATATTATATTATAGGATAATATGTAATAAATAGTTTTTTTTTCATTATCTTCTAATGTCACCTAAACTAAGTGTCAGTTTATATTATTACAACAAAATTAAATTGAGTTTCATTTCAAAATTTAAAGAAAACTGCTTTTTATAGAAAATGCTTCAAAGAAGTTCTCTTGATTAAAAAACAATATTTCCTTGCGCAAATTGTTGGGTTCCGTTTATGCATCTATTAATTCTAAATATTTACGATCCATTATTTTCACGCTTCGTGGCACAATTTCTTATAATTTTTACGAGAAATTGTGCCATGAAACATATTTGAACCAAGACTAATTTTACTTTAAATATTCAGTACATTAAATGTTAATTGACTTACTAAACTCAATTATTCTTCAAAACACTCTCATTTCAGCTTAAATTCTTCACAATAAAATAATACACCTATTTCGAAATTAAACGAATATCCGTTATTCTTTATTATCCGTGTTCACCAAACTGAATATATTTAAGAAATATATATATATATATATATATATATATATATATATATATATATATATATATATATATATATATATGTATATATATATGTAGCATAATAAGTAAATACAAACACTATTTTATTTATTGTGTGTATTGTTATTTATTGTTGAGTTCTATTTTATTTGGTGTAATTTTTCTGTAAAAATTTTTATGATTGATTCTCACACTATTGTATTGATATATTTTGCTTTGGCTATATTGATACAATATTAGAAAGCACTCCTTTTTAAGGATATAATCGTGGTGGCTGATTTAAAGATTAAATCTTTTATTTTCTGGTTTTTACTATTTTTTTCCTTTTTTCCGGATTTTTTTCCGGTTTCTGGCCATTTTTATTTTTATTTCCTCCCCTTTTTTTCATTATTCTGTATTGTATACATGTTTTCTCTTCATTTTGAACTTATTCATATAAAATGCAAAAGGAAAGATATGATAAAAAGCCTTTAAAAATAATTTTGATAAAACAAATCGCTCAATCTAAACACATATCCCAATATAATCCTTCCTACTTAAATAGAGAATAAATATTTCTGAAATAACGTTTTCTTTCCATGGAAGGACACAATATTTTTCAATATTCCTTGTTATCACTAACTGCATCATCGTATACATCACATCCAATTTCGTTAAAATTATTACCCCAACATCCGGGTTACTGTCTTAAGTTCCTGCCCACAAAAGTCAAGGTATATTTTATTATAAATGGGCTTTTCCCACCTACTGAAGATAGATAAGCAAAATGAACTCTGATATTTTTAAGGGAGCTCTTCGGTGAAAAATGAGATTCTGACTTTAAGCCACTTTGATGGATATGTATTGTAGTAAGGAAAATAAAATAACGGTTTCAAAAAGAAAAATATTTTTATATAAACATTGATTTATTCATTTGTATTTGCCAAATAACAGGTAAAATGCATTTATTTTTTATTGTTTAAGTTGATTTCAAACTAAATGAACAAACTACAAATAACAAACACCGCAATAAAGTTGATCTATATTCCCTCAATTTTTAATTTCTTGAATAAAAAAAGAAACAGATATCTCAATTTTTAATCATATCCAACTATAAGAAGCACACATAAAAAAAGAATTAGTGATATAGTAATAAACCTGAACTTTTTTTTAAAAGAAAACTTTTACACCAAACTGTTAGTTTCCTGTATTTTTAGATAGGTATTTTAACACTTTCCGGAGGTTTCCTGAAATAAGTGTACAATACACCAATACATCTCATTGCTTAAAAGTAATATGATATTTTAATATATATTTTTCCGGTTGTTATATTTATTCATGATGTTTTCACCAAAACTGTGCTATTTAGCAGGACTGCTGAAGCTGTGCTATCATATACCAGCAGAACCAAAAAGTAATGAAGTTTTTTTTTTAAATTTAAAAACATTGCAAGTATTTATTTCTTAACGTTGGTGTAATTACCCTCACTGTTAAAAACGTTTTGGAATCTAGAGCAAAATAGGTTAGCTTTTGAGTAAATTATATGGAAATAATATTTTTGACATCGTTTAAACTTTCCCGTTCCTTAATCTAAAAATGTGGTATTGAAAGGAATAAACAGTATTCAGAAGGTGCAATATCAGGTGAGTATGGTGTGTGAGGCAGTTTCTGCTGTGCTAATTCATTAAAATTTTCCAGTGTTGGAGCTTTATTACTTGTGATATTTTGAACTTTTGATATAAGTTTAAAAAATCGAAAATACTCTATTTGAATTTAGAAAACCACCTTTGTGTCATCATCGCAGATGTTTTTAGGAATTTACATCGAATTTACATCGTAGATACTTTCAGGAGCTCGTCGAAGCTCAAAAGACATACTATGGCCATTTTGCTTTAAAACATTAAAAAAAATAAGTTTTAATTATGTACAATTTAACAAGTCACTGTAACCTGAAAATCTTTTTTATCGGGACTTTAAAGTACAGTGCGCAAAATAAAAAGAGCGGACTACCCTGAATATCTTTTAAAAACGAAAAAGTCGTGTTGTAAAAATTCGATTTTTCCGGAACTATTCGACCGATTTCACTCAAATTCTGTTCCTTGTCATGCAAAATTATATTCTTTAAAATGATGTAAAAAATTGGATGGCTTTCTAACTACTCATAGTAAATAACATAATAAAAAGTGATAAATATTTATTGAAAGAAATTGTTTGCAGTGACTCACCATTCGATAAATTAATTTTTTAATTGTGTGTAAAATGTTTCAGTTCGCTTTAAAATTTCTCGCGATACGGCAAAATACGTGAACAGTAAAATTATTATTAAGGGGTCCAAACTTTAAACCGCTCTCCTGACTAAACTATTCGGACCATATTTCCTAGATTGCGGCTACCCCTAAATTTAGGAGTTTATCCGTCGAAAGAAAAGTGTATTTATTCGGATCAAGAACGTTTTTTTATCTGACTTCGTAACTTTAAAATATCGTATCCACTAATTAATCAGGATATTTGAGGTTACTCCCTCGAACCATTAAGGTTGAGTCCTAGAGGATTCGATCATTAGATCAAAAGTTATTAAGGGTGGCCCGTTTGTCATTTTGCATACACTACATAAAGAGCATATGAAAGACAAGCGATTATTAAAATATCCACAAACTTCATCCTTTTCTAAAATGATGCCAAAGTACATTTTAAACGCCAAGTATGAATTTGAAGGTAGCATATTAAATGTCTGGAAACCTTTAGACAGCAGGCAATCGATTGAAGATGATGATGGTATTGGGTATAAATACGTAACATGTTATATATCACCATCAATATATATTAAATTTTAAGTCAAATATATATATATATATATATATATATATATATATATATATATATATATATATAAATACAAGAAAACACGAAGAAAGTTAAGAAAAATTAAAAGTTTCATTATTGTACTATTCACACATTATTGCATCACACTATTGTATTAATATATTTTGTTTCGGCTTTATTGATACAATATCAGAAAGCACTCTGTTTTGCGGATATAATCGTGTGGGCTGAAGAAAAGATTATATCTTCTTTTTTCCGGTTTTTTAAATAAAATTTCACCTTTTTTTTTTTAAACTGTTGTTTGTTATTTTTTTGCTTATTATTTTCCCCTCTTTTTTTTCATTTGTCTATTATTTTTCTTTGTTTTATTCTTCATTTTGAACATATATATATATATATATATATATATATATATATATATATATATATATATATATATATATATATATATATATATATATATATATATATATATATATATAAATAACATATGATTAGTAAAATATATAGTAACTACTAAAACTTATAATACTTTTGCATTATTTTCTAAAGTTCTAGAGCAAAATTTGTGTTCGTTCGAGAGTTGCGACTAAACAAACTTTATCATCGCCTTTCAATATGGCATACATTGTTTAAAAAATTAGATTTTTTTAAAAAACTAAAACTCTAATATAATAAGCACATTTATTGTACATTGATTTCATTACATTTTGCCAAATTTTAATTTTGTTAGAAAGCTTTAGCAGCATGAAAAATTTTATTAAAATTTTATTAAAGGTCACCATTATTTATTTTTTTTCGATAAATCAAATACTAAATTTTCTTGTGGTTTTTCGAGATCTGTTCGATTAAGAAATTCCAGAGGAAATACCAGAAGAAGAATGAAAAAAACTACTGAACTACTTACAAAACCTTAGATTGGAAATTCTAGAGTTTCTTTTTTACTCACTTATACTTTTTTTCTGAAACTTCAAAATGTTTAAGAAAAAATTTCAGAACGAAAAATTTTTATGAGTTTACTTTTGAAAACATTAGTGCATTTTTTTGATCTTGAAGCACACTTTTTATTATGTTTATGCCTAAATTCTTCACTAATATTATAGACGGTAAACAAAATTTACATTTATATAAGAGTTTGTTTCTTAGAGAAATATCTGTCTTTAGTTTGCAGTGTTACAATTTTACTTGATTAAAAGACTTCAGCGTGACTTTGAGGGAAAATGCGACTTGAACATTTATTAGAATGATAAATGAAATAAAATTGGAACAATTAAAAAATCTCTTAATTAGCTCAACATGATTTTTGTTATTCATTTTATAAAATCTAATGACCTCGTGATTTGTTTCTTTAAATATTTTACCTCTTATGCTACGTAATTAATATATATATATATATATATATATATATATATATCACCAACTAGTTCCATCTAATGGAGCCACTTTGTTCTAGGCAAATGGGTACATATTACAGCTGAGAGGGCTAATCTGTCAACATAATGACCGACAGAACGGGAGTTCAAAACCCAGCGTTGACATCACGAAATTTCCCCCGTTCCCTTCAACACATAAAGAGTTTTAGTATCCTGCACTACCAAATTTGTTAACCTGGACCATTAAAATAGAATACTCTCATTCACGTATAGGTGGCAGCACCATAAAGCTGCTAAACAATCTCCAATGTTCAGTTAAATTTCTTTTTTCGATTTTAAAACCATACTAGTTGTAAATTGTTAAGAAACGGCATAGTTTTGAATTCACATGGTTTTTATAAGCATACTAAGAAGCAAAACATATAAAAACAATAACAATCGATCTAATTATTTTTCGTCAAACCCTGTTTTGAGATAATAATACACTTAAGTGTCAGTGTAAAAATGCAGGATTTAGATTTCATCCCATGCACAGCTTGTATGTAATGCATTATGTATGTATTATATATTACAATGTAATGTATTATGTGTTGTTTCGAATGCCATTTGCCAATACCAGCAAGTCTGCTTGGTGAAACCAAGAGAATTAAGGTAGAGGGTGCGTTTCCTGTTTTCCAGTGGCTCGATCTATGGCTAAGAATATGACTTCAGCCACACACACGTCACAACTCTTTTATAGAGTGGACGACCCATTCATTCATTCATTCAGGAACAGGTAGGACTGTTATAGGAACAGGGAGGACTTTGTGACCCGACATATTTAGCGTGCGCCATTAACCATTTACTACACTTTCGTCTCCACCCCAATGGCCTACCAAGTAGACTATCCTGACCCAGGTATTACATTCAATCTTATTTTATAACCACTAAAAGGATACCTATTTCTAAAAATAAATCTCATTCTTTACTTTTTTTTAAATCTCTAAATTTTATTAAAAGATAATGAAAACCGTAATTATCTAATAAATCAAATAAAATTTACTAAACTTATTAAATTATTCTCCAAATTAGATATCCTGACTAAAAAGAATACTGCATTGTTAAGTTTTCAGAAATAAATCATTTAATAATTTTATTGACTGAATAAGAGGAAGTCATCTTTTAATCTGTGAAAATATAATTACAACAACAAACTATGCCATAAAAGAAAAACTCTAGCAGTGTTCTAAAAATCTGCGTTCCGGATTTTTAGTAGAACAACATCAGTGTCATATAACCAAATATCCAAAAATCTTGTAAAGGGGAAATCTGGGTAAATGATGTTCTGAAAAGTCGTATTCTTTGAAAGAATGGTAAAAAAAAGAATAAGTCATACCATTTCTGACAAAACTCCTGTTTTAAGATGATGGTTTAAGTATACTAGTTACGAATTATCGACAACATAATATGAATCGAAGATAATATATTAATGATTAATATTTTTGATCTTCGTATTAACTACTTCACGGAGAAAAGAATTATGGCATAATTACCGTATTGTATGATAATGACGATTCTGGCAAAAAAAGAGATAAATTTTGTTAATAAAACTAAACAGATAATATTTAAAACATTCATTTAGTAACTTTTCCGTTCATATGGTAACGATTTATTGGAAATTCTAGTTTTCAATTTTATAGTTCTTATTACCAAACATCTTGTACGAAATGCTCAACCGACAAACAAATTCAATCGAATTAATGGTTTTCATGCCATGTTCCAAGGTATCATGATAAAACTACCAAATTTTGTCCCATTTAACAAATTTTATCACATATCATAAAGCCATGTTTTATAGTTAACTTTAAAAAAATCATTACTAAAATGAATAATCGAGCTTTTTGGGGTTCATATAGAGCCAGAAATACAGTAAATTTTACCATTATCTGGTAGTTATGAGCATATTTTTTTGTACTATCAAAAATTAGATTACACTATCAAAATTTATCTTTTAAACTTTTTAAAACTCTTATTTCTTTTTCAACGACGTATAAAAAAAATTTATCACTCCTGAATATAAATAATATACGAAACTTATAAAATTCCCTTCCCTTTTGGAAATCTAGATTAGAAGAGACTTCGAACCTTCTGTGGTTCTCTGGATTTCAGAAGTTAATCCCTTAATCCTTTTCTGACCAAATCCCCGAAAATTCTCGCGGTATCCCTGGAAGAATTATATCACCATTAGACGAAAAACTCAAGCAGTGTTTTGAAAATCCGCATTCTCAATTTATAGTGGAAGCATTGCTCGTGTTTACCCTTACTAACTCAGCATTTTAAGTGCCATGTTATCAAATATCCAAAAACCTCTAAAGTGGAATTTGTGCATAGGCAGCGGACATTTTTCGTCTATCTACTTGCGAAGCAAGGGGTGTTCTCGGCGTTCTAGAATAGTGATGGGCGGGGTTTCAGAAATATATGAAGGTTCTAAAACTGAAGGATGAGATGTAAGAGTTAAGTGCCCCTAAAAGTGCTTTTAGAAGAGATGAATAATTTATTGCTGTTAATCTTGGATGGATGCATGTAATGGTGGAGTTAGTCTTCACTTTAACTGATAAAATTCTCAAAGTTTCATTTTAGGATGTAAACTCAAATCACTAATTTTTCGGATAAACTTTACTTTGTGACATTTGAATAACAAATTAGTGGTTAACAGATTTATATAGCGTCCATTAAATCGACTAATTCTCATTTTCTGATAATTTAATGATAAATGATATAAACTTTGTTATAATTTTATTTTTAGAGCATTCAACGGATGTTAATACTTTTTCAACGAGTATTTTACGTTTCGAAAACAACGAATTTTTAACATTGATGGGATGCAATCAATAAACACATTGGTAACTTTTATTGAATTAATAAAATAAAATACTTAAGAAGCTGAACTTCAAAAATTGATTTTCTTGGATAGATTTTATTTAACAGCGGAACTAGTTTTCCCTTTGGCTTAGATAAATTTTTCCCAAGGTTTTATTAGGAAGTCTCTAAATATCTGAAATTTAAAAGTTTTACACCAAGATCACGCGCCTTCACACCGTGGGTAAGATATTTTCGCTTCCGAAAATTGCAATATTGGCACGCTTTCATAAACAGAAACTAAAGCTCACTGTTATAATATAAATATATATGTTTTCAGTATAAAGGATACTTTACTTTTTTAACTTTAGTTTCATTTATTTTTTAATTTTAATTTCATACTTTACTTTCCGTCTCTGAGAACTGTATTAAATAATTTATGTGTAATTTCTATCACTTCTGCTCTGTTAAGCCTAGTTCTAACTCGTCTTAATAATAAAGAAAATGAAAATGAAGGAAATAAAAATAAAAATATGACCACCGAAGCCGACGTCTTCAAGGGGTACCGGCCCCGGTAGCCATAAAAACAAAACCATTTCTAATTGAGTTGGTTACAATTGGTTAGAATCAAAAGTATTTGCAATAATGTTGAAAGTTTTCAGGAAGCTGTGAATTGTTTTTTAAATAATTTGAGTAATAATGATTTTCCTTTTAATTTTTGTAATGTTAATTTTTTAATTAAAAAAATTATTGAAGAATTCTAGGTTTTTATATATTTTTTCTTTTAACAGGGCGCAATTCAAGTCTTAACTGAGCAGTCCCAGTTAAGCATTCTATTAATTTATTACGTATTTCTTTCTCTTGACATTTTTCACATTTTTTTTTCTTCTAGAGGGTGTTGTTTTCTTTAGGTTTTAGTTTTTTCTTTTCATTCGGCTTGCTTGAGAAATTGATGTCTGACCTGTGAATATGTGAGTTTTCATTTTTCTGATGATTTTGTTTGAGTTTCTTTTCCTAATTTGTTATTTATATTGCATGTTTTTTTCCTGGACTTCTATGCAAAACCATCGGGGTACTGAGGGAGTTAATTTAAGCATTTGCTTCTCCCTCAATTAGAAATGGTTTTGTTTTTATGGCTACCGGGGCCGGTACCCCCTGAAGACGTCGGCTTCGGTGGTCATATTTTCATTTTTATTTCCTTCATTTTCATTTTCTTTATTGCTACTTTTTTCTGAAATTTCTGCTGCTTTTTAGCGCATTTTTTTTTAAAGAAGTTTTTTCTATTTTGAATTAAAAATATTTGTGTTTTCTTTTAGTATCGTCTTAATAATCTTTCTATACAACACGTATGTTTGATTTACAGTCATTTTATTTTATTAATTAGTGTATATATATATGCCACCTAAATTATCAATTCTTACTTTATCTTGCTTCGTAAAGGTAATTTTATTTTTTCTTACATGTATGATATCTTGCTTTGATTAGAAATGTTAGTGTTACTGAATCGAAACCATGGTGGTGACTACTTTATACCATGTAGAGTAAAAGGACATTTTAGCTATTTCATTGTACCAAGAGCTATTAGTGGTTCTTGGTGTAATGAAACACTCTTTGGTGTAAAGTAATTGTCATCAGCAATACTAAAATTTTTACAGTGCATTAAATAAACTTTTCGTGTACTGAACGCATAAGATTATTAAGTTGACAGTTATTTAATTATTTTTTGGTTTACAATATTATACTTATTTCCTATTTCATTAAATGTAATTGTAACTAAATAAAATTTTATGTCTGATTTAATAAAATTTGATGTGAACACTAGTTTGACAACCACTACATAAAAATAATTTAAACGTGTGTAAAAAAAAAACAAATAATAAGTTAATATAAGCCTTAAACTGTGGAAAAGGTTATAAATAATTGAACGTATTAACCCCTTTTAGGCCAAACATATAAATTTTATAAAATGTAGCATTATTTTCATTAAAATATGCTTACATTACATTCATTAAGACACCAAAAAAATTCATTATTCACTATTTCCTATTTTGTTAACTATAATTGTAACTAAATAAAATTTTATATCTGAGTTAATAAAATTTGATGTGAATATAAGTTTGACTGCCACTAAATAAAAATAATTTAAACGTGTGTATAAAATAGCCCAAATAATAAGTTAATATAAGTCTTAAATTGTGGAAAAGGTTATAAAGAATTACGCGCATTAGCCCATTTTAGGCTAAGCATATAAATATTATAAATTATGGCATTATTTTCTTTGAAATATGCTTACATTACATTCATTAAAAAACAAAAAAATTTCGTGTATAAAAAGTAATACTTTATTTAAGAAATAAAATGGTGCTTATAGGCATCATTCACCAAATCAATGAGCAAACCAGTTAGTTGAACGCTTGTCTTTTTATGAAATTCTTTTTTTATTTACTGCCTTGCAACTTTAATCCACCATAAAAGCATCAAAATAAATAACCAGAGAAATATTTATACATTTTCAAAAAACTTCATTTGTAATAACCGTTTTAACTTAAAAAACGTTAATAGTTTCTCAACAGAAAGTGTTAACTCCAATTGAATTACTATTAATTTTCGGGTATCTCAAGAACCCTTGAAATTAGAAAGAAAAAAAAATTATTGAAAAATATACATCACAGTGTTAATGAAAAATATTTATTGAAATGGTGCGTTTGTGCACCTTTGGCCGATAAGGAATGGCGAAAATAAATTAAAAACCAATGTTTAAATTCTAAAATAAATATATTTCAGTTGCTAAAAGCACATAAAGGCTTCGATGCCATACTCAAGCATGGTTCCAGATCAAAATAAAAAAAAGGGAAATGATAAGTAACATTTTACATCATCAATTTTGCTTATTTTTTATAAGGAAAAATTTTCCAGCGTGGCATCAAAAAAAAATTTTTTTTTTTCGTTTTCAGCAACTAAAATAGATAATGTCGTCATTTCTCTGTATTTTTCGTCATTTCAATGCATCATCGTCATTTCTCTGTATTTTTCGTCATTTCATTTAATTGTCATTTCTCTGTATTTTTCGTCATTTCATTTCATCATCGTCATTTCTCTGTATTTTTCGGCATTTCATTTCATCATCGTCATCTCTCTGTATTTTTCATCATTTCATTTCCTCATCGTCATTTCTCTGTATTTTTCGTCATTTCATTTCATCATCGTCATTTCTCTGTATTTTTCTTTGGGGACGATTGATTCAGTCATTTTCTACAGTGACGTATGTTATTTTCAAAACTGAAGTAGATAAAGTTACCATCGTAAGTTTTGTGTATTTTTCACTATGTACCAGCGCAGTGTCAGAAACTTTCGTGTATCTTATCACTAAAAGTGATTGTTCCACTTTACACCAAATTGGTGTTCCTCTACACCAAGAACCAAGGATATTTTCTGGTGTACTGAAACACTAAAAATGTTCTTTTATACTTCTTAGTGTAAAGTAGCCAGGACCAATTTTATTACTCAGTAACAATTAAATTTACATTTGCAGTGAGATATGATGCGCATTGGACTCAGTGAAGTTACTTTAATGATACAATACAAGCAGGAACCATTAACTTATGATACATATATACAATATTTCTTAAAATATAAATTAACTTTTTACAGACTGAACACAAATATGAATTTAATAAAGTTTAATAAAGCCGATATGGATAATATTATGCAATTATTTAATACAATTGGCATAGTTATGTATATCTTATGAGAATATTATTATCTTTATGAAGCAACTAAAATCAAGCACTCCTCTTATAAGAGTTCACTGCTGTTAATGCGGAATGTTCAGCATTGTTCTATTCGAAATCAAACTTTTTTCAAATTGCAGGCAAATCGTTGAAGAAGTTGTCGCCGGACTGTTTTTCAAAAGCAAGTGAAAATAATTCATAATAAAATAATTCATGAATAGAAGTAATATATTGCTTTCTAACTAACTTTTTAAATTAGTTTAAGCTACGAGCAGTATAAAATTATTACAGTACTAATGTCACAGTACCAAACCAAATTTTCAATTTAATTCGCAATATATGTGCCAAGAAAAAGTTTTTAAGGAGTTTCAACTCTTTTTCTTGAACATGTAAAAAAGTGACTAGTTTACTTTTTCCCCGCATAACTAAACATAAATCCCCAAAAAAACCGGCACCACCTCCCTACATAACATATATAGTGCCCCACTGCGGGTAATAACTAGCAAAGTTAGATCATGACTTTACAGTTTTATTTAATTATATTTAACTAAATTAATGATATTCTTTTCAATTGTTTAACTATTTAGTTCACTTTCATTTTAAACTGACGTTTTTTTTTCATGAATCTGAAGTTTTAATATATGCAAAGCACACTTTTTTTCAGAATCATTGGAGGCAAATTTTAGGTTGATGTAAAGGCTTTAACTTTTTATTTTTATTGTTCTTAAATTCATTTAACAACAAAATGTTTCCTATTAAAGTTAAAAAGTGACTTAACTGTAACTAGGACGGCAAACAGCCGTTGACGATGATAAATATTATTCAATCATGATCACAATTTATAAATAAATTTGAACATTTCTTAATATATATATATATATATATATATATATATATATATATATATATATATATATATATATATATATATATATATATATATATATATATATATATATATATATATATATATATATATATATATATATATATATATATATACATATATATAAATAGATAGATAAATAGATAGAGAGTAGAGTTTGCAACAAAAATAAATCATAAATTTTAAACAAAATTGCAAGAGATATCTATCTACTAAAAAACTTAAAACTCCTCATTTCGTCTAAAATGCAGGGTTGTTTATTTATTTATTTTAAATAGTTCTTTTTTTCACGTAACGAATTATTTATAAGGCAATCTCTTTGCTCTTAAAATTTAAAAGCTTTTCTCTTGGTATTAAAAACTCCTAAACTCTTTTCAAACTGTTTAAATGTTCTCTCCAGTTATCTTTTCAAAAAAGCCCTGAAACTGCTCAATTTTCTAATAAAGAAAAACAAACAAAAAAGAAAAGAAAAAAAAGAACTTGAACGGAGAAAACCATAGCGACGGTACAGTAAACAGATTAGACTTCGTCCACCTATCTCTCTAATCATTACCTCCTTAATACCCTTTTCCAGTCCAATATCAAGAAAGCAAGGAGAAAACAAAAACTTTGCTTTCCGTAGTTGGCAACATGAAGAACGCAAGTCTTCTTTCCGATCGTCTGCTTAATTCCTTAATCCTTGGAAGCTTTCCATATGACGGCAGAGAGTCAAAGTTAAAGTAGATGTAGAAAGGAATAGCCTTGAATAAATAAATAAATAAATTTTACGTTCGAAGTCAGGGGCTGGGACTATCTATCAATGTCTATATCTTTTACTGACGCCTTAGAAAATAAATATTGGAATTTTTTTTTTTATATCCAGTATTCATCTTTAGGAACGAATAGTTTTGCAGCGCAACATCAAAACATAACGTAAAAAATTGAAAAAATCAAACATAGGAAATTTCTATCACAATGATATAGCATTCATAAAAGATATATTTTCACCAAGAATATTTTAGAAGCGAGACATAGTATTATTTTATGGATTCTGCAAATAATATTTTCCCTGTTCTGCTATTACTTCGAAAGAAGAAAGATTTTATTTATTTTACATATTTTGGAATTTTTCTTATTTTGCTTTAGTAGCGGCCAAAAGAGGGTCAAGGTGCCTCACTTCACTACTTATCTTGCTAAATATATTTGAAATACGCTAAAAAAAGGGGAAATTTTAGAGCAAAAATACTTTTCAGTCATATCAGTTTATGAAATTATTGAAAAAGATCTATTATTGAAATATATCTAAATCGAAATAGACGAAAAATGTACTTATTACGATTTTTTATGATCGATTAGGATTCAAAGTTCTAAGTGTGTGATGTATTAAAAAGTAAAAGATATTAAGCATTCGCTTCTTATGATGCTAAATTTACTTTTTTTCAAGTTTTTAGTTTCTGTTTAGTAACAAATTAACTTCTTGGAACCGAAGGCGGGAGATGAGGCTATATATCAGTACTTACTCTTAAAGCTATCTCAAGGGTTCTAGTTGCAACTAGACAGCATCTAGAATCTTTACATTATTAACTAAGTATTAAGTATTAGTTTTTTTCTATTTAAGTCTAGTGCACATTTTTAAGAACCGATAGTTTTGATGCATAATACCAAAGCATTACGTAAAAAGTGTATTAATCAATCATTTATACACTTTCAAAAGTATATAAATCAAATCAAAATTTTTATCACTATTATCTAAGATTCATTAGACATATTTCCAAGAATATTTAAAACGCGGTTTATTATCTTACTTTATTGATTTCACAAATTTTTATTGATTATATTTTTCTCGTTCCGCGATCACTTCGAATCTGGAAAAACTTAATTTTTACGCTTTAGAATTTTTCACGTTTCGTTTTAGTGGTTAAGTTATAGAAACCAAACGATCTTTACTTCGATCATTACTTTTTTGGATTCTATAACTTGACTCTAAAAGACCTGAAAACGGATTATTTTGTTGCTGCTAGAAACACTTTTTCTCCTTATTAGTTTTTTCCCTCGATAATTGAAAGATCTGTCAAACTTACGCTCTCAAAAGAATCGGTTTATAGTTAAACCATATTATCGAAATCTTAAATCATAATGCTGTTTAAAATAATATTTTTAGAAAATTTCTGCATGGAATCATGTCTCAGTTCAATTTTAACCTTAATGTCTTGTAATCAAATTAAACAAAAGACAATAAAGAGATTCAATTTCGCACTTATTGCAGCAGTATTCATCAATAGCATCATCAATAGTTGCAGCAGTATTCAATATTCATCAATAGCAGTATTCATCAATAGTTGTAGCAGTATTCATCAATATTAAAGTTCAACATCTTCCAAAACTATAACATTTTTCTCCAATGAAATGCAAAATTTACTTCCAGGAATGAACAAACACATTTTTTTCAATAAATTCGGATTCAGGACACCAAAAATTTGGAGGTGACTACAAATTAAAAGAACATGACTCCAAAATGAAGTCATGAGAGATTCTCGCCATGATGCTAATTATACGCTTCTAGTTATATCTTTATAAAAGAATTACACAAGTACACGATGCTTTGATCAGATCTTTTTAATTACATTTATTTAAAAGTAAATTTAATGTTTAAGTTACTTTTTAAACCTATTGTTTCGTAATTAAATTAAAAGAAGCAATATAATGTAGTCCAACTTTGCACTTAACTAAGGTTGAAATTACTAATTTCAACTAATTTCGACAATATTAGAGTTCAACACCCTCTAAATCTAGAAAGTTTTTCTCGAATTTTGTATACCCCAATAGACTTAAAACGACCTACAAAATAGAATACAATACCAAATCCTTTTTAATGCTTATGACGACTTTAAATGCACAAGACAATATAGGAGTTAAAAAAAATTGTGAATTTTTGAAAAAAGTTAAATGGCAGAGAAATAGATATGGTAAATGAAGAAAAGCATTGCATGGAACATTAAGTGTTGGAATTATCACAAAACTAATTTTTAATTTATTCAGTGTTTTTTCTACTATTACTTAACTCTCGAGGGAAATTAAACTTCTAAACCATTTCATCACTAACACATTTATTTTTAGTGATTCTAACCTTTGAATGTATTCAAAGTGTGTTAATTGAAAGACCTCAAATTAGTTTACTGCATATGAGGCAGCCACGAGCACAAATCACCTCGAAATCGGATTTCCAATTAACATTCAAACACCGTCACAGAGGCTCTGCTCCAACGCGGTTGAAATTATAATCGCTGCTGAAGAGCTCTCTTCCATAATGGAATGTTTTAATTGAATAAAGTCTTCAAATATGTGTACCAACTATGCACGCCAACTACAGTTACTCGGCATTACTGCAAATGAAAATACTCTCGCCAAATTGCCACAAAATGAAATCCGTCCTTCCGTTTGGCTACCATCCCTCCGAAATTCTATGCAACTTGTAGCGGTCTCATCTTTCTCAGTAGAGAACTTAGATTAAGGCGGGTCACAAGACCATCGATGCAAGACAGTCTGAACCATGACCCAACGTAATTAGCGCCATGCTACTCGATAGAGTAGGTATGTAATCCTATAGCGCCCGAAGGCCTCTTTTCGCTAATATCGAATAGATAGATGGGCCTTCTAGCTACTTCAGCGCCACAGTCGGCAGACCGGAAGAAATGGTAATTATTATTAACACTGGATGCCGCTTTTGGTTAATGTCGTCTTATCTTCGCTAATTAGATAACTTTCACTTTTATGCCCATCGCTATTTGGGGAAGCGCCGTTGCTTGCCAAACTCGGGTCACTTACCATTTGCGGTTGTTTCGTTTCGAATGGGATATTTTTGCGGATATTTTATCTCATTTGTAATCAGTATTCTATTCCGCTTTTGTTATCGTTATTTTAGATGCCGTTAATGGTTATGCGTAATAATTTGTCTTCAATTACATGATAATACTTTCGCGAGAAGAGCACTTTGTTCTTAATTAATTCCCACGTTTGGGTGCGCAAAATGCGAAAATGGGATACAGTCTTTTGGGTTTGAACTTATTAAGCGTTTTTATTTTCTTACAAAGCGCTAATCACGTTATAAAAGTTCTTAATATGATGGGAATTGTCTCTGGAAAAGACGGTTATTCGGCGTAGCGTATGTTTAGTAAAACGAAACTTAATTAAACATTTCTAAGTTCTTTATTTTTGTTAATTTTGATCTTGTAGGAAAAATGGTTTTAAAAAGGATAATCATCGATTTGAAATTTCAAGAAAACTAATCATAATCTGAAAAATAATAAAAAGTAAATATCTTTAGTGTTTAGGGTTTAGAAAAAGATTATGTACAAAAATTTGTTTTCGTCTGAGAATTAAATAGTGTTTCCTCAAAACTGTGTATTTCTTTCTTTTTTTTATTCATGTACTAGTTAACTTCTTCAATACTCATCAAATTTACCGAAACTTTTTTAACAATACGTATACATTACTTTTACTATGTATGCACCAGTGTAGTTGGAAAGTCTTAAGTTTTTTTTTCTAAGTTACCTCATATTTTTAAACTTATTGCAATCAGCCTAAATGTCTATAGGCTTATTTGGACAAGTACACGGAATTATTCAATCCGGCTAAATTTGTCTAGGCTTATTGCAATAAATTTTTAATAAAGCTAGTTTGAGCCACGATGGCTCATGGGATAGTGCGTCCGCCTTCCAATAAGGCTAACCGGGTTCGAATCCCAGTCGATCCGGCTTGCACCGACCACAGTGCTGACGTCAAATATCCTCAGTGGTAGACGGATCATAGGTTAGAGTCCCCTTGCCGTCAATCTAACCTTGGGAGGTTCTCGTGTAACGCAATGTAACGCAAATGCGGGTTAGTACCATCAAAAAGGACTCCATGAAGGCAAATTTCTTCCGATACTCGATCTTGTCTTCTGGATTGGGTTCAAAATTACAAGGCTACGGAGTTGAACATTAGTAGACATAAACCCATAAAATTGGGTCGGCTGTTCAACGACGATTATAAAATAAAATAAAGTTAGTTTCAATTAGCTTTTATACTCTGAGTTTATTGCAAACTACCTGAACTAATCAGGCTGATTGAGCAATGAATGATATATTTTCTAATTATTCTGAAATTATGTGCCTAAAACGAGGTATTCAGCTTGAAAATGTTGGAGACTTTTCCTAATACTTAGGCATTGCTAAACAACGATGTTTCTTTTATAACAGGCGGATTTTTTCAATTAGCCTTAGATATTTACAACTAATTTCGTTTCGGTGCAAGTAGAGTTTCTTATATTTTTTTCTTCCTTTGTCTTTTAAATTTATAATATTACAGTTTTAAGAAATCCAGCTGCAAAAATGTGCTTTCTAATTTACTTTTAAATAAATTCTAAAATATGCTTATTATTAGAATGTATTTCGAATTTTTATTAAAATTTGCAGTATTAAACAAACAGAACTGCCATATGCGGCAAAATGAAAGTTTCTAAAATAATATTTTCTACCTGAAACTCTAGATGAAATTACTTCAATCTTTCTGTTCTTGTTTTTGTGCAAATGTCATGAAGACGCAATGAAATGAAACTGGAATGAGGTTTCAAACTTCAATTCTTTTTGCAAAATGGAATTCCGCGAAATCTTTCAGAGAGATTTTAATCTTATCATTTTCTCCGGTTGTCATTTCTCTGTTTACAGTTTTGAGAATGTCAAGAAAAAATTGAAAAAGCTGTCAAACGAAAGTGCGTAAACAAATTCTTTTTGCGTTATTATGAGATCTAAAATATTATTCTCATTGCATGTGTATTGACTAGTCTGGTTTCAAAAAGCGAAAATAAGATGATAGAGAAAGCTTATAAATTTAAGTTACTAATTATTAAAGATTAAAACTTAATTCCACTGGTAGAATAGAATAAGAGAAGCAATTTTTTACTATATAGATATTTAAAAAACCTAAATACCTCACTGATAAAAATTTCTTGGCAAAGATGGTTGCATGAAAGTTTATTTAATTGCTATTTTACCATATTCAACCATAACAGTTTAAAAGCCATAAAAAAGCTGTTTAAACTGTTAAGTGTGAGAATAAACGTTTATTGACTGTTTTTTTTTTTTTATTTAATGCAGTTTAACAACCAGAATTCTATCCACCCCAACTAGGCCCACCTTATGAAGTCATTTTGTTCCATGCAGCTGGATATATACTGTAGTTGAGAAAGCTAATCATGACCGACGGAACAGGGGTTCGAATTCCATCGTTGATATTACGCTACTTCTTCCATTCCTTTAATACAGGAAGAGTTTCCAGAGTCTTCAATCGGTAACCCTGGAATATTAGAATACGAAACTATCATTAATGCATAAATGACGCAGCACCCACATAGCTTCAATGCATGTTTAGGACATATTTTTATGGTTTAAAAACTATGCTATTTGAAAATGGTTACAAAACTGTATAATTTTATATTCACGGTTTTTTAACCATACCATCGGATGCACAGACTGCTACTTGTTATTATACCGTAATTGCGGAATAAAAATTCTAGGAATGCAGCCTTTTTTTTGTTTTAAGAAGTGAGACTCAACCATAATGAAAAATTAGTTCTACAGGTACTACAAGAAGCATTTCTAATTATAACTTATATTTTACCACATAATATATTTTAACTTTATAAATTAACTTATACTACCCTTCAGCTTATACTTAACACATACTTTAATGTATTTGACATTTTTACTTATATTATACTTTATTTTAGATTATGTTTTAACGCATATTTTAATAGTTTATTTCCAATTTTATTACCTTAAGAACTTTTTTGGTGAAAAGAAAACAGCTAGTCAGTTTTATTGCGTTACATTCATTTAATAAAAGTTGCATAAAAGCGAACGTTCCGTAAAAGATCTAAATGCATTTTCTTGTATTTGTAGTCGATCCCCAACGAATGCCACTGTGTATGCGGGCTGATACAGCGAGTCCTCATTATGTTCTCGGGTCTCCCTAGCTTTTAGCTCAGAAGTACCGCTGTCACGTTATCAAAAGCTCATCAGCTGCTTTTCACACTCATTCAACCACCGATGTGATATGAAATACGGGGAAGTTCGCTCTTCGATTTTCATGACTGTTGTTTGAGAAGGAACAGTTGGTTTATTTAAATAGATTTCGAAGGCATCACAAGGGGAAAAGTTTTCGAATCTTTATTTTGACCTCTGCTCACACTGTTCTGTTTTCGATTAACATTTGGCACATGTGTTTTTGATTTTCAAAAATCAGCATATGCCACGATTTACTTATTTATTTAGTTCGAGATACCCCAGAAAGATGCTATTTTTTAATATTGAGAAAAGCAAAAAGTGTTTTATAGCTTGATAAAGTAAAATTATTCGTTGCTTTTTGTCTTCCCTTTATAAAGGGTGTAAACTATTGATATATTTAATTTTATGGTTATTTCTGATTCTGTTTACGTTCTTTTTTAATGACGAAATAAAAAAATCTTCAAACATATCAAATTAGTGGGTCTTCAATGATTTTTAATGTATTGATAAGTAAAATTAAATATAATCATACACTTTAAATAATTTTCGTGTATTTAAACACTGAAAAGGTTGGAACTATTGCTATTTATAGGTTAAAATGGGAACAATTGTTTAACAAAACAAAAGTGTTATATGTCTCCCGAAGCTCCGTTTAGGGAAAAACAATAAAATTTAAAAGAAAGAAATTTGCATTTAATGCGTAACTTGCAAAGCAATTTTTTAAACCAAAAATGACAAAATACACAGTTAAACTTCAATAAACTCACCAAAAAAATATTATCATTTCAAATCCTGTTTAAAATTGAAGTAGACTAAGCTGCCAAATGAGCATTTATAAATTACCGTTGACAGCGGATAAAAATATAAAAGACTTTGTACTGCCAGATTAACATGAATAAGTAATGTAGAAGTATACACATATAATTATCAATCTATTTGTCAGTAGGCAAGTACACATTTATTTTAAGAACTGTCCCCAGACTCTTCGAAATAGCTAATTTAAAAACTTTAAAAAGTTATCATACACGATTTTTTTTATAAAAAAAAATGAACTTTTATATTCTGGCACTGTCGACCGGATTGTGTAGTAGGTCAGAGGGCTGACATCACATCAGAAAGGTTCTGAATTCGAATCCCGAACTAGGACAGGATGTTTTTTCATTCTCTATATTATCTGCCTTGACTGTGGGAGCATCGTTGAACCACCAAATATGGTGCTCCTGAAAGAGTGGTCAACAAAACTGAACTATTCATACCTTAATGATGAGTTTCAATCGAGTGGGCACTGAAAAAAAAAACTTTTTTTTTTAACGGCAAACATTTTCTTAACTTATTGTTTGTTCCTTACCATGTTAGGTGCTGGAAGTGTTTCTCATTTTGCGTTTCCCGG
Organism: Parasteatoda tepidariorum; assembly: GCF_982258835.1. Taxonomy (NCBI): domain Eukaryota; kingdom Metazoa; phylum Arthropoda; class Arachnida; order Araneae; family Theridiidae; genus Parasteatoda; species Parasteatoda tepidariorum. Next base: position 91,830,520 of record NC_141764.1, read on the forward strand.
TGAGTACCTTGTAACCTAACTCACAGACGCGTGCAATATTACCGACGCCATATTGTCACAGATACTCGTTCTAAGGGTGGGCCACATTTGCGCATCACGCACAACAGAGGACAACACTTAGAGAGAAACATCAATGTCCTGAGGAGGATTCGAACACGCAGCCATTGACTTTGCAGTCAGGCACGCTAACCGCTTGGTCGGCATTGGAACAAAACTGCAAAAACTTCTTTAAACAAAGATGTCCTCAATCAAACAAGAACATAAAACAAAAGTTTTTTTTCTTAAAATCAATATTTACAACGCAAAGCAGCATTTGTTGGTAAAGAAATAAATTAATATTTAAACTTCGAATTTTTCTTTTCTTTTTATAATAAAAAAATTGCGAAGGAAGCTGAAAATTCAAAACATTTTTCCTTCCAATTGTAACTTAATATTCCCACTAGAACCTGTTTCCAGAATAAAAAACATGCGAAAACAATACAAGACATTTTCAACCGGAAAACGTCCGTATATTTGACGTGCCGTATACGAAATAAGATTTCTTACTGAAAGGAAATTTCTTTCTCCAGCAATTGTTTTTTGTTTGTTAGTATAGAAAGTAAACAGAAAATAAAGGTCTAAGCCCGAAGTTTAAAAAACGTCAGTTGAAAAAACTAAATCGTTTGATTTTAAAGTTGATGCAATCATGTCTTTAAAATGGTAGCTTCGTATTTACTGCTAAAAAACAGAAAGGGTCACATTATCGAAGACTATTGTCGAATTTTTCAATTCTTTATAAAAATTAAGAATAAATTCAAACAATAATTAATTATTTCACTTCCATTAGAAAAGTGAAGTTCAATAAATTCATATGTAAGCAAGCATATTAGGTTTAAATACTTCCTAGTTATGTGCCATTTTTATAAATAACTAGAACCGCAATTGACTGATCGTTAAGACACTGTTCCCAGTAGAACACCGAAGTCAAGTATCACGGGCTGAAGACAATGATCGGGTGGTTGACGGCTTTGATCAACCTTCGTAGGGGCCGAAGGTGCGCGGTATCGAACCATGTTAAACTCCTCTACTGTAAAGTGCTTTGATCTTCGGGCTACCAAAACAGGGGTGCTTTTTCCTCTGTGGATAAATTTGTGATGGCATTTCTTCGGATAGTTCTCAGACATGTTTTCCAGCACCTGGCCAGGAGCCCGATTGTGCTGTTTTAGTGCGACGTAAAAAAATACTACTAGTTCTTCTTCTTCTTAGGCACTACAACCTGTTACCGGTCAAGTCAGTTCAGTCAGTTTATCCCATCTAGACCTATTAGATGTTATATTTATCCATACATTAACTCCCAAGTCATTTAGATACTTCTCTGTTGTATCTAACTATCTTGTCTTCCTCTCTTTCTTTTTCCCTCTGGTGTTAGGAAGGTTATTTTTTTAACATGATTTTCATTGCTATATCGAAATACATGTCCTAGCCACCTTATTTGAGAGACCTTGATCATTTATACTATGTTAGGTTTTTCTATTTGATAGTAATTAATGGTTGTAACTAATTTTATAGGTTCTGTTTTCTCTTACGACACCAAAACTTTTAATTAATATTTTTCTCTCGAAAGTCATCAGTTTCTCTTCATCTGCTTTATTTCAATCCAATCCAACCCAACAATCACTTTCATGTAAAACTATTGGTGTCTCATAGTGTCTTGTACATCTGTGTTTTTAAATTACTACAACTAGTACTTATGAATATCTATAGGTTAAAAGTTGTTCTTTAAGTTATAAAAGTAAATTATTTAAGGATTTAAATACAGGTAAGTGGCAAAAAAAACCGCAAAATAATTATGAAATCATGCAAAAAAAGTTGTATCCTAATAAAGGAAAAACATTGAACAAAGGCCATTTGACATTAAATCCTGTATATCATCTTGGTAAAATTATAAATTATAATTACTACTAGCAACGAATTTTTACGAATAAAATTTTGATTTTCTCTTCTTTTTCTTAGAATAAGCATTGGAACGAAATGTTAAGATTCTAAGCAACTTTTGTTTCCGATTGTAACTTTATATTTTCACTAGAACCTGTTTCTAAGCTATAACCGTGCGAAAACATTACGAGACATTTTCAATTGTAATACCTCCGTATATTTGGCGGGCAGTACACAATATACGATTTCTTACTGAATTTACGAATGGAAAGAAAAAATTTTCTCCAGCACTTGTTTTTCTTAATTAATATAGAAAAAAGACTTAAACTCAAACCATAATATCTAAAAAAATGTCATTTAGACAAACTGAATAGTTTGATTTAAAAGTCCATGCAGCCGTGTGCTTTATCATGCTAAAAATGTCTTATATATTTACTATTTCAAATAAAATAAAAAACACGTTATTTCGAAAATTAAACGTGTTACATTCTCGAAGAAAACTGTTGATATATAAAAATTTCGAATTAATTTAGACAAAGTATTAATTTTCTTGCATTAACTGCAATTTGAAAATGCAAATGAAAATTTTTCGAAACCAGACCTTTTTCAAAATAGAGGGTGTTCCGTAAAAACTATCCTTCAAAATAATCTAGTCAAAAAGTATGTTAAGAAAAAGTATACACACATAAGGGCTCGCAAACTAATATTAAGAGGAAAAATATTACCAAAATTTATTAAATCACTATTAAACAAGGCGATTTGAATTTCATTAAAGTATGCTTACTAGATGAAACTGAGAATTCATTGAAATTAAGTTAGATGCAGTCCATAATACTAAATAGAATCAGCGCTATACTAATCATGTTGTTTAGAGCACACTATATATTTATTTTGATATTGAAAGTTTAACTTCTAGTATCAATGGACTCAATGTTTATTTTAGATATTAAAATGACAGTAAAAATTAGTTCAAATGAAACTTATTCGAAATTACAGGCTTGAATCTGAAAAAGATACTTTACGAATTAACTTTACGCTTATGTTAGAGATAAGGCTTCTGCACTGAAGGAGAAGATTTAAATGGGTTTATTTTTAAAATAAAAGTTCAATCTTGGTGGGTTTACTGTAATGACAAAAATAAACAGTGTAAACATAAAAACCATGTGTGATGAAACTCAAATATTCATTGAAATTAAATTAAATTTCAAACTGCGATTCATGATATACAATGGTAAATACAATCCGTGATATACTAATCTGGAAATTAAGAATGCATTTTTTAAAATTTTTATTATTTAAAATTTCTCTTATTGAAACCATTAATGAATTTAATTTTTATTCTAATGTCAAAGATTTTTTTATTTTATTTTGCATAATAAAATGATTGCAAAAATTATTTCAAATGGAACTTTTTTAAAAAACATAATCTAAATAAATAAAAAAAGAATACTTTAACGAGTTAACTTAACAGTTATGTCAGAGATAAGGCTTACGCATTGAAGAAGAATATTTTAATGGGTTCATTTTTAAAGGAAAAGTAAAATATTCGTCGCTCTTTACTGTAATGATAACACCATTCTACCCTAATGGCGTAGAATTAATTCTCCAGTTTTCTTTATTGATTTATTGTAGTTCTCTCTGTACTTATTATGCTCGTTATGTTTCCTTTCACGTTTTCGCGGAATGGGGTTCTCATCAGAAGTTACCACAGGGTGAAGTTTCTTCACTTTGACGAAAAAAGTTTTCTTAATATACAACAAATAGGTAGCTAGGTGTCAGTGGTGTCTATTACTTTTTATGGTGTTATTATAGAAAAAAATTTAAAAGAGATGTCTAATGTTTATTTTTCCTATGCTACATTTAATTTTAAGTAATATATAAGAGATGATTCTTGCAATGTAAATGAAGTATACGATTTCAGATTTTACGCTTACGATATGAAACTGCATATTTAATTTACATATCGTATATCTACCGTATATGTAATCTACATGCAGTATAACTACCCTATATTTAATCTACATCGATATGTAATGTAGATTAAATATGGATGGTGTATAAATATGGAATGGTTTAAATATGGAATGGTTTTATTATGGAATGGTCAAATATGGATGAAAACATTTTTCGACATATACGGCTAATACTTTATTGAATGACAGTAGAATTTCTCATTTTTAAAGTGTTATTTAGTCATCAATTTAAAAGTGATTCATGATGCTTTTTCCACGTTTCTAGAATTAAACTTCTATTTTTATTTATGTTTTTACGTTGTTAAAAAAAGTCAATACATGACATGTATACACATAATACACATAACTAAATAAATACATATATAAATTTCTGAAGTTAGTGAAATTAAAATACTAAATAAATTCATAGCAAAATTACAAAAATATTTAATGTTTCATTTAAGTATTGAAGGCTATAAATTACTTTAAGATACCAACACACACGCCGATGAACTGGAAACGTGGGAGATTTACTCTTGTACTCTGTACAAGATAATGGTGTGAAAAATGTTCAGATAGTTTGTAAGTGATTTGAATGATAATGCAATAGAACATTGATCTAGAATCGTACAAACTTGGTTCAATGAGCATCAATTTTATCTATCTTAACCTAACAAAAATGCTTGAGACATCTTGAAAAAACACATCTGATGTCAATCCATCTAATTTACAGGATATTGAAGTCTGTGTAGCCAATGCAGGATATTCTCTGAGCATAAATACCCAACAGTACATTTTATTGTTTTATTAATCCTAATTTTATCTCTATTATTTTTTTGAAAAACAATAATTTACTATTACTTGATCTAAAGATCCATTTGTTGCAAAAATATGTAAATAGTAAATAACAGTCAAGCGCTCAAACACAGACGCGTATTTTCAAGACTTGTGCGTGTAGGTTTTTAAGAGATTAAAACATGTCGATTATTATTTCCTATTTATATATTTTCAAATTGAATTAGGTTTTCAATTAAACAATATCTTAGTGCTTAAGCTTCTGGGAATTACTTATTTAATCATTTCCTACATCTACTTTCACAATGTACGCAGAAATATTGTGTATATAATGTATAAATAAAATGGAATATTATGCATAAATAAAATGCTAGCTATAAAGACAAACTTACAATTATGCCATCGCCTTATTTAGAACAAAACAATAATTAAATAGTACCAAATTTAACCAGAGATCACTAAATTTCTCATAGTTTATTCAGCATAATCTTTCCATTTAAAATTGATATAGTATGTTAGTAATAATCTGTTTGCTAAAAACATTAAAAAAACTATTCACTTTAGTAATTTAATACACCTAATGACTTATTGAAAGTTTAATTGTCCACATGAAGTTATGGAAGTTAAATAATAGTTATTTTTCTCTTCTTAATGCAATTTGAGATTTAGATAAGATGATAATTTAATAGGTACATAAAAATTTTTATATAAAGGAAAAGAATTTTGGTAAACTAATTGAAACAAATACTCATTAAAAAAATAAAGTACTTATTCAAAGATTAAAAAAAGTATTACGAATTATGCATTTTCCAACAAAAGGTTACAGAGTACAATAAATCTAAAAGTAAGAGAAAAAAAAAATTCGAAATTTGTCTGAATTCTTTGTACGTGCCAGCAAAAAGTTCTTTGCCTATCCAAAAGAATTGTGTTCCTGTAACAGTAAAGAATTTTCAGACAACAATCTAAGTGACGTGTAAAAAGCAGAGAGAAAAGTAGGAAAGTTACTCTTTAATTTTCCGCCACGTTAGGCTTACAGAATCACTGATTCACTTTACTTTATTTCGTCTTTTTTTCTCCATTTTTTTGGAGGGAATTTACATTTTTTGCATTTCAGATGTTAAAGTTTTCAAGAATTTATCGGAACTTTGAGCTGAGATTGCAGAAAAGGCTTAAAAAGAATTTTTAATTTAGATTTAAAAGTGCTGCCTCACAAGTTCAGCACTATTTACTTTGTTGCACATAATTGAAAAAAAAGTGGAACTTTTTTTTAAAATAAAGTTTCTGTTTTCTAGATTATTTAATTGTTTACTGGGATATAATACATTTCATGTCAGATTTGATTGCTAAATTGTTTTTTATCAATTAAGTGTAAGTGTTTTCTAAAATAATTAACGAAAAAAAAGTATTAACGCATTCATGTAAAAAAGGAAATCATTAAAACTATAAACATTAGTTATAATTTACTTAAATAAATATCTATGTTCAGTTTTTTGAATCAAAAAAAGTAAAATAAAAATTAATAAAAATAGTTTTATGGCAATTTTCTTCGGAAACACTTTAACTAATGAATTCAATAGTTGATAACATTTATGAGATAAAAACACTAAAGAACAAAGAGAAAAATTGGCGTGAAGAAAAAACATTAAGGAACAAAAGAGAAACATTGGCTAAAAAAATACTAAAGAACAAAGAGAATTGGCGTGAAAAAAGTATACTCTTAAAACTACAAATAAATTCTGTTTCGATTTCTATGAAATTCCATTAGTTGTGTAAATACTTATATTTTTCTCGTTACTTTTATTCTCACCACTTTTTATTAGATTTTATATGTAGATCAGTTTTAAACGATACCCTATTTTCACTCAGTTCTACAAATAAAAATTGCAACCAACATATTTAAATATGTTGGTTGCAATATGTACATAATTAAACATGAAAAGCTATCGTCTTAGCCTTATAAATTTATGTATAATTGGCACTTTGATTTTGTCACACAAGACAAAATTAGGAAACAAAATATTCCCTCAAGTTCTTATAAAGTCAAAAATGAATCTTCCAGCAGAACATATTTGTACCAAGACTAATTTTACTTTAAATATTCAGTACATTAAATATTAATTGACTTACTAAACTCTATTATTCTTCAAAACACTCTCATTTCAGCTTAAATTCTTCACAATAAAATAAAGCGCTCATTTCGAAAATGAACGAATTTCATTAAACCTCTATAAATTCCTTAATACCCACTACCTATTTTAACTAAGAGTAATTTTCCTTTTAATATTCATAATAGACTTATAAAATTCAATTATTTCTCAAAACACTTCCATTTAAGTTTAAGGTATTTTCAAACAATAAAATAAAGCACCTCCTTTCGAAATTAAACGAATTTCCGTTATTCTTTATTATCCGTGTTCGCGAATCTGAATATATTTAAGAAACACACACACACACCACACACACATATATATATATATATATATATATATATATATATATATATATATATATATATATATATATATATATATATATATATATATATATATATATATATATATATATATATATATATATATACAAGAAAACACGAAGAAAGTTAAGAAAAACAATAAGTTTCTATTGTAAATCTATCGTATTAATATATTTTGCTTTGGCTTTATTGATACAATATCAGAAAGCACTCTGTTTTGCTGATATAATCGTGTGGGCTGAAGAAAAGATTGTATCTTTTTTTCCGGTTTTTTCCCCGGTTTTTTAAATAAAATTTCATTCTTTTTTTTATATATAATATATAAACTGTTGTTTGTTATTTTTTTACTTATTATCCTCCCCCTCCCCTTTTTTCATATGGAAAGTTTCTTAACTTTCTTAGTGTTTTCTTGTATTTATTTATTATATATATATATATATATATATATATATATATATATATATATATATATATATATATATATATATATATATATATATATATATATATATATATATATATATATATATATATATATATATATATATATATATATAAAGAATTGATTAAACTACTTTCGACGAATGATTGTTTACATTTTCTTTTATTTTACCCAAATTAAGCTTTATTGTAAACGTGATATTATTTCCCTTGACCTTATTTTATAGCATTATCGGTGAACAAATATCCCAACACCGTCTTGAAATATATGCTAAGATTAAAATAAATCTGTCTTAAATAGGCTTTGTCTAGAAGAAAAAAGAAAAAACGTAAAAAGTATTTTTCGTCGTGGATAATCATCGTAACAAAGTGGAAGTGTTCGCCTTGCATTTTTCGAAAATTGGATTTTTTTATTGTATCTTTTTTTTCCGAAGCAATTATTTTTTTTTCTAATACGGTAGGATATAGCAGTAAAATAAACAATTTATTTATCGTGTAATTGAATAAAACATCCTCTAAAGATTTGATTGGACACGATTCAAAAATGAATTCCTTCTAATTGCCAGATTCTAGGTACTTTGATATCCCGCGTACGGAATTTTTTAAAAAAAATAAGTAAATAAAATATATAAAAATATGCTTATGCATATTTGATAAACGAACACGTGTTTTATTACGGCCTAAAATTTATTTTCCATTAAATTTATTTTATTTTAGCTCCATTTATTATAATATGAAATGATGTTTTGTATTTGAAGAGTGCTTAGCGTGTATATTTTAAATATCTTTAATGAGGTTATAAAAATTAATAAAATATATAAATACAACAATTTAAACCAGTTTGAGATTTTAACTAGAGCTCCATTGCGAGAAATTTAATACAATTATCTACCAGGATTCCCAAAGTTGGAAAGTAGACGGAAATTTACGGCAAACTGAGTTCTGCCTCAAAATCTAGAATTAATTCTCCTCAAATTAAAAAATTAGTAACAAAATTTGTTAACAGATGTCACCGCTGATGAGAAAGGTTAGAAATACAATGTTTTCAAATCTATCCAACTAAATTAATTGCATAATTGTCGGTTAGTTTTGCCTTGAGACCACACCACCATGTTGTTTAGAATATTGGTTGCATTTGAAACATTGTTTCGTACTTGCACTCTGTTATAGAAGGCAATATATTAATAAACTGAGTGCAATATAGTGAATTACTGCTTTACAATTTTTTGAATTATATACGGTGAATTACATACAGTTAATATTGATGACCACTGAATACAATACAATAGAATACAATCGAATATGATTGAGTGCTGTACAATTAAATTTAAAATTTAGTGCTAAACCCTTTTTGTATCTTTAAGAAGATCGCAGAAAACTTACTACTCCATCTTCTTCCATTTTTACAATAAAGAACAAAAAAAAAATTGAGTTTTCAAATCCTTGTCAATTTTGGGCCCGGACACTTTCAACGCCTATGCAAAATAAGTATTTTTTCTGTTAACTTTATTTACAGAAAAGTAAATGGCAAAACCAATTTTTCAAATTATATCAAATTATATTTAATTATATTTCATATTTACAAAGCAAAATCTAAAGGAGTTTCATAAATCTTCTATATAACTTTGAAAGCCTAAGCAATTTAATTAAGCAAACTTTGAGTTTCCTTTTTTTTAATCAGGAAAAAAGTAAGATTATTTTCACTTTCCTTTTGAAGCTATGACTATTACTGAAACAAAATAAAAATTTTGATTAGCAGGCAACTTCTTTTAAACTAAATATATCTGTTTTCAAAAGATAAGTGTGATCTAGCTTTAAAAAGTACGGTTCATTTTTTTCGGATGCGTGAAAAAAAAAATCAGTGCATTCTAAGTTTGCTTTCTTCGCTTTCTCTTAATATGGACGAATTCTCGATTAAATTACTCATAAGATAACCATTAAAGCCTATTTCTCATTTAAATGAATAAAAATTAAATTCATAGTAATTAAAATTATGACTTTTTGGAACTTTAAAACATAAGACTCCAATACCATGATTTGAAATTATAAAAAATAAGTTTCAATTAAAGATTTTCAGACTATTCTAGCGATAATTGAAGACATAATTTCTTTTATTCACTTATTTTTTATAAATCTGTAATATGATAAAAGATTTTATGTTAAAAATTTTTATATTAAGATCTTATAAAATAATACAATCGAGAAACAATAGAGAAAAAAGCACCTACGGTTATAAACAAAAGTAGAGTAATACTAAGATTTATCTTGTTTACAAAGAATTTGAGCTTTAAGCAATCTAACCATTAAATCTGTTTTTCTATTATGCATACGCAAAACAAATGCATGTGAAGAAATTATTCTTTATTAATTTTAATTCTTTCATAATTATATTTCTTTATAATTCTGAATTAATTATAATTCCTTATAATTCTTAATTAATTATAAATCTTTGTAACTATATTTGTTGTAATATCAATAAAAGTATAGTTCAAGTAAAAGTTTAGAAAATAAAACCTCTCAGTGTAAATTTTAAAATGATACATTTTTCTTAACTATTACATACCTTATTACATACCTAAATTGCATACACTATATATATATATATATATATATTTAAAAGAAACAATTATTTGAATTATTTTGATGCATATAAGCAAAATTCCCATAATTGAAAATATTATAGCAAAATTAAAATAATATCACTTTAAAAAAAATCCTTTCCGTACTTCAAAAAAGCCATTACTACAATTCAATTAATCTTTTTAAATTAATTCAAAAGAAATAAATCTCATATATGTAATCCATTTTAAAAAAATTTTATAATCTTATTATAAAAATTAGACACAATTCACAAAAAAATTGCAATAAAGCAATTTGACTGTTTGGAAACCATAAAGAAAAAGTTTCCCCGTCCCTAAACAAAAGTAAAGAAATAGTAAGATAAAAATATCTTGTTCACGGGAGAAAAACAAAGAATTAGAATTTGAAACAAAGAAATACAAAAAAAAAGACTAGAAAAGGGGGAAAAAGACTCCAATATCATAGAGAGAATAATCAGGAAAATAAAAGGAAAAAAAGGCCAGCAATTTTCACAAAAAAAAAAAGAGATCCAGTAATGAAAAACTGAGAAAAAGGCCTTTTTTCTCTTTGCTTTTAGTTTTTTATTTCACGCGGACTCTTTAAGTTAATGTAGTTTTTGCCCTCGGGTAAAACGTCTGATGTATAAGCAAACATATATGGTTAAAATGAAATTTTCTTTATCTCTTCTCTCACGTTGTGTTTTGTTACTTAGGGAAGATGAGTAGCATTGAAATTTAGTTCCCATCAAAAATAGTTTGTATTTAATTTATGGTATGATGTTTTCCCACAGTTACTTAGAAAATATCAACAACAAAAATTGAAATAACAATGTAATACTTAATGTTAAAAATTTTTGCTTCAGAGAAAAAGTTTGGATGAAATTTAATATTTTTCTTTTTAATAAATTGTTTTCAAATGAAATTTTTTAATATTCATGAAAACGAAGTGGGAAACAATGTTTGTTTTCATAACTGATGAAAATATTAAAAAATAAAGTTATATTGAGGAAATAATAATTTAAACACAGATGGAGTTTCAAAACTAACTGCTAATTAAGTCGTACTAATTAAGTAGAAAGCATCGCATAGAATAACGTGTGTTTGTTAAATATAAAAAAATACCATAAAGTTGCAAAAAAAAAGATATCTTTTCTTTTTTAGTTATATTTTATTTTCGTTTCACACATACTTTTAAATTAAGTAAATATTTTGTTCTCAGGAGAAGCAACTAACGTGTAAGCAAACAAATATGGTTTAAAATTAAATCTGCTCCCTCACGTTGTGTTTTGTTACTTAAGGAAGATGGGTAACATTGAAATTTAACTCTCATCTAGAGTAGTTTTCATTTAACTTATGGTATGAAATTTTCTCACAGTTACTTAGAAATTATCAAAAAAATTTAAAATAATAACGTAATATTTAATATTCGAAATTTTTATTTAAAGAAAGAGATCGGTCGAAGTAGTGTATTTATCTTTTTGTTAAATTATTTTAAAACGAAATTTTTTAATATCCGTGCAAACAAAAAGTAAAACAACGTTTTCTTAACTAAAAGTAAAGCTTAAAAAACAAACTATTATTGAAAGAGAATATATTTGAAACACAACTGGAACTTTAAATCATTATTCTGAAAAAGCTTAGACTAATTGAGAAAAATATTGCTCCAAATATTCAATTGTTGAAATTCGTTTGTTTGTTTAAATAAAAGATTGCTATAAAACTGCAAAAAAAAATTTTTTTTTTCTATTTTATTTATCCTTTTTTTTCATTTTACACATACTCCTTAATTAAATAAAATTTCTGTTTCTGGCAAAAATGACTGATGTATAATACTAATGAAAAGTAACTGATACAAATGACTGATACTTATATAGTTAAAGTTAAATTTATGTCATCTATTCTGTTGCGTTTCATTGTGTTATTTAAAAAAGTTGAGTATTGAATTTATGTCTAATCAGTTTTCTTTTATTTAATTATTTCTTTTAATCATTCTTAATTCAATTTTAATTAAATTAAACCAATTATTTAATTTTTACTACATTTTATAAAGAAAGCAAACATAAATATTTTATTTTCTTCTTAACAATCACTGTGCCGAAGAACGTTTTAGTTCATTACTCATTTATTCACTGTCGCAACAAAATCGAATATCAAAATCTATGTTTAACTTTAAGCTGCTCCATTTCTCTAACCACAAAAAGGTTTCGGTTACAGGGTTATATTAATTTCTCACAGGTTTTTTTTTTGGGGAAGGGGATGATTAAGCGCCTGAAAAATTATTTGAAATTTAATATTAATAACGTAGAATTGGCTTTTTTTTTGTCTATTTTTATCTTTCGATAAATCATCACCAACTATTGCTCTCCTCCCATCCTATACTTTCGTAACTATTTATTTCACTTTTAATTTGATATTTTTGATGTTAGGACTGGGGGATCCCAGATGCCAGAAGGCATCTCAGTCTGATCGTTTTCTAAATACAAAAATTTTATTATAATCTTTTTTAAATGGATGTCCCGCTCTCTATAAAGGCATAATATTTTGTTGCTGCCAATTAATTTGTTTTCTTCTTCATATGGCCATAACTTTTTCTTCTGAAAATATTTCCTAAATAAAGCAACAATTCTTTTTTCAAAAATTTCTGCTCAAATTTTCTTAATACCTTCTATTCCGGCTAAAACAATAGTTGTTTATTAATACCATTCCAAGTCTCGTAAGAAACTTTTAAATTAAATATGAAATTCATTTTTAATACTTATTCATCTTTAAGTATCTATAATAATCAACCTGCTTTGTCATCTAAATTTGTTTTTTCCTAGAGGAACGGCTACCACAGTGGTACTTTTATGTTAGCATCGTTTCCTGCATTACTGAGAGCAGTCTTGCCGCCACCGGGTTTCAAACCTCGAGGAATTTTACAAGCTTTTCATTCCACCCAAAATAGAAGTTGTTTATGATTATTATTCCAAGTCTTGAGACATTTCTAAATTTAATAATGAATTTAATTTTGACACTTAATTCATTTGCACTTCTTAGTATCACTCTTAAGTATCACAAATAATTTCAAAACTAAGACGAAGGACACATAAAGTAACAAGCAATCTTAATATTTAATTTCCACCGAGGCGTAATGTCTAACTAAAGAAGCTAGCCCTTCTAGACAGTAGTTATTTGTCATGGCAACACAAGGATGTGACATCAGGAAACTCCTTCCGGAATGTCTCGATGGATTTAAGGATAAGAGTTTGAAGAAAAACTTGTTGAAAGAAGAAGAAACAAAGATTTCCCAGAAGACCTTCAGTTGCTGCGGGACTAGTGTTCTTCTGCGCAGAAGACACACATATTGAGGAGCCGTAAGGACAAATAAATCTTGAATTTAAAGTTCTTTTTTCCCCCTTTTTTTTTTGATACATAGTAATCATTCAAGTAAATATGTATTATATGCTCCTTACAGACAGTAATATCGAGTATTATCATTTATTAGAAATATTTTTTTCTTCTGTTGGCTTAGATATTTTAAATAGTTGTTTCAAAAACACAACGACGTATTTCAATATTGCAAAAGTTAGATACTTAAAATTCCTTAGAGTCTTAAGTCTCTAATGGTAAAACAACACTGAAAAAAATGAAGAGTTAAAATCACAAAGCACAGAATATTAATTTCCTCGCGGAGAAATCAAATTGGATAAAATTAGCATTTTGTATAGTAATAAAACCGAAATAAAACCGGAATATACAATATTTAAACTATTCATTTATCAAAATTCCTAGGTTAATACCACACATTTATTGAAAGTTTAAAATTGAAAAGCAAGTTTAACGGAATAAATTATTTTTATGCCATGCTGTAAGGTAAAGTGATAAAATTATCAAATTTTACCGCTTATTATAAAACCGTATTTTATTGTTAATTTTAACAAAATCATTCTCAGAGCACTTCAGTAAAATTGGCTGAGCGTTTGGTGTTTCCATAGAGTCAAAAACATGGTAAATTTCCCCATATACTGGTTCTTTTGACCATATTTTTTTTCTCATTGTGTTTGCTTTCATTCAATGAAAGATTTTGTTTTGTAGATTTATAGTTATGGAATCTTGATTTTATTTGATATAGTAGCATGAAATCATGCCTAAAAATTAGAAAATATGTAAAATATTTTTCTTTTTTAAATATAAACGAAACGATGGACTCGGAAGAAACATCTATAAAAAAATATTAAAAAACTTCTCAGTATCTGTATGTTACTCATACATTTTTGAAAGAGTAAAGCTTCGAAGAAAAAGAAATATTCTTACAAACTTGAAACAAACAAACACAATAGGAGTTATTACTTAAACAATGCGTACGAAACAATAATCTTCTTAACTTTTTATTTTGCAAAGCGCAAATAAACAAGAGAAATCATGTAAAAACCCGGATGCTAAACAAAACCTTCACAAAACTAAAACATTTTCACAAACAACAATCACTACCGAAATCTACATTATTTTCCTGAGCATCGTTTCACTCTCTTAATTTCAATGCTTGGTGATTTCTTGGATGTTTTGCCGAAACAAAACAAAGCATCTCCGCCGAAACACAGAAACGCTTTTTATCTGTAAAAGCTAAGGTGCAATAGGCTTCCGAGAAATAGCTGTCTTTCCTTTGCCACTTCCACCTTCGGAAGATAAATCAAGAGTGTTGCCACCGCAGCCACAGAAATCCTTGAAGGCATTCTGATAAATAAAGATCTTTGGTTCTCTTAGGATAATTTTTTATGTACCCTAGGGAAATATTTCTGAATGTTCTTTCAATTCTCCCCCTAGGCGTTAAAATATTCGCTGCAGAAAAGAATTTGCCTTCTACGCATGGTATTTTTATGAACATCACAATTTCGAGTATTCAAAAGTTTTTATTTTCATATTGTATTGTTTTACGATGTTTAATTTCATTTAAAAAGATTGCTTGGAAAAGTAAAAGAATTGATATTTTACAAAAATATTAAATCCGAGTGTTGGCAACCTGCCAAAAAGTTGGGGAAATGCACGAATTAATTTCCAGTAAGTTACAAGAACTAAAATTGCCACTTTCAGTTTTTCATATAGTCCATTGATACTAAATTAAATTTGATACTATCTTGCAAATCACTTTTGTGGAAATCCTCACGCAGTAATGTCCAGATTATAATTATAATTTAAATTATTGTTCTTGTACTTTCAATTTACAATGATGTTTCAAATAAAATAATATTTGCCTTTTTTTTTTAATAGATCATGTATGCATATTTGGAAAGTGTCTATAATTTTGTAACAGAACCTAAATGTTGTATCAGAGTTTTTTAATTATCTCTGTACAATAAAAGATTTAGACAATGTACAATTTAAGATTTAGACAATGTACTCCGTACAATATAAGGCATTCAGTCGTGTCAGTAATGTACTGTACAATGTTTGTTTTGCACTAATTCTGATTTAAAAAAATAATCAAATAATTTTCAGGCATTTTCACAAACACTAATTTTTTTGCACAAGCATAATGCAAGGACAGCATAATATCACATCAAATTAAATCTGTAACCTAGCAGGTCTTAATACACGAAAGAAAAAATTGCTGTTACTACTATTGTTCTATATGGTTTTGACAATTCTAGCAAACAAAACCAAAATATGCGGTATTTAAAACATTTATTTGGTAATTTTTCTGTTCATACGGTAACTATTTACCAGAATTTCTAGCTTTCTAAATAATACTTCTTATTACCACACATTTAGTAAGAAATACAAAACTGAAAAGTAAATTTAACCGAAAAAATTATTCTTATGTCGTTCTCTGGGTTATCATGAAGCAATTACGAAATTTCACCAGTTCACGAAATTTTATCACATATTATATTATCATATTTCATTGTAAATTTTACCAAATTCATTACCAAAGCACTTCGGTAAAATATTATCGAGCTTATTGGTGTTACCAACGGGCGAGACACATGGTAAATTTAACTATATTCTGGTAGTTTTTTACCATCCTTTTTTTCTTAGTGCAGATTTAGAGAGTAATACCAAATCATCAATGTTCATTAAACAGAAAGATATTAAAAATCATGTTTAAAGAAGTAAATTCCTTTTTTCCACATCGTCCAAGTAATGAAAAAAAGCAATGATTTGGTCAGCTATGTATTTGACAAAAAAAAATCCTGATCGTGATTTTAACACTAACATTCTTTCACAAATGGGGGAATTTAATTCATTTTGTGAAAAAGTAAATAAACAAAACACATTGTCATTGGATCAAAATATATGTTTTTGTAACACTTCAAATTTAATAATCATTGTCACGACTATCGTTACCTGCCTAAAATATGCATAGCAATACCAATATTTTAATTTATCTCCAAGCGTTATGCACCGAGAAAAAATGAATTTGTATTTGATTGAATACACAGTTTAATGGCCTGAGAGTCACAAATGTTGATCCCTGCAATAACTCTAGGTTAGATTAAATATTTTTTGCCAAATGTTCAATAGATTAAAAGGCTCTAAATTATTTCGCTTGGGATTCCTAATGGTTCAGCAATAGATCGTGATATGTACTATAAATGGTGAAGTATATAATGGTAAAGTTATAATATTAAATGGTTATGTGTATAATGGTAAAGTTATATATGAATCAATACATTGCCTAAGAGCATGCAGGCTATGTTTGCATTAGCTCATTGTAAGTTGAGATATTCTTCGTCAAACGCTTTGAGTGCTATAAATAATTCCTTGCATGATCCTTAAAGATTCAATATTTAACAGTCATCTGCAGAAATAAAATGATGCGATTTGATTTGACTTAATATACAGAATAATGGTCTAAAGTTATAATAGTAAATGTTTATGTATATAATGATAAAGTTATATATGAATCAATACATTGCCTAAGAGCATGCGGGCTATGTTTGCACTAACTCATTGTAAATTGAAATATTCTTCGTCAAACGCTTTGAGTGCTATAAATAATTCCTTGCATGATCCTTAAAGATACAATATTTAACAGTCATCTGCAGAAATAAAATGATGCGATTTGATTTGACTTAATATACAGAATAATGGTCTGAGAATCATGTCCGATTGTGCTTGCCTTAATTCAAGTTTAATTGAGATGTTCATTTGCAAATACTTAGAGGATTGAATAGCTATAAACAATTTCGAAGACGGCTATTAAATATCCATAATATTAATAGTTAATTGTTTAGTATTTAAGTAAAATGGAAAACTCGGATTTGAATGGTTCACAGTGCAATGACCTGAGAACATAGTACGGTTACAGATTCTTTAACTCAAAGTAAAGAGAGATATTCTTCGTCATTATTAATTTCCTGTAATTAAAAATCTATACATAATTTTCTGTATGGTTCTGAAAGATTCTGTAATCTATGAATCTGTACTATTCATTTGAAACAATGAATAGTTTAATGACCTGAGAGTACAACGTGGTTATTCCTGCATTTACTCAAGATAAAGAGAGATACTTGGTCAGAAATGCTCGGAAAAATAGAAATTTTATACATATCTATATTTGATTCAGCAATTAATCTTAATGTATACTATATTTAGCATAATGTGAAAAATCTTTTCAACGAAAATGACTTTCAAAAATTTAACTGAATCGTGACGGAATCATGATGACAAATATGAAAAAATTCATGTTTCAGCATTTAAGAAGACAAAAGAAAATCCCATCATTTAATAGTCGATGCATGGGTAATGGATATTTTATGAATAATTATAATATTTTCCGGCAGGATTGCTTTACACCTTGAAAATCAACTAAATATAACAACAAATTGCAGAATATTTTTCATTCTGTGATTCATAAGGTAACATAGAAAATAAGATAACATATTTCTAAATTTTGAATTCAACTGTCAGCCAAAACATGAACTACAATTAGCGATGATTAAAAGGTTGAGATGATTAAAAGGTTGAGATGATTAAAAATAGCACTCGTTTTAAGAAAAAGAATAAATTGAATTTGGAATTAAATTGATTACGCTTGAAATATTGTCGATAAATAAAAAATAGAAATAGTCTTAAGAAAAATAAAATTAATTAAGCACTTCTGAAATATTATTGCAGTACGATAAAAAAAAAATATCAAATTCATGCGATTAAACATACCAAACACCGATAGCCGTATGCTCATGAAATCTGCTCATATATTTGGTTGCCACTGTCATCCCTTAAAATTGCATAGTTTATAATGCTTTGCATTCCATTGTTTGAACAAATTCTAATTTAATACACCATAGGAGAGTGGTGTTAATTTTTGATAAGAACTTTCTTTGAAAAGAAAAGCAAACAAATATTATTTCTAAATGAGTAATTTATTTTATCAAACACCATCTTTACTTTAAATTTAATTAAAATAGTTGTAAGATGACTGTCCTGATATATGATTATGAATCGATTAATATTAAAAAAAAGAAAAAAATTCGAAATTTATTAATTTACATTACGTTTCCCATTTTACCTCGGTTTCAATTAAAGCATATTAATTTCTCATCCACATTCTTTGCATTACTTTATCCCAAATTTAATGAAATGACACCGAGTTACTAATGAATGCAGATAATGAACAAATAATTAAAGTCTGAAATTTTCATATTTATTTCAAGGCTTTTCCGTTTCGGCCTTTGATAGTTGGAGGATGCGTAAAAATTTTCGGGGAGAGTCAGAATTTCCTATCTCCTGTTAATTAAGTACAGATAAATTTTTGATTAATTAAGTCGCATTACTTTAACCGAACAACAAAAATCTCTCTCAGATTAGTTGCTGAAACACTCTGGCTTAAGTTTTTGAAGTACGATAAATGTTAAAAAGATGAGAGCTTTATATTTTTGTTTCTTGATTCTTACGTAAATAGAATCATGTTTCATAATAGACTATTTAGGATGTTATCAAAATCTAACTTTTGATACAGGAAACTGAAGTATAAAAAATACTCTTTATTATTAGATTACTCTTAATTATTGGATTAAATAAGATAAGAGAAATAACATAACTGCGTAAAATATAATTAAAAGGGTCTTGGATACATAATTAAAGTACTAAACATTAGTCTTTCTCTTGCTGTTATTCCAGCATGCACTGTGTTAAAAATTAGTCAAAACTATACTAGAACATGGTACACTGTACAGTGCTTCTGACTCTACAGGAAACACCAAAAAGCACAGTATTTGTTTCTAAATTGCTTTGGTAATGATTTTGGTAAAATTAATCATAAAATATTATTTTATAATATTTTATAAAATTTGCTAAATGTGGTAAAATTTGGCTATTTTATCATGATAGCTTAGAACATGGCCTAAAAATCATTTATGCAGTTAAAATAATTTTTTAGTTTTGCATTTTTACTAATTGTGGGGGAATTAACAATATAATTTTGAAAACCAGAGTTTTTGGTAATCCGTTACCATTAAGAACGGAAATCATTACCACATGAACAGAAACCGTTATCATCGTTAATATACCGCAGATTTCGGTTTTATTACTAAAATTATGGCCTTTTCTAAAAGAAATATCTTTAACAAACAGTACTGTAATTTTACCAGACTTTTTTTCACCATGAGAAAACCTGCTTTGTTCTTTGAAACTGAATTTTAAAAAAAAATTAATTTCTATATAAACGTGCTCAAATGCGGAACGCTTTCTCAATTTAAAACTTTTCAAACAAAAATCTCGTATACTTAACACAGATGTTCCCTGTAATTTAGAATCGAAACTGAACAAACATTAAACTCTCTAATCAGACAATTAAATAATTTGCTTTTTTGAAGAATCTTGATTGATCTATCACCCACGTGCATTGCTTGCATAAAAAAAAGCTGGAAAATCTCTAATGGCTAGCCTGACTGGAATAATATTTTAACTTTTGCTTCTTTCTGCATGTTATTTGAAAAGATTAGAGATTACTGGATTTAAACTTGTATTTATTTTTTATGATTTCATTAATAACATGAATAAAAGAAACATAATGAATGTGGTAAATAAAAGGACGTAAGAACTATAAGAATAAAAAGAATCCATTGTTTTGAACATATTCTAAAGACATACTCTAAAAAAATTCAGCAAATTACTTGCCAGTAAACCAGAAAGATCAAGATCTAAATGACGTCAGAATGGAGTAATGATATTGAAGAGGATATGAAATTAATAAAAATCACCAACTACAAAGAAAGGCGATCCACAGAAAAGAATAGTCCAAATTCTTAAAAGACCACAGAGGTCTGCAAGGCCTGTGCTAACGTGAAATATCCTCAGTAGTAGATGGGCCATGAATTAGAGTCCTCTTGCCGACAGGCTAACCGTAAGAGGTTTTCTTGGTTTTCCTCTTCGTGTAATACAAATGCTGGTTAGTTCCACCAAAAAGTCCTCCATGAAGGAAAAATTCTCCTAGAACTTGATCCAGGAGTTCTCTTGTCTTCTGGATTGGGTTCAAAATTACAAGGATACGAAGTTGGACATTGGTAGTCGTAAAATCAAAAATTGGGTCTGCTGTTCAACGATAGTGATAACATAAGGTAAAAATAATCTGTGATATCTTTTATCAACACGCTCACTGTAAAAAAGATCAGGATCAAAATTCGGTAGAAAATACCGGCACTCAGGATGCCGGTACTTTTTACCGTGAAATTCATTTTTACCGACACATGTTAAGGAGCAAAAAATCTGATATCCCGCAATTTTTACAGTAATAGTTACCGTAAATTCACTGAATCAAAATAATAAAATAAGTATTACTGTAAGAATAACAACATGATATTTTCTGGTAAAAATAGATTTTACGAATGATGCACCGAAAATGCCGTTACTTTACACTGTAATTTGATCCGGAATTTTTTACAGTGAAATAATTCCCGAATCCTAGAATACGAAAAGAAAAATAAATATTACTCAACAATTTTTACATGCCAAATAGCAAAATTACCACAGGTTTATGCAATTGACACAGAATAACTATGTTTTCACAACATACTTTTTAGTAAAAATTTAAATTTTCTCTCTTTTTCCTTTTACTAAATGCAAAACATGAATCTCCAGACTAGTACCTATTTCATTTCGATACGCCATAAAAAATTTTAATTTCAATACTTACTTAGACACATTATTGTATTTCAAATTTAAACTAATTTATTACGTTAATTTATTTAACTAAATTAAAATTAGAAAAATGCCATAAAAATATTCTTAAAGCATACTTTTCTCATTGCCTTTTGATAAGGATTCAAATTCATGCATTTATGCAAAAAGAGCAAGCTTTAATATAATTATTTAAGTATGTTATATTAAGTAAGTATGCAATTCCTCCTGAAACGAAATAGATTTCATTTATCAAATCGATTTCAAAATTTCATTTATGCAAAAGATGAAATATAAGCTTATTTCGAGCGTTTTATTCTTTTGTACGATCTTCATTATTCAAAACGAACATACATTAACTATGAAAATATCTGACGGAGATAATTTATTCACATATTGAATTCCTTACAATAAAATCATGTGTGCCATCTCATTAAATTTAAAATAAATTAACGTAAAGAATTTGAAATAAAAGTTAAAACTCTTTAATTGAATTTTAGTTACGACAGAATTTTAGTTACTCACATAATTTGAAAACGTTTGGGCAATATTAAAATATTAATTAAAATATTCATCATATTTATTAGAGTTAGCTTATTTACTTAAGAAGTATTTATTTGAGCAGTATTTACTTTAAGATTTTCTAGAATATTTTACATTGTGTTGTTTTCTTCTGGTTATACAAATATGCTGTATTTATCAAGATCGGAACCGTAGCTTAAGTCATGGACCGTAAATATAAGTAAAATAAAAAAAGTACAGTTTTTATGCTAAACTCTAATAATTTGTAAAATGTCAGTCTTATCGACTTGCAATTAGTTTCGTTTGATTGTGCTTAAAAACATACATAGTAAACTAAACCTCAGTATTCCAGACAGTACTGACAGACTCTGAAATAAGTATGAGCCAAACACTTTACATTTTATGACCAAAATCTTATACTCAAAATAAAATCAATAAAAAACAGCACTAAATAGTGCTTATAAGTATTTATTTGCGCATGCTCAATGAATTTTCATGCATTTTTTATAACATACGCCTTCATTTTCTTTTTTTAAAAATTTAGAAGGTTCTACACATGTTAGAAATGAAGATATTATTAAAATTAAAAATATTTTTTTATTTTTCTTACTAAGCTCAGAAGAGACCTCTTCTCACTATTAAAGCAACGATATCAAAAAGCTATTAAGTTTTTTTAATCGGAATTTGAAGTGCTATTCTGTAGAATTAGAATTTTGATTCCAAAATTACGGTAAAATAACCTGGAGCAATCTATTCATCCAATTAACTGCAAAATATTTGCATTTTTAACCATTTTATGGTAAAAAATAGAAAAATAACAAACTATACTGTTTTGTGAACATTTACAACTAGCATGGTTTCAAAACTGTTAAAAAGAAATTTAACTAGACATTGGAGTTAAGTTTGAAGGTTGAATGTCGAATGCCCTGAAGGTCGAATGCGTCGAAGAGATTGAAGGAAATATTAAGGTGTCAAAGTTGAGACTCAAATTCCAGTTCCTTCGATCATGAGATTGACAGATTAGCCCTCTAGGCTATAATAGGTACCACACTGCAAGAAACTAAGTGCCTTCATTAGGTGGATCTATAGTTAATACGATGAAATTCTGGTTGTTTAACCGTATTAGGTAAAAAACAGTTAATAAACGGTTCTTCTCACAGTTAACAGTTTAGATAATATCTTACTTAAGGTCATTTAACTTTGTTGTTTGTATATGGTCAAATAACAATTAAATAAATTGTTAGTTGACCATTTTTTTTACAAGAAATTTTTAATAGCGTACTTAAATTCCTCATATCTGAGTACGGTTAAAGAAAATACCTATTAACCATATATGGCAGTACTTTTACTTTCGTTACTTGTACCGCCGGTACAAGTAAAACTTACGTACTTTTACTTGTACTTCGTTACTTTTTAAATTTAGTAATTTTACTAAATTTAAACTTCGTTACTTTTTAAATTTAAATTTAGTACTTTCGTTACTTTTTTAAGGAAACAGTACAAGTATTTGTAACGGAAATGTCGAATGAAATCGTTACTTTTTTCTAAAACTCGGAAAGCTTTCTAACAAAAAAAAATGCTTTCGAAATGCAATTATTTTGCAAAATGAATAAAAATATTAATTAGAAAGTTATTTTCATTCATTTTCGAGTTTTATGCATTTGTTTAATACATTTAAATAAAAAATGCTGGATTTTGGTTTTACTCGTTACTTTTTAAAATAAGAACTTTTTACTTTTTACTCGTTACTTTTTTTAAAAATACTTGTACTTTTACTCGTTACTTTTTAAAAGTAACGTTGCCATATATGCCATTAACCGATTAAAAATGTATTTCACATGATTTTTACTGAACACACAAAAAGCTCTTTTAGCACATATTTTAAAAAATGTCTTTCAATCCATTCTTCCGTAACGAATTGAAATTCTTATACCAATTCAATAGTTACTTTCGATAGTTAGTTACTTCAATAGTCAGTTACTTCATATAGTTAGCTAATTTAAAATAATTACGTTCACTGAAAATAACAGGAAATTAATTTTGACTCTACCTAATGCATATAAAAAGAAATAATAACATAAAATCAAAGTACTCTAAAGATAAATATTTGATAAAAACTTTTGAATCAAAGCTAATTATATAAAGATCTCTTTAAGTTTAAATTTAAAAGTTTTCGATACATTCCTAACAATTGATTTAGATGATTTTAATTTAAGCTTAAAATTCCTTTGAATTGAACACTTCGTTAGCATGAATTGAATGAATTGTTTATTGACATTATAAGAGTATATTTGTTCTGTATTTTAAACAAGCTCAAAATATACGAAATCTAGTCAACTATAGTTTGAAGAATACAGTTTGATTAATGTGCCAGATACAAAAGTTTCTTTTCTCACAATTAAAGGTAATACAATAAATTCAATTTTTAAACTGTAGTATATTTAATACCTATTGTGCATTATTTGTATTGTGCTTATTGCTGTTGAATGCTTAAATAACTTAAGTTCTACACTGTAAAAAATGCTGGCGTATAGTTGCCCCATTTTAGGTGTTATTGAAAAATAATTTTTTACAGCACAGTGCATGTAATCATATTTTTTATTAATTTGTTACTGTTATAGTTTCATTTATTTATTCTTTGTTTGTTTGTTTATATACTGACAACACATATTTTCGGGCGCAATATACTCAAGTTAAGGCTTCATTGCAAAAACATTTCTTTAAAAAAGACAAGTTTTTAATAATATATTCAGTCTGGTTTCATTCAAACAATCGTTATTTTGTCAATTTTCTATAATTTTTTGCTCTCAATAATTGCAGTTGTGTAATTAATGTATTTCATTTACCTCAGTACCAAAAATTGTGGCAACTATACACCAACATTTTTACAGCTTACAAACAATTCAATAAATTAATCAGATAAAAATTTGAGATTTTTTTTCACAATTGAGGATAAAGGTACATTATTAGCTTCTAAATAACTGCTCGGCATTCCTCTTTATCTTCCGCATACTTAAAATGCATAAAAATTGCGAGAAATAAGTGTACAATTCATTACACTGCTTTTCTATAACTCTAATATACCGAATTTATCCAATTTAATCGATTTTTATTAATTGAATAATGCTATTTATTCTTAAAAGAATTTCTTAGAATTTTATCTTGAAGAAATTTACTTGAAATTTATTCTTATCTCTGAATTCATTTGAAAAATTCTCTGCTTTAAATCGGAGGGTTCAAAACAAAAAAAAAATCACGGTATGTTGAACAGATTAAGTTCCTTACACTTCAAACTAAGCGTAATCTCTCCAACATACTAATTAACAGGGATTGAAATGCTTTAACTTAAACTTAATTGAAATCAAAGTCTTTTAACATTTTATTTGGGAGCATTCTATGAAAGCTAATTTCTTAACACTTAGATAAATCAGTCCTTAACAAATGCTTCTCTAGTAAATTTTAATTATTTTGTTTAATCCTTTAGTTCCGAGAAAATGTACTTGTTTGGAATTTTCTATTACTTCACGCACACTAGTTGCGGATACTTAATGCATATACACGTTTGAACCGGCAAAAAATAGGAAGAGTCGATAAAACGTGCGAATATGAGCCTAAATTATTTAAGACCGAAAATATTTTTGTGCCTAAATTATTTTAGTGCGAAAACATGATTTTGTACAACATCATGTGAGTTTATTATAAATTTAAAATTCCTGTAATTTAAGCTTTCTAAAAGTGCTTCACTTTTGTGTTTACTTCATTTATTTACAAAGTTATAGCAGTTTATGTGCAAGGTGGCAACACTGGATAGACTAGTGATTTTAAGTCTTTAAATGCGTTTATCTCAAAATTGGATTTTTTCACCTTTTACACCACCTTAAACAAGATATCTCAAGTTGTTTTTAAGATAATTATCTACCTTTTTTCATGAGTGTTTATTATTATAGCATCCATGTTTTGAATCGCAGACTAAGAGAAAAAATTAGAATTTAGTTATTTAAGCACGCTTTTTTGCAATGACAAGTACGAAAATAATTTTGGGAGACAGAAATTTTTTACGATGTTTAGCGCATATGCAAAAAAATCCTTATTTTTACTCTAAAAATGGTCATTTAAAAAATAAATAAAATTAAATAATAATAAATTTTATTGCTAGTTTTATTGTAAGTTTTCACACAGTATAAAACAAATAAACTAGATTTTTGTTTTAAATTTTATATTAATATTAAAAAAAGCTCTCGAAACTAGTGGGATACTATAATACGAGAAGTAGTATTTATATTAGTAAAACCATTTACAGCTTCTATTGTTAACTACTATTACAATGAATGTTTGGTTGTTGTTTTAAATTTTGATGGGTTAATTTTAGTTTTGCGTAAAGAATAATAGTAACATTTTTGTTGCATAAAAAATAGCTTAACAAATTATCGATTTCGAAACTGTCGAAAAAAATTCAAAAAAATACAAGCCCACATCAAAATTAAGCACCTTCACCCAAAACTAGTATAAAAAATTTGAAATTTATCTTTCGATGTATTTATGCCAGTTCTTGTTATTCTCTGTCATCAAACAAAATATGGTGACAACTAATTTACCCCAAAGTGATAAGTAACTAAGTGTTGTACTGCACCAAAACTAAGGATAGTTCGTGGTGTAGAAGAACACCTAGAATGTTATTTTACATTGCTTAGTATAAAGTAGCCGCCACTTTATTTATTTTTAAATAGCACTTAAATTCATAATAACACTAAGATATGATGCACACGTGAATCAGTAAAGTTACAGTACAATCTAACGCAAGAATCGTAAATTTAGGATGCATATATATAATATTTTTAAAATTATATTAGTTTTTTAATTAAACATACACATAGCAAAGACAAAATATTGCTGAGAGTTCGCAAAAAAAAACCGAAGTGAATAGAAGTTACATATCACAAAAATATTTTACACAATTGGCAGATTCATACAAATTTTATAAGACAAAAACTGGAAGCATACATATATTTTATAACTGTTTATATCAGTAGTTTATCAAATCAATTTAACATAAAGTTCGAAATTACTTGACAAATAATCAACCACAACCAATATTTTCCATCAATCAGGAAATAGGATTCATAATAACTTGGTATTAAATGGACTACGGCAAGTTTGCCAATTAAATCCGATAACAAGTACACTTCATGCAAACAAACCACCATCTTGGCCGCCATGTTGTCAGTTTTTTGAAATTGTATAACTATTCACGTATAAACTTCCAATATTGGTCAAAAGCATTTTTTTTTTGTTTAAAACGTGCCCTACTATCAAGCACACAATAATTTAGTTAAATAGTTTAAAAACACATTAATTATTACTTTAAGAGTTAAATAGTTTTAAGAGATTTCTTTCCATTGTCCACCATCCTGCAGTGGACTGATCGTTAAGGTTCCCAGCAGATCACCGAAGTCAAGCATCACTGGCTACGGTCAGAGTGTGGGTGGGTGATCACTTGGATCAGTCTGCGTAGGGACCGAGGGTGTGCGGTATTGGTCCTCGTTAAACTGTTCTATCGTAAAGTGCTCGACTTCGAGTGCAGGTCGTCGGACAACCAAAGCGAAGGAGCCATCCCCTCTGCAGAGGATCAATATTGTGATGGCATGTCTTCGGATCATCCTGAGGGATGTTTCCCAGACCGTCGCCAATAACCCAATGTGCAGCTCTAGTGCGACGTAAATGAACAACAACAACAACAAATGTCCACCCGAATGACACTTGATATTCAGGTATCAATAGGGGCAGATTTGCAGGCTACTCTTTTAGGGGCACCATATTAAATAGGCCAACGTTACTCCCACAGTAAGGTCAGATATTATTGATTATGAACAACCATGCCTTGTCCAGAATTCGAACCCGAGATCTTTCTGATATGAGATCAACTCTCTGACCACTACTCAGTTCCATTATAGTTCTATAATTCTATGTTTTTCTAAGTTTCGGTTTAAGTTTCTTTTTCTTTACTTTATCTGCTTTTATTTCTTTTGAAATTAAAATGAAGAAACATTTGTCATGATGTTCTTTTCATGGTATCACGCTTTGAAGAAAAGAAAAATCTCATTTTTGAATATTGCAAACAAATTAAAGAAATTAAAAGGATAAAAATATGTGACAATTAATCCAAAAATGTTAATGTTAGGTATGTAAATCAGGAATCCCATTAAAAAAGCACCTTAGTTTAATTTGCAACAATAGATTTAAACAATAGTCACGCAGGAAATAGGCATTCCTCTTAAAAACTACTCTATGAATATTTTATGATAGAGGGGGAAAAAGCAATTCATATCTGCGAGTCTATTCAAATTAAATTTTGTATCGACAAATGTTTTTATTTTTCGACATAATAAATATAAGCAACGATGGAAAAAATTAGTAACTCTACATTTAAATTTTAGAAACGTTTTAATACTTTAAAAATAACTCAAATAAATGCTTTAACCTTCCATAAGAATAAAATTGCTACAGCTTTTAAAACTGAAAACAGTTTCCCCGTTTTAAGCATACACATCACATTTCCTATCTCGACAAACTTTGTCTGAAAATAATTGATTTCACGCTCGACTTCGACCCAATAAAATTCCAAATACGAAACAGGATTTTTTTTATTATTTTTGGAATGAAAACAAATTCTAATATCAACTGCTCACTTCTACAAATCTATCATTTCAAGTTATTCATTTTATCACGGAGCTTGACGGCGAGGGGAAATTTTCACGGTTTAAAATATCACACTTTTCAATTATTGAATGTTTAGTTTAGGATTTCTTCTTTCTCTGAATGAAATATCAATGTTTGCACAGGCTCCAAATTATCGCCAAAACTGCGCAATTTCATCTCTTTTTCCTTTTGGAAAAGTAAACTCTTAAAATAAGATTCCACCCTATTCCATTTTCATCTCTTCACAGTATTTCCTGAAAAATTGAAAAATGTTTCACCGAAAAACTAGTTTCAGAAACTACCGAAAGTCGCCATTTTTGTTTACCTAACAATTCTATATCTATCACTTTTGTGCTTATTCTTTCGAAACTTTTGATACAACTTGATTGCCAAAACATTGCAGCGTTTTGTAGAACATTACCTCAATACCAACCTCCGTCAACACACGATCGTTGTTGATTTATCTGTTATTGTTGCCTTTTTTTCACACCCTCAGTTTAGCTTTTATAAAATCGATTCCTTCGGACGACGCAGGGAAAATACTGATGCAGTCTTATATCGAATTCTTCACGCTTTTCGAGGTACAAAATTCGGAAATAACTTTTTGCAAAAGAAGAAAAACTTGCTCTGAACGTGCGTGCTGTAAAATATATTAAATTTATGTTGCATAAAGCTTGCAATGAAAGACAAACAATTCGAACATAATTTAGAATGAAAATAATTTTTTTTGAACCTGATAATAAAATATTCGCAATAATTTCAGTTTACAACTTCCTTCCCTATCAGCAATTAACAGTTTCTTATGCATACATCTCTAATCATACATTTGTGTAGTAAGGTTTTCAAGATCACAAGAACAGGAAGTCACATTTTACTAAAACTATAAGCATGCAAAAAAAATCATATAATTATGAGATATTTTGATCTGAAACTGGTGGAGATCTTATTGTTCCTTAATTTTGCATTTGCGTGTTTTATCTATGGAATGTGCATACGTAAATATTTTCAAGCAGTCCATTTTGGGCGATGTTTGCAAGTCGTAAATTCTATACTTAAGTGCAAATTTGCTTAGGAATAGTTCTTACTGCATGCGAATTTGAGATGCAAATGATGTCCTGATTGGTTATATATATTTCCCCATGAAAAACTAGCCAATCAGGCTCCAGATCGCGTTTCCGAATTCGCATACGGGAATTCTTCGCAGGCAGTGAGAACGGTCTTTTTAAGCACACATATTATTTTCTAAATGCTGTAAAGGTATATTTTATACTTTTTAAGGATTAAGCTAAACAACTTGAATGTAGCAGAAATAAAAGAAGCTTAACTAAATTGCCAGATTAATAAAACCCTTCCTCTGTGTCGAAACACATCATTAATGCAGAAAATAATGAGACAAACAATTTTAATTATTAAGTAATGAAACTTAATGCAACCTGCCTGTCACATTACTTTCTCCTGTCAATTTGTGTTATAACGCTAAAGAAGGCTTTTGCTGAAGGCTTTATCAAACTAAACTACAGTATGACTATTTTCATTGCTTTAGTAACGTTGACATGTTTCTGCTGAAGTGAAAAAAATTAATTGTTTAAATAAATTTAAACTTGGAGCAGAATATTAGCAAATACATGACGGAAAGTTATATGAATAGTTAACGTAAAGAAATTTATATAAATGGATTTAAAGTTCAGCTTTCTGTGTCACAAGTAAATTAAACACGTCAGATTTAAATTCGTTTATCTTAAATCAAAACTGAGAGTATAACGGAATTAACTAGATAAGTTATTTGTAATAAAAAGGGTCGAATTAATTGAAAGTTGCAACGAGCTGAATGAATTATTTAACGTAGTAAATAAATAAAAGATCCATTAAATGAATAGGAAATTTTTCAGAATGCTAAATTGCAATATCATTCATATTTGTTGCAAGTCTAATATAAGGCTGAAATGAATCATATTTTTGAGAGTCATAAATTTGATTGCGTAATGCTATGAACAAAAATAACTTTTAGCTTAACACCTTATTTAGAGTGCAAAAAGCTGTCTAAAATACCGATATAGTGCTTCAAATTTTAAAAAAAAGTTCTAAGAGTGTATTTATAACTAACACCGCCATCACGATTATTAAAAAGTTAGCATACTTAAAAGCATTATTTATTTTTATGACTTTTTTTAAAAAATAAGTAATTTGTTCTATAAAATCATAGTTTTATCTCAACGTCGATACAGCATGGTGGTTTAACATTGAACCAATTTTTCTGAGGGTGCATTCACAGGTTCTCACAATTATCTTTAAGTTTCATAAATCATAGCTTAATAAATCATAGTTTGATTTCAACATTGGTGCAACATCGTGGTTAAACATTGACCTAATTTTCTGATACAGCACTTACTAGTGATTTTCTTAACGTTAGTGCATTTAAATCAATTTTTGTGTCCATTAAAATAACATTCTGTAAACAATAAGTGTATTTCTTGGATAAAAACTTCATTCGATTTAAAAATGTGCAAATTTGAAGTAACAGTCGATGCGTTTCAAACTTCTAAAACCCATTTTCAAGACTTGCCAGACGTGAATGAAAAGAAACAAAAGTGATTTGAAATATAAAACTGAATTTTCTAAATAAAAATGGAAAAATATAGGTGAGAAGCAAAACTAGAAAAACCGACCACAGTCGCCGCCGAGGGCTCAAAGGGGGATAAAATGCAATTCCACACGCAACGAAGAGGTAGTGAAATGTAATATCTTTAGTAACGTCATTAACAAGAGAATCAGCATTCATAAATATTCATATTCATATGAATAAAACAAGATTCCAGAGCATCAATATAAGCTGATGCACCTAGCGTGGAAATAATTTTGGGATGGTCGAAAGTGATTCCAACAATGTGCAGCAATTTATGATTTTCCGTGTTATTGATAATGGACAAATCTGTCACGTTCGTCAGGTCTATTTTTTCTTCATGACGACTTTTATTTCCAATTTGTATATATTTGAAGCAAATGAAGTTTTTAATCAAGTAATAACCTTACAGCTTCAGTTTCTTGGAATTATTTATTTAATAAGTGTATTGTTTTATTAAAGCATAGTTTCGTGTAACAATAAATATAATAATTTCTCTTGTATTTTTTTCTTAAATCAATCTTCTTTTTCATCTGCAGTTCCCTCTCAGGACTCATTACAAAGAAGAAGAAAAGTGAAAAAAAAGGAGACGAAATTGAAACATATTGCAAACATAAAAGAAGAAAAACATATTGAGACTAGTCACTCATCAAATACAAGAAAGAATTTTCCAGCTCAAATAAAAATAAACTGCAAAAATAAATATAAAACACAAAAAGCTTTACTCCACTATCCCTAATGAAATATTTCTTTGGAAATGGAGTAATGCTTTTTGCTATTGAGCGAAAGAAAAATAAAGAATATTTATTGAGAAGCGCCCGTCGCTTTCCAAATATGGTTAGGCAACGGTAGAAACACTGCCACTAGGACACGTAGAATCTAAGATGACAGAGAATCTAAGCTTGATCGAGTACACGTTAGATGAGAGAAATGCTCTACTCAGTAGGGCCTTTTCTTCCTTTTACTCAATTTGTGAACATGTAGTGGCATGTTTCTCAGCTAGACGCTTGTTCACCCAACTTCTTAGTATCGTCCCTACCGAATTACAACATAAATGAGTTACGCGACGCCCTCTGGCGGCTGCCACGTTAAAACTAAAAACTACTTGCCCTTTTGTAAATCTAATTTGAAGTGTTTCCGATGGCAGTGATAAAGAAGTTGCCATTTACTTTAAAACAGATACGGTATTTAATTTTAATCATTTTACTACGATGAAAGAGATGATCTTAGGAAAAGTTTTTAAAGGAAAAAAAATGTATTTGCTTGGCATCATGTGCGTGTTTGAGATAGAGTATTTGGCGGATAATTACAGAATAATTACTTCTTCTGAACATGGAGTACAAAAGAGGGGGGGGGACTGCAACTATCAACAAATGTTATTCCTGAAATAATGTGATACTTTAAGGCGAGGTTTGCCGGTGGTTGAGTAAACAAATGACTTGGCGAGGGAGAAGAGAAAATAATTATCATCGCCAATTCTTTTAGAAGAGAACGCTTGTCCATCAAGTGTTTAAGTCGCCATCTCGCCAGGAATAATAACCATTAAGGCCCAAAAGCATCGTTAATTATCGTTAACTACTGGATAACAAACTTTTAGGAAGTGTTAATAAAAGTACTTTGAGCAAACACCTGCTGTTAAGTCCAGAAATTTAATTGCCCTTAATTTTTCTTTTGTTTGTTCCTTAACTTCTTGGTATTCGTGGGGTGTCCAGTGTAAATTAATTTTACGCGAACTAAAAGTAAATTTACAACTTAAATAAAAAAAAAATTATCTTTAGACTGGTAATAAGTTTGTTATGAGTTTTCTGTTTGAGGTTTATGAGTCTTCCTTACAAATTGACATTATTAGACTGCCATGTTTGAGTTAAGAGTTGTAATTGAAATCAAATAAAAGAAATGTATATTTAAATATGTTCGTCTTTTTTATTTCCTTAATTCTTTTCGATCTTTGTTGTTAAAAACATTTGCAGCGAAAGTTTACATATTATTTTAATACTTGGTGTTGAAACTGAAAACTATATTTTATTTAATGGTTTTAGTATTATATTATGTGAATATTGCTCATGTAGAAAAAAGGTTCAATTTTCGTTTACGGTTTTTCACGGGGGGGGGGGAATTCTGTTAAAATTAGCGTGCTATATGGTAATGACATTTCTGGTAAAAAAAAAAAAACTAATTCCGGCTAATAAATCCAAAAAATGCGGTATTGAAAAATTCATTTTATATTTTTTATTCATATGGCAACAGTTTACCGGAAATTTTAGGTTTCAAAATTAAATTATTGTTATCACAAATTTAGAAACAAAATGCAAAACTAAAAACTAAATTTAACCAAATAAAGGATTTTTGTGCCATTCTCTAAAGTATCATGATAAAGATACCACGCTTACCAAATTTTATCGCATTGTTATAAAATCGTACTTTGTTATTAGTTTTGCCAAAATCATTACAAAACTATTTCAGTAAAAATTACTGAGCTTTTTTGTTCTCTCATAGAGCCAGAAACACGGTGAGTTTAACCATATTATGATAGTTTTGACCATATTTTTTTTTATCAATGTGAGACAATTCTACCAAAAGAAACAAAGCAATGGAAATAGCAATGGAAACGATTGACAGAAAGAGTTTTTGAAAATTCATAAAAACACTTGGAATGTAACTATAATAAAACGAAAATTATTTTAGACTTGTCATCATCTTAACTTTATTTTGAAGGTAAAAATTAGATAAGTTAATTTAGGTTCAAAAAAATTAGAAATATAAAAAATTAGTGAAATTTTGTAGTAGAGATCAAAATAAAAAAATTTTTTAAAAGATAATTCAAAATACCCCATGTTATTACTTAATGCACAGTCAACAATTTCCATATGCTTAATAACGTTCCATACATTTAAGACATACACAGAAAGACAGCAATTGCAAATGATTTCGTCTCATACAGCTAAAATTCACATTTGTCACAACCTACAAATGGATAATTTTAACACAAACTAAACTATTCCAACTCGTTTCCTCGTTGTCAATTTTCTGGTGGTAACTTAGTGACGAAAACCGATGTTATATGCTAATTTTAACTAATTCAATTCTAAAGTTATCAGGATTCGAACACTATCCTCACAATATCCACCTTCGCCATCAAAGACGTTATCACCTCTTTCACAAATCGAATCGCTTTGATTATCTCAACACGGTTGTGGTTACACAGACCATTATACAACTGCTTCAGCTTTCCAAAACATTCCATTTCCAAGATAGAATAGATCTTCGCTTTAATGAAGGGGAAACTGAGCGTAAAAGGGGTAAGGAAGAGGGGTGATAAGTCAGATCGGGGGTCTTAAAGGGGCGTCATTTTGATTTATGTGATCCCGAACTCCCTAGTGTAATCCTTTCACCTTCTACTACGCCCCCTACCCGCATTAAGCGAATTTGGTCTGCTATCCTTGGAAGATCGAAATTTAAAGAGCTTTCCGAAGGAATATCTGTTGATATTCTCTTTGCGTGGATGGAGAGGATGGAGAGCGAGGATGCGATGGATGATTAGGAGTAGGGAATGATCATTGAATTGACTGTGGTGAGGGAGTGGTGAGATGATCATTTTTAGATGGGAATGCGAAAGAATTGAAAGGAGGTGTTCTCCCAAGATGAAGTGAAAGATAGAGAGGTGGATTTGTGGAAATAGATTTGAATGCGAGAAGTGTGAAGGCTCAGTTAAATTAATCTGTTTGAATGATTTGAAAGAGACTAATAAGAATTTTTTGATGCAAAATATAGAACTAAAAACAATTACAGGGCGTTTCTAAAATGTAACTTTATCAATTATAATTTTTTGTTTTTAAACTGCAAAATGAAAACTAAATATGAAACTGTAAAATATTTTTTTTCTACGCATAAAAATAAAAAATAAAGGAAATAAATGTCATGACGCAGTTATTGTGTGAGCAGAATCACATGCAAGTGCTTTTTAAAACTGCTATTATTATTTAAAGCTCATTGCGTCAGAGATATTCATTGAAACCTGTTTAACACAAAACTACAAAGTAGGCAACTCCCAGTTTCTTCCATACCTTCACTTTTAGAAGTATGAATAATGCCTCTCCAGTCAAAAAAAAATATTTCTCTAACATTGAATTATTAACTACTGCCTAAACTTGTTTAATTTATAAAGCACAGAATTTCACATCGCATTATTATACGTTATTTAACCGAATTTAAAATTTGATTACTTAATTTGCAAGATTAGAAATATATATTGAAAAATAAATAAAGGATTAACAATAAGTTAATAAAAGGATGTGTTTTAGTTTAAATAAGTTTTTATAATTTTGTTTTGCTTTATATCAAACACAAGATTCATGAGAAAGATTTATAAGAAATTGAATTTTAAACATATTAATGTTTGCTTTGAGGAGCAGATGCATCCGACTTATTTCACATAAAATTGCAATATCCAGCTTGCACAATTGCTAATGCATGTTTTCTGAGTTAAAATCTGAGTTATCTAAAGCATAAGCATAGTGAAAAAGAGAAACTTTATACTCATACAAATGCAGTCAATCATATTTTTTATTTACACAACATTTTTTACTTGCAAAACACCTTTTTTTTATTTGCAAAGCACCTTTTTCATCCACTTTACATTTTTTTATTTGCATAGCACATTTTCTTATCTACTTAACACTTTTTTATTTACATAGCACTTCTTTTCTATCTAATTAGCACTTTTTTTATTTACATAGAATTTTTTACTTGCATGACACTTTTTTTTATTTACAACGAACCTTTTTATTTGCATAATTTTTTTTTATTTTCATAGCATCTTTTTTAATTGCGTAGCAAATTTTTATTTACATAGAACCTTTTCCTTTACGTGGCATTTTTTTACTCCCATAACACTTAGAGCAAGTATGTGACATTGCCTACAGATAATTAGTTTGTATTTTTATTATAAAATTGGAGTTATCTACTTAAGTACTTAAGCCATGCAATCAAAACTAAAATAATTTGCACTAAGTTTAACAAAAATGAGAAACATTTTATTCTCGCATACATTATATGGAATATTTTTTTAATAAATTTATAAACATATGCCATCAATGACTTTTAATAATTAAAATTAATTTCTTCACTATTCTCAAAAATACAACCAACAAAATTGTACAGTAGATAACCAAGCTATTCTTCATTTAGTAGAGTAGAATTAAGAAACTTTCTGCTTTTGCATGAGCATTCCATTAGATTTTCAAGAAATAATGGTATTAGCAATGCTAAAAAAAGTCATTAACCAAAAGCTGAATCTTGAAAATTCCATTTCCTCAAATTAATCAATTTCTACCTTTAAGATAATCAATTTACTAACTTATACAATTTTATTGTACAAAGAAAGATAAAAAGTATAATCAAATTACGATGAAATAATCAGATGTAAGGAAAATTGATGCAACCTCATTGCAGGAGCAGGGCGTAACAATTTGTTTGATTTATTACTTTGATGTTGATTAGCTGTTCATGTAATTTAGTAAATGAAGATATATTCGTCAGTGTTTCTTCATAATCTATTTGCTGATTTTCAGCGTTGCACAAAAGATGGTATTAATAACTTGTGATTTGATAAAATAAAATTGTTAAGTAATTGGCTCTGTAAAGTTAATACTTTGAAATGAAATTAAAATGCTATTTAGAAAATTACATGAAAAAAAATTAAGAAAACTAATTTGGAAAGAAATACTTTTTATAATTTCGTTCATGCTTTTTTTTAATTTTTTTATTCAGAAATAAAACAAATATCTAAGCATATATCTTGATAAAATAATTATGAAAAAATTTAATTTACTGTAATTATCGATGCTTTGCTTAGTAAAAAATACTGGGTTTTGGAGACAGTGTTAATTATATACCTAAACTACAAATATATTTTATTTACAAAATCATGGATCAGGAAACTGTTAAGATATCATCTTTTGTGTATCGTCACTCACTAAATGTATTAATTTGATTAAGATCATTTAATTATTAATTTTTCTAGGATAATTTAGTTAAAATTTTAATACTCCAAGGTTTGTGCGTTTATTCACGGAAAAAAAATTAAAACTGGGATCAATTTTGTTATAAAAATTCATAAGTTGAAAACTTCTTAGTATAAGCTTCGCCTGCAGAATTAAAATTTCAAACTCTTATCTGACTTCGGATCTAGATTAATTAACTTAGAGTTATTAAAATTACCTTGAAGTAACGAGCATATTAAAATATTTTTTAAATAATATTATTATTGTTTTTTTTTTTTAAATTTTTCCAAGGGGGCAAAAGCTTTAATATGAGATATTGAGATAGAGGTTTTCTCTTGTTGATTTAGATTTCCGGTCCTATATAATTTGTGGATAACACACTGAATTATCTGATTCCTTACATTTCCTGTGTGCTTTTCGGTTTGGAACGAACTTCACTAAAAAATGTGAATTGAGTGGAGCCTCTTATCTGTTTCGGTTTGAATGTTTATGTTTGCCTCATAAGTAAGGCGATCTTCAAAGCAAGGTAAGAAGTTTAACCGGTTCCATTATGTAACAAGCTTCGCTTTGTGTAAGTTAAAGCAAGGGAAAACGCATGCTTTAGAACAGGTTTTTGTTTAAATTGAAAGCAACAATAAAAATAGCATTATGAGAAAAATTTCAACGTTTTGACTTTAAGCTCGGTTAACAGTTAGCTTAGCTACGTCATAAAATAAAAATTTGACTAGTTGTTTATTAAGAGGTGTTTTACAACTTTATTGGCCAAAAGTTTTTTTAAGAGTTAAAATTATCCATAATCTCGCCACTATTACTTTTGATTGGAAAACGTATTGTCTGGATGATTGGAAACGTCTGTTTTGATTGGAAACGTCTCCTGGGGAGACAAGCACAATATTTTAAAAATTCCCAGATAACTTTTTTACATAATTAAGAAGTACTTATTATTTTTCTTTTTTAGCATTTCACAAAGAAGACTAAATATTATTAGTACGATAACTTTAAACGTTTTAATTATTAGCAACATTATATTTTTAATTAAAATTAAATATAAGAGGGCTTTTATATAAACTTTTATATTTAAATTTAAATTTGCAGCGATTCAATGCTACAAAACGGTGAAAAAAATATTTTATGTTAAATTGATCACTTTTCTTCTAGATTAATGAATGATTAAAATTATAAAACATTATTTTTTGAAAAATCAAGTGCAACAATACAAATTCTTCTTAAATATTTTCTTTTATTAAGAGAAATTAATTTCTTGACATCTAAGATTTCTTACAAATTTGTTACAAAGTATTGACGATTTTGTCCAGAACTATTTTTTATAATATGGATTAGTACTTGTAACTCTCCCTAAAATATCTAATTAATCATATTAATTAAAATATATAGAATTTCGTTAACATTAAAAATAATAAACTAAGTTTAATAATTTTAAACTTTATTACTGTAATCATAAGAAGGGATAATTAACTCAAATATTGACAAGAATTATCCATCAGTCCGAGTAATACTAGTTTATTTAATAAAAAATCAATGTAAGAGAAAAACAATTGAGCAATTCAGGAGTAATTCTTAGTAACTCAATAAATGAACAATATGGAAATAAAGTTTAGGTAAAGTTAATGTTTCAATAAATTATAATTTGCTTAAATTTGCTAAATGTCCAAATTAGTTCAGTTTTCAAACGTCAATTCTTCACGTGATAAATGACTTTTTTAAATTCAGAATTATTTTGAAACTAAACATCATGAAGATTCTGGTTCACCCTTCTATTTCCCATCCCCAAGATTCATAAACATTTTAAATTTAACTTTAAAAATTTATCTCGCTCCATTTAAATTATTATTGGAGGCAAATCTTTCACATATTATTATTTTTTTCAAAGCACTTCCAAATTAGGATCTTTTATTTGATAACCTAGTTTCGTCGACATTCTAAAGAGAAATTTAATTTTACCTCAAACAGATCTATTATTTTAAAAGATACACTATTTTGTTTTAACATCAATACCAAAAGCACCACCTGTAGTAAAAATAAAAAACGCGAACTAGATGTTTATAATAATCCTTCATCGCATGTAATTTTTTTTCATTATAGATTATTTATAGACTCAATTATGCTACACTTCGAAGAGAAGGTAAATGATTTTTAGCAAAAAGTAATCGAAAATATGAAGGAATTTAAAAAACTTAAATGAATAAGTAAGACCTAACCTAAGTATAATAAACCGTAAGTATAAGTAAACTTAAATATAATGTAAGACAAAATATTAGCAAGATATGCGCTTCTTTTTTTTTTACTCTATTCCCACCTAAAAGTAATTTTTAAGAATTACATTAAGCTAATAGGACTGAATTAGAAAAGTAATTATGTTTAAAATTTATCCAAATGAAGTTAGTTATTAAAATTTGAAATGTTTACTAAAATATAATATCAAAATAAAATTCACGAATCCATTATGAAACTAAATTTGTTTACCTTACAGGATAATAAATTTTGTATTTTTCTACTTATTGCCTCACATTTAATGAGTAAACCTACTGTATTTTGGTGAGAAAAATTGAACAATTTTTAATGAAAATATTTTCAAATTTGTTGAATATAAAAGAATTTAAATGATAAATAAGACAGAAATATAAATGGAACTACCCCACATTTTTGCTTTTATGTTTCTGTATTCATAGCTGCAGGTAAATAACGAGCAGTAAACCAATAAGACTTAATTGCCAATAAATATGTTCCAAATTTAAGAACATGAGGTAAAATATAAAAATGATCCTCGATAGTTAAATGTAGCATTCCTAATTCGTAGTATCAAAATATACAATGCTTTTGTAAGCATTCTATAGTTCTTGTTAAAAGAAAAGCCTATTGTGATGTTAAAGATTTCATTTTCAGTTATTTCAAATATTTATAGAATAAATATATTAGAGATTATAAAAAACAAACAATATTTGAAGAAAACACCGTCAAATATGTATTATTGTAAAAAAATGAAGCTATATGATTGAAAAGATACCAATATGTCGAAAAATAATTTTGCCACATTTTATTAGTTTCTGTATTATTCTCATCTCAGCTTAATTAAAGAGTACAGTGATAAACTAGTGAAGATAACTAAATATAAGACAATATGTTCACAATTTATGAGCATGTAGAAAAATTCATAAAAAAAGACCCTAAAGATCTAACTTTAGTTAAAAGTCGATTACATCCTGAAAGGCTATATTAAACTTTTACGCCGTTATTGTAAAAGTGTAATTGTTTCCCTAAAGCAATATACCATTCCCATTTGTTTTGTTTTTGTATGAAACATGTGAATATCTTATGAAACCGCACTATCAGATCCTTCTTTTTAATTATAATAGGAAAAATGCATAGAATTAACTACTTGTTTAAATTTTCCAAGAAAATAGAGGAATTTTGGTTTAATATTTGACTACTTTTAAAATGAATAAATTTAAAACAGTACTCGTACTGAATTAACAAAGGAAGGACTTCTTTTAATTTTAAAAAATGGTGCGTGTAATATGTATTATGTTAATATTTTTTAAAGATTAAAAATGTACAAAAGTAAATTTTAAACGCTTTTTTTTTACAAATATTAGGTATAATTATTTATTCAATGCGATGTGGTCCTTAATTTAAACTACTTTATTGCTTTTAGGAATTTTTTTAAAAATATGTCAAATTTTAACTTAATGCTAGAAAGACAAATCATTCTTAAATTTTTTAATGTTTGATTTCCCAAGAACTATTTGACAGATTTCGTTCAAAATTTGTAAAAAAAAAGTCTTTAAAATTATGTAAAACATTTTATGCCTTGCAAACATAAATGTTTTCGACTATTATTAAATAAAATAATAATAGCTGTCGGTATAATTTTTGAACATTTTAAACAAGTTATATACTTTAACATGTTTTTCTTATTTATTTCTGAAACTATTAATGATAAAAATCACAAAAATTTAATTCTCTTGATTTGTAATTTTTAAAAAAAAAGAAAACGTTCTTATAGAACTTTAAACAATCAATTTAGCGTTCGATTCTTCATGAAACTCCAAACATAACAAAAGATACTTTTTTTTACGTATTTTTTCATTTTCCATTCTTATTTCTATTCAATATTTTGGCATGTTGAACATTTGAAGCATGTAATATAATTTAACATGTTTTTCTATTTATTCCTGAAATTCGTGAAAACCATAAAAATTAAATTTTCTTAATGTGTAATTTAAAAAAAAAACAGACCTTCTTAAACTTTAAACAATCGATTTAACGTCCAATTCTTCATGAAACTCGAAACCTAACCAAAGTATACTTCTTTTTACGTACTTTTCCATTTCCCCATCTTATTTCCATTCAATACTCGACATATTTTGAATATTTTTAGAATAGAAAAGGATATTTATTTCATATCTCCTGTTCAGCTATGACTTTTCTTAGAAATTTCCAACATCTATGCTCTTCACATATGGGAAATACTTACTCACACTTCCGAATAAAATACAGCAGGACTTACAAAATAAAATAAAATCCAATTCAAAAGAGGTAAAAAAAAATAAGTATCAAAGAAAATAAAAAATGTGTCTTCACCGAATAAATGTTTCCGAATATGTTTGAAGGTATCGAAACTTATTGTGTGAGTTGTCTGCAGTTGGGAAGAATGTTTGTTCACATGTTTAGATATCTTTTATTTCTTTTCCAAATAAAATATTTCGAATAGTAAGAGCTTTCTTTAAAGTTTTGTAAGCACTC
This sequence comes from Parasteatoda tepidariorum, assembly GCF_982258835.1. Taxonomy (NCBI): domain Eukaryota; kingdom Metazoa; phylum Arthropoda; class Arachnida; order Araneae; family Theridiidae; genus Parasteatoda; species Parasteatoda tepidariorum. The sequence continues at coordinate 91,872,378 of NC_141764.1, forward strand.
TCCAAAGCACATAAACTAATAAGTACTGAGAAAAAAAAATTTGAAAAAGGAGAGTTAAAACTACTTAAAGCAAGCTCATAAGTAAAATGTTATATTATATAAAATATATAATAAGGCAGTTCTACCATACACAGACATTAAAAGCTTGCAACTCAGTTGGAAAAAACAAGCAGATCTAATATTTTTTTGCTAAAATAAATTTTGGTGTCATTTACATTAAATAAAACTTTTAGAAATTTTCATAAATTTAAAAAACTTTTTGAATTCTTGAAGCTTCGTAAAATTGGAGTAAGTATAAATGACACTAAGATATATTTTAAAAATCATTAGGACTGATCGCTTTTTTTATAACTGAGCTATATTTTTTTAAGTACAGTGCACAGAATAAAAAATGGATTTACCTAAATAACTTTTGATCTAATGACCGGACCTTCACTTTCTTAAGAAGTTCAAAGAGAAAGAAGTTAAAGAATTTTCTTAAGAAGTTTTATTAAGAATTTCACTCAATCTAAGAAGTTTATAAGGGGGACCTCAAATATACAAATTAATAAATGCAGGCGTTATTTTCAGTTACAAAATCAGACCCGCAAACCTACTTTCTCTGAATAAGCATACCTGTTTTTCGACGAATTCAGTTTTTTGACCCCCGAAATACAGAGAGTAATCGCAATCTAAGAAATATAGTCCCAATAGTTTGGTCAGGAGAGCTTCCGAAATTTTAAGTCCCTTAATGTTAATTTTACTTTTTTGAGTATTTCTCCATTTCTCGAAAACTTAAGCAATTAGAGAAATTTTTGCACGCAATTATATAATTCTTTTATCCGAAAATAGTTCTAAGAAAAAAATAACTTTTAGTAAATATTTATTAATGTTTATTATTTTATTTAATAATAGTCGAAAGAATGTTGAATTGTAAATTTTTGTTTCAAATTGAGAAGTTTGAGAAAAATTTTAAAGCTTCTTTTTATCATTTTAAAGAATGTAATTTTGCATGGCAAGATACAAAATTCGTGCGAAATCGGAACCTTTCAAAATACATGAAGATCTAATTATTAGATCATAAGTTATTCAGGGAGTTCATTTATTTATTTCTATGCACTGTACAACTATTTTGCAAATGCAACATTCGTAATTTCCTAATAGCATGCTTATGTTACATAAAGTTTAGATTTAATAAAATATTGTTTTGATATCGATTAATTTCTTTTTATATCATAAAATAAATATCATATCATTTTTTCATGTATTTTTAATGAACAGAAAAGCTACATGATACGACCATTCATAAACAAAGAAGATGATCCAGATATTTCTGCATAAATCAGCAAAAATTTAAAAACAGTTAGTAAGCATTATTTTGTAAATCATTTATTGCTTAACGATATTTATCTGTAATGTTCGGTCCCTTCTTAATATTGTTCCCTGTAATTAAAGCGTTTCTAATTTTGAATATTCCTTTCATATCTCCTATTCAGCAATGATGTTTCTTCAAATTTCGATACGTCTATCTCAAAACATAAAAGGAATACTTACTCACACTTCCGAATAAAATACAGCTAGATTTACAAAGCAAAATAAAATGGAATTCAAAGAGAGAAAAAAAGCACCGAAGAAAGTAAAAAATTTGTCTTCACTGAATAAATGTTTCTGAATGTGTTTGGAGGTATCGTAACCTATTGTGTAAGCTGTTTGAAATAGGAAGAATATTTGTTCACATGCTAAAAAACGCTTCATTTCTTTTTCAACTAAAAGAAAAATAAATGCGAATTTTAAGAGCCCTTTTAAGTTTCGAGAACGTTTTCAAAGGAACTAATAATTACTGAGAAAAATCCTAAAAGGGGAAAGCTAAACCCTTCGATTTAGTAGTTATATTATTAAAATAGTTAATATTTAGTTAGAAAAGCTATTTTTAAGTAACTTCATTTGCCTAGATATCAAAAAAGGTGAGTAACTTGTAAATGTTCATGCAGTTTCGTTAAATAAATTACAGGATAAAGTCGATAATAAATAAATAACATACAGATAACTTCAGTTGTAACCAGTTTAAATTAATGAAAGCTATAAATACATTAATTTGTGAATTATTTTGTCATCCGTCCTTCTATAGGTATTTGCTATTAATATTAGGGAAGATTTGTTTTATGTTATTTATTTTACATTATGTGCTTTACGTTTTCTTACGCATACTTGTCTTATTTTCTACTCACTGTGGTTTGTAGAGAATTTTTTACACGTTCTCTTTCAAACTCAAATAGCATTAACGGAAACCCGTACATTATACAAAATATCTCTACTCAAATCTTCTAAATATTATTCAATGCTAGTGTTAATATTAAAATGTATATTTTGATTATTAGTCGAATAGAGAAAGAGACTTGTAGTTTTTCTTTATTTACAATGGCGGAAAATACAAAAAAAAGAACAATAAACATAACATCGAAACACAAGCAGAAAACAAGAATAAACTTTCTTAAGAATAAACTTCATTACGTATTAATATAGATTTCAATATAGTTAAAAGTAATCGAAGTAATCGAAGCAACTACACTTAAACTTGCGTCGTAATATAGTTCAATTTGATACTTCGCTATAGTGAAAGCATATTCGCCTGTTATTATAACTCAGCTTGCTCAAATGTCTTTAATAGCGTAGTTTCTGAACATCATTTATGAAGCACTCCAAACTATACCACGAAACTAATAATATGGTAAGGTTATTTGCTAAACATTTAGTATGATAATATACATGCTATACTGAGGAAAATTCTCAACGCGCATTATGCACATGAACCATTAGTTTCTGAGATACACTGATTAGAATATTAATGTAGATTGATATACAAAAAACAGCATTAGTTTTAATTAATGAGTTTTAACCTGGGATCCAAAGTAATAAATTGAAGCAAGAATATTTATGAAATGAAATTCAGGAAAGAAATTCTAATAGAATGGGTTAAAAGCAATTTCTTTTTAGTTTCAGAACTTCTTAAGTTGGAAACATTGCCTATTAAAATAAGATTAAAAACGACATAAAATTATATAAATCGAATAATATTTTTCATTCGTACATAGTTCATCATTATTATTCATACATAGTGCGCTATATTAATTAATAAAAACTTAGAAATACCGCGTGATTTTAAACTTTTTAGTTTCATAAATTTTTTGAAACAAACACTGTCTTATGCTTGGTTGATGATTTGATTTTCTAAAATAAATTAAATTCTAATCAATAATTTAAGTTTTTAGGCTTGCGCAACGTTATAGAAAAAAATATAAGTTTACCAACTTTTCATAATTTTTATTGCTTAATTTTTCTCAAATTATGTTAGATCAGAATCACGCAAAGATCGTTCCACGTCGAGTATCATTTGCACTCCACCTAACCAACCAATTTTTGGCGTGGTATTTACATCATATTTACAGCTATTAACTAAGGTTTTCAATAGAGTAAGATTCTTTGGTTTACTGTATTGTTAAGATTCCTTCTTTAATATCCAATGTCTGATTTTTTAGAGAAATGAGGCACAACTGAATTTGACATTTTGTGTTGTAGGAATATTTCCGTCTGTAGATTCATATTCACATTCTTTACTCGAAATCTCGGTCACAAGTTTGATGCTTTCGACCGTCTGAGAGTAATACGAAAATGTTGGTATTTCTCTAATGTCTGTAGTGTCAGCATTAATCAGTGGTTTAATATCATCTTCACAAGCCTTGTAGTATTGGTTGGGTATAACAAACAAATTTCAATTAAAAATTTCAGAGTAATCAGAAGATATAAAGTTTATCTTTGATGGAACGAAATGTCTTACCATCTTCCGCTTTAAGACGATTTGTCTTGCTTTTAAGATCCTTCTTATGTACAACCGAAACACTCGGTTGATAAAACTTAACCATCCAGAATGGGACAAAAAAGTAGTAACGCGATTTGATAAACCTTTTGAGCCCTAGGGTGAATGCATATAAAATGCCCATCAGATATTGTTGGTTGTCAGGAACTTATTGAGTCAAGACCAATGAAGACGATATTAAATCACTAATTAATTTTGACACTGACCGTTAAAAAACTCCAAAAATTTCCCTGTCACTTTCTCAGACTGAGAAAAAGTTTGTCAAGCTTGTGGCATGGACTTCGAATAAAGTTTGTTGACATAAATTTAGCAATCCATGCAACACTAAAGTGATCAATTGTGCCTCATTTCTCCAAAAAATCAAATTTTAAATGTGTACTAGAAATAAAAAAGAAACCTTAACCAAACAGTCATAAAAAGAATCTTACTCCATTGAAAATCTTTACAAAAAGCTGGAAATATAATATAAAATATCCCACCAAATATTGTATTGGTGTAAATACCACACCAAATATAGGATGGTTTGTTGGATTGGGTAGAAGGGGGAACTTGAAGAGTAGTCACCTCCACGATGTGAATTGGGTTGTTCTGTTCTAACAAAGCGTGACAAAGCATATGGTGTATATATATATATATAATATACTATTATGTTATAGCATAATAATATATATAGATAAATATCATATTATTATTAGATAGATTACAGAGATTGTCTCATAGATATAGTAAAGAAAACTTTACTATATTCTGGTAGTTTTGGCCATTCTTTTTTCTCAGTACAATGTATATATTTGTAGCTTTAAGAATTACAAGGATCATATAAAACATTCATATCCTTAAAGCTCTAAATTCTAAGACTATTCCTTGCACAACATAATAAACTATCCGGTATTAAAATAGCCTCAACACACATAACTCATATGTAGATAACATTTTAAAGTAATGACTCTGTTGAAAATATTGTGTACATTTCATTTCTATAATTCATAATTTTCGTATTACAAATACAATTTATTCTTAAATATTCTCCTTAATTCGAATTAATTTTCATTAAAAACTGCATACATTTCTCACTATGTCAATCGCGATATACAGTAAGCTTTGCTGACATGAATAATTTCAAATGTACTGGAATTCAGAAGTCGCCAAGATGCAATTATTTCATTTCCACTTAAATTAACGATCTGCATATCTTCAAAATTCCTTGGCAACCTTCTCTCCATTTTCCGCCAAATGAGAAAATCAGATGCTCCTCTTCCTCGATTTATCTTAATTATGGAAACTCGGAAAGTGAGAAAGCATATTTTATAAAAGAAAGTCATACCGAGAGAAATAATAAATAATTTAGTTGCATTATCTGGGTTAATTCAATAAAGAGTTAATGAGCTTAAAAACCGTTATTTTCAAATGATTCTAAACTAATTGTGCCTACTTTAAAACACTGAATGATCTAATTAGTATTTTGAAAATATTATTAAATTTTAACAACGAGCGAAATTAGAAATAAATCGAACAGAATTATATGAATCGAATAGCACAATATTAAAAATCGAACAGAAAATACATACTTTATATTCTAATATATAACGATAGTTATTATAAGTTACTATTCTTTTATAAGTGCCTATTGTGAGGTTTAAATTGCAAAAAAGGGAAATATGTATATCTAACTTGTATCAAGTATTCGGTTTCATATATAAAACTGCTGATATATTTTTACATGTAAAGGATTATTTAAAATATTTTTTGTTTTGAAAAAGATAGACAACGGAAGTACTAAGTGAAAAACATGAGCAATTACGCCCTTTATTAAGGCATAACTATTGCTTTCACTGAGTCATTACGAATTAATATAGTTTTCCTTGTAAAAAGGATTTGTAAACAATATATTGATACTTTATGCTTGTTTTTTTTTCTTCTTTGTTTTAGATATCGAATTGTAATAAGTAGCTACCCACTTCATGTCCAAGAACAGTTAACATCAAAAAATTCGAAACTTTATGCAGACAAAAGTTTAAAAAGAAAAGTAACTGAAATTGATGCAAAATTCTGGGTTTAACGAACGTTTCTCGTATTTGAGACGGTGACGTCAATTAAGAAAATGAAAATGATACCACATCTGTTTCGCTGATTATTTAATTTTAATATTTTTCACCTAGGAAAATTTTTAGACAACTTGAAATATGATGATTTTAAAATTATATGCACTATAAAGACGAAAGATTAGGAAAAAATAAATAACTCCAATTGCTGCAATGTGTGAGTTAAGCAAAAAAACTCTTGAACTTAAGAGGAGACGGTAGGGCATATCACTCATGAGCTGCAATAGTAGCACAACTAAAAAAACACGCGTTTTGGACTAAGAACAGGTGTAAATATTAAAATACATATTCTTTCAGCTACAATACTAGCACAACTCATAATTCAACTTGAGGGTAATATTCGTTTAAGCAAACTAAAGCATTTCTTATGCATTTTCCTTAGCAATGAAAACTTTAAGCCCTCTTATCCCAAAACTTGATTTTTTTTTTGAGTTGTGCCAATCTTGCAGCCCATGAGCGATATATTAATAATGCTGAAACTGACCTTTTTTCGTGTACCGTTTCTAGGAAACTACTAATGAAACTTTTTGGAGATATTTGAGATTATATCAGTTGGATGCTGTGATAATGTGTCAGCGTTCACAGGAATACTTCTATGGTATGTAAGATTTTTGCTAAAAAATGATGAAATTTTTTTAAAGAAAGTAAAAGTTTTCAATTCATAATTTTTAAAAACTTTTTTGCCCAAGTCATGCATCAACAGTTATCACAGAGTAAACATGTATATGTAAATATTCTGTGCAAAAAGACTGAGGCAATAGATGCTGAGAAAAGGTACATTGAAAAAGGTCAGTTTTCGCATTATTGGTAGATGCCCTAACGACTCCCCTTAAAATATTCACGTCATAAAAGTAAGCAGTATTGCATCGGTATCCGTTGAATTGAAAATCCCCGAAGAGCAATCTTTAGCCAATTGTTTAACAATACCAATACTGCAGAAACTACATGCTTTACTTGCTTAAAAATACTTTTTTAACTCTGATTATCTTGTCCTTTGCTGCAATATAAAAAGTGAACCCAAGTAAACTAGACTTTTTTTTCTTGAAAAAAAGTATCCCATAAACCAAATTGTAATCTATCGAAATTGCTCTAAACCTGAGGAATAGTATTGTTTTCAGAAAATAAGATAATTAAAAACACCAATTTAAGTAAAAAATATATGTTGTTGATTGGTTTTTGTTCAATGGCGGAATTATGGCAAAAACAACTAATGGATTAATTTATCAATTTTTATTTCATAAACATTTGTTGATATTAAATACATTTAATGATACTAAGTTTAATATTGCAATATTATTAAAAACTATATTTTCCATCAATGTTGCAAGGATATTAAATCCAATATCAATAAATTTATTTATCAAATAAAATACATTTATTTTATATTGAATACATTTAATGACATTATGTGGAATATTATTACAATAAAACACTCTATATCGATAAGTACATTTTATATTAAATACATGCATTGGCGCAGATTTTATTTTGTAATAAATGCTTTTGCAATGTTTTAATATGATAAATAAAAATTTATTTTTAATACTTAAACCATAAGAATCCTATTGTGTGTGGAATCATTTGTTTGTTTTTAAATAAAAGTTTAATCGTATAAATATATCCCTACTTTGAATCACATACATATTCTTTAAATCTTTTATTTAATTGCAACAGAATTATTATTACTTTGCAAATCTCCACAGTCTATGAATAACAATAAACTTAGAAAGAGCATTTATTGTTCTACACGCCTGTGGGAGTTTTGCTATATTGGTCTAAACATGCGTCTCTCAACTCAATATATAGGCATGCAGATTTTCAAAACACAGCTTTTACCAATTGCAATACACATGCATCAGAAAATTCGATAAAAATTTATAAATATAAATCAAAATAAATAAATCATCTTTTATACTGTAAATATATAAAATGAGAATAGAGCATTCCAGACAATCCCTCCGGAAACATTTTACCGCTGGATACGATTCTACGTATTACGTGTTTACCATCTTGCGTTATATTTGTATTTGTAACATTTACTTCTTAGTATAAATGCGCAGGGTTTCTCAGAAGAGCAGTTTATCACTTATCTCAGACAGAGCGCTGAAGAAATTTTATACATTTCCAGACTTGTTTCGTGAGAATAATAAATTTTCACGATTGAACGGAGATTATTTTCAAATTGTAAGTTGCGCAATAAATTACGAAGACAGACAGTTCTTAAATTAAAGCTTTCTTTGTACTTGGTTTTATTAATAAGTTAATATGTAAATTTTATTACATTTCAAAACTTAGTTCCAAAACCAGCTCAATATACTCTTTCAGACAATAATCTTATTCGGAGTTTGAAATTTCAACAAAAGTATTTGGAATGGAATTTTATGGGTTCTGTGACATCTTTTTTTGGATCGTTTTTCAAAAATACAAATAAATTTTATCTATATTTAATATACCAAATTATAATTAAAAATAGTAAAACTAATGTATTTGCATTAGACAAAAAATAATCATATTATTAATTAAAAAATTATTAATCTTCTGTTATATTTATATTATAAATTATGACTTCTTAGTAGAAATATTCAGGGATTCAACGAAGAATAGTTTATCACTTATCCTAGATAATGGTATGTGGAAGTGATATACAGTGTGTGAAAAATATAAACAGAACAGTCTGAATAATTTTTGATCTAATTATCGGATCTCCACCTTCTAGGATTCAGTCTTAATAGTTCGAAGGTTAATTCGATAATTCAAATATGTTAATTATTTATTAAAGACTATATTTTTAAGTTACAAAATAAGGCACAAAAACGTACTTAATCTGAATAATGCTTATCGGCTTACTCGGATTTCTAACCCCCAATGTATAGGGGTAGCCGAAATCTCAGAAATATTTTTTTAACGGCAGGTACTGAACTTTCATTCTTCCCCTCGGAAGATGCCGGAAGTGTTGCCCATTTAGCGTTATCCAGTGGGCATCTGTGATACAAAGTCACGGAGGCGAGCAACATTACCCAGGCCACACTTCCACGGATACCCGTTCTTAGGGTGGGCCACATTCACGCATCACACACGACAGTGGACAACACACAGAGAGAAACATTCATGCCCAGAGCGGGATTCGAACCCGCAGGCATTGGCTTCGCAGTCAGGCACGCTAACCGCTCGGCCATCTGGCCAGCTATTTGAGAAATATAGTCCCAATAGTTTAGTCACGAGAGCGGCCCAAAATTTAAACCTCTTAATGTGAATTTTACTTTTTGCGTATTTTGACGTTTCCTCAAAAACTGTTTAAGAGAATTTAAAAAATTTTCTAGATAATTATAAAATTCATTTATTCAAAGATAATGTCGTGCGAAAATAACTTTGAATAAATATTTACTATTTTTATTATTTTATTCAATAATGCGCAAAAACAATTTTAATTGTAAGGTATACAGTTTTTACATCGCTTTCAAGTAATGTCATTTTATAAGGCAAAATTTCAAATTTGAGCGAAATCGGTCGAATAGTTTCTGAGAAATTGAATTTTAAAAATATGACTTCTTCATAACTTAAAATATTGTCTGGAATTAACTAATTAGAATATTTGAGATCAACCCCTCGAATCATTAGGATTGAATGAACGTGAAGATCCAATCATTAGTTCAAAAAAAAAATCAGTGGTCTGTTTATTTTTTTTTTGCTCTGAACATAACAAAACTTATTTCTTGATAATAATAAATTTTTACGATTGAACAGAGATTTTTTCAAGGGAAGATGGTACCCATCGATCTGATGCTTGGTAGGCTACAAGCCACCAGTGGGGATTGAACTCCAGTCCATCGCATTGACAGCTCAATCTCTTTAACCACTGAGCCATCACAGACATTCAATATTTGAAAGAATTTAGAAGAAGGAAATAAAGACGTAGTAAATAAGTTTTTTCATATACATCGTTTAGCAATCTTAAAGATTTTGGGAGTGTCAGAAACTAGGTGGCAGAGTCCATTATTAGCTGCGATTTTAACATAGAAAATAAAGCGTTCTCTCTTGACGTCACAGACGAACTTTAGTTTGACAACGAATAAACGACTTGTTTTTAAAATTGGACATCTGCGTGTACAATGGGACTCTGTCCGTGAAGACTCTAGTATGCATTAACATAAAGATACGGAACTTTACCGTTTAGCTTTAAGAACGAGCTTTTTCCATAAAATTATTTCTCGAAAGTGCGGAATAATAAAGAAATTAAGAAATTTATTTGGTGCATTTGGTTGAAAAAAAAGGCCATCTAGTATTTACCTGAATAATGAAGAAACCAAGAAATTTGTTGCATTTCGTTTCAAACGAGGCGGTCTTACATGTGACAGAAATAAGTAATCAAAATGTCAAGGAAACCATCATCGTGAGCATTTTAAAGGGTTAAGTTCAAATTGCGAGTATTGTAGTTTAATTTACTGATTTCGTTTTGCATGACTAAATCGTCTGTTCTAATTTAATTAATTTCAAAGCTTTTAATTTCAACTGTAACTCATTTTAAATAAATAGGGACAAAGTAAATTCGGATCGTCTTTAATCAGATTTTTTTTTCTCCGGATAGTGTTTAAATTTGATTTTAAAAGCAATATATAACAGAAAATAATACAATAGTTAAACAAATGATCAAACTGCATTATTTGTAGAGAATAGTATTAACTTCCAAATAATGTTAAAATACATTATTTATAGAGAATAATATTAATTTAACCTAATAATAATAAACTTTCTAAAGAACAAGCATTGAGTTTTAAATAATTTATTTTATTTACCCTTTGAAAGAAGATTTAAATGAAAATAACGCAACACACACACCGAAAAATGGCTAAACACTTTGACCCCGGTCAGACAACATAGGAAACGCCTGAGTTGGTACTTCTTCCATACTTCCGCACCACAACCAACAAGAGACTTTTAAGCCACTACAGATTTCACGCGTATCTTGCTGGATATACATGCTGGTTGTTTAATCGGCTGATCGGAATCGAACTCATAACCTTCGGCTCTCCACCAGCGGAGTGAACAACGCATTTGCAGACTGCGCAACCCGAGCACTATATAAAACAACATATTATTAACCTTCTAAGTGATAAGAATATGAGTAAATTATTACGTTAATTACGTATACAATGTATCACTTTTTGATTTAAAAACATGAAATTCCTAAATAGAATTGTCATGAAGATAAAATTCGGTGTCGATGATTTCCATGCTTCTCTTTTTATATTCTCAATATTATATAACATGACATATAAAATACAACATATCGTAAAACTACGCATAACGTGAAGTAAGATTACGCATGTATGTGCGTTGATCTGCATGTCGATTTGAGGGTAAACGATATTTTTTGGTATTGAAATATATGATTTTCAAACAATGGTCAATATCGACGCGTCTTTGCCCATCACGAAGCTTGCTTTTCTTCTACGAGAAGGAAAAAAATTAGCTTTTTTCCTTCTCGAATTTTAATACGATGATATAAGATACCGATCCGTAATTGTATATCCCGAATTCCGAGTTTCAAATTTTCGAATTTTTATTTCTCTAATAAATGCTGTGCATACAATATGGAAAATACGTAACAAAATAGATTGCATACAATCTATAAAATACGTACAAAAGTACACATTGTATTAAACCTTATTTATTGATTAATTTATTACATATTAAAATTTTCTTTCTCCAATAACGCAGCAAAGAGATCAATCGCGCTTTAAGCTAAAAAAAGCTGGTTAAAGACTTCCAGAATATGGTAAAATTTACCAAGTTTTTGGTTCTTTTGGAACACCAAAAATTTACTGAGTACTTTAATTTTTACCGAAGTACTTTGGTAAACCAAATATTAACAATAATATTTGGTTTTATAGTATGTAATAAAATTTGGTAGATGTGTAAAAATTTGGTATTTTTATCATGATACCATGGCATAAAAACCATTCATTCGGTTAAGTTTGTGTTTCTTACTAAATGTGTGATAATACAAACTATAATTTAGAAAACCAGAATTTATGGTAAGCCATTTGAATGAAAAGATTACCAAATGAATTGTTCAAACACCGTATATTTCGGTTTTTACAAGCAGAATTAAAGGTTTCTTTTTTACCAGAAATGCTACTACTATACAGCAAGGTAATTTAACAGAATTTGTTTAGCGAAATATCACAGTATGAAGCACTCAAAACAATGTAATCACTGGCAGGAGTGCTCCTCACCAGCAAATACAATTTAAAAGCACTTTAACTGATTGTCCAATGTGGTCTATTATCTTTATAATAAATGAAAATTAGTGAAAAAGTATTTTAAAAATAATCATAATTTTTTGAAACGCATGTTTTTTAATGAGAAAAAGTTAAAAACCAAAAGAAAATATCGTAAAACTTATGCTATTTTCCTTTGGTTTACTTACTTTAAACTTATGTTAATAGGAGTTTAAAGTAAGTAAATTTTGTTCCGCTAAATTATAAGCTTGTGGCAATACGATAAGCCACAATTTCAAATTGTTGTGGAAAACATTTTTCGCCAAAAAACATTACGATTTACATGCAGTTAATTTGGTGTTTCTTTGTATGTACAGAAACTTATAAAATATTGATTCATACAAAATTAAAAATATATTTAATGTAAAAAAATCGCGACATAATGTAAAAAAAATGTGTTAAACTTATGTTAAATGATGAGCTGATCATGTATTACGATTTACATACATTTAATTTGCTGTTTTTGTGTATTGTGTTGTTATCTTATCAAAAGCTCACAAACTTATAAACATTCTATCTAGAAAAGAATAGTGAAGAATGGTGCGATGTAAAGAGAAATATCACCTTAAAAATTATTGTGGCTTATCATTATATTACCTCAAGCCCTTCAAATAATATGCAGCTCCTTATTTTATTATTTTTGTATATACTACTTTAATAAAAAAAACACCGCTTTTATAAAACAACATATATTAAATTATTTTTCCAAACTTATAATCTTATTATTTAAAAGATTATGTGATAAATGGCATTTTATGCGACTATGCAGAGAACTAGACAAATTCAGAAATTCTATAGCGTATACTCTTCAAATAACTAATCTTCAGGCATACTATAGTGTCAAAGAATAGTTAATTTTAAGTAGTTTTTGGGAAAACAGGCCCAAAACTATCTTGTAAACCAGTACGTGATCATCAGAGGTCTACGTGAAATACAATTTTCGATTAGGAAACGCCATCTGAGGTATATTTGCAGTACAAACAAAATGTAGGAAGTCAAGTGGTTTCAAACTTTGGTTAACGAAATTATAAAGTGGGGAAATTTATTGAAAATGTCGTTGAAGCTTGTTCTGTGAACCATACTTCAGAAATTGTGTAAGTGCTGATTTAGTTTCTCTTGTATTTCGAGTGTTCTTCACTTGTGTATTTGAAAGTGAATACAATTCTGAATAGATTTTGCTATCTAGTACACGCAAGTTTGTGGACTGTAACTGATATATCAGAAACACGGTTTCTACACCAAAACTCTATTCACAACGATAAAAGCGACTACTTTATGTATTTTAAGTTCGTGAATATTGTGATAATTAGCTAACACTTTTTCTTTTAAAAAAAACAATTGCACCAATTTTGATCTAATTATATATTTGCATGGTTTTGTTTGATCAAGTTATTTTTAAGCACTTGATATATGTGAAGTTATTTTAATTTTTAACGAACTTCTTTCGTTTTATTTTAAATCTGTATTATTTTTTAGGAGATTTAAATATTATAGAAGATCCATAATATGCTCAACAATTCGTGATATAATTTCATTTCAGTCAATTTTCTATAGAGAATCGATAGTTGTAACATTTGTGTTTTAAGTTGTTTAATGACAAACATCGAAGATAAATTTTACTAATTTACTTATTAAATATTCACGTTACTAAATATTATTTTTTAATTCTTAAGATATTTCTTTCATTTTTCAGTAAACTATCAACAAAAAATAATGCAAAAAGATATATAGATATCTAATCTAATAAGATATCCAATAGTAAAAAAAGTTATAAAAGGCTAACAATAAAAATATAGCATTTTTCAGCAGTTAGGTAATAAATAACTTTCCAAATTTAATATTATCCGAAATATTTTTATAACAATATTTATATTTTCAGAATATTTCTATCTTTTTTTACGATTTTTGTTGCACTTATGGCTTTTTCCAATCGGCATTGTTTATATATTTTTTGCCTTCAGTGACTAAGGACCGGGTTCGACTCCCTAGACTGAAGACAGTTTGCCTGATCAAGGTGCACTTCTTCTGATTGTGACTTAGTGGCCCGAAATGCACCCCTTATATAAAATGGCAACAGAGTTAAAAATATTCCGTGGTTTATAACAGTTTGCTTTGATAAAAACATACAACTTTCCAAGATTTAAGAGAAATCTTTTAAATTGCTCTTAAATTGCAGTAATATTATATTAAATAAGAAATTGGTCGTACTTTACAGAGAACTACTTAAAGAAAGAAAATATGATCACACGCTATTTAAGCAATCAAAAGCTTCACATTTTAATTTTACGACCACATAAAACTTTCTAAGATTTCAAAAAATCTATTAAATAGCACCAATATTATATTAATTTAGAAATATATCTTACTTTAGTGAGAAGTAAAGAAGATACACGATCTCAAGCAATTTATGCGATCAAATGGCATAACATTTTACTTTGACGAAAACATACATCTTTTTAAGGTTTTAACAAATCTTTTAAATTGCATAAATCTTATGTTGAGAAATTTCTCGTACTTTACTGACAAATACTTAAGTGGAAAATACGATGATACGCAATTTAAGCAATAAGATTGTGTAATATTTTATTTGACGTCATCATACAACTTTCCAGAATTTAAAAAAAATCTCTTAAATTGCCCTAATATTATATTAAGTGAGAAATTTCTCGTACTTTACTAAGGTGTACTTAAGACGAAAATACCATCATACGCAATTTATGCTATCAAATCGCTTATTATTTTATCTTGATGTCAACATACAATTTTCTAAAACTTAAAGAAATCTCTTAGTTTCCACTATTATTATATAAGTTGAGAAGTTTCTTGCACTTTATTGAAAAGCAATTTGAAAACATATGATCATATACAGCTTAAGTGATCAAACTGCTTATCAGCGTACAACGTTTTAAGATTTAAAAAATCTATTAAATTGTCCTAATGATATATTAGTTAAAAAATTTCTCGTAATTTACAGAAAAGTAATTAAGAAGAAAATTAGATAATGAATAATTTAAGAGATAAAATTACTTAAAATTTTGTTTGGATGACAGCATATTTCTTTTTAACATCCAAATTATTTTTAAATCAAAATTTTATTATGCAAATCAAAGAGCTAAGTTACTAAATAAGCGATATTCAAGGAAAAAAAAGAGGAAATACTTAATTTCAGCATTCCAATTATACAATGTTCTATATTGTCGACAACATACTACTTTCTAACACCCAAACAATTACACATTTTATTTGTTTAGAAATAACAATGTTACATCTTACGAAAAAGTAATTTTCTATTTAAATAACTACACTTTAAAAAATTAATCAACGTAAGAATTTTACGTATTCTTCAATTGTTGAGAAAGTATTAAATTACAGATAAAATAAAATAACAACGATAAAAGCAATTTCGTTTAAGGGTTTCTTCAAAACATATAACTAAAAACGTTCTACTCATTTCATTTCTCCTATTCCCAGGGGAAAACATATACAATTAATTGTTATTTCGAAGCAATGCAATGAGAGAAGTTCTTTTAAAATAAATTCTTAAAGCAATCATTTCCAAAAATATTCAAGATTCTGGGAAAAAAATTAATGCATTTTCGCTTTTAATTGTCCGATAGAGTCGTAAATGCAGAATGTTGATTAAATTATTTTGCTTCGTAAGTTTTGCTCATTTCAATGCAATCATATAATTAATTCTTTAAAATTAAGGAAGACGAATAATGCAATTCAAGTACTGAGATTTTCCGAAACATTTTTTTTAAATGTAATATTCGAAACACATCATTAAACTACATTTTATGTTATTTAAAGCTTAATGTTACTTATATTTTAAAAGCTCTTTCAAATTGTTAAATTTTAGTATTTAATAAATATAACTAGAAATAAACTCAAGTAGTGAAATGGATATTATTCGGTGTAGAAATAAAAAAATTTGGATTAGGAAAGATTTTAATAAACGTTCATCATATACTTTAGTGAAAGATATTTCAACTTATTTTTTAAAACATGGCGTTGCATATAAAATATATTTTTTCTTGTTTAATACTAATTTTTTAATGCCAATGAATCATATCTCAACACTAAAATGATAAAATAAGTCCAACAAAAGAAGCTATCTATATACACTAATAGCATTAAAAGTTTGTTTTTATTTGTTCTCATGCTATTGTAGCTTAATTTTTATTGAATAAATTATCTTAAGAAACTGATGCGGTTAAATATTATTTGATTAAAAACGTCATTCTGTTCAAAAATATAAAAATTGGAAATAACAGTCGTCTTGTTTCAAGCACTCAAAAGCAGGAGCGCCTTTTAAGACTTGAAAAAGGGACTATTATTTCAATTTGTGTACATTTTTGAAGCTAGTGAAGTTTTTAATCAAATAATAACTTAACTACGTCTATTGCTCACTTCGCTCAACAACAGTCACGATTGTTTCACAATTAATTTTGTTTTTTGATGAAAAACAAGTTGTAAAATCAAAATTAAAAATGATTTGAATGAGAAAATTCCAAAATTTTTATTTTATTGAAACATTTTTAATTCCAGAGATAGTTTCTAATTTTATTCGAATAAAATTTCAAATCAAATTATTCTTCTAAACTTACATTTCACCTTCATTCAGAAACTTATTTTACTTAATATATTACTTTGTTTTAGTTCATTAACTTTTTATATATTTTTCATAAAGTTTTTATTTAGCAATCGAGCAAAAATTTAGTTCTTTATATCTAAGAATTTTAAATACTAACTTTGTATTTTTTATTTTATTGCCATACGTTGTCCTAACAGAGTTTAACAGGAAATTTGGCATAAAAATAATTTTAACTTATAAAAGAGTAGTTATAAATTATTAAAATGTAAATGTAACTCTATAACTTATTTACCGTTTGATAATTGTAAATAAATAATTAAATATATTCATGATAAAATTTTGAAAGGTAAATACACTCATGAAATTTTTATAATATATTACAGAAATTATTATATATTATATTATAATTTATATAATAATATATTAATATAATATATAATAATAGATATTATAATATATTCTTTATCGTTATTACTATTTCGTTATGATAGTTAAAGGGTGTTAGTTATAAGCTTTTAATTTTGAATTATACTTATTTTGAAAAACGCTGTTATTGCAGATAATAATTCAAATTTAATACAAAAAATTTTTATTAAATATCAAATTAAATTATTAAATATCAAAATAATACAAAATAATGAAAAAAAAAGTATGAAAAATATGTTTAATTAAAATTCTGCGTCAAATGGTAAAATACAAAAAGGCGAGGAAATTTATGATTTGATTAAAGCCGAAAGCTGAACTTTTATGGAATAATTTTTGTTTTAAAACAAAATCATAATTGCAATACATTGGGAGGAAAACCCGAAAATCATCCTACAGTTAAATATGGAATAACAGAAACACACATGACCGTGACCTACACTACACAACCAGAGCAAAGAAAGGCAGTTATATAGTAAGCGTATCTTTGAATGCCAAAACGCTTTGTTGGCAAGCCGAAATAAATAGTATTGCATAAAGAAATTACATACTATACATAAAATTATAAAGTAATGGCACTCATGAATATTGATAAAAAATTTACTTTAATTTAGGCCCTCTGATAAATTGCTATTTACCACTCTTGAATTAGAGATATTTGCATGACAATTCTGGGGGAAAAAACGGTATGCAAGTTAATCAGTAATCGAGATGAATCAAACCTAAGATTTCATTGTCAAAAACAAAAAACTGCATTTTTTGAGCCATTTTAGTGTTGTGTAACGGAAAAAGTCATTGTTTTTTAGAAATATTTAGTTCGCAATTCAAAATATACGGCGAAGCTAAGAAGTTATTACAATCATTATTTACCAGCTTCGTGAATTTAAACTCAAACCTGATCATATATTCTTAATAAAGAAATAAGAGCTTTTTAACGGAAAAAGGAAAGTTTATAAAACCAAATGAGTTGCAAAAAATGAACATATTTTCCATTGGCGGAAGGTAACCCTATCTCAGATAATAAAAATAAAGCATTGACATTGAATAGAAAAATTCAATTTTGTATGCAGGTACAATTTTGTTGAAATCATCAACATTCATAGTTGTATAGCTGCTCTGTAAAAAATCAAATTATGGTCGAATATACTGGCACTTTGGATGCATCATCCGTAAGATCCATTTTTACCCTAAAATATTATACCATCATTTTTACAATAATATTCATTTGATTAGAGTGATTCAGTGATTTCACGGTAATTATTACTGTCAAAATTACGGCATGTGAGACTTTTTGTTCCGTAACGGTGAAAATGAATTTCACGGTTAAAAGTACAGGCACCTTCGAGTGTTTAAACGTTTCACCGGAATCTTTTACAATGAAGTTTAAAATACATCTACTTGAACTTAAATGTTTTTAAAGTTAGAATTTTATTATTTATAAAGATACTTTTGTGTTTGTTTTCTTCCTGACATTTGCTTATTTTGAAAGATTCGCAACTTGATGCACTAAAAAATAGTCAAGTTTAAAATTCGCAAACAAATATTTCCTCATTATCGAAAAACTCTTATAATTTTTAATATTTTAGATTTCCCAAAACCTTACAAAAATTGTAAGTTTCATTAAACAATTTTCCGAGCAGAAAATTTAACAATACTTGCATAAAAATTAATTTTTCCTTACACAAGAATTCAAATAGCTTAATTAAATTTCATAGTCAACGCCAATCAGCTCAACTTTCTTAATTACCATTCCCTAAAACAGAAATCTTAAAACTTTAGTTTATTTAGGAATATAATAGATATGATAGTTTGCTATATTTTAGAATTACAATGCAACATTATAATACAATCATTTTAAAGAGTCGAAATTATAAATTAATTTCATCAAAATAAATCTCAAATATGCCATGCACCCTTATCTATATCAAAATTAATTAGTAACATTTGAAGATTTTTCTACACGCGTAAATTACATTTATACGGATACTTTAAAATTATATTCCACAAAACATTCGCATATTAAAGATAAGTAGTTAATTTAAAATTGAATTATTTTTAAAACAATGCGAATTGTTACTGATAACTATCGTTTTCAAAATATTTAACAGCACTATGCGTACAATTTGATTTAAAGCAGCAGAAGTATTACATTATTTATATTAATAATATTCATATAGGTGTTTAAAAAAATTTTTTCCTAGTATGATTTTATTTAATTATTGAATAAAAACGGGAAGTTAATTTAAGAGTAGTTAAAATGTATTTTCAGAAGAAAAAAAAACTAGAACTATGCATACGGTCATGAGAAGCTTTCTGCTATTTCAGAAAATTTTAAAGTTTATTGAGGATAGTGAAAAAATTCATTTTTAATGATAATAATTTCAAATGTAGCTTAAAATTAATTTGGTTGATAGGTAAAATTCACAAATAGCCAAATTGAAATATCTACGCAAATTATAGCTAATAGTTTAAGTTTTCAAAATAATTAAGATTGATATCCTTTTCAAATGTATATAAAGAATAGCCAATTGTTTTATAGGTTTTAATTTGCCTGTACCAAGAAATATTTATAATGGAATACGAAAAAAATTTCATTTTCATAGTATAGTTCAAGGGTTTCCAAAATTTTTTCAAGAGTGGAACATTAAATGTTTAATTGTCCTTTGGAGGAATTATAAAACTTCATGAATGAATTTTATTAGCAATCGTAAACATATTAATTTACAAAAAACAATTGATTATTTTGAAAATATGTATAATGTGTATGAAAAATATTTATTAATTATGATGAGATTTCTATTGAATGAAAGAAGAGATCAAAATTTCATTATATTTTTTTATAAATATTAGTCTTCACTGAACAAAAAACTATTAATTATTTTAAAAATATGTGTAATGATCTAAATTTTTTTAGTCATTATGAGATTTTTATTAGAGAAGAAAAAAATTTAATTATATTGTTTTATAAGTATTGGTCTTCACTGAATTTTATGTCAGAAAATTGAATTCACAGGTCTGGACAAGCATTTAGTCTACATATTAATTTGATTTTAGTGCATACGTAAACTGAAATTTAATAAACTGAAAAATGGTTTCCCTTAAAATAAAAACAAAAAAAGCGAAATATAAATAAGAATATTTAACAGAGAAACATACTTTTGTTGAATTAAGTTATTTTTATTCGACGCGAAATACCAATGGAATTTTTCATGAATGCATATCCCTTTCATAATTCATTCATTTTATTATTATTAGAAAAAACATTGTCATTGAAATCTCTTTCTTCACAAACATCTCAATAAAAAAATTTCATAAAAATGAGGAAAATAATATTAAATAAATAAGGGTAAATTGATTTTCATTATCATAATTTGATTCGATTTGATTTTCATAACTTTTGATTGATTTTGATTATCATAACTTGTTAAACAAAATAATTCTCGAAAGCCCTGTGACCCTTCCTAAGTACCCTATCATTCCGAGAAAAATCCTATCATTTGAGAACCGCTGGTATATTTTAAATCATTTAATAAACGAAGTTAAACAAATTTATTTATCAATGAAACTATTTTTACTAAATCTTAAATTAACATTTAAACTCTGTTATACTAAATTAGCAGTACAAAACTGCAATACAATTAACTATAGTATTAAAATTAGTGGTAATATTCTCTTAAATATTAATAAGGAGTTTTTTTTTTTTAATTGAGAAATAGACAATGAAATATTTCATTTCAAAGTATTGTTCAAAACTTCAGAGGACTATGATAAAAAAATATCAGTGCTGATAATTATAGTTCAAAAGATAATTAACAGCAATATTCCTTAAAATTTAAATATGAAAGCAAACAGATGTTCAATTCATCGTAATCACCAGATATTTAAATAACAATGAAACTACTTTAGGATTTTGAATCAATATTCAAACTTCGTTATACTGAATTTGCTATACAATTTTTGCTGATAATGATAGTATTCAAAATAGCAGTAGTAGTCTTTTAAATATTTATAAAAAAGACGAATAATTTATTGATTTTAAATAGGAAATATATAAAGAAAATGTCTTAAAATATTTGATTTCAAAATTATGTTTAAAAATTTCGAGTACTATGATGAAATCATATCAATGCAGATAGTTATAGTTCGCAAGTAATTGACGGCAATATGCATTGAAATTTGCATAAAGAAGCAAACAGTTGTTTTATTCATCTTAATCACTAGATATTTAAATATCAATGAAACTACTTTTGACTTTTGAATCAACATTCAAGCATTCTTATACTGAATTAGCTACATAATTATTGCTAATAATTATAGCATTCAAAATAACGGTAATATTCTCTTAAATATATAAGGTGAAGAGTTATTTAATGGATTTTAGCTAGGACATATATAAATAAAATGTTTTAAAATATATTACTAAAAAACTTTTTTTTTTAAATTTGGAGAAATATGAATGAAGCATATTAATGCTAATAACTAAAATTCACAAAATAATTAACATCAATATGCTTTTAAACTTGTATAAAAAAGCAATCAGAAGTTTTATTAATTTTACTTACGAGAAATTTAAGTAGGCATAAAAAACTTAGCTTTTATAGTAAAATTTAGAAAATTAGCTGCACAGTTATTGCTGATAATTATAGCATTCAAAATAACGTTAATATTCTCTTAAATATTTATGAAGAAAAGAGTTATTTAATGTATTTTAGCTAGGACGTATATAAATAAAATGTTTTAAAATATATTATTAAGAATTTTTTTTTTTCAAATTTGGAGAACTATTAATGAAGCATATTAATGCTAATAATTGAAATTCGCTAAATAATTAACATCAATATGGTTTGAAATTTGTATAAGGAAGCAATCAAAAGTTTGATTCATTTTACTCACGAGATATTTAAATAGGCATAAAAAAATATATAAGGCATAAAAAAATATATATTTTATAGTAAAATTTAGAAAATTTAATAATTAATGTTTAAAAGTTAATTTAAGAAGTCATATTTTTAGAAAAAAACTTACCCTTTGTGTTATATGACGCCAAAAGTAGAAGGATGAGGAAAATGAATTGCGAATTTTGAAATCGACACATCGCATCACATCTTAATGTTTTTACCACCCTTTAATCTTTTTTTTTTCTCCTCCCGTACACTTTTCCTTTTATTTATATTTTTTTTTTTGGACGAAAACAAAACTAAATATTCAGCTAAAACATAAACAGTGAAAAGGGGTCGAGAGGAGAGAGGCGGGGTGGGGGTCGTCGTCTCTTGGGATCTGACCCTTGACCCCCCTCGTCCGCGAGGGTTGGAAAACGAGAATCTCGAGGCAGAAGATGCTGACGGAATGGTGATGCAGCTGAGAAAGACATGGGATGTCTGATCCTCCTGCTCTCGCGGAAGGGTTGTAGAGGGTGTTTAAAAGATCGGAGATGCTTTCGAGTCGCCAATAGTTACGGGAATGGTGCCAGAAAGCCAAATCTATCGCCTGTTCGCGGTGATTATGTAACTTCAAAGCTTAAAGTAAGTTTATCAAAAAGTTAAAAGAGTTTCTTAAAAAAATACGTTTTGAGATTAATTATTAATTCAATGATCGTTTCGTTCAAATAGTTTCTATTTATTTGGTATTTTTGTTTTTTTTACGTTTTTATTTTGTGTACTACGCTGTATTTGTTTATTCATTTACGAGATAGTTATGACAATTATTTCGCGAAGTCATTTATGAGATTTGCATAATTGTTAATTTTTTATAATAAGATGGTGGTTTTTCCGAAAAATTAATCATGATCAATTTTAGCTTTCAAACATTTTCAGTTTGAAAATTGTTTCCATGTTTTGAATGGTTCTGTAATGTTAAATTATTATTATTATTATTATAAGCAATACTGCTGCGCAATTGAGAAAACAACATAAGTGTTTCACGATAGATTCCGAGATAAGTGGGATGTCAACTTTTTTCTTTTTATGAAAGCTAGGAAAAAATTTCAAAAAACTGATAAAACAGAATTTATTTTTGAAAAAAATATTTTTGCAACGTATGTAGTTTATCATACAGAGATGCTAAACACGTTCAATTTATAATAATTTATTTTGAATGCTTTGACGCTTACGTTGATTTTTCTATTGCATAACAAAATACTATGACACGCTCTTTATATTTCATTTATAGCTTCATAACAGTTATTTCTGTTTATATATATTTAAAAAACTTAATTAATTAATAAGTCAGTCACAATTGTTATTTTTATGGATTTCTAAATAGTTATTTAGTCTATACCTTTTTTTAAATTAACATATAAGTATTTGTTCCTGCATGACTAATATCTTCAAAACAAAAAGTAAACACGCTAATTTTAACATCGAATTTTTCAAGAATGAAACTCTTTAAAATTTTAAAATCATTATAAAAAATAACATTTTCACACAGCATAAGATACACTTAAAAACAGGAAGAATTTTTTTTTCTTTTTAACTATCAATTTATTTCAAATTGCTTTTTAATTATTTTCGCTGTAATAATTTTCAATCAGTCAATAAGTTGTTTTGCAATGGTTTTACTAAACAAAACAATTTTACTAAAATTATACTTCATGTACTTATGTACCATAGTCCAACTAAACCATGAATATAATACCAAAAAAAGCTTTTTATTACAATTTTTCTTTTAGTAACATTGGTCTATTAAACCATGAAACTGATACGGAGTAAAACAAATTTACCCCATCTTTACTTTTTGTATCATTAACCTACAAAACCATTAATCCGATAACAAATTAAATGACTTTACACTTCACATTGACCCGTTGAATCAAGAATCCGATGAACAGTATATACACAATTTAGAATGATATTTTTTAATTACAATATAGAAACAGATATATCAATTCCTTCAATTAATTTTCAACAAGGTATTCCAGTAGGCAATTTTAAATTTTGTTTTTGTTCGTGAAGTGCAACAAGGCAGTCCCATTCTAATATAAAAAAATTAACTACTTTACTCATAAAGCTCTGGATTGGATGGCGAATTAAAACTTTAAAAGAAAACTGCATCTTTCCAATGCAGATTTGGCTTTGGTGAGAAATGATAACGATTTTCATTGTCAAATCTATCCAGATATGCTCTTTATCTATCCAATTCAAGCAAATGAAATTGAAGTAAGGAAACTGCTTTAAAAAATTTGAAGCAGTTTGCCACCCCAGTTTAAAAAAGTGAAGCAACATTTGTAAAAATGAGGAATAAAATTTCCCCAATATCAAGTCGTATATTTTTATTTTTTTTAATACGCCGTATGTTTCTCTGGTTATCTTTATTTCAAACAATTTTTAATATTTGTGATATTAGAACCCTCTTAAAAACTCTGAAAAACAAAGTGAAATATTTTATTGTGAACGAAGTGAAATATTTTACGTGTAAAGAAAATTTTTACCTTTACGGTTTTGAAACCGTTTGAAACTAATAAGATTAAAAAAACTCTGAATGCAAAACTATATGTTTTTAGCACTCTGCAATCAGCAGGCAAAAAATATAAATTTAGCAGGACTAACAGTTTCATCAGCTTTGCGGTACTACCATCTAAGTGTAAATTAGAGTTTCGTATTCTAATAATCAAGGATCCCAAATTGCGGAGTACAGGAAGCTGGAAACTCTTCACGTGTTGAAGGGAACGCTGGGGCTCGAACCCCCGTTCTATCGGTCATGATATTTACAGGTTGGCCCTACCGGCTGTAATAAGTTCCCATCTGCAAGGAATTAAGTCGCTTCAATAGTTGAATCTAGTTTGTTTGACAAAGATCTGGTTGCTTAACCGTATAAGGTTAAAGCAGTTAATACACGGTTTTTCTCACAGTTAGCAGTCTGAATACCATCTTATTTACAGTTTTTTACTGTTTTGTTTCTATATGGTTAAATAACAATTAAATAAATTGCTATTTAACAATTTTTTTCTAGACATTTCTATCAGTGTATAAGGTTTTAAAAATGAAATTGTTAGCGCAAAGAACTTTTAAACAATGTAAAATCCTCAAATTTGTGCTTTGAAAAAAATAATTTAAGGAAATAAGATAAAAAATTTCAAATAATTTTCGAAATGTTAAACTTCATCTTATACTTTGAAGCACAAATCAAATTTTCGGTATTTTTATAAATCTGAGAATAAATAATATTTGTTTCATTCAACTAATTCAACTAATGCTCATTCGAAAACTAAATTAATATTTTTTTATCTCGCAAAACTCTTTATAGAAAGAATTTAAGAACCAATATATTCGTTTCCCGAATCTTTCTTTCTTCTCGAATTATTCTGTGTGCTAGATACTCGATTTAAAACAAATTTGAATATGTTTCTTCTTATTTAATTAGAAAGAGCTTCTTCCTAATTAAGTGCGTGATTTAATTAGCATTCATTTTATTACGAAAAATGTGTGAAACATATTAAGAAATTAAATGAAAGTGGAGTTATATCAAATAATTACGCCATTCTAATCAATCTAATTTTAAATACGCAGCTATATAAATATTTAGATTTAATTTTTTTAAAAATAGGTTATAGTTTCTTAAGCTAGGTTCAGTTTAATTAATAAGTTTTTTAACAAATAAATTTTCATACGTAAAAATTTTAATTAGTTATTAAATAACTCTTTGTACAATATAAATTAAACAGCTTAATAAAATTGTTTAATTTTATTAACTATAATAGATATTACAATGCGAATTATGATTAAGGAAAAAACCATTTTTTTAAATAAATCTATTTACTTAAGAATTACTTTTTTATTATTTTTAAATACAAGGTACTTTTTGATTTCAAAAAATAATGTTTTACTTTCCTGTTACCTATTTTCAGATTAAATACCAGCGATTACTTAATAGACTCTATCATCTGATAATTCAAATATAATTAAATTACTATACGCATATTTCCTTTTTCCTTAAAAAACTTGATTTTACTAATATTTTTAATAAGAATTTATTAAAAAAAAGGGCAAATGACATTTATTACAAGAAGTTTTTAATCATTGTTCGTACAATTCACTCATTACATTCCAAAACAAAAGAAACTTTAAATTAAACACTATTTTCAACTTTTATTTGATTTTGCATATTTTAAAATAAGCTTTGAAAAGTCTCTGATTTCAATATATTTAAATATATTTTTTAATTAAATGTGACAAATGCCGGCAGTGCATCACATAATTCAATTAAAAATCAAAATTTAAATAAGTATAACCTTCTTTTCAATTTATATTCATAACTTCAATCATATAATCTCGGTCAAAGAAAAGATAAATATTATTTCTAGCTTTTTATCAGTCTTTATTTTTTGCTTAATTATAAATTTTAAAGCATTAAATAAAAATTTAAACGAAGTTTTTGTGGATTATTTTATTTTTAAAAAAAAATTTCATTAATAGAGTACATAGTTATTAATAATAAATTATGATACTTTAAATAAATTTGGATAAAACTATTGTAACGATCTTTTAAGATGGAAAGATTTGTTCACACGGGTTATCTCAGAGGAATCGAGTTTCAATTTTTCAGATATTAAATAAATATTTAAAAAAAACAAGAATAGAAATTAATTAGAAATCACCTGATTTGTTAAGAATTCATGAAATTAATTTCTCCTTCCCTTTAAGTCCCTGTTACAATTTTACAACCATCTATGCGTTACATCATTTTTGTATGACCCTTAAGTTCATTAGGCACCCACTGCAAAATTTAATTGAAATAGTCTTAAATTTAGTCATTAAGTTATATATTAATTTTTAATTAGTACATGCATTGCTAAATTTAAGGTAAGCAACCAAGACATATCTCGTTCACGTAGTGAATTATAAGGCAGCAGGAAATCTCGTCACATTATCGAGTTCAATAGAAAATTTTCTTTAGTAAAATAAATTTCAAACAAAAACATCTCTGCATTAAAAATAATCTGGTTGTTCATTCTATGGTCAAATACAGGGAAATATTTTAATTACTCAAAAATAATCTGAAGTAGTCTTAATATTGTGAAATTGGATCGTTAGATAAAAATCAAGTATTTTAAAATAATACTTGAAATTGAAACTTCTTCCCTAAAATTGAAACATGAATTAATTTTTGCAATAGTAATTTCATACTCTTTTATAATTTTGTGCATGTTTGTTACCCCGAAAGAAGAACTTACGAAATCAATTCGCAATAATCAAAAACTTCAACGTTTTCGGGCAGAAATTATTGGGTTTAGTATTGTAAAAATTCGGCTTAATCAAACATGTATTTAGCACAGTTTGCAAATATTATGTATAATAATATTGTACACAAAAACGTCATGTTGTCGAAATTTAATTTTATATGATCATACTTTATTTTTGCTCAAGAGAAGAAAATACTGATGTTTATACTAAGTCCTATAAATTAATCGTAAAGAAAGGTTTAACTTGCAGATGATAACATTTAAATATTTTTTTTTTCATTTTAAAAGAAGAAATTACAGAATTGTAATACATGGTGTTCTGATTGTGTTTCACTTTAAAACTTCTTCAATTGAAATTCGTTACTATACCATTGTAAGTACTTTACGAACAAATAAAACAGTAACCAAAAAAAGGAACATGAATTAGAAGTCTTTCTTTGACATCAAATTTAAGAAAAAAAGAGCAAACTAATCCTTAATTGTCTTAAATGAGGATTTAAAGATCATTTCTTTTTCATTTTGTCTCTAAATTTTACTTGTTCTCGGTCTATATGCTAACATTTGTTTTAGGAAACAGGGTTCCAGTTGCCACGCTAGAGGATTTTTTCTATGAAGCTTGTTGCATATAAACTTCGTTATTAGTTTCGTTGATTCCTGAAACAGTGCATAAATACAAGCAAAAAATTTTGATCCAATAATTTAGAAACGAGTTAAAAAAAAAAACTCTAAAATCCAGTAAAAATTAAAAATGATTAATTAAATTATAATTTCCTACCTTACATTTTTTTTCTTTGAACTTGCTGAAACTTTGTTTACTGCTTTAATATAAATCATTTCAATGCTAGAAAATTTAAATATTATGTAATAACAATTGTTTAAAAATATATTTTCAATATTTCTAAATAGCACAAAAATAAAAAAACAAGCATAGAATGAGTTATAGTTAGTAATTAAATAGAATTTTTTTAATAAGTTTTTAAAACTTATGTAACTCGCATAACAAATTTTAAAATCTCAGTCATCAATTTCAACATCTACAAATATTAAATGGATGAAAGCAAATGATGATGAATACCATAAGTGAAATGCTCTGGAGTCAGAACATTCACGTAATAACTATTACCTTAACTTGAGTTCCTTATAGTCATATCAAGGTAATAACTCGAAGAATCAGTAACATTCATTTTTCCCTTTACTTTTCCCTTTAGGGAATTGCGTGAAAGAGACGGTGAAAATCATTAGCCGTTGCTTTTCTTCCACTGCTGTTCTGTAAGCTGTTTTTCTTACACAGAAAGTCGACTTGCGGAGAAAGGATATTTACGAGTTTAATTTTTTTTAGCAGGAAGAAGTCTTCCCGTTGTTGACTAAATCTTTAATAGTAATGCGATTTTTTTTTTTTAACTGAGATTTAAATGCTTTTATTTTTTATTTCTCATTCACGAAATTTATTTTTATTTTTACCATTAATTTTTAATGAATAAAAAATTTAAGTGCACTAATTAAATCTTTTTTATTGTTATTTTAAGTGACATAATACGTGATTTGGACGCAATTGGTGGTATTTTTTGTGTAATAAAATTTTAAAAATGTAGTATTTTTTAATTTTTATTGCTCCACCAAACTTTGAATTTCGTCCCTTAAAAGTACATAAATAAAAATTAGATTATTTTTTATATCCCTTACAAAAAACATTTTATCGTTATTATAATTAAGCAATAAAAAAACTAAAAATAACCCCAAAAAATTCCATTCTACATTAAATTATTTTTGAATAAGCGCATTTCAGAATTAAGCGCAAAATATTTTTGATTCTCTGCGAATATGTCCAGAGATGTGTCAAAATAACAAAAAAAAATCTCATTTACTGCAAGGGAACCGAACTTTCGACTACTTACCTATACAAATTATTGAATCCATACTTACCAGATTAAAATTGTACCTCATATTTTGAGGGTTAAAATGCTATAATAGCAACAGAAAATGCTGAGTGAGTACTTTTTTTTATTTAATTCTGCAACTTAAAATATCCTCCGCACATATTAATCATCGTATTTATAATAAACCTTGGAATTGTTCAAAATGTCATCTGAATACGTGACAGTTATATCACTATATTCTAGAAATTACCAAAAATGTATTTTATTTTATTTCATAACCGTCGTTGAACAGTCGACCCACTTTTATGGGTTTACGACTACTAATGTTCCGTAACCTTGTAATTTAAGACCCAATCCAGAAGTCCTGGATCGAGTATTGGAAAAAATTTGCCTTCGTGAAGGACTTTTAGATGAAGCTAGACCACATTTGCGTTACATGGAGAGGAAGACCACGAGAACCTCCCACGGTTAGGCAGACGGCAAGGGACCTCTAAGCTATGATCCGTCTACCACTGAGGATATTTCCCGTCAACACTGTGGTCGGTACAAGCTGGCTGCGGAATTCGTATCGACTGGGATTTGAACCCGGTTCGCCTCATTGGAAGGCGAACGCTCTTTCCCCTGAGCCATCGCGGCTCACCATAAATGTATTTTATTTTATTTTATTTTATTTTATTTTATTTTATTTTATTTTATTTTATTTTATTTTATTTTATTTTATTTTATTTTATTTTATTTTATTTTATGACCGCCGTTGAACAGTCGACCCAATTTTTGGGTTTACGACTACTAATGTTCAACGCTGTAGCCTTGTAATTTCGAACCAGTCCAGAAGACAAGGAAACTCCTGGATCGGTACCCCCAGACCATAAATGTATTACCATAAATGCAGTTAAGAAATTACCAAAAAAATATATAGGGTTTAATTAATTCATGTAGCTCCATTTTGCTTTATTATAAAACTATGCCAACATCTTTTGAGCAAATTCGAGATTATCAAAGACAAAGTATGTATAAGCAAATTTTCATTTGTCATTAGTTATGGTACATAATTTAGAATTATTGAATAAAAGTTATTATTTTAAAACTTACTAAAATGTATATTTAGCAGCAATTTTCTGAGGAAACGTTTATAAAACATTCTACGAAGAAGAAATAACTAGATGTGGAGTTAATGTTGTAAAGCATCTGATTAGAACAGTAAAAATGGCGCGTTGTTTGTTGATTTCCCCGATGAAATTGTTTTCAATATAGATTTATGTTTTCCCCAAGGTTGAACTAGATGAATGACTCAAATGTTACGATCACAATCAAGTACAGCCTAAGATTTTACATTTCAATTTAGAAGAAAATCGTCTGCTTATCAATATTGCTCAGAACTTTCACTTGATCCTTACTAATTATTGGAATTCTCTTTTCGCTCATTATCGAAAAAAAATCATTTTAAATATTATAACTACTTTTAATGTGTACGCCAAAAAAAATATTTTTTCTTTGCTCAGAGAAATCAAACAGTTTTTAGGCTATAGAAAATAAAAGTTTTTTTTTTAACTGGATACTTGCAAATGGCGTCATCATATGCATGATCCAGATTCACTGTTGAAACGTAGCCTTTGCTTACGTTAGCAAATGTCTGTTCTTTCAATTCCATTTCGAGTAGGCCTAGCATGTCAAACGTGAATTCTCTTAAGTGACACGTTCTACATTCTTTCAAAAAGAAAGATTTATTTTATTTATTTCTTAACACTAAGACATGCAGAAAGTTACGTAGAACATAAACGAACTAGCTATGCAACAAAATTGCCAGATACACAAAATGAAAATAATCATGGTCATAATAAAACTCATAAACAAATAATAAAACTCGGTTAAATAAAAGAAGTAAACAAGAAAAAATTATACCTTTAACAAATTTGATATGCAATACAGAGTTGTATTTAATTAATTTCACGATAATTAAATCAAACTTATGGGGAGCAACTCAGCCAGTCTTAGCCAGCAATATCAAACCTTAGTAAGCAATATCCAGATTATTAATATGCCATCTTGTTTATAAACAACCAGCTGGCACTGAGGTCATATGTCAGGTGGTTGTATGAATCAGTGGTCTTGTCTTCTTCTCGAGTTGAGAATATCAAAATGAGAAAAAAAAAACTAAATAAGTGTTACAGATATAAATTAATTACAAATATGCACTCCATGCAAAATAAATGAATTTAAATTGTTCAAATTTATGAAAAATCTTTCAATTATTTTCCAAAATGATGAATTATAAGTCTTTTTCCTACCTTTTTTTCTATAAAAAAATCTTCTTAAATATTATTCACAACCGTACAGTTTAATCTTTGATTTGTTCTCAACTAAATAAAAAAAGTCTAATTTAATTCATTTCAAAAACCTTTTTTATAATAATTAAAAATTAATTATATTAACTTTATTACATAACCCTTTGATTTCATAACACAAATCGACGTTCTTTTCATGTTAAGTTCTTGTTTTCGATTTCAAATACCATAATGTTAAGCAGAAAAAGAAGAAAAAAACGCTTACTATAACGCGTCATTGCGAATTTGATTACATTGATGTGCAGAGCGCAAAAAAAAAACAGCTTTGAATGATCGGATTTTCATGTACTAGAACTCAATCTTATGGTTCGAGTTCCTTTTCTTAAATATGCTAAATAATTACTGAAAGCGATAATTAAAGTTACGAAATCAAACACAAAACTTGTCTACATAGACGAAACAATTTTAATAATCAATAATATGTTTTTAAAACATAAAGAGGACTAAAGATATTAACCAAATTTGTTTTCAGCTTTTGATTTGCATAAATTCTATTATTCTTCCAAAAGTATTATTCTTTGGGTCATCATTTATAGTCTAAAACCTGAAAGCAGAAAAGCGATAAGAAAAAATATTCCCTTGGATAAAATAAACTTGCATCACAATCAATATAAAACTTTTCATTTTCTAAAAAACAGTTGCCACGAACGAAAAGAATCATGTCTTTCCTACAAAATATATTATATCATTTTTTTCCGATAGTCAAAATCGAAAAGAAATCTCGCCAACATCCGGGAATCAAGAATGTGTTCTTAACTACGAATTAGATGATAGGCTGCGAAAGAAAACACGTGACCGACTGAGAACCAAACATATGCAAGCTCCTCTTCTGTGAGTAGAGGCATCTGTAGTTTTGTTCCCTAGCAAAATCTATTTGATTTATTTCCCTTCTGTAAACCGAAGTTTGGCTGGTAGAAAAGAAATCTTAAATAACTTAACAATTGGACTTTGGTTATGAATAGATATTTCCTTGAAAAAAATATTTCACAAACACATGAATCATTTAAATCGATTTTTTACTCTCAACTACTTGTTGCATTTCAATGAATATATATAAAAATTTTAATTATTCTATAACCCATTTGAAAATTCTCAAACACATATTTAATGGTTAATATTTCAATGGTTTCAGAGCTATTTTAATAGTAAATTTTTTAGTTTTACAAAGATTTTTTAGACTTATTGCTTTTATTGAGATTCCAGAGATTCGTTGTTCTAGTTGCAGAAGCTCTTCAGTAAGGAAGAGTTCTTCGTTTAAGTTTTCTTTTAAGTTTCTCTTTTATTTTTAAAAAGTAACCAAATAAATAGGAGATAATTATTGAGACTCTTTTTTATTCAAACATCTCTAAACTTGTTTCGAAGGAAAATTAGAAAATAGAATTAAAAGAACACTGCAAACGATTTTACTATTAAATATAAATTACCATTTGAAACCAAGATGGAAGGGGTAGAAATTTATCTCATTAAATAATTACTACTGAAATGAATCATCATTGTGCTAGAAGTAAATACAATACCACCATCAACTAGAAGTTATAGAAGTTATTATTTTAAAAGCTTAAAAGGGAATAAATTTATCTCATTAAGTAATTACTACTCAAAGGTATTATCATCTTGCTAGAAGTAAAGACAATATCACCATTAAGCAGAAGTTATCATTTGGTATCAAGCGAGAAGGGGTAGAAATTTATCTCATTAAATAATTACTACTGAAATTACTCATCATCGTGCTAGAATTAAAGACAATACCACTATTAAATAGGAGCTATTTGAAATCCAGCTTGGAGGGGTAGAAATTTATCCCGTTAAATAATTACCAATGAATGAATCATCATTGTAAGTAAATACAATACCACCATCAACTAGAAGTTATAGAAGTTATCATTTTAAGTCAAGCTTGAAAGCGCAGAAATTTATCTCATTTAATAATTACTCCTCAAAGGAATCATCAACGTGCCAGAAATAAAGACAATACCGCCATTAAACAGAAGTTTTCATTTGGTTTTAAGCTAGGAGGGGTAAAAATATATCTCGTTAAATAATCACTACCGAAATGACTCATCATCAAGCTGGAATTAAAGACAATGCCACTAATAAATAGAAGCTATTTGAAATCAAGCGTAAGAGGGTAGAAATTAATCTCTTTAAATACACTGGTTATCATAAATTAAGGAAAATTCACAAAAATCGCGATAACTCAAGAAATTACACATGGAATTTTATGAAACTTACCCACAATATACAACACATAGTAAGGTATTAAACAACATAAAAAGAAATTATCAGACATTAATAGTAGTATAGAAATTAGCACATGTATAAAATAAACAAATTGGAAGTATCGGTTTGCAATAGAAAAAGTACCTTTAATATGGAATATGATTGCCTCTAGAAGCAATACAGCACAAACAGCGATGTGTGATGCTTTCAATTATGCGGTCTATCAGTTCAATAGGAAGTGAGAGCCATTGCTCTTGTAAAGCAGTTGCAAGCGTGGCAAGGGTCTGAGGGGGCGGATTGATGGCAGATACACGCCTCCCTAGAGCATCCCAAACGTGCTCGATAGGATTCAAGTCCGGGGATCGAGCTGGCCACTCCATGCGAGTAATTGTTTCCTGTTGAAGATAATCATCAACAATGCGAGCTCTGTGTGGTCTTGCATTATCGTCCTGTAACAGGAAGCAATCACCAATTGCCCCGGCATATGGGCGCACATAAGCATCAAGGATGTTGTCTCGATAAACCTGAGCATTCACGGTTCCCCTTGGAAAGACATGGAGGTATGTGCGCCCTCCTAAGGATATGCCTCCCCAAACACAGACACTGCCTCTTCCGTATGCATCTCTTTCACGGATGTTTGATGGATGATAACGGGTCCCAGGTTCTCTCCATATCAAATAACGTCTACTGTCACTTTCTAGACTAAACCTGGACTCATCCGTAAAGAGAACAGGCCTCCATTGATCTGACGTCCAGTGGACATGTTGTCGGGCCCACTGCAAACGGTCTCTCCTATGGCGTGATGTGAGCGGCACGCAAATGGCTGGTCGTCTCGCATACAGACCACCTTCGTGGAGCCTTCTGCGCACAGTTGACGTTGACACCAACCTTCCGGTGGCTGCAGCAAGAGAGGATCTAAGATGTGTCGGAGTAGCGGTTCTATTCCTGCGTGCACTTAATGTCAAATATCGGTCATCGGCACTGGTCGTAACAGTTGGCCGTCCTTGACTGAACCTCCTAGATGCCGAATCTGTGGTTTGAAATTGCCTCCAAAGTCTATGAACCACAGATGGACTCACATTTAGCCATCTGGCCACTTCTGATTGACTCTGCCCTGCCTCTAGTCTCCCGATGGCTCTCCATCGTAGTTCTTCAGGCAAATGATGCCTAGAGGTCATTATTACGAATTGGCTATCTCAGATTTTCAATGTCGCAATCACAGTAAAATTTGTGTGCTTTCTCTCAAACTTGGACTTTTATGCTCCAGGCAGATGACGTAAGCCGAGTGCAGCGCCACTAATTTGCATATTGCAATTTTACTCAGCTACTCTTAGTGGACAACATATGCAAATTTTGCACGGTTTGGCTTACTTTTGAAAGAGTTATCGCTATTTTTGTGATTTTTCCTTAATTTATGATAACCAGTGTAATTACCACTCAAATGACTCAGCATCATGCTATAAGTCAAGACAATACCACCATCAACTAGAAGTTATAGAAGTTAACATTTTAAATCAAGTTGAAAGAGTAGAAATTTATCTCATTTAATAATTACTACTCAAAGGAATCATCATCGTACTAGAAGACGATACTACTATTAAATAGAAGTTATTTTCAATCTAGCTTGAAGGGGTAGAAATTTATCCCGTTAAATAATTACCAATGAATGAATCATCGTCGTAAATAAGACCATACGACCTTCAACTAGAAGTTATCATTTTAAATCAAGCTTGAAAGCGTAAAAATTTATCTCATTAAATAATTACTACTCAAAGGAATCATCATCTAGCTAGATGCAAAGACAATACCACCATTAAATAGAAGTTATCATTTGATATCAAGCTTAAAGGGGTAGATGAGCAAAAAAAAAAAAAATATTCGCATCACGTTCAAAAGAGACCGCGGTTTCTTATTTGAAAGCTAAAGCGACGAGCATTCCATTTTATACCTCAAGAGCGAAGTTTCTGCACGTAAAAAATCCTTTTCCAGAAGCATGACTCGAATTTCAAAAGAAAAAGAAAGGACTGAGTGCTTAGTTAAAGAATTCTTTTGCCGCTCGCGATAGCTCCCGTGAGTATCAAAGTTAAAAGAAAGTAAAATACTTGCTCTTCTGTTTGCCTTAATATGGTTGGCGATGGAAACTGGGATTTCGAAAGAATGAATGCTGCTGGTTGAAAACTTTGCCAGTAATTATCTTCTTTTCTGTTACTTATACCGAAATGTGTTTTAACATTATCTCGATAAAATATATTACAGATTTAATTATATCTAGATGCTTAAATCGTGAATGGGTAGTTAAAAAGATAGATGTGGGAAAACATGCCTAAGATATTCTTAAATTTATTATTCATAATTATTAATTAATACATTTATTAATTAATATATTCATTAAATTATATATTCATTAAATTATATATTCATTAAATTATATATTCATTAATATTTTTCATTGTTTTTTAATTAATATTAAATTTATTATTAATTATTTATTAATTTATTTATTATTAGTGACAACCGAAAAATTTATGAGACAAAAAAAAACATGCTCAAAAGAAAATTAATAATTAAGAAAATTGAGGTTAAAATATTTTCTTTATAAACACGTAACAGAAATTAAGGAAAAATAGTAGAAGCGTTTTTTTTTGTGTACTCTGTAAAAAATTCCGGATTAAATTACTTTATTCCGTAATTTGATCCGAAGTTTTCGAATGAATTTTATAATGTTGCATCTCTTCTATTATCTTTCATATTTTTCGATTATCCGGGACTTTGGATCCTTCCTCCACAAAATCCGTTTTTATCGTAAAATATTATTCCGTAATTTTTGCAGTAATAATGCTTAATTATAGTAATTCAGTGATTTTAATGTAATTATTACTGTAAAAATTACAGTATATCGGATTTTGTGTTCCCTAACATGCTCCGGTAAAAATGTGGTTTTCGGTAAAAAGTATCTGCATCCTGAGTGTCGGTACTTTCTACCGCAATTTCATTCGGAAATTTTTACAATGTAGAACAAATAAAAAAACAAGCTGATTAGGAAATAGATTACATCACGAATAGATTACGAATTATATACATCACGAAAACCTATGATAAATGACAATATTTGGAATATTTAGGAGAGAATATGTGTACAATTTAAGATATTTTAAGCGTGGGTATTCTTTAAAGGTATTTGCAATTACTAAAATATTAAAGCAATAATATAGTAAGATAGAATAACAGAAATTAAATCATAAACGTATCGATACATTATTGTGGCTAATTTGTGTTTAAATACAGTTTGAGTTAAATAGATGACTTCTTTTACTGATGGGAAAAATTAATCGAAATGTAATTATTTTAAATTTAATGTAAACTGAATATCTTTAGTAATAATCCAAAAGATTTATAGCACTGTTTTTTTACTGAACCATTCATCTGCACAGTTTAGATTGATTAACAATAGCGAATGAAACCAAAACTACGCCATAAATTCTTAATGCCTAATTTAACTATTACTAAACTAAAAATTAGTTGTATAATTTCAGATAAAAGTTAACTATAAAGACTATGTTTTGTAAGTTAACTTTTATTTTTATTTTTTGTAAAGCATTCAAGACAAATAATTGTCTTAGACTTAATTTTCCAATCTCCCATGAACTTGCTTATAAAAATGCGCTCGATATTACGAACGCATTGATTTCTATTTATTCATAGTCATCATAATCATTTAGACGATTTTCTAATTCATCCAACTACCAGAAATATAAAATCACTGAATAGAAAAACTAATTTTAAAAATTTCCTGCGCGCATTAAGTTATAACTTAAACTTTTATACATCGATAAAATTATTTACCGTTTTATTTAAATCCTTTATCCCATTGTAATTTCTTAAATTGCAAACTCGCAAATAATTATTTAATGACCGAAAAAGAAAGTTTTTGAACTACTTTAATGTTAGTTTTAAAACAGCAACTTGAAAAAACACTTTAGTAACAAATTTATTTCTTGATTCTTAATTAAAATAGTTCTCAAAAAGAAATATTTTAAAAGGGTTGTTATAATCTTTCTAAAAGAAATGCAATATATGTGCCTATTGGACAGCGTATTACTGTGCAAATTTTTTTTATAACTGTTTTATAATGAACTAGTTAAATGAAAGTTTTATCAGCTGATTTTAAGTAGACATTTGTACATCTCTTTACATCCTCAATTTATATTTATTCTAATAAAATAATTTTTTTACCTTAAAGAAAATTTACATTACTTCTTTTATTATCACTTTAAGTTTTTAATCTCTCTTTTTATAACTGAATTATCCTTGATATTTTAATTTCGCATATTACTGTATATTTTTTAATGAAAGTTATGTACAAATATATATCTTGTGTAAGTTTTATAAATTTATATTGTATATACATTATATTGTGCATATTTTATAAATTTATGCACAACTATCTAAATTTACCATTAAAAATCATTTTCATTGATTCATTCGGATTATAGAAATTCTATAAAAAAAAGTAAAAACAGTCTGAAAAAATCAGAAACATCCGTAAAAAAGTCTTGAATCATTATTAATAACAAGCAAAACAAGTATTAAAAACAAGCAAAACAAGATAGTAATAACTAAACGATATGTGCATTATTTGAAAAAAAAATTCTTATCATTATTTTATAGTATTAATTGTTGTTTTTATTGCTTATAACAAATATAACTTATTAATTTATACTGAAAATAAATATTAATATGTGATAAATGTGTATTTTTATCATAATTTATTAAACAAATTTTAGAGATTTAAGTTTTAATTTTATATTTGTTAATTTAATTAATTGTACTGCTAAATAAATTTCTAAAGTAATCTTTCTATTTCTCTAGGATAATGAATACTAGAGTACTTTTTATTAAGCTCTCTGTTATTTCACTTAACTTTGAGAAAGTAGATCATAGTTACTTCGTTTCAAAACTAATGAAATGCAATGAACATTTATCTGTAAGGAGATTAGAAGCAAGAACCAAGATTAACCCTCTGGTCTTACTTTTAAAATCTTACTAAAGAATCTACCTAACTCAAAATTTAATTCTGAGGTTTAATGTCAGCTTAACTATGACAAATGCGTTGCTTTTCCTTACTAGCAAACAAATATTTAGTCAATTTGCCATAAAGTACTTCTCGCAAAAATCATATCGGTCAACAAGTACCTTCATACCTT
The DNA here is from genome assembly GCF_982258835.1 of Parasteatoda tepidariorum. Classification (NCBI taxonomy): domain Eukaryota; kingdom Metazoa; phylum Arthropoda; class Arachnida; order Araneae; family Theridiidae; genus Parasteatoda; species Parasteatoda tepidariorum. The sequence goes on from NC_141764.1 coordinate 91,911,454, forward strand.
GGTAAGTAAACATTCTCGGAGATTAAAAGCAAACAATATAAAACTTTGAAACCCATCTTCAATCTTATAAATCTGCAGTGGAGAAATGTTCTATTTACTTTCCCTCTGTTCAAATACTTTGCTAAAATGGAATCAAAATGAAGTAAAGAAATGAAAAATTTGCCATGAACAAGTAATTTCTACAAATCATTGATTTCGTTTGACTTAGTTTTAGTATGTTGTTTATTTTAACATCTTGATTTTTCAACCATTTAGATTTCTCGATGTCACAAAAACTTTTAATTATTAAATACTAGCCGCCTAAGGCGGCCAGCTGTCCGCCACGCTGAAGGTTTTCACAAATAAAGTTTTTTAAAACATAGCAGGAAATCTGAAGATTAGTGGACAATTAAAGTGTTCCTGTCCAGCAATTTTGTCTTCATATCCAGTTCTGCTGCAAATGTATTATAGCTCTTGAGGATGTTTGAAATTATATAGCTACAACGTTTAAGAAAAAAAAACTAAAATGCTAAATACATGAAAAGAACACGAAAACGAATAAATTTTTTATGGTATCAATTTCTATTTCTATATCATTTTTTATGGTATCAAATTCTATTTCTATATCTGTTACGTCAAGCACTCAGGTATTATAATTTGATCTAGTTGTGCTTGTATAATTTTGATCTAGTTGCGCTTTCTACGTCATTTTGTTAACATAGTTTGGTTTGTTATTTAACATCGTTTGGTTTGTTATTTCTAAGTTAACTTTCAAAAAATTGGCTGGCATCAGCATTTTTATTCTTTAAGTTGTTTATTTTTTCTTTTGGAATTCGTTCCTTTTTAGCGAAATGTTTTTCAACCTAATCGAATTCTTTGCCGACTGTTCTCTGTATATATAAAGAAAATAAAGTAAATATTTTTAAAGTGTTGTGAAAAGAATTTTTAGTTGTACAAAGTACTACAATATCGCTATAAAAATTATCGTCTTCGCTTCAGAAAAAAAAAATAGAGCGTGGAAAGAAGAAGAAAAACTTATTATAACAATTATGAACAGCGACAAATATATCAAAGCGAAGCGTTCTATTTACGTATCGAATATGTTGCCAAATTTTTAATACGAAAGTTAAACTTTTCTCCACTTTAATAAATGTAAACTAATGCGAACTTTACAATTAAATTATTAATTCCTTCGTATATTATTGGTTTAAGTTGTCGAAAATTAATATTTCAATTGTGAGGTTCGCATTAGCATACATTTATAAGAGTGGGGAAAAGTATATGCATTTTTTAATAATTTATTGAATATGACTCTTTGAAGACGAAAAAGCAGACGAAAAGCATAGACTTACAAAATGACTGATAACTAAATAACTAATCAAAATTTTTGAAAAAGAAAAAAAATACTTCTTCATTATGTGAAAACACAATTATGGGCCGAGTTTCGTGCCCGGGCGAGGCTTCTGGGGCGATATATTGTGATTACAGACACACACACACACACACACAGCCGCGTTTATTATTATGTATAGAATAGATAATAAAATTATGTATTTTAATCTTTAAGTTATTTAATATTTTATTCATTAATATTTCAATAATTAAATTATTTAATAGTTTAATAATTTAGTATTTTAATTATTACACATTATAAATTAGAATATTAAATCTTACAACCAAGATTAAAAGTTGGCAATATAAGGTTATTTTGTAACTGATCTTCAATCTTATAAATCTGCTGTTGAGAAAAGGTGTATTTACTTTCCCTCTATTTAAATACTTTACAAATCTTAATTTCAGCAAATCATTGATTTCGTTTCGGTATGTTATTGATTTTAATATGTTGATTTTTTAACAGTTCGGCTTTGTTGAAAAAACTAAAACTTTCAATTATTAAATATTATAACATTCATATTTTGATCATTAAATTTTTTAGTATTTCAATCATTAATATTTTAATTATTAAATTATTTAATATTTTAACTATTAAATATTATATATTATAACATTAAATATTACAACCAAGATTGAAAGTAAACAATATAAAATTCATCTTCAATCTTCTAAATCAGCAGAGTAGAAGCGTATTTATTTTCCTTCTGTTCAAATAATTTTCAAATCTTAATTTCTGCAAATTATTGACATATTGATTATAACATTTTAACACGTAGATTTTTTAACAATTCAGTTTTGTTGAAAGCACAAAGATTTTAGTTATTAAATATTGGAACATACCAACAACAATACTGGTATTTATCACTTCATTTTAAAATTATAGACATGGTAAAATCCTGCTACTTCGTATATTTAAAAACTAAAGAAATGCAAAGTTATTGAACTGTGAAGGATGTAAAATTTTTTTAATCCTGATGAACGATAACATCGTTCAAAAATGCCGCAACCTTATTTTGAATCATACCCAAGTTGAACCATATTATCGTACTTCTTAAACTTGATTACAAGATTCTATGGTACACCATGAACAGAAACATGATTCAAGCTAATATCCAATTAAGATTGCAGCAAATCTGATCTATATAGGGATTCAATGTATTGATATTTTGTTCAACATCTATATATATATTTCTCTTGCACGGCGACAAAAAAAAGGCTCATTACAACTCCCCGAATGGCAACGATAGATAATCGACCAATGATTGCCGCTGAAAATGTCACATGTCAAATCTAACTGAGGTGGCTCAACATATAGAGCTTTTAAAAATGGAAACTGAAATAACAATTCAGCTGCGGCAATCTCATACTATTAAGCTAGGCAGAAGTGAGTAGTCCTTGTCGATAGATCTCTATTTTAGTATTTTGTCGGAAGCACTTTTTTTCACGAATTTATATATTACGAATTTATTTGACGATTTTTGTTTAATATCACCAATTTATTTGTTTTATTATTGTTATTTGTTATTCATTTAAAAATGAGTCTGAGTCAATGAGTCTTTATTTGAGTTCAAATTTATTTTAATGACTTAGTATTTACTAAAAAGATGTAATTTTTTTAAAAAAAAAGTTGTTATATGGATTTGAATGATTGTTTTGAATTCTTAGAATTTCGTGCATTTGCAAAGTTAGTAGCGAGCGAAGCGACTTGGTTTGCGAATCAAACCATATAAGATTGCGTAGCAATTTTCGGGGGTTGGCGAGCGTTAGCGAGCGGGGGGCGCAGCCCACTAGTTGTGTATATTATTCTAAAAGTGCAAAGGTGCTGTATACGTAACCCTTTTAAAATTTAAAAGAAGCTTAAGGTTAATAGAATGCTATTCAGTCTCCCTGATTCAAACTCGTAAATAATTTCAAAATTTTGTTAATTGAGGTTTTATTTGATCATTTAAATAAAGCTTCAAATAAAAATTTCTTAGCTAACGAAAAATCACGCTATAAAAATCAAAATTAATATGTCCCTTATGTGATTTTTTTTTAATGCATCAGAGTATAAAGCGAAGTAAAGTAAAGGTGCATGAATAGCTATTAAAAAAAACTTAATAACTTCTAAATACTACCAACAAAACCATGCCATGACTCGCAACTTATAGTTTTTATATGCACCGTTTTATTCTTACATGTGAATTCTATTTTAATATTAAAACAAGATAGTCGAATTAGAAATAATGAACTGTTCAGTCAGCTGAAAGCCTAACGGTAATGATGCTTGCAAAAACACTACCACGATTAATGAATAGCCTTCTTACGTCACTAATGCTCCAAAATGATAAAAAGAGAAATGTTGCACTAGCGCTCTCGTTCGGCGAAATAGGAAATTCCGGACGAAGAGGATAAAGCAACTTTCTCTCGGGATCGCTTTTCGCGCCAGTAATTAAGTGCACGTTGTAGGGGGTGGAGTAGGGCCCTGTTCGGAAGTTAGAGTACAGGGGTGAAAAAGGAAAAGGAAAGGGGGCGCTACTAAGTGAAATGCGCTTAAAATTACAATGTGCCTTCGGGGAAGGTTTCTGGTCGAAGTTAAACGCAGTTTGAGTTTCAAATGTTAGCACAGAAAGCAATTCTGTTGGGGGTAAAAGAGATCCGATTTGACGACTGAAGGAGTTATACATTGAATGGATGGGTAAATTAGCAATGCATTCAGACGAAGAATACTTTGTCCCCCCCCCCGTATATTCGGACTTAAATTCGCCGACTTCACTTATCCTTCTTATCTCTGCTGAATACTTAGGGTGCATTTGTTCGGTTTGTTTCGCGAGCAAGGTAAACACTAATTAATCGTGACTTAAGTTAGTTTCAGAAGTGCAATATCTCGAGCAATGCCGACTTAGGATTTAATTCGTGTTTCACGTGCAGTTGGAAGGCTTAATTGTTGACATTTAGCGTGAAAACATTATATTAAGAGAAACATCATTACTTATTTCTTATTTATATATTAAATATGTGGAAGAATCATTAATGGAGAAAATGATTAAAATCTGTTGAAGGGTCAGAAACTCTTATAATATCGACTAGAGTGAAATTTATATTCGTCTTTATTAGTAAGTAAAATGTGTTTATTTTTTGAAGAATGGCTATACAGAGAAAAATATGTATCTAATACACATTGTTGCCCTCGAAATGTTAAACTACATTCCCACATTAGCTCAGATATAAAATAATTTCTATATTAGTAATAAATAGTAAATATTATATAGAGTCAGGTTGGGTAAAGTGGGTACATGGGATAAAGTGGATATTTGTTTTTAAAAAAAAATAATTTTCTCCTTTTAAGTTGAGATTATTTATTATTTTTAGAGACATTTGCTGAGATTGAAGCACACATTTTTATTTCAGTTTTATAAACTGATGAAAAAATTTAATCTTTACAAACTATCTGTTTATGATGAAATTATAAAGTATGTTAGTTTAAGACGTTGATGAACTTTTTTCTAATATCATTAAAAACTGTCAAAAAAACTATTAATTTTAGTTAAAACTGGTAGAGACATCACCACCAAAAGAGATACCACACACAGACACTGATATGAATCTCTTTCACGGATGTTTAATGGATGATATTAGGTTCCATGTACTCTCCAAATCAAACAACGCCACCTATAGCTTTAGAGGCTAAACCTGGACTCATCTGTTGGAAGAAACAGATCTCCATTGATCAACCGTCCAGTAGACATGTTGCTACACCTATTTCAAACATTCTCTTCTATGACGAGACAAGAGTGGCAGCACATGGCTGGTTACCTAGCAAACAAATCACGTTCATGAAGTTTTTTACGAACGATAAACGTTGATACGAATCTTCCAGTAGCTGTACCAAGATAGGACCTGTGCTGAATCGGAGTTGTGGCACTATTTCTTGCACATAACGATAAATGTCGATCATTGGCACTCATCGTAGCATTTGGACGTCTTTGGTTGAATCTTTCAGATACTCAACCTGTAGTTATAAATTGATGACAAAGTCTGCGAACCACAGGACTTACATTTAGTCATGTGTTTACTTCCATCTGAGTTTTTCCAGTCTCTAGTCTTCAATAGATTTCTAACACAGTTCTGTAGACAAATGATGCCTAGAGGAGATTGTTACAAATTGGCTAGCTCAAATTTTTAATTTCCAAAACGCAGCGAAATTCACGGGCTTAAGATCAAACATGCTTATGCTTAATGCAGATGACGTCATTCATTGCTGCGCCAGTAATTTACATATTGCAATTATCTTCTTTGACAACATATTCAAATTTTATTGATATCGGCTTATTTTTGGAGAAGTTTTAACAATTTTTTTAATTTTTCCTTAATTTATGATAACCAGTGATATGATACTCAAGTTATGGCTCGAAACCTGCAGAAACCTGAGAAAGTAGTTGAACACTTAGCAGAACACTGGAATGAGTTAACCATCTTATTTCACGACAGATATGGAAATAATTTTTATACTTCTGCTACCTTCTATGCTGAAATGTACCTAACACACAGTTGCATAGGTTTGTGTTATTTAATGGCTACCGGATAGATTATAAATTATTACTAAACTTTAATTCATGAAGAACTTTGACAATACCGTGGTCATCTTTTGAAAATAGCTGAAATTGAAATCAAAATACTTACGCTCGTACAAAGCAAAGGGCAACAGCTAGACTGTGGAAAAATTTAGTTAATATATTGCTTAAAATTAATTAAGTATTTAGGATTGGAATGAGAGGTTGAAAAATTAGAATATTTAAATACAGTTGAGCTGTGCATTCAACTTGGTCACCATCATGGTTTATATGTTATGCAAGATAATTTTGAAAGGTGACCAAACTGGTCTCCAAAGGAGGCTAGTTCTTGGTTAAAAATCACTTATTTTGAATTATGCGTATTAGTTTCTCTTCTGATTTCAGGAATTATGAGGCAACCAATTCTCAGTTTCCTTTTTCTCTGTTTCTTGTTAGAAGTGGAGAATCCATGATATATGTAAGCAGAGCAGCCAACGGCTACACTCTCAGTTTTCTAATATCGATTACTCGATTAAATACATAACGACGAACTCTCTCTGTATTCATACTAACACAGTAGTCGAATCACTCCAATAATGTCTCTTCATATTCCCCCATTGTTGAGCTTCACTGATGGAATTTGTCAATCGGGTTCCAATAACAGCAGCTAGAAGTTCCATCTTGGGAATTATGGTTCCTCTAAATGAAGAAATTCTAGTCTTAGAAGCCGGGAAAAACACTTCTATTCTATTTTCACTTCTCAGAAATTTCACAACTGCATACTGTTTTTGACTACCATCAACAAAAGTATGTATGGCATAGTCACTGAGATTTTCTTTAGTTAGCTTGAATATCTCTTGGAACTTCAAGATCTTTTAAGTGTTTTAAGTGTACTAGCTTCATGAAAGCATACTAAAACCTCTTTTCGTAACTCGATATCTTCATCCCAACTTATTCCCTTTTTCCATGCTTTTTTAACATTATTTTCAGGCCTAGCATGACTGAAAAGATAAAATCAAATGAATCAAACACTCAGTGAACCACAGATAATATGCTACATTTAGTCACTTTTTGAGCATTTTCATCATTCAGACAGCTCATGTCAATTTTTAACGGGTTCAATTCTTCATTCCACGTTAAACCTAGAACGTGTACTTCTGCTTTCTCATTACTTCTGCACTGACCAGGATACTACCATTCTCTGAGTTCACATCTTCTTCTGGAGATAAGATTTGTTGATTCCTGTATAAATTTTTATAGTTTTTCTTTATCAATACTGGAGACATTGTTATCAACGTAAAAGCTTCCAGCAAACTTTTCCCTAAATTTAACGCCATACTCATCACTTCTTTTAATGTAATGTAGTCAATCACCAAAACAAACAGGAAAGGGCTGCATGTTACACCAATAATTCTATTCTTTGTTGAAAATATGTTTTTTTAATTCTTCCATAATAAAAGAAATGAATGAATTCCCTGTCTTTTTTGCGAATGATTATTTATCAAAAAGCTCCTCTATTGTCTCCAATCATGCTTATTTTTCTTTCTCTGTATCGCAACAGGATGTGAGTTAACAATTCAATCAAACTCGGTACACATTCAAAGCATTGGTTATGAAACAAGAGATTTGGCAGTCATGTCGACTCATCAAAAACTGATCGAATCGGAGTAGTAACCCTTCTCGATTTAAACCCTGGTCTGTGAGGTCAATATTTCTCGAAACAATGTATTTTAGTTAGTAGAACTTCTTCTATGATACTCTCTCTGAGCTAACCTGGAAAAAAAAATATCCTAGCACTTCTGACATGAATTCATAGTCTTAAGTTACAAAGTGATGTACTCCAATCGTCTCTGAACTAAGAATAAATTACCGAGTAACAATGATTTGCTATCAGCCTAGATAAACAAACTTTTCCTCACTTATCACAATTATTTTTCACAGTCTCTGAAAAATGTTTTGTTTGGAGGTTTGTTATTCGCTTGGACTTCTTTTCAATATGATCATTGATTCAAATTAAATCTAACCACCATTAATTAGTTATATCAAGTTAATTTACAAACACGTACTTTGCTGTTAAAGCAGAACTTTCGTTTGGGGTTTCTTCTTGCTGTACTTTACCCATTAATGTCCATCTTAAAAGGATTCCACATGCTTTCAGACCAGATTTCAACATCTTTCTTTTTTCGATTTTATTTTCCCCGTAATATCGACTCTGATAATTAAATCAATTGATCCATTGTTATCGATTACTCTAGATAGAACATTATTATCATCTTCCCCCTTAGGAAAATTTGCCATAGAGAAGCCTATGGTAATCTATGGCAACCTATGGCTACCATAGAAATTTGTATGGCAAGATACTATACGCCTATGGTTACCATAGAGATTTCTATGGCACAACCCCATAAGCCTATGGCTACCATAGAAATTTATATGGCAAGATACCATACGCCTATGGTTACCATAGAAATTAATATGGCAAGATACCATACGCCTATGGCTACCATAAAGATTTGTACGGCAGTATACCATAGACCAATGGTAACCATAAGGATTTGTATGGCACGTCACCATTAGCCTATGGCAACCACAGAAATTTGTATGGCAGTATACCATAGGCCAATGGTAACCTTAAAGATTTGTATGGCAGTATACCATAGAGAAAAGCTGATCTAGATCTCCACCAACGAAACAACAACTTCTATGGAGTCCTCAAAAACATCTTCTAAAAGAAAGAAATATCCATTATTTCACCCCGAAGTTAATTAAATTCAACATGTAATCCCGCAACGCATTCCTGGTGAGTCTTTTCCGGCTGCCGGGTGGCCAATTTTCCTATTTTTGAGTGTTTGAAATCCGATGTTCCATTCTTTTAGGCTTAGAGTATCAGACCGCCATGTTAACGTGTCATCCACTTCAAGTGGAATCTTTCGCTAACTTTGGCGACTTATTTTAATATTTTTTCAATCTCATTCTTGGTCAAAAACATTTTATTGCAAACGCCTATGCGATTATTTTTCTGAATTTATTAAGTTTTTAATTTCTGGCAGTCTGGTACTTTTATTATCTGTATCTTTTTAAAATATGTCGCGATTGGGTATAGGTTTTCGTTATGTTAAATTTTGCCATTTGTTGACTTTGTACACTTTAATTAATATCTTGCTGTTTATATTTTTACCTAAATTTTTTATATTTCTTTCCCCCAACTGTTTCTGATTAAACGACATTTTCTTTTTATTTTATCCCCTCCCTCTGATTTTATATAAATTTTTAAAGTCACATCACTTTTCCATTATTAATGGTGTTCTATTCCCCATAGCAATTTGTAAACTATCTTCATGATGAAAAATGCGGTTAAGTGCTTATGATCAAGCCAGATCATCATTTCTTTAATAATTAAAATTTTTTAATTCTTTTAACTTGTTCGGTGATAATTTCATTTTATTGCTGTCATATATCAATATCAAAGTCAGTGTTTACATTCTTATTAGTTTTTGATTTTAATTCCACTTAGGTTCTTGCAATGCTTTTTTACATTATCTTACATACGTTAGGGCTTTATATTTTTATTTTGGGTTTAATTTTTGCTTGCCATTAAATTGTTTTTATCATGTCTCTGTGTTTTACTATCTTACAACTAATATTTCTTAACTATCCACATATATTTGTACAATGCTCTGTTACATATTTATACATGGCTTAGGGTCATCACTTAACTAGATTTGCTGGATTATTGGCTGAAAATTATTTTGCTTCAATATTATCAACTGGACAGTCCCTGGCCATATCATCTGCTGCTGTTACCAAAAATGCTTTTAACAATTTAATCGTTCCTTAAGTTTACAACTTTTTCGTCATAGCGATGCCCTATACCCAATTAATTTTTATTTACTATCCCTGACCAAGTGCCAATTGTCAATAGCAATTATTAATTTTACCAATTTTAATCATGTCTTAAACATGTTTTGTATTTACCAATGTTTCTATATTACGTTCTCTTTTCTAACTGTGCTTATCACAACTCAACATAAATTTTCTGAGCTTTATATCCCTCACTAGTAGGGGATCAACTAATTTAGCCTGTTTTCTATTCTTAGCTTTTCATAGTTTAATACTATCTTTTTCATAGTTAAAATTTTGTTAACATGCCACCACTGTAGCACCGTTACATATTCGGCTTTTGTCCCGTTTGGTCCATTTTAAACTAATTTCGCTTCGACCACCGGCCCCACTCTTCATCTTTTGAGTTTTCATAGTATTTTATTGTTTTAGTAGTCTGTTTAATTTTCAGCTTAGTATCACATATCAAAATTTTAAAAAAATTCATACTCGCTCCGACCATCGGACCACTATTTAAATTTGCTTTCTTTTAGGTTCCTCTAATATCTGACGCTTATCTAACTAATTATGATACCAATCAATCAAATTAGCGTTTTTTATACTCGCTCCGACCTCTAGACTCACTTTCTATTTTCTTGTTTTTTACAGTTTTAACAAATATTGGTTGCTTGTACTCAATATATTTTGTTCCTAATCAACATAACCAATACTTTCCCCACTCGCTCCGACGGCCGGACCCATTTTCTAACGGTTAGTACTAACCATTTAAAATTTATTTGAATAAGAACAGCATTCAGAAAGGATTCTTCAAGTGAAACAGGAGAAGTTTATCAAAGAAATTTTTTTTAAAAAAAACTTTCTGGATATATATTTATTCTACAATTATTAAGTTTTACATTTTTAATACCCATTGCGAAAGATTCTTGTAA